>NC_090924.1:175227684-175830601 GCF_040938575.1 Ambystoma mexicanum | reverse complement strand
AGGTACTCAAACCCAATCATATGGTCAAAACCAAGCACAACAGAACCAGACATTGAACCAAAGTGTTTCGAACCAAAATCAGGGCGGGAAGGGCCAACAGAGAAATGATCAGAGTGGAAGACATCGAGGGGGAAATAGGAATATTTTTGATACACAACCAAACACGTATTATAGCAGTAGCGGTGACTACACATCGGATGATGTGTTATTTTCACGATAGGACAGCCCACGACAGGGGTCGGAACCAGTGTCTATTCCCGTGAATCAGAGAGGACCCTACGTAGAAATGAGAGTCGGGAATAAGGAGCACCGTTTCCTTGTAGATACATGGGCACAGAAGTGCTCGATAGACCACCACTTGGTTCCGGAGATACCACTGTCGGGGCAGAAGAATGTTTCTGTAGGGTTCATAGATACACCAGTAATTGACCCCATGTCCGAAGCTGTCCCAATTACAATAGGACCATTTACGGAACAGTGTCCATTTCTTTTGACAGAAAATTGTGGAGAGAACTTGCTAGGATTAAATTTGTTGAGAAAATTGGGGGCAGTCATACATTGTACGGCAGATGGGGTGTTCCTCACGATGTGGCCTCACGATGCACCGGTGACGGAATTTATGTCAGAAGAGTTGCCAGAAGAGCTAAGTAGAGTACCAACCTGTCTGTGGGCAATGCATGATAATGATGTAGGATGCTTGAAAATAGAGCCAGCAAAGATAACTTTGAAAGAAGGTGTCACACTACCACGAATTCCCTACTATAAAATTTCTGTTGAAGGTGAGAAGGGATTGAAAAGCATTGTTACTGACCTGGTGAGATTGGGGGTGGTTGAGGAAATTGCAGGTAGCACGTGCAACAGCCCGATTCTTCCAGTTTACAAGAAAGGAGGCAATGAGGTACCCTATCGTTTCATAATTTATCTGCACGCATTAAACAAAGTGGTAGACCCACAATTCCCTTTGGTCCCAGATGTCACAATAATACTGACAATGATACCGGCCACTGCAGAATACTTTAGTGTAGTTGATCTGAAGAACGTGTTCTTTAGCATTCCAGTGGATAAAAGCAACAGATATCTGTTCGCGTTCACTCTAGGAGGTAGATCATTCACATTCCCACGCATTCCACAAGGATACACAGAAAGCCTGAGCATTTACAGCAGAGCGCTAAAAGAGCAGCTAGACATGCTAGAATTACCCGAAGGTTGCGTACTCTTGCAGTACATAGATGACTTATTACTAGCTGCTGACACAAAAGAGATCTGCAAAGAAAGTACTATATTACTATTGACACACCTAGCGACCCATGGTCACAAGACAAGTTTGTAGAAATTCCAGTATAATCAGAAGGAGGTGTCTTATTTGGGTTACCTACTTTCGAAAGAAGGGAGAAGATTAACACCAGAACGCATAGAAAGTATTTCTATTATGCCTATTCCAAAAACTCAAAAAGGAGTGAGAGCTGTAATAGGCATGGCCTCTTATTGTCGGCAGTGGATCAGTAATTTTGCGTTGATTGTGAAGCCGATGAAAAAGTTGACAAAAAAGGATGCAGAGATGCCTTTACAGTGGAATGAGGAATGTCAGAAAACGTTTGAGCAATTGAAAGCTGCATTGTGTGTTGCGCCAGTTTTAGGCACTCCTAACTATAAAAAGATATTCAGCCTATTTGTGAGTGAGAATGAAGGATGTGCATTGGCGGTTTTGACACAGGAACAAGGTGGAAGAAATAGGCCGTGCGGCTATTTTTCTTGCGCGTTGGACCCAGTAGCGCGCGTACTACCACGATGTTTGCGATCCGTTGCAGCAGCTGCTGCGTCAGTGAAACAAACGGAAGGAATGGTATTGGGGCACACTTTAATTCTGATGGTGCCACATGCTATAGACGTTCTTTTAAATAGGACACAGACGCAACACCTCACCTCAGCTAGACTGACAAGATATGAGCTCACATTGTTTGCACCCCACATCCAAATTATGAGGTGTAGCGCATTGAATCCTGCAGAATTAATGCCACTGCCCGTAGCAGAAATTGGTGACAACGAATCACCACCCCATGATTGTTTAATGATCACTGAAGAAGAAACAAAGGGAAGGATTGATTTGAGCGATGTCCCACAAAAAGAGCCAGATGGGGAGTTATTTTGTGATGGCTCTTGTTTTAAATTACCTGATGGCACATCAACGGCCGCATATGCAATTACTACCCTAAAGAGTGTTGTAGAAAGCAGAAGAATCCCCTACAATTCGGCGCAAGCCGCAGAAATAATAGCACTGACCCGAGCCTGTGAACTCTCTGAGAATTTGAACGTGAATATTTATAGTGACAGCCAGTACGCCTTTGGCGTGGTTCACAACTTTGGCCGACTTTGGGCTGAGAGGGGTTTCTTGACATCACATGGGGCCAGGATTCAGCATGGCCCTTTGATTGTGTGATTGTTGTCTGCACTCACGTTTCCAAAGCGCCTAACTATAGTGAAGTGCGAGGCGCATAAGAAAGTAACATGTAGAGTGGGAGAGGGAAACGCATTTGCAGACAGGATTGCGAAGCAAACAGCCACAGATTTGGGGAATAAAATGATGACAGTACAGACTGAGGAAGTACCTTGTATGATAGAGAGTGGAGTTGCCACAGTCAAAGAAATGCAGGCTGAGGCCACGACCGAAGAAATTCAGGGGTGGGCTGAGGGCTCTGCTGAGTTAGATTTGGAAGGATGTTGGATGGACAAGGAAACAAAGAACTGGATGTTGCCAAATTGTTATGTAACTGCAATGGTTATAATGGCGCATAGCCCTACCCACATTTGCGCGAAGAAGATGGTACAGCATTTATCCACAGTATGGAAGAATGAGCACATAAAAAAGAATGCAGAAAGACTGGTGCAGAATTGTATTACGTGCCTGCAACACAATGTAGGGAAGGGAACCGTGACTCCAGCAGGTAGTTTCGGCCCACCCTCTATGCCATTTGAGGTGGTCCATTTTGATTTCATAGAAATGGAAAGGTGCCAGAACTACAAATATGTGTTAGTGGTAATTTGTGCATTCAGCAAGTGGGTGGAGGCATATCCTTTAAAAGACTGTACTGCCATGTCCACAGCAAAAGTAATGCTAAAGGAGTATTTCTCCCGGTTTGGCTTGCCCCGTGTCCTGTGGTCAGACAACGGCCCCCACTTTGTGGGCACAGTAGTGCTACAGATCTGTGCAGGTCTGCAAATAGAGAAGAGATTCCACAGTTCCAGGCATCCCAGTTCTGCCGGGCTTGTGGAGAGGCATAACGGAATCTTGAAGTCAAAGATAGCAAAAATGTGCGCTAGGAGCAAGTTGAGTTGGGTGGATGCATTACCCCTAGCGCTGTTGTGTATGCGCACGTCTGTGCAGGCTAAGACTGGGCTCTCCCCCTATGAGATTATAATGGGGAGACCAGCAAATGTATGGTGCGCACCGCAGCCCAAAAGATTATGTGAGGTCGAGCATCCTGTGTTAAGCACTTATTGTGGGCTTTTAATACAGAAGTTGCGTTTGATTCTTCAGTAGGTGCAGGAGGCGTTACCAGTGCGATATACCGGACCGGGGCACTCGCTGGAGCCTGGAAGCTGGGTGTTAATTAAAAACTTTGAACGGAAGACAGCATTAGCACCCAGGTGGCGCAGCCCCTATCAAGTACTTTTGGCAACGCAGACGGCCATCTGAGTAGACGGACGGAAGGCATGGATCCACGCGACACATGCCAAAAGATTCCCAGGACTGCTGACAACTTCCGACGACCAGAGAAAGGAAACGGTCTCGGAAACTAAAGAAACTGTTGCCAGTCCAGTGCCACAGCATCAGCCTGAGCGAGAAGTGAAAGTTGAAACAAAGCGCAAACGAGAAGTGAAACTCGAAACAGAGCCTGAGGAGGCTGCCAGTAAGGGGAAAGGGCGAAAAGTGCCCCAACTTTGCTCAGCGGAAACATCACTGCCGAGCGACACAAACCTTGCATTGCAAACACGAGCAGAAACAACGCGTGTAGCCCTTTGGCGGCCACCAGTTCCTGCGAATGCACCAAAGCCAAAGAAAGAAACTACATCATTGCCACGGTGCTCATCGCTACCCATCATTGTGCCACAGGCTGACACTGAGCCTGATACTGGAAATGCAACGGCACTATTCACGGATCATACAATACCAGGAGTGAATCTGTATAATTTGCGGCCTCGACAGGCAAAGTGATCCACAGATCTTTGGTGTTTTTATTTTTGCCTTTGGTTCCACTCACGGACGGAGTAGGAACCAGGGGTGTACAGGAGAGAAGTGTGAGAATTGTGCAAGTCGGACAATTCAAGACTCACTGCTCCTCTGTGAGCTTATAAAAGTACATGTGTCAGGAGCCAGAGCAGGACAAGCTGGACGCACATAGTACTCTATCAATAAAGAACTGTCCGGAAATCGTCTGAGCAGTGGGAGAAAGAACAACTAATCTTGCTCGGAGTGGATAAATGATCCAGGCTGTGAAAAGGCTGGCAGAATTGAACTGTGACATTTCTCATTGAACTTTTCTGGCATCAAGAACGAGAGACATTTGCGACGAACTTTGCCAGCAAGAAGAAGGACGATGAAGAACAGGTCAAGACCGGTTTCAGCTTCCTCCTGCACCCCTGCTGAAAAGATAATAGATTTAGAGACTGTAAATTTAGGGAAAAAGCATGGTAAAATTAATAAGGTACTGATTTGGACATTGGTCCTATGTTTTTTAATTATGATAGTACCAGCAATAACAGCTATTACACTATGGTTCCTGGAGTACGTACACCCATTAGAAACACTTTTGCCAAAAGCAACTACTGAAAGCCCGGTTCATGTAATCACTGGTACTTTGCCCCCAATGGAAGAGAGACATAGAGAAGGATACGGCAACAATACATTGTTGCTCATCATGAACATGACCCATGCGGTTTTAAAGAAAAAAGATTGCTGGGTTTGCGCCCATTTACCACAGCACGATGGGAAAGGGATAGGCTGGTATGTACAACCGTTGCCATTGATTTATTCATGTGAAGTAACATTAAGTGCATAGTTCTTTGGGAAATGGAACAAGAGTAATGCGGGTCAGCTAGATGAGACCAATATGAATGAATTTGAGGAAGTGATCATGAGACCTGTGGGTTGTTCCATATTCCAAAAAGCTTGCATGTTTGCACTAGAACCCATAAGAAAGAATACACAAAAAATAACAAGACTAGATAGATTACATAGGCAGAATAGACCAGCCCCGCCAGCAGAAAGAACATCAGTAATGACATTTCGAATGAGGGATGAATGGAACAAAGATGCTGTGCCCCCTGCCTATACAGTGGGTCACAGCCCCAAAACTGCTCCCCTATGTCTACAGAAAAAGGGTTCCTATGAAGTAGGAACGTTTAGCAACTGCCTGAACACAGTGGTTTTAAAACACGAAATAGAACCCGTGTACGTAGGAGACCCTGTTTACTTTATATGTGGAGAAAAAGCATATCCATGGTTACCTAGAAACTGGGGAGGTACATGCTACCTAGGTCTACTGTTTCCAGGAGTGTTCCTCTTGGAGACAGCAGAAGTAGCCAAACGAACAAAAGGTAGAATTCAAAGGAGTAGCGAGGATGGAATGATAGCTATGGATATAGCCAAATCATTTATACCGTTCTTGCCCCAATAGAAAATTCTTACAATATAAGAAAACTGTCTGGAATATTACAAAAAACAATAGATTCCACAACGGATATTTTATTGAATATGACGTTAGAAGAAAAAGGGTGATCGTGGGGGAGTTTGCAAGCTCGTAAAAACTGCATGCTGTGTGTATATAGATGACTACTCCCCTATGATATTTAAAGCGATCTGGAAATTACATGTCATAAGTTCCACACTCTCTACTGAAGAGGGGGTTTGGAGGATAGGATCCTGGTTTTGGGGATTATTGCGGTCTTGGGGATGGAAGTTAATTTCGATACTAATGATGGTACTCGGGATATTCATAACATGCTGCTGTTGCATACAATGCTTACCAATAGTGTGCACTGAAATAACTGATGGATGTACTAAGGGATGTATGCACATGGTGTCGAGAGGAAAACAAACGCATGGCCGGAATAACAGAGACACTGAGGAAACAAAAACAGTAAAACAATTCATGGCGATAGACATTAATGATGAAGATGATTCAGACGTAGATACCCCAGACTTATCCTCATTAGAGGAGGATACAATGAATAAATAAGACGTTTGGCATACGGCCAAAAGGAGGGTTTGTCAATCTGGAAAAATGAATACCCTTCATTTGAATGATAGACGTAACTTGATGGTCGTGGGCCATCCGTCTTATGCACCGAATTATAGAAATATAAACTACTATGCTTGACCAACGAGCGGCCATTTTAAATGTAGCAAGAATAGCCATTTTGCTTGTTAACCATTGCTCATTGCTTTCTGTCTAAAAACTGCTTTGCAGCTTGCAATTCTTGCGGTTTCTGCTTACTCTGCTCAAACTGTTAACATTGTTGTCTGAATATGAAAGGACAAGGTCGCGGGACTGAAGAGTTTGTTGAAACTCCTCATGAGTAGCCCAGAGAGGAATGCCCACGCTCCCTCTCTGTAGCCTTGGGAGAGAGCTGCAGGGCATTTAATCACTTCACAGCTACCAGCCAGTCTCGTACGATGGAAGAATATGTTAGAATAATACAGCTAAAGGCTTGAATTATGCTTTTCTTATGGCCCCCCTTCGCAAAACCCTTTAGAACGTGTTGGCTCCCAGGACACGAATAGTACCTCATAGATAGCAAAGCTTGGAATGTGGCTCTTCCCCCGTGTGCAGCTTGCTTCCAAGAACAGAACCACTGTGTTCTGTTCAACAACTAAAAGATGCCTCCGCACTTTCTAATTGCATATTGTTACTAGAATAGACATCGAAAATGTCATAATCGTCATACTTGTTGGATATGTTCATCGTCATCCCGAGTTCAAAGGAACTTAATAAAGAGGAGTGTTGAACATGACTTTGCTGATTGTATGATATGCATTTTGTATATATGTAACTGATGTACGTAATTCGCTTTCTTGCGTCCCTCGAGGTCTAGGAAACTCACGTCGCGGGGCGTGAGATCAGAATTGGCCAATTGATACTATCTTTTGCTTGCAATAAACCCTAGCATTGGGAATTTGAACCTTGTGTCTGGCACATCTTTTCGTGTATGGTTATTGCCTTGTTTCCATAGCACGAGGGACCCCTAGGGGCCCCTTTCACCCCCACCCCCTGCTCATGCCCCGTGTCTATCTCATGCCTCGTGTCTGTCTCTTGTTCCCCCCACCCGCTCATGCTCCGTGTGTGTCTTCTGTTCCACCCTCGCCTGCTCCTGCCCGGTGTCTCTCTATTGTTTGCCCCCAGCCCCCCGCTCATGCCCCGTGTCTGTCTCCTGTTCTCCCCACCCCCCGCTCATGCCCCGTGTCTGTCTTCTGTTCCTCCCACCCCCCGCTGATACCCCGTGTCTGTCTCCTGTTCCACCCATCCCCGCTCATGTCCCGTGTCTCTCCTGTTGCCCCCCACCCCCCGCTCATGCCCCGTGTCTCTCCTGTTGCCCCCCACACCCCGCTCATGCCCCGTGTCTGTCTCCTGTTGCCCCCCACCCCCCGCTCATGCCCCGTGTCTGTCTCCTGTTCACCCCACCCCCAGCTCATGCTCCGTGTCTGTCTCCTGTTCCCCCCACCCCCCGCTCATGCCCTGTGTCTGTCTCCTGTTGCCACCCACTCATGCCCCTTGTCTGTCTCCTGTTGCCCCCCACGCCCCGGTCATGCCCCGTGTCTGTCTCCTGTTGCCCCCCGCTCATGCCCTGTGTCTGACTCTGTTGATCCCCCCACCCCCCGCTCATGCCCCGTGTCTGTCTCCTGTTCCCCCCACCCCCCGCTCATGCCCCGTTTCTCTCTCCTGTTGCACCCCACCCCCTGCTCATGCCCCGTGTCTGTCTCCTGTACCCACCCCACCCCCCTTTCATGCCCCATGTCTGTCTCCTGTACCCCCCAGCCCCCGCTCATGCCCCATGTCTGTCTCCTGTTGCCCCCCCGCTCATGCCCTGTGTCTGTCTCCTGTTCCCCCCACCCGCTCATGTCCCGTGTCTCTCTCCTGTTGCCCCCCACCCCCCACTCATGCCCCGTGTCTGTCTCCTGTACAACCCCACCCCCCGCTCATGCCCCGTGTCTCTCTCCTGTTGCCCCCTGTCAAGCAGAGAAGTGCGTGAGAACTGTGTACCTGTTTTCTTGACAGTGGATCTAGTTGGGACCGCCAGGCTGCATCCAGTGAAATGGCGAGCATGTGACTCGGGGAACCAGCCTCTCCACCACCCTAATGACACAGGGTGGTGAATGGACCAACTCCCAGCGTCACGGAAAGCACTCTCCTGATTAAAGTGACGAAGGGACTGTGCAAGCACAGGCAGGAGAGGCCACAGTCTGATGGATAGTTACTGGATACGGGTGAAGTCCAAAAGAGTCTATACCAAAGGTAGGTGATCCGGTGATGAAGCAAGATAGTCCAGGAACCTCTCAGATGAATACAAGATAAGGCCCCAGTCCACAGGGAGACAAGTTCAAGCTGCTTCACGTAACTGGTCTGGGATGACTGATCTGCTCGAGGTACAGTAGGTCCAAAGGATGAGGCACCAGGCAGGTCCAGACAGGAAGAGGGAACCAGATTGGGAGGGGAGCCCACCAAGAGTTGGGATCCCTAAGGTAAATCTAAGGACAGTGAACGAGGGCCCCAGGAAAGCTGGAGGAGAGGCTAAGCCCAGACAGACCCAGGGAGAACCCAGGTCAAGGAGCAGGGGTCCCCAGGGAAAAGAAGGGGACTGGGAACTGGACCCCAGGAAGGCTCGTGGAGCAGACAGGAGCCAAGGAGAACCCAAGCAGGTAACAGGAGACTGGGAACCAGGCAGGCTGGGGACCAGCAAGGCAGGGAGACCAAAGAGAAGGCTGGAGCTGAAGCAAGACCAGGCACAGGGAACAGGAACCACAAGAAGCAGGAGCGAGCAACACGACCGTAGCAACCGCGTTGAGACGCGAATTGCTACTGCTCGCGGTTCCTCTTCTGGGCCGCCGGCACTCGCGAGGCCTGAAACGCAAGCCGTTTCGTCTCCGAGCGCCGGCGGACCCAGAACGAGGCTTGGAAGGCAAGCACTTCCCAGCGCGGAGGCCCAATCTACGGCGCATGCGCGGAACCGAGACAGTGGTTTCCCGCGCATGCGCCGCAGCCCTCTAGCACCGGCCCCAGCACCTCTCCCCCTGGCGAACGCCCAAGCGCGAAAGCGTGGGTAAATCCGCCAGGAGGTGGGAGAGGGAGCGGGTGCAACAGACCCCGGTCTCCCCAAAAGTGGCATGACACTATGCCCCCTCCCAGAACCCAGGCTTCCAAGGAAATCGATCATAGAACTCGCGAACCAAGCGGGGAGCATGCACATGCCGACGTGGTTCCCAAGTACGATCACAAGCCGGGTACCCCTTCCAATCAACCAAAAAATGAAGCACCCCCCTGCGATAGCGGGCATCGCAAATCTCCTGAACCTCGAATTCTGGGACCCCTTGCACAAGGACAGAGGCTGGGCGAGGACAGGATCGGCCATAGGGATCGACCACATAGGGCTTCAATAGGGAGACATGGAAAACAGGGTGTACATGCCAAGAAGGAGGTAGCTGAAGGCGAAAGGCCACAGAAGACAACCGTTTGGTGATTTTGAACGGACCAAAATACCAGGGAGCTAATTTGACCAGTAAATTACAAAGTGGCAGGTTCTTGGACGACAACCAAACCCTATCCCCAACTCGAAAGTCTGGTTCCACACTCCTTTTCCTGTCAGCCTGGGCCTTCATCCGCTCCTTGGCTTCCTTCAGGATCCTGCAAGCCAATTCCTGTTGTCGTTGAATGGTAGAGACCAGGGCATCAGCAGATGGAACTGTACTGGTGGGCACAGGATGAAATGGCACCAACTTGGGATGTTGACCCGCTGAGCAGAAGAACGGACTGACTCCAATAGAAGCGTGGACAGTATTGTTGTAGGATACTTCTGCAAGATCTAGGTACGCCTTCCAGTTGGACTGAGTTGCGTTAGCAAAACAACGGAGATACTCCTCCAGAGTCTGATTTGTCCTTTCGGTGAGCCCGTTGGTCTGCGGGTGATAGCCAGAGCTCAAAGCTTTACGAATTCCCAGATGACCACACACCTTGTTCCAGAAAGCAGAGAGAAATTCAGAACCACGATCCGAGATAATCTTTTCAGGAAGACCATGTAGTCGATAGATCTCATGGAAAAAACCTGAAGCCATCTGCGTAGCTGTAGGGATCCTGTTAAACGGGATGAAAAGAGCATATTTAGTGAAGCTATCCACCACGACCATTATACAAGTAAACCCGTTAGAAGGAGGTAGATCAACCACAAAATCCGTAGCGATGGTATGCCATGGGTATGGTGCTAATTCTGTGGGTACTAGCAGTCCCAAAGGTCGTCTTCTAGAAACCTTACATTGGGCACAGACGGGACAACTCTCAATGTATTTCTGGACGTCGGTAGCCCACCTAGGCTACCAAAACTGTCGGGATATCAGCTCACGTGTAGCTCTCACCCCTCGATGACCCCCAATAGGTGAATCATGAAACCCATGCAATATGCCATCTCGAATCGTACCCTTGGGGATGTAAAGCCTCTTCCGGCAAAACAGGAGCCTGTCATGCTCAGATACCGACATTCGCTGAAGAAGGGCCGATCTTTCAGGATCGGTCCGGGTGGCATCAGCAATTGACTGTAGATGAGGAGACAACGTCAACAGGAAATGGTGAGGGGAAATCAGCGGCTGAT
Organism: Ambystoma mexicanum; assembly: GCF_040938575.1. Taxonomy (NCBI): domain Eukaryota; kingdom Metazoa; phylum Chordata; class Amphibia; order Caudata; family Ambystomatidae; genus Ambystoma; species Ambystoma mexicanum. Next base: position 175,819,747 of record NC_090924.1, on the reverse strand, counting down.
CCGAACTGGATGTTTCTTCCACTTTTTACAGTGATCAGGAGAGGGCATCCGCCTTCAAGTTGGAGGCTCCTGGAACATATGTGACATGAAACACGAATGGGGAGAAAAAGAAGGCCCACCTAGCCTGACGGGGCGTTCGACATTGCAGGGAGCGCAGGTACTGCAGGTTACAATGATCGGTACGAACCTCTACCGAAAAACGTGCTCCAAGTAGGTGATGCCTCCATTCCTCAAATGCGGTTTTGATGGCCAACAGCTCCTTCTCGATGACCGCATAATTTCTTTCGCTGGGATTCAACTTGCGTGAGAAGTAGGCCACTGGATGTTCAACAGACGTAACCGGATCTCTTTGCAGGAGAACCGCCCCAACTGCGAAATTCGAAGCGTCTGCTTCCACAATATAAGGTAAGTCATCCTGTGGGTGATGCAAAATCGGGGCGGCCATGAAGGCCGACTTCAAGGTGTCGAATGCCTGAGACGCAAGGGAATCCCACTTGAAAATGATCTTACTGCTGGTCAGCCTGGTGAGGGGCGCTGAGATTTGAGAAAACCGTGGAATAAAGCGCCTATAGAAATTAGCGAATCCCAAGAAGCGTTGTAAAGATTTTATGTCATGGGGTTGTTTCCACTCCTGAATAGCTCGAACTTTCTTGGGATCCATCTCTACCCCGTCCTGATTGATCACAAACCCCAAGAATTCTATACTGGGCTGGTGAAAGCAGCATTTCTCCTCCTTTGCGAATAAATGATTGAGAGACAGACGGCGAAGGACCTCACGTACATGTCCCACATGTTCTTCGATGGTTCTGGAAAAAAACAGGATATCATCCAGATATACCCAGACTGACAAGCCAATAAGATCACCAAAGATGTTGTCCATGAACCGTTGAAAGATAGCTGGGGCGTTACACAGACCGAATGGCATGACTCTATACTCGAAATGCCCAAAAGGAGTCTTAAATGCTGTTTTCCATTCATCTCCACTCTTGATGCGCACAAGGTGATAGGCTCCACGTAAGTCTAGTTTGGTAAAGATCTGGGCTGTGTGTAGAGTTTCCAGGATACTGCGAATCAATGGAAGTGGGTACCGGTCTTTGATAGTCATGTCGTTTAGTTGTCGATAGTCCACACAAGGTCTCAAAGTGCCCTCTTTCTTCTTCACAAAAAACAGGGGAAACCCTGCGGGCGACATGGACGGAACTATGTATCCTTTCTGTAAACAATCCGACAAGTAGTCTTGAAGCACTTGTCTCTCGTCCCGTGTCAAAGCGTACAGTTTCCCATGAGGAATCACGCAGTCCGGTAACAACTCGATTGAACAATCAAACGAGCGATGTGGTGGTAGAGGTATCTCGCCTGGTTCAGAAAACACTTGTCCAAAATCAGCATATACCAGTGGAACTTGAGAGGTGGAACACACACTGACCCCTTTGCCAATAGATTCCAAGGGGGTCGAAGAAGCTCGGATCGGAGCGGACAAACAGCACTTCTGGGCACAAACTGCGGAGGAGAAGGTCAAAGTGTGCGTTCTCCAATCAATTGCCGGATTATGATGTTGCAGCCAGGGTAACCCCAAAACCACCTTGTAGGTAGGGGACTTGATAACATCCAAAGCGAGGTTTTCAAAATGGTCGGCAATCTGAAGAAGTAGGCCCACTGTACATTGACAGACGGGTCCGGAAGACAAAGGGGTTCCGTCGATGACTTCCACGGGCAGAGCAGTGGGTCTGGGCAGGAGTGGAATCCGGTTTACAGAAGCAAAGGTCTCATCAATGTAATTGCCGGAAGCCCCGCTATCCAACAGGCCAAACACTTCCAGGGTTCTGTCAGGCAACTTGATCTGAATCTTCAAAGTCTTTAACACTGCGGGTTTCATGGGATAAAGTTCTGAGCAAAACGGGGAAAGGTCTGAGGAGGAAATGGGACCTGTCGCTGCCTTCCCAATACGCGACAGGTCCTCTAGTTTCCCGCTTTCTTCTTCTTGGGTTGTAAGGGGAACGTACCCAGATAATGTCCGGCAGCTCCACAATAGAGACATAACCGAAACGTTCTTCTCCGTCTTCTCTCTTCCTCAGATAACGGACCCCTCATGGCACCCAATTGCATTGGCTCTGGCCCAGACTCGGTAGAACCAAACGATCCGGCAGGTAAACTGGTCGTTCTGGGAGAACTTCTCTCAAGCCGACATCTCTCGGCCTTTCGTTCTGCCAGTCTCTGATCAATTCGGAGCACCTGATCAATTAGATGTTGAAGAGACTCTGGTTCAGGAATGTCGAGTAGCTCATCCTTGTACTCCTCTCTCAGCCCACGACGAAACAGAGTTTTTTGTGTGATTTCAGGCCATTAGGAATCGGTTGCCAATAGGCTGAAGCGACTGATGTATGTTATCATGTCGGCACTCCCCTGTTTTAAATCCATCAGTTGATTCTGCGCAGCGGAGGCCAGGTTTGGCGTCTGGAAAACCTCGAGGAATGCTTTTTCAAAGGCTAAAAAGTCATTCAGAATCGGACTGTTTGTTATTACAAACGGTGTCGCCCAGGCCAGAGCATTCCCGGTTAAATTCCCCAAGATGTAACCAATCTTGGCTTTATCGTTGTTGAAATGTGTCGACCTGAAAAGAAAATGGATTCGACAGCGGTTACAAAATTCAACCACTCGACGTGGATCTCCATCGAACTTGATTGGTGTTGTATGTGCCAAGGATCCTTCAACCTGCGAGGTACTCATAGCCCCTTGGGTTATCATTTGGCGTAGAGTCTGATTTTCCTGGCGTAAGGCGGTCATCTCCGCCCTGAGTGCTTGTAAGTCATTCCGCATCTCTTGCGAATCCTCCATCTCTGGGTCTGAAGGCAGCCGTCTCAATCTGTCAAGCAGAGAAGTGCGTGAGAACTGTGTACCTGTTTTCTTGACAGTGGATCTAGTTGGGACCACCAGGCTGCATCCAGTGAAATGACGAGCATGTGACTCGGGGAACCAGCCTCTCCACCACCCTAATGACACAGGGTGGTGAATGGACCAACTCCCAGCGTCACGGAAAGCACTCTCCTGATTAACGTGACGAAGGGACTGTGCAAGCACAGGCAGGAGAGGCCACAGTCTGATGGATAGTTACTGGATACGGGTGAATTCCAAAAGAGTCTATACCAAAGGTACGTGATCCGGTGATGAAGCAAGATAGTCCAGGAACCTCTCAGATGAATACAAGATAAGGCCCCCAGTCCACAGGGAGACAAGTTCAAGCAGCTTCACGTAACTGGTCTGGGATGACTGATCTGCTCGAGGTACAGTAGGTCCAAAGGATGAGGCACCATGCAGGTCCAGACAGGAAGAGGGAACCAGATTGGGAGGGGAGACCACCAAGAGTTGGGATCCCTAAGGTAAATCCAAGGACAGTGAACGAGGGCCCCAGGAAAGCTGGAGGAGAGGCTAAGCCCAGAAAGACCCAGGGAAAACCCAGGACAAGGAGCAGGGGTCCCCAGGGAAAAGAAGGGGACTGGGAACTGGACCCCAGGAAGGCTCGTGGAGCAGACAGGAGCCAAGGAGAACCCAAGCAGGTAACAGGAGACTGGGAACCAGGCAGGCTGGGGACCAGCAAGGCAGGGAGACCAAAGAGAAGGCTGGAGCTGAAGCAAGACCAGGCACAGGGAACAGGAACCACAAGAAGCAGGAGCGAGCAACACGACCGTAGCACCACGTTGAGACGTGAATTGCTACTGCTCGCGGTTCCTCTTATGGGCCGCCGGTACTCGCGAGGCCTGAAACGCAGGCCGTTTCGTCTCCGAGCGCCGGCGGACCCAGAACGAGGCTGGGAAGGCAAGCCCTTCTCAGCGCGGAGGCCCAATCTACGGCGCATGCGCGGAACCGAAACAGTGGTTTCCCGCGCATGCGCCGCAGCCCTCTAGCACCGGCCCCAGCACCTCTCCCCCCGGCGAACGCCCAAGCGCGAAAGCGCGGGTAGATCCGCCAGGAGGTGGGAGAGGGAGCGGGTGCAACGGACCCCGGTCTCCCCAAAAGTGGCGTGACACCCACCACCCCCTGCTCATGCCCCATGTCTGTCTCCTGTACCCCCAACCCCTCGCTCATGCCCCATGTCTCTCTCCTGTTGCCCCCCACTCCCCCGCTCATGCCCCGTGTCTGTCTTCTGTTCCCCCCACCCCCCCGCTCATGCCCCGTGTCTGTCTCCTGTTCCCTCCACCCCCCACTCATGCCCCGTGTCTGTCTTCTGTTGCCCCACCCATGCCCCGTGTCTGTCTCCTGTACCCCCCCACTCCGCTCATGCCCCGTGTCTCTCTCGTGTTGCCCCCCACCCCCCTGCTCATGCCCCTTGTCTGTTTCCTGTTGCCCCCCACCCTCCGCTCATGCTCCGTGTCTGTCTCCGGTTCTCCCCACCCCCGCTCATGCCCCGTATCTGTCTCCTGTTCCCCCATCCCCCGCTCATGCCCGTGTCTGTCTCCTGTTCTCCCCATCCCCCCACTCATGCCCCGTGTCTGTCTCTTGTTCTCCCCACCCCTCTCTCATGCCCCGTGTCTCTCTCCTGTTGGCCCCACCCCCCACTCCCACTCATGCCCCGTGTCTGTCTCCTGTTGCCCCGCACCCCCCGCTCATGCCCCGTGTCTCCCTTGTGTTCCCCCCCACCCCCCGCTCATGCCCCGTGTCTCTCCTGTTGCCCCCCACCCCCCGCTCATGCCCTGTGTCTCTCCTGTTGCCCCCCACCCCCCGCTCATGCCCCGTGTCTGTCTCCTGTTGCCCCCCACCCCCTGCTCATGCCCCGTGTCTGTCTCCTGTTCTCCCCACCCCCAGCTCATGCTCCGTGTCTGTCTCCTGTTCCCCCTACCCCCCGCTCATGCCCTGTGTCTGTCTCCTGTTGCCCCCCACCCCCCGCTCATGCCCCGTGTCTGTCTCCTGTTGCCCCCCGCTCATGCCCTGTGTCTGACTCTGTTGATCCCCCCACCCCCCGCTCATGCCCTGTGTCTGTCTCCTGTTCCCCCGCCCCCCGCTCATGCCCCGTTTCTCTCTCCTGTTGCCCCCCACCCCCTGCTCATGCCCCGTGTCTGTCTCCTGTCGCCACCCCACCCCCCTTTCATGCCCCGTGTCTGTCTCCTGTACCCCCCCAGCCCCCGCTCATGCCCCGTGTCTGTCTCCTGTTGCCCCCCCGCTCATGCCCCGTGTCTGTCTCCTGTTCCCCCCACCCGCTCATGTCCCGTGTCTCTCTCCTGTTGCCCCCCACCCCCCGCTCATGCCCCGTGTCTGTCTCCTGTACAACCCCACACCCCGCTCATGCCCCGTGTCTCTCTCCTGTTGCCCCACACCCCCTGCTCATGCCCCGTGTCTGTCTCCTGTACCCCCCACCCCTCGCTCATGCCCCGTGTCTCTCTCCTGTTGCCCCCCACTCCCCCGCTCATGCCCCGTGTCTGTCTTCTGTTCCCCCCACCCCCCGCTCATGCCCCGTGTCTGTCTCCTGTTCCCCCCACCCCCCGCTCATGCCCCGTGTCTGTCTTCTGTTGCCCCACCCATGCCCCGTGTCTGTCTCCTGTACCACCCCACTCCGCTCATGCCCCGTCTCTCTCTCCTGTTGCCCCCCACCCCCGCTCATGCCCGTGTCTGTCTCCTGTTGCCCCCCCGCTCATGCCCCGTGTCTGTCTCCTGTTCTCCCCACCCCCGCTCATGCCCCGTATCTGTCTCCTGTTCCCCCATCCCCTGCTCATGCCCCGTGTCTGTCTCCTGTTCTCCCCACCCCCCCGCTCATGCCCCGTGTCTGTCTCTTGTTCTCCCCACCCCCCGCTCATGCCCCGTGTCTCTCTCCTGTTGCCCCCCACCCCCTGCTCATGCCCCGTGTCTCCCTTGTGTTCCCCCCACCCCCCGCTCATGCCCCGTGTTTCCCTCGTGTTACCCCCCACCCCCCGCTCATGCCCCGTGTCTCCCTCGTGTTCCTCCCCACCCCCCGCTCATACCCCGTGTCTCCCTCATGTTCCTCCCCACCCGCTGCTCATGCCCTGTGTCTAACTCGTGTTCCCCCCACCACCGCTCATGCCCCGTGTTTCCTTCCTTTTCCCCCCACCCACTGCTCATGCACCGTTTGTACCCTGTTCCCTCTCACCCCCGCTCATGCCCATGTGTCTCCCCTGTTCCCCCCCAGCCCCCGCTCATGCCCTGTTGTGTTCTTTATACACCCCGCCTTCCCTTTCCATGGTGGCCATCTTGGTAAAAGATTTTCCTTCCTACGTCGGAAGGAAAATCTTTTTTTTTTGTTTTTACCACCTGGCGTTCCCACTTTGAGGACATAAGATGTTAGTGGTCTTCATCTATTGAAGAGGATGTTATAGTGACGTTGCACTAATAAAAACCTTTAAAATTTAGTGAAAAAAAAAATGTTACAGGGACGTTATGGTTAAGTTGCACTAATAAAAACCTATGAAATTCAATGAAAAAACTTTGTTAAAGGGACATTATGGTTAAGTTGCGCTACTAAAAACCTATGAAATTCAGTGAAAAAACTTTCAGGCCGATTCATGGAATTAATGTGCGCCGAAAATTTCGGCGCAAGCTTGCGAAAACATGCGATTCGCAGTGAAAGAGCGAAAATCGCAGTGCAAGTGCGAATATCGCAGGGAAACCATCGCACATCTATTCATGGAAGTCCGTGCGCGAGTAAAATCAGGGATGTGCGCTGAAAAAGTGTGCAGCGCACTCCGGCGCACAGGTCATCTAATGGCGTGCGCTAAGGCCACAGCGAAAGCGCACATAGTGCGGCGCACATAACAAAAGTAGGCGGAACACGGGGCGTGACACGCGGAATGGGGAACAACTCGTGAAAATGTGGGTGTCACGGGGGAAGTACAGGAGGCAAGTGCGCGGAACGCCCACACGCTCGCCTACAACACGTATTCATGGAATCGAATAGGGCAAACCAGCGCACGGGCAAAGACACGCACAGGCCCATACACGTACGCCACACGAAAGCAGGCATTAGCGTCCCTGTGCATGAAAAAAATGTGCGCCAAAATGTGTGCTAACAAAAAGCACGTATACACAGCTCTGATGAAAGTCCCATACTGTGGCCCTCTAGGACCAATGACGTGCAAAGGGATACGCGACAAACACGGACACCCGCTGTGTGAATAATAGCGTGTGCATGTATTTCGTGGGTGCGCGGGAAGTTTTACATGCGATCGGGCCTGGGGGAGCGGGGTACGTGTATTTCAGGGGCTCACGGGAATTTTAACACGCGATCGGGCCTGGGGGAGCGTGGTACGTGTATTTCAGGGGTGCGCGAGAAGTTTCACATGTGATTGGCCTGGGTACGTGTATTTCAGGGGTGCGCGAGAAGTTTTACACGCGATTGTCCTGGGTACGTGTATTTCAGGGGTGCGCGAGAAGTTTTACACGCGATCGGGCCTTGGGGAGCGGGGTGCGTGTATTTCAGGGGTGCGCAGGTGTTTTCACATGCGATCTGGCCTGGGGGAGCGGGGTATGTGTATTTCAGGGGTGCGCAGGTGTTTTCACACGCAATCGGGCCTGGGGGAGCGGGGTACGTGTATTTCAGGGGTGCGCAGGTGTTTTCACCCGCGATTGGGCTTGGGGGAGCGGGGTACGTGTATTTCAGGTGCTCGAGGTGGTTTCACACACGATCGGGCCTGGGGGGGCGGGGTACGTGTATTTCAGGTGCTCGCGGGTGGTTTTACATGCGATCGGGCCTGGGGGAGCAGGGTACCACTCACCGTCTGCCTTGCGTGTAGAAGAACGCGTAGCCAACACCCACCCGCTGTGAAGTAATAGCGTGTGAACCCCAACGCCTGCAAAAAACACGTACTGCACCCCACGAAAAGCACGTACAGAGCAATGGAAATCCACGTGGGATCTTCAAGCCCTTCCAGGGCAACGCCCGTGCGCAATACGTCACAGACGCGCTTACGCGCTAAGGGCATTTGGTCCAATGGAATCGTGTATGCGTGCTGACGCGCTTACGCGCTAAGGGCCTTTGGTCCAATGGAATCGCGTATGCGTGCTGACGCGCTTACGTGCTAAGGGCCTTTCCTCGACTTACACGCTAACGTGCAGAATTTTCACGTTCCAAATCACTCCGTATCAAGCTGGCCACGCGTAAGCACACGGAAGACCACGCTCCTGCCCAAAAGGCCGAATTACTGCCCCCGAGAGCCCCGAGCAGCCTCCCACGAGCCATCTGCTGCTGCCTGCCTGCCTGCTGCCACCGTGCCCTGCCATTTGGTGCCTGCACATCAGCCATCTGCAGGGGTCCAGTTGCTGTGTCCACCCCTGCTGGAACAGAAGACTCCCGACTGGGATACCATCGCTCCACAGCACAGCCCCAGGACCCAGTTGCCCACCCACGCCTGCCTCGGGGGTCGCCATGTCGGGGCAAACACCATCCGAGACCACTGGCGACCCCCAGCCAGAGGGGCAGAGGGCCACCAGCTTCAGTCAGAAGGAAGTTGGTGTCCTGGTGGAGCTTGTCCTGGGGCATTATGATGCCCTCTTCGGATCATCATGCGCCGACAAGGAAGGACAGGACAGGATCTGGACGACTTTGTGGTTGCCATCAACGCGGAGGGGGTGGCAACCCGCAACATCAAGCAAGTCAAGAAGCGCTGGGAGGACTTGAGGTCCAGGACCCTCATGAAGGCCCGGCGCCTCGTGGGGGGCGCCGGGGCAGCATGAGTACCATCCAGATGAGGGTCCTGGAACGCGTACACCCAGCGCTCCATGCCCAGATCCTTGAGAGGCAGACCCGTCTGGAGTCGAGCGGTAAGTGGCCAAGCATTGCTGTGTGAGACAGGGCATGTTGCAGTGTGCTGGTTGTCTGATACTTGCCTGTATGTGTGGCATAGGCCATGTACGCATGTTTGTGTGCAGGGACATCATGGTCATGCATGTGAGACCAGTAATGTGTGAAGCACACGGTTGGTGTATGTGTTTAAATGCAACATGGGGAGCCCTATGCGGAATGGACACATGAGAGCATGTGTAAAGTATTGACAGAACTCATCAGTGTTAGGACGCCGTAATTATCTGGCTTCCACGGCTTCCACGAGACGTAATACGTATGGATCTCGTACTTGCCAAAGAACGGTGGTTACGGCCCCTTTAAGACCTCGTCTGCCGGGAGCTTGGAGGTTGGCATGGAGACAATGGCGTCCTATCACGGCATTCAGGTTTCACCGTGCACGTTGAAGGACGTATTGTGCTCATGTGATTCCTATTTAAGCGACGCCTGTACGTTATGCCGGCGCTTCTGAATCCTGTATTCTAGCGGCTTGCTATTCCTCGTATCCAGGTTCTTTCCTTGTCTTCTCTGCCTTGTTTTCCCCGTGTTCCTAGACCTCGGACTGCCACCGGACCTGCCTTGTTTTGCCCCTTGTACTTTTACTGCCAGCCTTGCTCTTTGACCTCGGACCGCCACCGGACCTGCCTTGCTTACTCCTTGTACTTTTGCTGCCAGCCCTGCTCTTCGACCTCGGACCGCCACCGGACCTACCTTGCTTTGCCAGCCTGTTTTTGTACTGTGTCCCGCTTGCGGTTCCTACTCCTGCATTGGAACTTTGCACCACTGGTACACGGACTAGAGACTGCCTTAATGTACCTTTAGGCGTCCTCGTGCCGTCGGGTTAGGTGTTGCACTTTGGACATCTGCTCGGATCCACCTCCTGTTTCATGTTTGCCTTCACTTCTGGTTGATTCCTTGACATTTCGTATTTTGGTTTGCCACGAACACATCCACATTACTTCTTCTCCTTCCTGGGGATTTCTGACACTCTGAAGAACTGTACAGGTTAGTGTTTGGTTTCTCTCTTGATATTTGAATTTCTGCATAGAATTGCACCATTGTGATTGTTGCGCTTCTTGCAGTTGTCTGGGGGTCTTGCCTGTACACCTTGAGAAGACGTCTCGTCCCAGTATCCTGTCCAATGCGGTTCTGGGTTCATCGTTGGCATTCCATCTTTTCGCCAATCAATTGTTTGGTTGTTCATTGTATCAACTAGTTCGGTAGATTGGCGAGAAGAATTCCTCGGCTACACTACGAGGGCAAGAGCGCTACTGACATATTCAGAAGCCTTCTATATAAATGGATGCCGATGAGTCTTTGACAGCCATCATGCAACTGGTGGCGGATTTACGCAATGAAATGGCTAATGCTCATGCTGCCACCGAAAGACGCATTGATGAGCTGCAGGCTGGTTTTCTGCCCACCGGTGCGGGGGCGCCTTCGCCCGCTGTGGCATCGGGTTCTGGGCTACCTCCTGCCCGTTCTGACACTGGGCCAGTGTACATGACTGCTCAGTTTCCCCTGGCTCCGCCAGAGCGGTTTTTGGGTGACCCTAAGGCTTACCGAACCTTCCTTAATCAGTGCAGGTTACACTTTCTATGTAGGCCAGCCTCGTTTCCGGATTCAACCACAAAAGCGGCCTTCTTGTTGTCACACTTGGGTGGTACGGCGGCAGCATGGGCCAATCCACAACTGGAAGAGGGTAGTCACCTCTTGTACAATTGTGACGCTTTGATTGAGGCTATGAGTCGGGTTTTTGATACGCGGTATGCCACGCAAGCCACAGATTTACAATTGTTGGGTTTACAGAAGGGGACTTCAACCCTTTTGGCATACTTAGCCAAGTTTAATCAATTGGTTGCCAAAACTAATTGGCCAGAGGAAAAGAAGGCAAACCTATTTTATAAAGGGTTGTCTGATTCCCTTAAAGATACACTATCCACAGTACCTGTAATCCCTACCGCTTTCCCTGAGTTGATTGATCTAGTATTGCAGATTGACTCTAGACAAGCAGAGAGAAGGGGGAACAGAGGCCGCTTCCTCCTCTTACGACCACCACTTCCACGCCTGCCACCGGGTCATCAGAACCAATGCAAATCGGAGCATTGCGGGGACCTTTGTCAGCAGAAACAAGGGAACACAGAAAAAAGAATGGTCTTTGTTTCTATTGTGGGTCATCGGATCATTTACTACGATCATGCACTAAGAAACCCGTTAGAAAACAGGGAAACGCGAAAGCCCGGCAATAGAGGGGGTTCAGTTGCCGGGTGGTTCTTGCAGTGACCCCCTCATGTCTACACCCTACTGTATATCTGTCACTCTTGCTTCCACCTCCCTCGGTAGGCGGGTGGTTCCAGTTGTTTTGGATTCAGGTGCCACGGGTAACTATATTGACGGTGCTTACGCTCGAGAGTTGGGTATACAGATTGTTTCCAAAGACTGCCCCGAGGTCGTGAATGTGGTCGATGGCTCATCCCTGGTTTCTGGTCCTGTGACTGAACGTACTGCTACTTTGGTCATGAGGACGGAATGTGGGCACACTGAAGAAATCTCTTTTGATCTGATTGCCGCCCCACAGCTTAAAGTTATCCTGGGGCTTCCTTGGTTGAAACTACACAACCCAGTGGTGGAATGGCATTCGGGGGAAGTGAGTTTCCTTTCAGAACATTGTGACCAGTTCTGTTTGACATCAGTTCAGAAAACCTCTAGCCCAAGCCATGCACTCATGGATTCTGCCTCCACCATAGGGGCTGTTATTAACACTCAATTACCCCCAGAGTATCTAGAGTATCTGGATGTCTTTGACGCAGGTGGGGCAGAAATCCTTCCTCCCCACAGGCCTTTTGATTGTCCTATAGAATTGGTTCCAGGGGCCAAGATACCATCTGGTCGGATTTATTCGTTAACACCCAAGGAGGATGTCATCCTTAAAGAATATATCGACAAATCCTTAAAATCAGGCTTCATTCGGCCTTCGCGTTCTCCGGCAGCTTCCCCTCTGTTTTTTGTTCCAAAGAAGGAGGGAGACCTTCGCGCTTGCATTGATTATCGGGCCTTGAATGCTGTTACGGTCAGGAACCAATACCCGATTCCCCTGATATCGGTCTTGCTCGATCAGCTCGGCTCGGCCAAAATCTTTTCGAAGCTAGACTTACGTTGGGCGTACAACCTAGTACGCATACGTGAAGGGGATGAATGGAAGACCGCCTTTAAAACCAAATACGGTCTATACGAATACACTGTAATGCCCTTTGGTCTAAGTAACGCCCCGGCCACTTTCCAGTTCTTCATCAATGAAGTCTTTCATGACATGTTGGATCAATATTTGATTGTTTATCTGGATGACATCCTGATCTACTCCCCCAACTATGAAACCCATGTTGTTCATGTCAGTAGAGTCTTACAATGTCTGTGGGACAATCATCTGTATGCTAAACTGGAAAAGTGCCTCTTCCACGTACAAGAGGTTGAATTCCTTGGCTATAACATCACCAACAAAGGGGTTCAGATGAGCAGATCTAAGGTCTCTGCCATTCTGGATTGGCCGGTTCCCAACAATCTGAAGGCGTTACAATCCTTTTTAGGATTTGTGAACTTTTACAGACGTTTCGTTCAAAACTTTTCAGCCATTGTTTGTCCCCTTACGGCCCTGACTAGTTCTAAGATATCCTTTCATTGGAATGGGGAAGCTCAACAGGCTTTTGATTGTCTGAAGTCTGCCTTCACCTCAGCACCTGTGCTCCAACATCCGGACCGAACCCAACCGTTCATAGTCGAGGCTGATGCTTCGGATGTCGCTTTGGGTGCTATCCTGTCTCAGCATTGCCCAGATGATGCAGGTTTACATCCAGTAGCCTTTCATTCGAGGAAGTTAACCCCTTATGAAAGGAATTATACTATCACGGAGCGCGAATTGTTGGCTATCCGGGATGCCTTCCTGGTTTGGAGGCATCATTTGTTGGGTTCTCGAGTGCTTGTCCAGGCGTTCACGGATCATAGGAATCTCTTGGCTCTTCAGTCAGTGAAGTGCACTACTGCACGGCATGCTCGTTGGCATGAGTTGTTTTCGATGTTTGATTTCACTATTTCCTATCGTCCTGGTTCTCAGAATTCTAAAGCGGATGTTCTCTCTCGTTAACATGGACCCGCCAAATCCTCTCAAGCCACTGGTGCACCTTTGTTACCCACTCAGGTGGTGTGTGGTTGCTCCTTACGTCCATCACTTAAGTCCTTTATACAGAAATGGCTTCGAAACGATCCGCCAGAAGTAGCCAAATACAGACTGGAGATCGTGAATTCACTACCCTATAACCAGGGTAAAATATTCCTGCCTACTCCGGGGATGCGACGTACTGCTATACAATGGTGTCTTGATTCGTCTCTGGCTGCTCATCCAGGTATTAGGAAGACTGTTGATCTACTAAAAAGATGGTGTTGGTGGCCGTCTTTATTGCAGGATGTCACTGATTACATAAATATATGTTCGGTTTGTGCTCAGTGTAAGACATCACATGGCAAACCCGTGGGTTTGCTACAACCTATGCCTCTTCCAGATCGCCCTTGGTCCTCCATTTCCATGGATTTCGTTGTGGAACTACCTGTGGTGGAAGGTTTTGACACTATATGGGTGGTCATCGACTATTTTACTAAAATGGCACTGTTTGTACCTTGTCAGGGGATCCCTACTGCTCCTAAACTGGCGGATCTCTTTCTGCGGAACGTTTTTAGGTTGTTTGGTCTTCCTTCTCTGATCATCTCCGACTGTGGTCCTCAGTTTACTTCACGTTTTTGGAGAGCCTTGTCAGGTGCATTAGGTATTGAAGCTCGGTTTTCGAGTGCCTACCATCCTCCGACGGATGGGCAGACCGAACGCCTGAATGCCACTATGGAACAGTATATAAGATGTCTTACCTTTCAGCGCCAGGACGATTGGCTTTCTGTACTGTCAATGGCCGAATTTGCTTATAACAATTCGCTTCACACTGCTACGCAGGTTTCTCCTTTCTTTGCCCTTTATGGACAACATCCGCGTTCCTTGCCTCTTGCCCCTGAATTGCCGACTCATAACCCTGCTGCTCTTGCCTGTGTTAGGGACATCTCCAGCACCCATGTCCAGGTCAAACGACAGTTGGTGGAGGCTCAAAACAGGACCAAGGTTTATGCAGACCGGCATCGTACCCCCGCTCCGGTATATCACCCAGGCATGAACGTGTGGTTATCAACTCGCAATTTACGCTTGCCTGGTCAGAGGAAGTTACTCCCATGTTTCATCGGTCCATATGCTATATCGCATGTCATTAACCCGGCAGTGGTGCGTTTGGTTCTCCCGCGTTCATGGAAACTTCACCCTGTATTCCACGTGTCTTTGATTAAACCATGCCGTCACGATACTCGACTCCCCTCTCATCCTCCGCCTGTTAAGGTTCGGGGTGCTGTGGAGTACGAGGTTTCAGCGATCTTAGACACCAAGGTTCGGAACTGTAGAAGACACTACTATGTTGACTGGAAGGGGTATGGTCCGGAGGATCGTACCTGGGAACCATCTGAGAACCTACATGCCCCAGTTTTGTTGTCCCGTTTTTGGAAATCTCGGAAGGTGGGGGCCTCTTTGGGGAAGGAAACTGTCAAGTATTGGCAGAACTCATCGGTGTTAGGACGCCGTAATTATCCGGCTTCCACGGCTTCCACGAGACGTAATACGTATGGATCTCGTACTTGCCAAAGAACGGTGGTTACGGCCCCTTTAAGACCTCGTCTGCCGGGAGCTTGGAGGTTGGCATGGAGACGATGGCGTCCTATCACGGCATTCAGGGTTCACCGTGCAGGCTGAAGGACGTATTGTGCTCATGTTATTCCTATTTAAGCCACGCCTGTACATTATGCCGGCGCTTCTGAATCCTGTATTCTAGCGGCTTGCTATTCCTCGTATCCAGGTTCTTTCCTTGTCTTCCCTGCCTTGTTTTCCCCGTGTTCCTAGACCTCGGACTGCCACCGGACCTGCCTTGTTTTGCCCCCTTGTACTTTTACTGCCAGCCTTGCTCTTTGACCTCGGACTGCCACCGGACCTGCCTTGCTTACTCCTTTGTACTTTAGCTACCAGCCCTGCAATTCGACCTCGGACCGCCACCGGACCTGCCTTGCTTACTCCTTGTACTTTTGCTGCCAGCCCTGCTCTTCGACCTCGGACCGCCACCGGACCTACCTTGCTTTGCCAGCCAGTTTTTGTACTGTGTCCCGCTTGCGGTTCCTACTCCTGCATTGGAACTTTGCACCACTGGTACACGGACTAGAGACTGCCTTAATGTACCTTTAGGCGTCCTCGTGCCGTCGGGTTAGGTGTTGCACTTTGGACATCTGCTCGGATCCACCTCCTGTTTCCTGTTTGCCTTCACTTCTGGTTGATTCCTTGACATTTCGTATTTTGGTTTGCCACGAACACATCCACATTACTTCTTCTCCTTCCTGGGGATTTCTGACACTCTGAAGAACTGCACAGGTTAGTGTTTGGTTTCTCGCTTGATGTTTCAATTTCTGCATAGAATTGCACCATTGTGATTGTTGCTCTTCTTGCAGTTGTCTGGGGGTCTTGCCTGTAAACCTTGAGAAGACGTCTCGTCCCAGTATCCTGTCCAATGCGGTTCTGGGTTCATCGTTGGGATTCCATCTTTCCGCCAATCAATTGTTCTGGTTGTTCATTGTATCAACTAGTTTGGTAGATTGGCGAGAAGAATTCCTCGGCTACACTACAAGGGCATGAGCGCTACTGACAGCATGTCAGTCTCTGTTCCTGGACATGGGTGGGGGTGAGGGATGGGTGCTGATTCCATGTACATGTATGGTGTCCATGTCTGTGTGTCTGACCTGCGTGTCTGTGACTTGTGAATGCCATGGATGCATGACACATGTCTGTGACAATGTTCAGAATCACTGATGCAGCCTAGTTATCCTTGCATCCACTGTGTCTGGGGTGTACGAGTCCAGATGGATGAAAGTACGATGAAGTGTGTGCATGTGATAGGCATGACCCATGATGCATGTGAGTTCCAAAACAACATTGTAGGTTTCAAGAGTCCCTTGGACATGTTTGCTAATGTCCATAGCATGCGCCATGCCTGTTACTGCATGTGTTTTGCCTGCACTGACCCATGTGTTCTGGAGGGACATGATGGAAGTGATCTTTGACAGTGCCACTCATCTGCTATTGCTTCCTGTCTAGGGGACTATTGTACAGTACCCTGATGCTTGTGTTCTATGTCTCCCTCTACACAGCGCAAAGGGAAGAAGAGGACGGAGACAGCGCTGTGGAGCAAAGCGGCGGGGATGCCCCCACAGCTGCAGCAGAAGGGGTGGGTGAGCCCCCACATGGGGCCTGGTGGGGGCATCCCTGCTGGTGCAAGTGGTGCAGTCCAGGGGCAGGGGCAGGAGGCAGCACAGGTCGCTGTGGAGGGGACTGTGCATGTCACTGTCCCTGACACTGTGACTGCACCACCATGCACCAGCAGGGATGCCCCATCCCAGGCCCGTCCGCAGGTAGGGGGGATGTCCATGTCATCTGACTCTCCTCTACCTGCGGACGAGGGGATCCCTGGCCGTATGGAGAAGGTCCTGATTGGTGTCGTGTTGCGCACGGGTGTCATTCGTGATGACGTGCGTGCTTCCCGGGGGGAGCACGCACGTCATCACAAAGAGCACCGTGCCAACGTGGCCCAGTTGGGAGCGGCCGTGGTCGGGGGTTTCGTACATGTGTCGGCCACTCTGGCGACCCTCTCCTCCTCTGTGGAGGCTATGTGCCAGGCGTTCTCCATGCCGTCTTCCGGCCCAGATGCCACCAGGGCCCCCTGTGGACCTGCCCCGACCAACGCAGCCAACTCGGTGGGGATCCCATCCCTGCCACAGTCAGGAGTCGGAGGTCCAGCAGGGGTGGACACACCAGCAACTGGACCCCAGCAGATGGAGGATGTGACGGCATCATCGGGCAGGGCACGTGCACAACGGCGTTGGTGGATTCCATCAGCCTGGATGCCGTTGTGCTGGCACAGGCAGTTGCGTCGGAGGCAGCGGCAGGCTCGACGTGGGAGGCATCATGGCTCGGGGCCATCAACATCAGGGGGGCAGGCATCGGGCGGAGGGCAGGAGAACCCTGGAATGGGAGTGTTTTCCGTGTGGGAGTGGTTGGGCCAGCAGATAGTTGCAGAGCGGCAGCGGGCAGAGGAGGAACGGCTCACAATGGTCAGTGCGGAGAACTCCATGCGGGGGGCGCTGAGGCGGGCTGAGTGCGTCGAGGGTATTCACAGGGAGTTGGAGCTGGACACTGCATTATCCCTGCGAGTCCTCGGGGCCAGGGAACATGCCTGCCTCCAAGCCATTGAACAGGAGTTCGATGATGCCCTGGCCCATGACATCAACCAGTGAGCCGTCAGACTAGCCCGCTGCCCTTGTAAATAGTTATGTAGTTAGTGTTAGGTTTCCTTTGCTTTTTTATATTTATTTTGGACCTTTTGGACAATGGACCACATTTTTTGTATATACTTTTTTTATTAGGTAGTATTTTTAGATAGGTTTCATTTCTTCAATTGGGAACATTGACCCTGGATTGTTTATCTATACATAGTTGACTGTTGGATTATAGTTTTTTTTTGGGATTTACCCATGGAGCAATGGTTTTCGGTTTTGTTTTTCCCTTGGATTTACTTTTTTGAACTGTGACTTTGGACACCTTTCCTTTGGATTATGAATTGTGGTTTTTCATTATTTTACGGACATGCTGCTTTTGGTTTTTAATTCCCATTGTCGTTTGTTTATTTTTAATTCCATTTATGTTGCTTTTAATACATTTTTTTCATCAAACTTCAATGTGTAGTATCATCTCATTGGTTTCATGCATATCATGATATGGGTTTTGACATTCACTTACACCCATTGTGTGTATGTGAGGGACATGTGTTCATTTACAAATACTTGCCATTGGGGTTGTATCATGTAATTGGCATTTCTAAGTGGGTGGATGCAATACTTGGGTGGGTGTTTGGCATGTGGAGGCTGCCCATAAGGGCCAGGGATCTAGATTGTGATGACGTGTTGGCTGGGGGACATGTGTCAGGGCCTGCGGGCAGGTGTCCCGCACTGCTGGGGGGTGGGGGTGCAGGGGGACATGAGTGGGACATGAGTGGGGGCCTGCAGGCAGGTGCCCCGCACTGCTGGGGGGTGGGGGTGCAGGAATACATGAGTGGGGCCTGCGGGCAGGTGCCGCGCACTGCTGGGAGTGCAGGGGGACATGAGTGGGATATGAGTGGGGCCTGCTGGCAGGTGTCCTGCAATGCTGGGGCGTGGGGGTGCAAGGGGACATGAGTGGGGGCCTGCGGGCAGGTGCCCCGCAATGCTGGGGGGTGGGGGTGCAGGGGGACATGAGTGGGGGCCTGCGGGCAGGTGCCCCGCACTGCTGGGGGGTGGGGGTGCAGGGGGACATGAGTGGGACATGAGTGGGGGCCTGCTGGCAGGTGCCCCGCAATGCTGCGGGGTGGGGATGCAGGGGGACATGAGTGGGGGCCTGCAGGCAGGTGCCCCGCACTGCTGGGGGGTGGGGATGGAGGGGGACATGAGTGGGACATGAGTGGGGGCCTGCTGGCAGGTGCCCCGCAATACTGGGGGGTGGGGGTGCAAGGGGACATGAGTGGGACATGAGTGGGGGCCTGCTGGCAGGTGCCCCGCACTGCTGGGGGGTGGAGGTGCAGGGGGACATGAGTTGGTGATCAGTAGTGCAAGGAGACATGTGCCTTTGCTGGGGGGCATGCCCATGTTGGGTGGGCTGCCTGCGGGACATGGCCAGGGGTGCAGGGTAGTCCCCTATGGTGTGGGCTGCCTGCAGGGGCCGTGGAGGGTGTACAGGGAACACCTGGGAGGACCCACACTGCCAAATCACATGTAGGACTCCCCGGCACACCCAAAATACACGTACCCTGCTGAAATCGCGTGTGTAACTTCCTGCGCACCCCCGAAATACACATACCCTGCTGAAATCGCGTGTGAAACTTCCCGCGCACCCCAGTAATACAGGTACCCCGCTCGCACAGGGCCAGTCGCGTGTGAAACTTCCCGCGCACCCCAGTAATACACGTACCCTGCTGGAATCGCGTGTGAAACTTCCCGCGCACCCCAGTAATACACGTACCCTGCTGAAATCGCGTGTGAAACTTCCCGCGCACCCCAGTAATACATGTACCCTGCTGAAATCGCGTGTGAAGCTTCCCGCGCACCCCAGTAATATACGTACCCTGCTGAAATCGCGTGTGAAATTTCCTGCACACCCCAGTAATACACGTACCCTCCTGAAATCGCGTGTGAAATTTCCCGCGCACCCCAGTAATACACGTACCCCGCTCGCACAGGGCCAATCGCGTGTGAAACTTCCCGCGCACCCCAGTTATACACGTACCCTGCTGAAATTGCGTGTGAAACTTCCCGCGCACCCCAGTAATACACGTACCCCGCTCGCACAGGGCCAATCGTGTGTGAAACTTCCCACGCACCCCAGTAATACACGTACCCTGCTGAAATCGCGTGTGAAACTTCCCGCGCACCCCAGTAATACACGTACCCCGCTCGCACAGAGCCAGTCGCGTGGGAAACTTCCCACGCACCCCAGTAATACACGTACCCTGCTGGAATCGCGTGTGAAACTTCCTGCGCACCCCAGTAATACACGTACCCTGCTGAAATCGCGTGTGAAACTTCCCGCGCACCCCAGTAATACACGTACCCTGCTCAAATTGCATGTGAAACTTCCCGCGCACCCCAGTAATACACGTACCCCGCTCGCACAGGGCCAGTCGCGTGTGAAACTTCCCACGATCCCCACTGATCCACGTTCCCCGCTTGCCGTGCTGGCACAAGGTTAGCACAGCCCTTTGCGCTGGATTGGGGATTTTGATGGCTTTTCCCTGCGCGAGAGGCATTCTTGGGGGCGTAACTGGCGCTGCTGCAGGGTCGCTGCGCCACTGTGGGCCACGGCTGGTTTTGGTAGCTGGAATCCATGAATACGCTGTGCACGGAAATGGATGCAGGGATTCGCACGCGCACACTGTGCGCCAGCCGCATGCGCCACTTGTGCGCTAAATTCTATGAATTACCCCCTTAGTCAAAGGGACGTTATGGTTCCAAGTAAAACCGAAAAACCCTTGAAATTCGCCAGTTATGGTTAAGCTAAGCAACCATAACTCGCGCCACCACTGTGCACTGCTAAGACTAACACCCAGGACATCAAAGATGACATCACAAATGTCATTGATGACATCACTGATGACATCACATGTCTGGCTCACTTTTTTTTCTTTTGCTGACATATCTAGGCCACATGGTTTTCTTCAGTAACAGTCAGAAACTAAATATTTTATTTTATTTGTAGACGTATCCTTCAAGTAGGTTCTTACATTAATTCCCTTAGAGTCCAGTCACATAATATGAAATATATACATACAGGAAGACACAAGCTTGAAAGACAGCAATCCTTTTAGTGCATAAACATAATCAATAGACTTATGAGCACTTTCTGATAGTTCTGTTGTTTTTTTTTATGGCTGTACTTTCCCTGTGGGTCCAATCACATAAAGTGATACATATACATAGGGTAAATAGCAGCTTTGAAACAGAGCAATCATTTATTTGCATGAAAATAATCAGTTAAGTTATGAATTGTTTCTGCTACTACTTGTGCTTTTTTGCTAACTTCACTTTCCCTGTATATACCCATATTGGTATGTGCTCTTGTGTCTTTGTGTTTTGTCTATAGTACTGCAATTATGTAATACATGTGTTTTATCAGCTACGTATTACATATTTCACAGTACACAAGAATCTATTAAGAAAAAAATTATCATTTCATTATTCAACATATTAACATTACGAATATTATACCTTCATCTTGTACGCTGCACACAATGTTATGTTTCTGTATGTGTAGCTTAGTATACTAGATAGAACCCCATAATAGAATGCAATTTATATCAATGCATCGTTCAATGCACTAATTAGGGTAAGATATTTATTGCAATGATCCTTGACACTTGTTTCGCAACATTATAATAAGAATCCCTTGTACACATATTTCATGAAAAGTACATACACATGTGATGTCATCAGTGATGTCATCAATGACATTTGTGATGTCATCTTTGATGTCCTGGGTGTTAGTCTTAGCAGTGCACGGTGGTGGCGCAAGTTATGGTTGCTTAGCTTACCATAACTGGCGAATTTCAAAGGTTTTTCGGTTTTACTTGGAACCATAACGTCCCTTTGACAACGTTTTTTCACTGAATTTCATAGGTTTTTAGTAGCGCAACTTAACCATAACGTCTCTTTAACAAAGTTTTTTCACTGAATATATATATACATTACACGGCCCACGGTAGTGGCAGTGCTAATCCCATAGGAAGAGCACTTTTTGGGTGGCTTATAACTTCGCTCCCCTTGGACGAATCCTCACCAAACTTTGCAAACAAAGTATATGGCCCACTTTGATTATTTTTGTGCAAAGTTTAGTGAGGTTTGGTGCAGTGGGGGGAAAGTTATAAGGGGGGTCCCAAAATTTATTTTTATCCCATAGAGTGAATGGGAAAAAAACTTTGCTCACGACTACAGCTCAAACCGCTGGACGGATTTGCACCAAATTTGCGACAGGAGCAACGGCTTGGTCCCAAAAGCGTGCTTTTGTAAATTTGGTGTAAATCCGTCCAGTAGTTTTTTTTAAATGATCAAAAAGTAGGTGTAAAAAAATGAGTGATATCTATCTCCGCTCCAAGGACACATTTCCCTGTTCGCTCCGCGGACAGGACACCGATTGGCTAATTGGCTTGTGTCATGTCAGCGGACATGCAACGTGTTCGCTGATTGGCTAGAATGAAGCGTGAGGTGCGTCGTATTCTTTTGATGCGCCTGCCATCACGGACAGCGCGGCGAAGAACAGGGAAAAAAAAACAACTTTGGGGAGTGTGTTGGTGTGTAAGAGTGCTTGGGGAGGGTGGGAGAGTAAGAGATGGGTCAAATGCTCTATTTGTTTAGGTATCAGGCTCCCCTGATGTGTTTGTCATGTCCGCGGACAAAAGAAATGTACTTCTGACTATTTTACTTTAGTATGATATTGGTTTGGGGTTTTTAGTAAGTGTTGATTGTATTTAATATCCTGTATAAGTAGCCAATATAGCACAGTTAAAATGTTTGATTCTATGGGTGTGTTATGCTGTGGTGGTTGTGGCCAGGGCCTAGAGTCTTGGGTGCATGGCCGAAGACCGTAGGCCGTAGGCGATGCACCCAAGACTCTAGGCCCTGGCCACAACCACCGCAGCATAAAACACCCATAGAATCAAACATCTATCAAATATCCACAAATCTACAGTTTGTGTACTGTTTGATTTGTATAGTTTGTATGTGAAGTTTTGGCTACATCATGTAATTAAGATTGTAGAGTTTGGTAACAAGCACTGCAGTATAACATATCCATGGAAGTAAACATTTTGGATTGTGGTGTATGTTTAGATGTTTGCTTCAATGGTTGTGTTATGGAGCAGTATTTGTGAGTTGAATTATAATATGCTTACTGTTTGATTTTTTGTGATTGGATATATTTTTTTCATGACTTGGGTAACTGGAGCAGATATTCTTTTTCAATGTCTGTGATAAAAGAAAAGATCATGTTAATGTAGGTAGTTTATAAAGAGTTATTGCATAATAGACATGTCTGCATTATGTCGACCCTCATATTTAGTACTTTTCAAACCATTGTACTGTGCAATTTTCTCTGTTTCTGTGTTTGTTTCTAAAATCATTGGGTCTGTGGAAAAAAAAATCCATGTTGGATTAAAAAACCCTTTTTTTGTTATGGTACAGTACATTTATTTCTTTGTTTTCAGTGTTTATTTGCTGTTTCTGGCTAATGTTCTATATTTTGGCTTGTTGCAGATTGTTAGATACCTGCTGGCGAATTCTAACTGGTTATAGTTTTTTATTTATATTTTCAAGTTGCTCATCTATCTGTTGGTTTGTTGCAGATTTTTGGGGCAGTTAGTTACCTGTTGGCGTATTCTAACAGTTTATTCCTTGTTTTATTTTAGTGGTATTCATTTATCTGTTTGGTTGTTGCGAAATCTTGGGGTAGTTATATACCTGTTGGCTTATTCTAACTATTAATTTCTTATAATTTAGTGGTATTGATTTATCTGTTTGGTTGTTGCAGAATCTTGGGGCAGTTAGACTGCTGGCGTATTCTAACTGTTTATAGTTTTGTAATTGAAGTTTTATTAATGTTTATGCACAGATTAGTTGGTTTTAAGAATATTAAATAAGCGTTTCTAAGATTTGCAGGTAATCTCTGCTTTAGAGTAATGGTACTATCATTACATTCGAACCATCCACAATTCTTGTTTATATATGCAGTGTAGTGACCTGCATTGGTTGTGGCTCCTGCATGGTAGATTATACCTATTGTTGTGAAGGTTTTCTTACCAAGTGATACTTGACCATGCGTGAATCCAGTCAGCTTGCAGTTGTTTCTGGTGCCATCTGCATTGTAACGTAAAAGCATTAGTATTACATATTTACTATGTGTTTGTATTTGTTAGGTGGAGCGATTATCTGAATTGCAGTTAGCACATAATCTGCCATAGTTTGCATTTTGTACAAGTTGCTGAAATTGAATGGATTCACAGTTAGGTATGGATACATACACAAAACGTACATTAGGGATTTGTTCCTGTGCCACATTGTTGTAGAGAGTGCATGTATGATTCCACATGAATGAAATCTGGAAGATTTCATTTATAGGTATGTTTTTGTTTTCCAGTACTTGTAGTAAGTACATTAGAAATTCTTGTGGATCTTCTTGTGAGTTTATAGTGAATTTCACCATTCCAGCACAGTAGTCCAAATCTTGTCTTATTCCATGAACACTGTATGTGTTGTCAGGATTGTTGCTTGCATTTTTATGAAGGACTAATATGTGCAAACACAATTGGTCTGTATTGTATAGGTAAATGTTGTCAACAATTGGTGGCAATCGGAATAGAATAGTTACTGCTACATTTGCGTAGCAATTTACACCAGTTATATTTGAAGATTTGAATGGACCAGATAGTTCTGTGTCTAAGTCATTTCTTCAGAGTGTGTGTTGCTTCTTTGAAGAAGTACCTGAGTTACTTTGAGTAGTAAATTCTTTTTTGGTTGTAGTAATTGATGAAATATTAGCTTCCTTTACTCTCTTTGGAGGATTTGCAGTGAGGTCCTGTTGTTTTCTGTATGAAGTAATTTCTTTTACAACGTTTTGCTTTTCATGGAACAGGATATGTTTTTAGATGGGGGTGTACAGTGAACGTAGTCTATTGCATTCTAAAATGCAAGGAATATCAGTGTTTACTTGACTTGCATCAAAGTTGATTAGAAATAGACCGTCAAGTGTACATAAGCGTGATAGTGCTACGTAGCTCATGCCTTCTTTAAAGACTGTGTTCGAATATCTATCAATGCTTTATCTAGGGTAAGACCTTGTGATTTGTGAATGGTGACTGTGTATGCTAGAATTAGAGAAAATTGTTCTCTGTGTACATACATGTCTTTGAAAAGAAGGAATCAAGCTGTTCACTGTCCTATCTTTTTTACTTCTGATAGTTTGTCAAAGAGAATATTGACAAACTGAATGTTGTTGTCACGTGGCTATGTTTAAAATCCAACAACTGTGCCAAGTGCTCCATTAACTAGTCCTTGCTCCACGTCAAGGTCACGTTTAAGCATTACTCTACAGTTTAAAGATAATTTTAATATTTTCTCCAAACCAGCTGTGTTGAAGATAGAGTTTTCTAAAGTATTTAGTCTTGGTGTGGCTTGTTGACACATGGGTAGTCTCATACCATGTAAGTCCAGTTTGTCTGTGGAGCAAATTTCAATTTTTGGTTGCATTTCTTTTTTCGACATTGTTTCATTGAATTTTGAACAGCTTGCAAGAGTTAGCAAAAAGGACATACAATTGACAATTTTGTGTGCTAATTTTTCCATGACATCAGTAGCACATGAGTTATGGCCATACAGTGCATGGATGTGCCAGGTTTTTAATAGTGATTGTGCTTCTTGAGGTAGCACACCAACTCTAATACTTTTTAAATTGATTGCGTATGTGAGGTCTGCAGACTGGCGCATGTTTTCTGTTAATTCTCTGTATTGGAACTGTTGCCAAAGGTTGACATTTCCTATGCTGCCAACAGTTTTACGGCAGATTTTGTGTCCCAAGGTTTTAAAAATAGGTTCACCTTTCACTGGTGTCAATTGTAGAAGATCTCTGAAAACGATAATGTGTTTTCCTCCAAAGAGCTCTTCGTAGTTTGTTTCGAGTACTTCTTGTAATATGAGGTGAATCAAAGCCAAAATTAGGTTGGAGACCATGCTCACTTCATCTATTAGTAGCATTTTCATTTGTTTTACCACTCTGCGTAGTTCCATTGCAGTTTGTTATATTCTAATTTGTTTTGGTGTTCTACTGGAAAGAGTAGTAATCGGTCTAAAGTGACACTGCCTATGTTGTAGGCAGCTAAACCTGTGGGGGCAGTTACAGCAGCTGACAGTTTGTTGTTTGGTAATTGTTGAAGGAACTTGATGATGATTTTGATTAAGAATGTTTTGCCTGAACCAGCTTGACCACTGATGTATAGTAGTATAGGTTTGTAATTTTGGCAGGTACATTCTTTATTTTCATGTTGTACATCATGTGCAATTTCTTTTGTTACTCCTTGAAAAATGTTGCGTTGCTCCTTGTTCAGTTTTGATTGCAGTACAGTTAAGTCTTCTGTATCTTCTTCATAGTGACACATGGTGTTTTCTACTTCTGTCATAGCTAATTCTGCCTCATTTGCTTTTAGTGGCTGTCCCAGTGGTTCTTGGCTTCCTGTTATAGAAGGTTGACTATTGTCAGGAGTGTTTTTATCTAGTTGGGCCTGGAGTTCTTCTTTGCGTTGCTGTTCATTGTGCAACATTGTTTTGTACGGTGTAAAGTTTATGTCAGTTATAGTGCTTTCATTTGCTTTGAAAGCGTCTTCATAGGAGTCATAAATATCTAGTAACTCTTCTTCTTTTCTCCATGGTTGAAAAAGTTGTAGCAGGGACATGTAACATAGTTCTTTATGTTGAGGAGTTTTTAATGACAATTTGATATGATTAATTAAGCTTCATTTTGTAAGTTTCACTAAGCTGCCTTCACAATTTTTCACTCTGTATCAACCTTTATTTTCATCTGGTTTTGTATTATTTTTGCATGTGAAGTGTTGGGATATGTGATATAGACACATGGTTCCCAAAGTGGTACTCCTGTTTGGGTATTATGTGTCTGGTAAATTGTTTTTCAAAATGTCTTGGCTGTTGGGATAATGTTTGGCTTTTGTTTCTATGTTGTCATATGATTTGAGAACTCTTTTTCTAGATTTAGGAGGACCAAGACTTAGCCATACTATATTTTCAGATTTTGCATACAAAGCAATACAGGCCACATTCTCTATGAGAGAGCATTTTTATGCCTAAGCTGTACAATTTCTGAGACAGTGTTTTGTCCGGTGATAGGTCATCCCAGAGGTCTTGAAGCTCTGTTTTTTCTGCTTTGGTTAAATAGGCTGTAACATATTGTGCAACTGCAGTGGAATTGTCTGCCATGTACTGCACATCTATGTTTGCATTCCATAAGAGGGCAATGATTGCATTGTAATCATTGATATATTTTGCTTCTTCTGTTCTTTTCATGCAATATGTGTTCTTAGGTGATTTACCTTTAACCCTATGTCTAACTGAAGACATGAAGTTGTTTACTTGACCTGTTGCTGTAAATGGTCTGGGGAAACCAATGCAGCATTTGGTGTAGTATTTCCCTTTGTTTTTGAATTTGCAATGACAATATTTCCCACATTTGTGTCTTTGAAAATTTAAAATGTGTGCATGAAGATCACTATTTGTTGCTTCTGATGGAATTTCACAAGTGACATATTTTTCGATAAACTGTAAAACAGTGGCATCCCTGTCTTCACCAAATTTAGGAGCATCTTTAATCCACAAAAGCATGTGGATATGTGGTGCTCCTCTGGCTTAGTATTCTTGTCTCCAAAAGAAGTGTTGCACTTCTCCCAGGCGAGGAACAGTTTTATTACAAATAAAGTGTAGCATAGCAATGAAGCAATGATGGAAATATCTTGAAAAATCAACAGGATCTAGAGAGCAAAGTTCTCCAGATGTTAGTATATCTATGATTGTTTTGTTTTTGTTTGATATGCGTAGGAAAATCATGTAAATCTTCCCATGCATATTCTGCACAACTTAATGTAACAAACCAAGTGGGTGGGCCAAGGTTTCTTATCATACAACGTACATCTCCGTAATGTCGGAACCAGTACTCTTTAGTACCACACATGTTTGCTAACAGATTTGTAATGCTTGATTGTAAAACCTCATCTTTTTCTTGCACTTTTGCATTAATTGCATAGCTGACATATTTTGAAAGTGGGTCCCTGATTTCAATATGTGTGCAACTCCGTAGCATAGAGTTGCTAGTCCACTTTCAAAGAGTAGGCGGAATATGTGTTCCACATTTTGTCTAAATCTAGGATCTTCAGAATACCTTCGTAATGAGCGGGATTCTGATGCTGTTAACTGAGTGGGACTATCATTGTACCTTCCTCCTTTCCCAGTAGGAAAGAGTAGAGGAAAAGCATGTGCTTCTATACTTTTTTTGCAAATGCTGATTGGTGATCCTTTGATTTGTCGCATTTGGTATATTTCTAGTGCATCATCTATGGTGTCTTTAGAGTGTAATGGATCAATTGTATAATGGTCTAAAATATTGGATACTGTAGTAGTATCTACACGTTCAAATTGACCAGTTTCTGGTGACTCTTGAATTATTTCAGTCGTTTCCCTCAGGTTTTCTTCAATATTCATTTCTTTGTAGTATTCATTGTAGTCTTTTAGATATTGCAAGGCGTATATAACTTTATGTAAGTCTACGAGTTGTTGCCAATTTATTTTGTCTTTTGTAGGCACACCATTTACTATTACAATTAAAGATTGCTCTATTGGACGTTGCACTCCTAGAGTGTGTACATTTTCTTTCAGATCTAATGGTAAATAAACTACTTTGCCACAAATGCCTTTCCCTAATTCTGAAGGAGGTAATTTTGCTGTTTTTGGTTGAAGGCGTAGTATTGCTTGAAATGGATGCACTGTTTGAATTATGATGCTTTCATATAAATTGAGTTGTTTTTATTAGTAATAAGTTATTTGTGATAGCACATGAAGGCGTTTGGTTGTTGTCAAGTTTTGCAGTGCAGTATCTGCAAAGTATTAAGCAGTCATTTATTTCAGATGTGTTTTCTGCTATAAGGTAGGGAGCTAATTCAAACCATTTGGAATCTTCATTGTCTTCTATTTTGTATGCTATGTCTACAGTTTTTGTGATACTTTTATAAAAAAGTTCTGCGGCAACACACACACACACACACATGGTTTGGTACTTCAGCGGATGCACTTTTAAATTTTAGTATTTCTTTTTTGTATGTGTGTAGTAGAAGTTTGCCATATGTAGAATTTTTCCTAGTCTGTTGTGAAGCTATTGCATTTTGTAAGTGGCTTTCACTTCCAAAATATTTTCTCTGGATATGCTCCATTTCTTCGAGTAGGTCTTTGGCTGTACCATGTAGAAGATTGTTATTTAAATTTTCTAATGCTAAAGCTGGACTTTTATCATAGTACAGTTTATGGACTAGATTTCTTATAGTTGAATGATGTGTTGATATCATTTTGATATGATGGAAAGTGCTTTTGCAATTAGGTCCTGAAATGCAGGCTAAAGAATCTCCTTGTAGTCCTGTGTGTTTGCGCACTGGACAGGTAACCATATTTTGTAGAAGTTTAATTTTGAATTTGTCTTTGCCTTTTACATATTGATTGCGGAACTGGTGTAAAGATTTGAAAGATGTTTTGTCAATGTTACACATTGACGTGCACGGCCATTTGTACACTGGAAGCTTTGGTTCAGTCTGATGGAGAGGTGATTCTGAGTTTTCTGGCGATATTTTTGTGACCAGCGTTTCTTGTTCCATAATGTTATTATTATGTTTTTCATACCCTCATCCACTGCTATGTATGGCAATTGTGTTTGTTTGCTTTTGTTTGTATGCTTTTTCATGCTGTGCTCGTGGTGTGACTCCATTCACCTCCACAGATATTCCTTTTCAGAAGGATTGCACTGTCTATGAGAGCTTCTAAGATAAATTTTCTACGGTAGGTTTTAAGGGTTGTGCATGATTTCTCTCCTGTTTTTATAAGATTCTGAAGGACTCTGTGATGGAACATTTTTTGTAAAATACTTTTTTTGGTATGGTTACTTGCCACTACATCAAGATTTATAGGAGCAGTGTTAGCAGTAGTGGTAGCTGAATTCTTGTTAATCACTTTCTGTTACATTTTACATTTTGAAAGAGGAGGCAAAGTTTTGTACTGGAATCTTGTTTTGTTTCACTTAATGACTCTATTAGATGTTTTGTTTGAATTTTTTGTACAAATTCTGCTAGAAATGGATGCTTATTTTGGACACTTTTGTTTTCATTTGCTCTACTTCTGCGTTGCTTTCTATGGACTTGCTTTTTGGTATGCATTCTCTGGGGTCTGTTGAAAAAAAAGAAGGTATGGGTTGGACTGTTCTGCAATGTATGTGTGCTGTGTGCATGAGTGTCTGAGTATGATGGTAAGGATGTATGTGGTGGTGTGTGATTGTGCATTGGGCAGCTACAACTAGTTGGGAAGGCTATTCTTGTAATTGTGTGTTACTATACTGGGTTCAGATGACAATAGAAAGTAAGCTAGTGGTGAGGAGAAGCACTAATACTAAACCTAATGGTATAGAATAAAAACAGTTCTTTGTTCTGCAATACTAACATTTTTGGGAGCTGATTTATGGAATTTGTGCGCTGAAAAATCCCCGTTTAACAAATGGGGATTTTTGGGCAGAATGGTACAGAAATCCCCATTTTTTGGTGCACAAATTCCATGATTCAACCCCACAGTGTGTTTCAGTAACAGTAAGAATATTATGGTAGTATTGTACTTACTTTTTATGTTTGGAATGGACAGGTTTATTCTGAGTTGTTGTTTGTACTTCAGATGCTGCTGCTTTTCAGGAGAGTGGTCTTCACTGCAATTGTAAAAGAAAGAAGTTAGTAATTGTGTGTGTTTATAGCACTGATGTTAATTTAGATGTTGATTTTTATGTTTTTGTAGTAGTATTGTTGTTTGATAACTGAACATAGTGTGTGCATGCAGTTTCCTTTGACTATGTGCAGCCTTTATATTTTACTTACAACATGTTAGTTCAACATGCTTTGCAAATGAGTAGAATACTAAGTGTATGAAACTTACTTGGTTTTCTAAGGCTGAGTTATTGCATGTTAGGAGATAGAAGAAATAATGATATACCTGTTTTGCAATTTTTATAAGGTAAACGGCAGAATCTGTATAGAAAAGCATTGAATGTATGCGTTTGTGAAGTTGTGGGTAATAATGGAGAAGGATGTGATTTACAGGCACTGGTGTTATTTCAGCTGGGAGTTTTTTTAATGATAGTGCCTATCTGTGTGAGTGTATAAAGGTGCATGAACTTATCCTGGCTGTGTGTAATTTTATAATACACTACTAAGTTTTTTTCTACAATTATACTGTTATTTCTCCCATGTTTTAATATTATACATTTTTAGATAGGTGTGTGTGTAAAAAAATAATTTAGATAGCAGACAGGTTTGGAGGTGACGGTTGATTATAGCAGATGGGAAAAATATTTTAAGTTAATTTTATAGGTTATACAGGTTAAGTGGCAGTTACTCTGTTTATATGCATTTATAACAGCTGTACATGTACTCTGCATAAAATATGCATACTTGTAGTTTGTATTCATGCATGTGGATATGCATTAAGCTGCAAGTATACATCTTGGAGACTTGTGCAGTAGTTTTTGTAGTAGGTGCTTTCTAATGATAGGAGGTTTGTACTCATAGTGATCAACAGTACATTTGAAGTGCTGAACTCTAATGATGGAGTTAGATGTAGAGGTCTTGGATGCGATTGGTGGATGGTTGTGTGACTGCTTAGCTGTATCCAATGAGGGAATGGTACAGAGAGTGAAGTGGAAAGGGTAGAAGGGCTGTCTAAGAGTTACTGTCTCGGAGGACACCAAGACTGTCCACGGACAGGGCGTGCCACATCTGGGGTTTTCCAGCAAATCCAGCATGGAAAGGGGACTGTAGAAATTAGCCAATCAGGTGTTGAGGTTGTGGATTTGTGTTGAAAGAGGCTGTGTGTAGTGAAGATGGCAGAGGTAGAGAAAGACAGGATGTTGGTGCTTGGAGATATGTTTGTGCATAGTTTACAGCAGTATGCTCAATGCAGGCATGGTGCAAACAATTTTGATGTTAAAGGATTGGATGTGGTGTGGAGCACTGTGCCTGATTGCAATGTACAGGGAATTGTACAAGTTTGTGACGATATGGGCAGGATGAACAGTCTCCATGTGGTAGTTTTGCACGGTGGCGCTTTCCATTTGGGCTATGTCAGTGCCCCTACTTTGTTGGCAGATTTGGAACACTTGGTTCAAGCAGTAATGAGCATCCTTCCAAATCCCAAAGTAATTTTTTCTGGATTAGTACGTAGGATAATATGGGACAATAGTCTGTTTTTTTGTCCTCAGCAAAACATTGCTAGGTGTGCAATCAACCAAGGCATGTGTGCTTTCATTCTTAGAGCTGGTATGTTCTTTTGTAATAATGAGAATATTGATTCCAGTAATGCTGTCTATTTTAAAGAAGATGGCATTTCTTTATCTTTTATGGGAAATGCAATGCTGTTTGGAATGTAAGGGTTGCTTTGGAGAAGGTTATGTGAAGATTTTAGGAGTAAAATAAGAAAAAAAAAGAAATACTAAATAACAGGTGTCTGTCAAGCATCTGCAACCTCAAAGGGGAAATGGGGCACACTATTTAATTTTAAATTCACCACGCTCAGATGTTCGACATGTCTGCGGACATGGCAGTTGTCCGTGGACACCGCGTATTACATACAGGGATTTTGGGGTGAAGAGGCATGCAAATGAGAAAGAGTAGAGCAAGTTATTGGTCAATAAAGTTTATTGGATGTGTTGTGTAAGGAGAGAGTTGTCAGAAAGTCTTTTTCCTGAGAGAAGAACAGATAGCTATGGCTGTGTGTTTTAGAAAACAGATTATCTGGATTTTGGGAGACTCATGAATGCATTTGTTGGAGGTGCATGCAGAACGTTGTGGAACAGCTGCATATCTTGGATTCCTTTATGTGGAAGTGCACTGGCATGGAGTGCGTGGAGTGAAGTGGCTGGACTTGGTACCTCCCTGTGCTACTTTGGAGACACAGCATCATCCAGACATAATTATAATTCATTGTGGAGGGAACAGTTTAGGACATGTGTCTGAAATGTCTTTGCAATTTGCAATGAAAGAAGGACTTGGGAAGGTCATGGACATTTTTCCAAATTCCCAAGTAATTTTTACTTGTATTGCGCAGAGAAAAATGTGGCTGCGTTCTTCTTCATTTGGTCCACAAATAGAGAAAGCGAGGCGCAATGTCAATAAGGCTGTTGGTGCCTTTTTAAGAGATGTTGGCATGTCCTCTTTTCACATCAAAATATTATGTTTCATAGCACATACATTTTTTGCAGAGATGGAGTCCATCTTACTTATGCTGGCAATCAGATTCTTCTGAGAAATGTACAAAATGCATTGTGATCTTTTTTGGAATTACAGTAATCCATTTTGCAGTAGGTGTTGACCATTTGAAGTTTTTTATAATACAAAAAAACACCACCAAAAAGCTCTTTTCAAAGCCACTACAGTGCAATGGTTTTGATAGAGCAACACCCCAAAATTGTATATGTCCGCAGACTTTTAAAAAATGCAGAGGGCCCTGCACTATTTATTTGTCACTTCTATGTTTAAAATGTGAAAGGCGGCTCTGAAAAGAGGCTTTTTTTTGGTTTTTGTTGTTTTATATTTTTTGGGGTTTTTTAAACACGACACACAAGGAAAGTTGGGGAAAGGAGGGTAAGGAAGGGACACCAACCACAGGGATAAGAAAGGACAGGTGGAGAGAGGAAGATGTAGGGTGGGCCTTATTCAGGTAGTGGGCAGACCTTCTAGTGCTCCTTGACCGCAGTCTCGAAAGCACTCCGAAGATTCTCCCCACTGCAGAGTACTGCATCGCAGTACATACAAAATATTGTGATGCTCGAAAGGCAAGGGTCAACAGCATCATGAATGGCCTGTGAGGCAGCTGGAGGGATGTGCTGTCCCACAGGTGTGTCTATTGTGGTGACACGAGCGGAAACAGAGGATGTTGTAGAGGAACTCAACCTACTACGTTTATCACACGGTACAACCTTGGAATGACCATGGAACGACCTTACGTGTCGCTTCATTGATGTTGTACCAAAGCTGTATGAACCAGGCCTCCCACGACTCAGCACCATGTGGCACTGATTGCAGGTGACCTTATTCACACATGCTTTTGGCACTCCACCAAGAGTGGTAAACAACCGCCACACCCAAGACTCACGGCGAGTGCTGGTAGTAGGGACTTCCACTACCTCATCCTCTTCATCCTCTTCATCCTCCTCTACATCCTCACGCCTGTTCCCCTCTGACGGCCCTTGGGGAGGTGGTCGTGGTGGAGGGGGTGGGGGTGGTGCTCAGGCAGAAGTAGCACCAGCTGGAACAGCAGCAGCCATGGATGCCATCATGTTTGATGTAGCAATCGCAGCAAGAGCAGCAAAGGCAGCAAAAGCAGGTCAATCTTCAATAGTAGAAAGACAGAATGAAGATGAGTTCTAGGCTGTGGCCTTTTATAGGGGTGCAGGTGTGTGCTCCACGAACAGCTGCGCTGTCTGTACACAGATCGAACACCCCAAAAAGGCTCAGAAAGTATGCAGAACGCCAGGGACATTGTCTGGGACATGGTGAATTTTTACTGTAAAATACGTTGGATTGTCCAAAAAAGTACTTTTAAAATGTTCGGGGAACCGGAAAGTGTCCGCAAATCAGGACACAAGCTCAGCGTGGGTGAGGTCACGTGATGATATCGAGAAAACGTCCGCGAATGGGACGGGTGTCCGAGGGACACCAAATGCGTATGAACGGTAGTGCGCATGCACGAGGATGTTCTACGGACAGTGTTCGGATCCTCAAACTAATTAAAAGTGCGACACACGTGAGACGGACAGTTATGGACAGGCGCGATGTTCGTAGGATTTATGGGTGTGGTGCGCATGTGCGTAGATGTTCTACGGACAGCACGGACAGGTAAAGTGTCCTTAGGACACCTCCATTTTGGTTAATTGCGGACATTCCGGACACCGAGTGTGTTCTAAGAAAAATTCTATCTTGATTGCGGACAGTACGAACAGGTATATTGTCCTTAGGATACCTCCATTTTGGTTAATTATGGACATTCAGTTCACCGAGTGTGTTCTAGGGACAGTTCCATCTTGCTTGCGGACCTTACGGACAGGTATAATGTCCTTAGGACACCTCCATTTGGTTAATTGAGGACATTCCAGACACCGAATGTGTTCTAAGAACTGTTTCATCTTGCTTGCCGACAGTACAGACAGGTATAATGTCCTTAGGACACCTCCATTTTAGCCAATTGCAGAGATTCCAGACACCGAGTGTGTTCTAAGGACAGTTCCATCTTGCTTTTGGACAGTACGGACAGGTATAATGTCCTTAGGACACCCACATTTTCGTTAATTGCGGACATCCCGGACACCCGAGCTTTCCACGGACACCCTAACTGCCTTTTAAAAAAAATAAGACACAAAGGACTGAATTAAAACACACATAATATGTTTTTTTTAATTATATACAGATATAAAGTTTATGAAAGAGAGCGGGAAGCAGAAACTGACACAAATACAGGGTAATTAGGGGTCTGGAGAGGATGAATGGGAGGGGATGAAGGGATGGAAGTCTCATCATAACGTTTTACTAGGTACTGAGGGTTTGGGCATAGTTGACTGGGACATGGATGGGGATAACAGGTGCATGTGGGCCAATGATATTTTTTTTTCTTTTATGTGGTCCTCCACAAAATGTTTTAAAAGATTGAAATTTTCCATGAGCATATCCATTTTCTGTTCCATGCGCTGCTGAGTATTTTGCAATGTCTCTTTTGCTATATTATTTTCAATGTTTGTATGGTCTTTTAAAAAAAATATATATGTTAAGTACACATAAAGTAATGATTATTAATTTGCTTATATAGAGACGTTTCTACCATTAGTATCACTGTCTTCAGTCATTTCCTTACTTGGGAAATTTTCTTCAAGCCATTCCAAAGTACTGGACATTTCTGTGTAAAAATAAAAATATATATATTACTTTTAGTGTACCTAATACAGAAAGTTTAGAAATATATAAGAAAAATGAACTTGACTTACTAGTTTCTGGTAAGTTTTGTTGTTACTATTGTGTAGGTCTGCTGTTGCTTCTTGCTGTGCAGTTTCTGTGAGGTAATTATGTTGGAGGCATATCTTTTTTGTTTTGGTATATTCCATTTTAGTACATATGCTATTTAAATGTACGGTTGAAGTGTTACATATATAGGTTCCACTTCTTATGTGTTTATATGCTGCTTTTTGAACTTGTTCAGTGTTTATATGGCATGATAGAACAATTTAAAATACCCCCTGAGCTTTTGGGTAGTGTTGATGTTGTCCGCGTCTGTCCGTGGACCTTCGCACGGTCCGCAGATACCAAAATCACTAGCTGGTGGTTCAGTATGTTCTATGTTACATGTATATAAAGTAGGGGGATCCTAGTAAACATGTATCAAATTCACACTATGAGTATGTATATTCAGTTAAAAAAAACTTTGATAAAGGGAGGTTATGGTTAAGTTGCGCTATTAAACACCTATGAAATTCAGTAAATAAACTTTGTTAAAGGGACGTTATGGTTCCAAGTAAAACCGAAAACCCCCTGAAATTCGCTAGTTATGGTAAGCTAAGCAACCATAACTTGTGCCACCAACATGCATTGCTAAGACTGACAACCTGGACATCAAAGATGACATCAGAAATGTCATTGATGACATCACTGATGACATCACATGTCTGGCTCCCTATGTTTTCCTTTAGTGAAATATCTTAGCCAGTAATACTTAGGAACAAAGTAATCAAAAAGTACTATATTTGTAGACTTATACTTCAAATATGCTCTTACAGTAATTCATTTTGGGTTCACTCACAGCATATGAAACATATACTTAGGGAGAATACACACTTGAAGATACCAATGCTTTCTGTGTATGAAGACAATCACTAAGGTTATCAACACTTTCTTATTGTTCTGCTGTTTATTTATTACTGTACTTTCTCTGGATATGCTCATATTTGTATTCACATTACTCTCTTTAGGATGCAGTCACATCATGTGATAGTTATTCATAGGGAATCGGTAGGTTTGAAGCAGAACAATCATTTCTGTGCATAAAGATAATCAGGTAGGTTATGAACAATTTCTGGTTCTACTGCTGCTATTTTGCGTAATTCACTTTCCCTGTATATACTTATATTTATATATGTTGTTGTGTCTTTGTGTTTTGTATATAATAATGAAAATATATAGCAAGTGGGTTTCATTAGCTACTTATTACATGTTGCACAGTACACAAAACTCTAATAAGAAAGTATTTATCATTTCACTATTGAACATGGGAAGATTATGAATATTGCACCTCCATCATGTATGCTGCACACACTGCCTATGTTTATACATGAGTAGATTATTATACTGTAAAGAACTTCATAATAGAATGCTATTCATATCAATGCATTGCTCAATGCGCTACATAGCTCATGACATCTATGTCAATGATACTTGACACTTTTTATGTCACCATTATAATAAGAATCCCTTGTACAGACTTTTCATGAAAAGTACATGCACATGTGATGTCATCAGTGATGTTATCAATGACATTTGTGATGTCATCTTTGATGTCCTGGGTGTTAGTCTTAGCAATGCACGTTGGTGGCACGAGTTATGGTTGTTTAGCTTACCAAAACTAACGAATTCCAGGGGTTTTTCGGTTTTACTTTGAACCATAACGTCCCTTTAACAAAGTTTTTTTTACTGAATTTCATAGGTTTTTAGTAGCGCAACTTATAGTGATCACCTGGCTTGTTTCAGTTATATATATAAATATATATATGTGATACAACAGGTTTTACCTGGGACTGTGCCCATGTGAGTGTTGCGGTACCTTTCGGTGGTCTGCAAGGGCACTGTGCTCTCTGATTGTGCAGTGCGATTCTAAAGGAACATTGCGCTGTGAAGTGAAATGCATGGATTATGTCTGAAGATTAATATTATATAGATATGTTCTCAGAGCGATTGCTCAATATGTCATTAAACTTCCCTAATGGTCCGTGGAATGGAGGGTGCGCCAGAACTACATGGTCCCAATGCGCTCCCCCTTCCGGGACCATAGTGCCCTCTGTGGTTCTCCTCTGAGGTTGCTGTCGCCGGAGCTCCAGCCCCATTGCGACTGCAACTTCCAAACACTCAGCAACAGATGCAGATACGCTCTGCCAATTTCCTAGATTATGCGCGCTTGTGCGTGCAAGTCTACCTATCTAAAATATAAATGTTACATCAACACACATTCATAAGAATAATAAAAGGGCATGTAGCTCGCTGCCGAGCAGCAAAGAAAGAGGAAGTGAAGTAGAGGGACAGTGTGATTTAATGACAAGGTCTATGCTGATTGGTTAAAGTTATCATGTGGTCAGTTGGAGGACCAATAAGAACAGAACTACCAGACTCAAAAACAATGGCTATTGTAGTGTTTATGCATTTTGCTATCATGTTTTATTGGTTGTACATTTGCGGCTGAAGTAGTAAAATGGAAGAGAAGCTGCTGAAGTAGTAATGGAAAAGAAGCATAATCTGAGCCTCCGGTCTTGACATAGATTTCAAACGGCACGTGTGCACTTCTTATCTGACAATGGACTGCTGAACAGTTAGACAGCAAACACACCATCAGGGTCAATGAATAAAATAAAGAGACCATCCATATTACAAAGCGCCATGCTGGAGCTGGAAACTTACATTTGTCCATCCTGCAAATAAAGAAACAAACTGCTGTATAAATCCAACAAGGCTTGCAGGCCATTGTGTGATTTATAAAGCAGTGATGGCCGTCCGCGGAGCATCCATTTAAAAAAAAAAAATAATAATAATATCTGCATTATATATATATATTTTTTAAATAGGTATTGCAAGAGAAAATGCAGGGGTTGTGATTGGGACAGCACTGCTCACAGCTGCGACCACTAGCGACCCCCAAATGACACCCTGCATACCTATCATTTTTCATTAACCACTGTCCTTCAATATAGGCTCGGAATGTTATTCTCAAGATAGTGTCCAGCACATAAAATCATTGCATTCTGTGCTTATGGATAAATACTCGTGTAGAGCACTTTCAGTGTATAGGAAGAGACAGTGAGTTTGAAAATAAAGGGATACAACTTATGAGCTATGGATAAACCTCTTTGCCGGCGCTCTAATTTTTACTTTTTATTCTATGCAACTTTTGCGACCTAAAATGGCCTACAAGTAAAGTTACTGATACAAATGTTGCTCTTGTTTTATAACCAGAATGGGCAAGAACAAAATCATACATAAAATATAAAACATGGGGACCTTCAAAGGTAAGCGCTAACATGGAGAAGTCAGATGAGCTGGTTGAATACCTCTTCTGCAAAC
Organism: Ambystoma mexicanum; assembly: GCF_040938575.1. NCBI lineage: Eukaryota > Metazoa > Chordata > Amphibia > Caudata > Ambystomatidae > Ambystoma > Ambystoma mexicanum. The sequence continues at coordinate 175,781,110 of NC_090924.1, read as the reverse complement.
ACCCTATATTTTTGTCTTTGCACAGCGAGTAGAGTCGTCACTTTCTGTGTTAAAGCTTAAATAAACGTGAATGAGCTTCATAACAATACCATTGGTGGTGTACAGACACGGATAGGGACTTTAAAAACAAATGGAACAGCCTTGTGAGCTCGACTTGAACCTCTTTTTCCGCACTCTACTTTTAACTGTTTTATGATACGTAAACACTTCCGGCTGAAAATCGCCTACAATCATTGACTGAAATGTAGCAATTATTTTTTTAAACAAAACGAACAAGTACAAAATTTAGCGAAAGTACACTCATTGCACCAATGTGGTGTTGTGGCAATGACCTTCCCCCGCATTGCTCTGGTTAGTTCAAACATTGCTGTTCAGTCCCTATCGCAACATAAACAAGATTCGGATGCGTCCAAAAGGAACATTTGAAAACAGCAATGGCGGTAGCGGAAAAACAACTAAAATTAAAATAGATCTGTTTTCCCGAGCTGACTGAACTTCAGCACCCTCTGTGAGTATCGGAAGTGCTATCTCCACCAATCCTTGCCTGCCTTTCATCACGAGGACACATTAAGAGCAGTTCCATTAATTTGTGGAATACAACATAATAACAATATGATCAGAATAATTGTTGCTACCTAAGATGTACAAAATAACATTTGACAGCACAAGCAAAACATAGTCAGCCAGATAAGAAATGGAAGGCTTTGGTTTAACCTTAGTTATTGGAAATCGAGTATAATTGTCAGGAAGTATGAGAATGGTATACCTGTATTAATCAGTTAATACGTTACATTGCAGAAATGTTATTCTGAATTAGTAAAATCGCTTACATAAATAGAATCAGAGATGTGATGGTGTCAGGCACATGCTATTTATTGGTGATGTGGTTGAGCTTAAATTCACTTGTTTGAGCACTGTACTATGGATGAAGTTCCTTGTTTTTAATTATTTTTTACGAACACTTTGTTTTTTGAACCATCAACGAGGGATTTGTAACTCGGGGACCACACACTTCCTATGAAGGTCAATAAAAGAAGAAAAAATAGTTCCTCTCTGAAATGTGGCCCCAAGTTCTTCTGAAACAAAACAGCCAACCCAGAAATGGGTAGCAGTCCCATACACCCCACGCCTAAGGACAGAAGCCCCCATATAGTATGAGGAATCTTCTGTGAATATCGCTCTTTGAGTTCATCCATTAATTGGCACCAGAGCAAGAACCAGCCTCGACACTGAAAAAAGGTGGACCCCAAAAAGTGTTCATGTGTGTTAAAAACATTGTTCCAAAATAACACTTTAGGAAAAACGTTGAAGTATAATTCATCGCCTCCCTGAATGTGATCCAGTGCATTAACACCATCCAGAGTAGCCATTCCTGTTCACTTGGAATTCAGCGCAAGTTAAATGCACTGTTAATGCTTGCTGCAGAGGATGGGCAGAGAAGTAGCATACCAAAACCTACTCCCAAGTGGGACTGGAGAGCAGGTGAAAGGGTAAAGACAGGACTAAAGCCAAGAGATTGGTGGAACTACTATAATGGAGTAAATAGAAAGGACCTTCCATCATCCTAAAACATAAGTTCACATATATGTCATAATTCTCGAATCTATTCTGCCAATGCTCATCCAGCAGCAAATACTGTAGTGCTCCAGATTTACACATTATACATACAGGACGGGAAGCACCATAATGCAAAGAAAGGTATTGCCCAATCATGTCCCAAAAAAGGAAACATCTGTTTACATTGCAAATGCATTATTGTCCCGGGAGGATAGCTCAGCAGCAACGTGCTCGCCTTGGAAACAAGACGACACGAAGCAACACAGGTTCGATCCCCGGGTCTGCGCTTAGAAACCTCTGGTTATTAAGTGCGTTATAAATACGCAACTTAGAGAAACATGTTCCTGTAACAGCGCCTCGATGCCGCTAGGCTGTGTGAGCGCTTTAAAAATGCAAAATAAATGACAATAGATATAATACATAATTCATAATGGAGGGAGGGCAATACATAGTATGGGATTATTGCTGGGGAAGATCGAACCCACAGATGTAGCAGCTGTTTGTTTCCCAGGCTGGTGTTCTAACTTCTAGTGCACCAACTCTCTGGCAAAAATGCATGTCTGAGCGCATATGAACCTACGGTCAGTGGAAGTTGCATGTGCAAACCTGCACACACAGTGGGCTCAGCAGTCATACAGCGGCAACATGCCCACTGCTAAACTAACCTTGTTAAATTACAAGGATGGCTGGCTTACCAATTGGCAACATGATAGACAGTGCTTCACACGGCTGCATCCGGGTTTATTTTGCAGACGAATTATCACAGTACACGTTTAAATTATCCCTCACTGCCTTCTTTTATAACCCATATGGCCAACTGTTTAAGCACTCCCAAACAGGCCTGCACTACTTTCAGATTCAGGTCATGGCAGAACTTCTCTGCAATGCCTTCCCCTTCACAATCAGAAATGCCACTTTCCAGGGTACCTTCCAAATACTCTTAAAACCACGGATGGACTTAAGGAGTGGAGAAGTCAGAGAAAAAAGATGTGGCCTCAAGATGTGATCTATAGTGGGGGTTTTCTGACCACATTTTGTGAATCTGCAAGAAAGAGTAAAACGTTGTTAAACAATACAACAGTGACTGTGCTAGGCTGAACTAAAATGGCGACCATGCAACCTTAGAGCAATCTGTGCAGATCACGTGTTATTGTTTTGCTATTCTGGCAGTTCATCTCATGTACTCTCTTTGTATGTGGATATATTTGTCTGAGTTCCGCCATTTCTCAAAGACATATTCAAGTGCATCAATAATAATTACTAATGGTATGCAAGGTAGGGTCTGGCTCACAAAGAATCAGGCATTTTTAAAATGAGCATAGAAGCACGATTCTCTGAAATATGCGGGTAACCCGCACATTTCATGGGGGTGCTTGCTTCAGCACCCATTATTCTCTCTCCAGCCCCATCGAATACATTAGTGCCGGATGCATGCACCCAGCACTAATGTATGATGGTCTCCCAGGTGCCACGTTGGAGCTTGGAGTGCATTGAGGAATGATGGACCCTATTTTTTCAAATAGAAATTCATGTTTTTTCTTTCCATTTGTGCTAGAGAATTGCTACAAAAGATAAGCGCCATCAAAGTAGAGCGCATTGGCATCTTGTAGGAGGTTTATCAAACACAATTTGCAGCAGAACATATCAGCTTGGGTGTAATTGAGCAAAATATCTAAACCATTAGCATTGTAATGAAATATAAAAATCCCACAATTCCTCATATTCCAATCAAAGAAATCAAGTAACCACATCTATTTCTTCTTGCTCGCAATTAAGAAATCTAGCAAAATTCAATCTCCACATCAACTGGAAAAAGTGTTGCAGCACCTCAGCTATAAATTACCAAAAGGTCGCGTTATTTGGACTGGATGACTTCATGAATAATTTTGCCTAATTATGGGCTTGAGCTTGACAGAGAAACATGGATTCGCCCACGATCACAACAATCAGTCAAAGGAGTAGCAAAGAATTAAGGATTCAGTTCTCGACAATGTATCTGCTTCATCAGAGAGACTAGTTCTTGCTGTAGTCTTCTTTAATCAGAAGCAGTTTAATCTCTAGGGACCAAGAAATACTGTGACACTTCTTTTGATAGGCAATGTCATTATACTGTACTTCTTTCTTCTATGGTTCCATGGACAGCATGTCAAAACAGTAAGAAAAACTGGACATATTTATAGACAGGGGAGTTGCTAGGTCTGGAAAAGACCCGGGGCTAAGCTGATGTCGGAACTGTTGGGACTGGGGGCTAGCTAGTCTTTGGTCTGTAGCTCCTGAGATTCTATCCGGGGCTACAACCAAAAGATCAGGGGCTATAGCCCCCTTAGCCCCCCTCTAGCAACGCCCCTGTTTATAGAAGTTAATTAATATGATGGTATGATACTATGCTTCCATTCAGTTGTCTTGTAGTGACTCTCTAAAGTGTTTTCCAAAATCTCACAACAATCAGTCAATATGCTGTAATTGGCCCCACTCACTCGTGCGTGTAATTAACGCCGATTGCAATACGGAAGCAAAAACATGTGCAATCAATCAAGGATTGCTATTTTTAGAAGCGTCCATACGTTGCTACAACACAACAAAAGTGTCACGGGATGGCACCTTGTTAAGAGTGGCACAGGACACCCAGGAAGGGTTTGGGTGGTTGTGCCGAAGTAAGGTGGACAGATAAGTACACACACAGCGAAAGTAATGAGAACGAAGAGTAGGCAAGTGTAGCAAGGAATAATTCCCTCTAGGGGTGTATGCAGATATAGGGAAAGAGTATTCCACGGACCTTAGGAAAAACTCTAGCCTTCTGCACAGTTTGCTATTACAGAGGCCCACGCTGTTTGCTCATGGCTTGGAACAACAGCTATGGGTGTCTGTAACGTAGAAACGAGACAAGGGAAGGGGCAGAGGTTGCCTGATGGAAACCAACAGACAAGCTCTGTACAAAAGGGTCTACAAACAGTACAAGAGAAGAAACTTACAGACAAATCCAGGAAAAGGAAGTTGATAGCAAACTAGCAGAAGGAAATGAAGGGAAAGTTGTATAACAGGATTGGATAGCAGAGGATGTTATGGAACAAGGTTGAGAGCTCAGAGGAGCAGGAAAGCAATGAGCAAGCCCACAGGAGCAGGGCTGTAAGGTAGGGAGTCCAGAGGGAAAGGGCTTAGGGCAGCGGAGTAAAGCAGGCTGCACGGCAAGGAGCCCAGAAGGACCGGCAGCAAGGAATAAGCCCAGAGGAGCAGGGCTGCTGACTGTAGAAGCCTGCAGAGGACTGTAAGCTGCAAGGTAGGGAGCCCAGAGGACAAGGGCTGTAGGCAGCCGGAGTGAGGCAGGCTGCAGAGCAGGGAGCCCAGAGGACAAGGACTATAGGCAGCCAGAGTGAGGCAGGCTGCAGAGCAGGGAGCCCAGAGGACAAGGACTGTAGGGGGCCGAGTGAAGCAGGCTGCAGGGCAGGAGCCTGGAAGACCAGGGCGGAAGGTAGCAGCTGAGCGTGATCTGATCGGCTGCAAGGCAGAAGCCCGGAAGCGCAAAGGCGGAGGCTGGAAAGCAGCAGAGCGTGATCGGCTGCAGAGCAGAGAGCCCGGCAGGGCAAGGGCAGAAGCTGGAAAAGCAGCAGAGCGTGATTGGCTGCAGAGCAGAGAGCCCGGCAGGGCAAGGGCAGAAGCTGGAAAGCAGCAGAGCGTGATCGGCTGCAAAGCAGAGAGCCCGGCAGGGCAATGGATCCAAAGCCGGAGTAAGAAGGAACCGCATACAAAGATCTGTAGCTCGAAGCAAAAAGGTGCCGGAATGACTCTTCATGCAAGCGACTGAGCTCCTGCAGCCAGCAGCTTTTATACCGCCCAGCCCAGCACAGAGGCAGGCTAATTGGTCGCACCTCAATCAACGCACCTGCATACAATCGGCCACCTCCCTCTCTGTTCCTGAGCTGGTGGAAGCAGAGGAGATCCCTAGGGCTTCTGGGGATTGTAGTTCCGAAGATGACGAATAGGAATGGCCAGGAATAGATGGTTATAGCCAAGTGCATTGTGGTAAGTGTAGTTTGTTGGGAAAAATAGAAAAGCACCAAAGTCTCGCAAATGGAAAATAAAGTCCATATTGATCGCAAATGTATGCGCCCATGGCGCAGGCATGGCAGTATGCCCCTCTCCAGGCCCCTCTCCAGGCTCCCTGAAGGTTGACCAACACAAAGAATGTCTGTCACACCGTGAAAGAGTCTTATTCCAAAAAGGCACATCATGAGGCACCAAAAACTGTTTAAGGTTGCTAGGTGGGAGTCTTGAAGGACGGAGACAGTATCAATGTTCTGAACCTTTGAGGTAGAATTCAGAAAAGACAAAGTCTTTGGAGCACAAAACCCAACAGTGTGTTCAGAGGAACTGTGAAAGACTGCTGCAGGCTCCATGGCAAATCTTGCTTTGAAAGGCAACAGTAAGGTGTTGGAAGGTGGAGCCAGTGGTACAGCAGAGTTGGTTGCTCTAGGAAGGTTTTCCAAGGCATCAGACGCAGCAATGGCAAAGTCAAGATTAGCCGCAGAAATTTCAGGAGTCACAGTGGCGGGTTTTCAATGATTAGTAGAAAGTTCAGAAACCACCTCAGCAGGGAGATCATGAATAGCTGTAGATATTTCCGATGCTGTAGCAACTGGGAGTATAGGTGCCGTAGAAGAACCAGCGGGCAGTGACGCACCTGAGACTGACAGAGTAGAGTCTAGTAGTTCTAGTGCTGCAGAGGCACCAGCAGGAACAACCGGAGCTGTAGTCCTAAAAGAAAAGTTTTTATCTGACTTAGCAACCGGTTCTGTCCTTGCAAGCAGAGAGGAAGGGGGTGCTTCTACTGCAGAAAGAGTGATGTGAGATGCTGCAACAGTAGCAGATTTAGAGGTATTAGCAGGAGGAGCATCAGAGATTGGGTTAGCAGATACAGTAACAGGCAGTATGACAGATGTGGGGCCAGGATAGGATAGGCGTTCTGAAGGCTGATCTTCAAAGTCTGGTGTGCTCAGATTGCTAAGTGGGACTGGGGTATAAAAACCCTTAGAAGCAGAGCACATTTCTGATTTGATCACTTTCGAAGAGGCTGTAAGTGCGAGTAACGGACAGTAGTCAGAGGTAAGAGCGGAACAATCCTTTGACTCAGAAGGATCTCTAATCAGAAGATTACACTTGTCTTGTGGTGTAATGGGAGTGTGAGTGATTTGGCCCACCGAAGGAGTTAATTCTTTACTGTCTGTACAACAACCTGAGTTACTGTGGCTGGAAAGTGAAAGAGCTGTGTCAGACTTTAGAAGGGATGCATATGCTAAATTTAGGTCTTCCATCTGCTTGGTATAAGTCTGTATTCTTTTCTGTGTGGCAATTCCAGGCCTTATCATGTCGATCTCTAAAGACAGAATATCAGGTGTGGGACATAGTGTCAGAAGGTCTGGAATCTTGTGTCCCTTCATTACATTTTTACTATGTATATAAACAAAGTCATCATAGAGATCTTCGGTCTGTCTTTTAAGGCGTAGGAGTTGTTCTTGAAGCAGGTATGTTTCGTTAGCCTGATCTAAAGTTTCAGAATCTGGTGTAGCAGAAAATTTGGTTGTAGCAATAGGAAGACTGACTTTAAGGTTATTATGGTTAGTAGATACTGGGGAAGTATTAAGACAACCGATGGTCAGTATTGGTCTTTTGTACCCAGGACCAGGTGGACTAACCTCAGGATACTTAATGCTGTGTCCTATCAAATGAGGGTTACCAGCAGTCTGGGGAGCTTGCCAAGCTGATCTTGAACATATCACTGTAGCAACAGCATATTCTGGGTTAGAGTCTCCCACAATGAGTGCTATATCCTTGGCTGTAGCAGTGTTAGAAGAATTGTTAGAAAATGCATGAGTGTTTTCCATTGGTTGGGCTAACAAAATCTGCAGGAATTCATTTTCTTGTTGTAGTTCTTCTACAGATAGAGACTGCGGCTCATAGTTGCAAATGTCATAATAGGTACACATAGAAGGGTCAGCAAGCCAGTGAGTGTAGTACCGTGCTTGTAAATCTTTGTTTACTAAGGCGAGACTGTTCTTTAGACTAATGTTCTTCTTTGCTGACTTTAGGGAACCTATAGATTTTTGCAAAGGTTTCTTAACCCGAAAGGAAAGCATCCTTGGTCTGTGTGTGCCTTTCCTGCCTATAGAACAAGACATTTTTGGCTCTTGCATTCTGTTACGGGAAGGCACGCTGTTGAGAGTGGCACAGGACACCCAGGAAGGGTTTGGGTGGTTGTGCCAAAGTAAGGTGGACAGATAAGTACACACACAGTGAAAGTAATGAGAACGAAGAGTAGGCAAGTGTAGCAAGGAATAATTCCCTCTAGCGGTGTATGCAGATATAGGGAAAGAGTATTCCACGGACCTTAGGAAAATCTCTAGCCTTCTGCACAGTTTGCTATAACAGAGGCCCACGCTGTTTGCTCATGGCTTGGAACAACAGCTATGGGTGTCTGTAACGTAGAAACGAGACAAGGGAAGGGGCAGAGGTTGCCTGATAGAAACCAACAGACAAGCTCTGTACAAAAGGGTCTACAAACAGTACAAGAGAAGATACTTACAGACAAATCCAGGAAAAGGAAGTTGATAGCAAACTAGCAGAAGGAAATGAAGGGAAAGTTGTATAACAGGATTGGATAGCAGAGGAGGTTATGGAACAAGGTTGAGAGCTCAGAGGAGCAGGAAAGCAATGAGCAAGCCCACAGGAGCAGGGCTGTAAGGTAGGGAGTCCAGAGGGAAAGGGCTTAGGGCAGCGGAGTAAAGCAGGCTGCACGGCAAGGAGCCCAGAAGGACCGGCAGCAAGGAGTAAGCCCAGAGGAGCCTGTAGAAGCCTGACTGTAGAAGCCTGCAGAGGACTGTAAGCTGCAAGGTAGGGAGCCCAGAGGACAAGTGCTGTAGGCAGCCGGAGTGAGGCAGGCTGCAGAGCAGGGAGCCCAGAGGACAAGGACTGTAGGGGGCCGAGTGAAGCAGGCTGCAGGGCAGGAGCCTGGAAGACCAGGGCGGAAGGTAGCAGCTGAGCGTGATCGGCTGCAAGGCAGAAGCCCGCAAGGGCAAAGGCGGAGGCTGGAAAGCAGCAGAGCATGATCGGCTGCAGAGCAGAGAGCCCGGCAGGGCAAGGGCGGAAGCTGGAAAAGCAGCAGAGCATGATCGGCTGCAGAGCAGAGAGCCCGACTGGGAAAGGGCAGAAGCTGGAAAGCAGCAGAGCGTGATCGGCTGCAAAGCAGAGAGCCCGGCAAGGCAACGGATCCAAAGCCGGAGTAAGAAGGAACTGCATACAAAGATCCGTAGCTCGAAGCAAAAAAGGTGCCGGAATGACTCTTAATGCAAGAGACTGAGCTCCTGCAGGCAGCAGCTTTAATACCACCCAGCCCAGCACAGAGGCAGGCTATTTGGTCGCACCTGGATCAACACACCTGCATACAATCGCCCACCTGCCTCTCTGTTCCTGAGCTGGTGGAAGCAGAGGAGATCCCTAGGGCTTCTGGGGATTGTAGTTCTGAAGATGACGAATCGGAATGGCCAGGAATAGATGGTTATAGCCAAGTGCATTGTGGTAAGTGTAGTTTGTTGGGAAAAATAGAAAAGCACCAAAGTCTCGCAAATGGAAAATAAAGTCCATATTGATCGCAAATGTATGTGCCCATGGCGCAGGCATGACAAAAAGACAATAGGACACAATTAAAGTTCTAAACTAGCACAGATAAATGGCACACCTCACATTTCTAATAAGGGAACAGTGTTACCACTGTTCTCATGCAATTACATGTGTCTTAGAATTGGCAACATTTCTGCTCGAAAGCTTGCTTTAATAACTCAAATCTGACAGTCTTGCTTCCAAAATGAGGAACGCTCCTTTTCTGTTGCAAGTTCAAGCTATAATTGTTTTTACCTGTTTATTTCACTGAGCATGTACAATGTTCTTTCACTTCCCTCCTTCCTTTTGTGGGGGAACTCATAGACCTTTCTATCCCCGTTAATTGTATTACTTTCCAGTGGGGCCAAATAACGGGACTTCTGGGTCTATGGTACATACACATTTGACTCCCCCCACACTCCCCAACCAAATATTTATTTATTTAATTTTGTTTATTTGAGCATTTATATAGGACACAAATCCCAGAGGTATGTATGGGATTGAACGTAGGAAATTAGTTACAGACATATCATTAATCTTATAGAGGTACAGCACATAAGTAAAGGTTACAGTCAAATATTATTTTCATATCAGGCATAAACATACATTATCACATAAAGACTTTAAAGACTTTAAAGAGATGTAAAGGGATCAAGGGGATCAATAATCTATGCTCACTAGCCCTCATGACAATCCCAAATCCATAGCTTGACATGCTGCCCCAGTAGCAATGAAACAATGCATGGGCACTCCCTTGAATCCTAGCTAGCTACCCCCTTCATCAATGCTGGAATCAGAATAATGAACAAGTAGCATTTCAAGTGAAACACTAGCAGCACTTCTGTTCTAGCATAGGTACATGACAGGACACAGAGCAATGGACAAACGATGTAGATATCCCAGCATAGAGACAATACACTGATTAACAGGTTTACATAATGCACAAATGCTACAGCATGGATTTGGGAGACCAGACTAGTTTAGAAGCAGGCCATGGTTTTCAAGTGTTGTTGCTATGAGTAAGCAAATGACACATAACTTGGTGGTGTGTCATCAATCAATGATTATATATATATATGTGTATATATATATATATATATATATATATATATATATATATATATATATATATATATATATATATATATATATATATATATATATATATCTCACAGCCACGGTAGTGGCTGTGTAGTTATGGTTAAGTTTCTGTTTCCATAGGAAGAGCACTTTTTGGGTGGCTTATAACTTCGCTCTCCCTGGACGAATCCTCACCAATCTTTGCAAAAAAAGTATATGGCCCACTCTGAATTTGTTTTGCAAAGTTTGCTGAGGTTTGGTCCAGGGGGGGGGGGAAGTTATAGGGAGGGTCCCAAAATGTGTGAACGCCTACAGCCAAACCGCTGGACGGATTTTCACCAAATTTGCGACAGGAGCTTGGTCCCGAAATTTGGTGCCAATCCGTCCAGTAATTTTCTTTAAAACGACCAAAATGTATGTCTCAAAAAATGTGTGATATCTATGTTCGCTCCGTGGACAAGATAACGATTGGCTAATGGGCTCGCGTCATGACCGCGGACACGCAACATGTCTACCGATTGGCTGGAGTGAGGCATGATCTGCGTTAGATTGTTCGGATGCGCCCGACATCTAGGCCCTGACCACAACCACCGCAGCATATCACACCCATAGATCACACCCATAGATTCGAATATCTACGGCCATACACCCAAGACTGTAGGCCCTGGCCACAACCACCGCAGCATATCACAGCAATAAATACACTCGTAGTATCGAATATCTGTTAGGTGGTTGTGGGGAGCGCCTAGAGTCTTGGGTGCATGGTCGAAGGCCATGCACCCAAGACCAAATTATAAGTAGTGAAGTTATAAGCCACAATGGGAGTTATAAGCCACAATGGGTGTGATATGCTGCGGTGGTTGTGGCCAGGACCTAGAGTCTTGGGTGCATGGCCAAAGGCCATGCACCCAAGAACAAAGTTATAAGCACTGAAGTTACAAGCCACTATGGGTGTGATATGCTGCAGTGGTTGTGGCCAGGACCTACAGTCTTCAAAACCAAAGTTATAAGTACTGAAGTTATAAGCCACTATGAGTGTGATATGCTATAAGGAGAAAGATTATAAGCCACCATGGGTTTCTTATAAAGCAGTGGTTATGGGCAGGATGTAGAGTTTTGGGTGCATGGCTGCAGGCTGTAAGCCGTATGCCGTAGGCCATACACCCAAGACTCTAGGCCCTGGCCACAACCACCGCACCATATCACACCCATGCATCACACCCATACATTCGAATATCTATCTGGTAGGTGTGGGCAGGGCGTATAGTCCTGGCTGCAAATTGAGTATATGCTGCAGTTAAAATGTTTCATTCTATGGGTGTGACAATGAGTTATAAGCCACCATAGGTCTGATATGCTGCGGTGGTTGTGGCCAGGGCCTAGAGTCTTGGGTGCATGGCCGCAGGCCGTAGGCCGTAGGCCATATATACAAGACTCTAGGCCCTGGCCACAACCACTGCTGCATATCACACTCATAGATACACCCATAGAATTGAATATCAATCAGGTGGTTGTGGGCAGGGCCTAGAGTCTTGGGTGCATGGCCGAAGGCCATGAACCCAAGGCCGAAGTTATAAGTACTAAAGTTATAAACCACAATGGGTGTGATATGCTGCGCTGGTTGTGGCTAGGACCTAGAGTCTTGGGTGCATGGCTGAAGGCCGTAGGCCGTAGGCTATACACCCAAGACTATAGGCCGTGGCCACAACCACCACACCATATTACAGCCATAGATCACACGTATAGATTCAAATATGTATGAAATGTTTGAAAATATACTTACTGTTTCATTTGTTGAGATTCGATATTTTTTTTACATGACTTTAGTACTTGGAGGAAATATTCTTTTTCAATTTCTGTGATAAAAGAAAAGAGGATGTTAGTGTATGTATTTTATAAAGACTTATTACATTGCATAATAGACATTTTAGCTTTTTTTCGACCCTCATATTTAGTTTACAAACCAGTGTACTATGCATTTTGCTCAGTTTCTGTGTTTGTTTTTCAAATCATTGGGTCTGGGGAAAAAAAATCCTTGTAGGATTAAAAAAAAACCTTTTTTTGTTATGCTACACACTATTTGTTTGTTTCCTTTGAGTGTTCACTTGTTGTTTCTGGTTAATGTTCTATCTGTTGGCTGGTTGCACATTTTTGAAGCAGTTAGATACCTGTTGGCGTATTCTAACTGTCTATTTTTTGTTACACTTCAGTGCCATTCATTTATCTGTGTGGTTGTTATACAATCTTGGGCCGGTTAGATACCTGTTGGCGTATTCTAACTGTTTATAGTCTTTTAATCGCATTTTTGTTAATGTTGCCGTACAGATTAGTTGTAAAATGTTGGCTTTAAGAAGATTAAATAAGCATTTGTAAGATTTGCTGGTAATCTCTGCTTTAGAGCACTGCTACTATCATTACATTCGAACCATCCACATTTCTTTTTAATATGTGCAGTGTAGTGACCTGCATTGGTTGTGGCTCCTGCGCGGTAGATTATTCCTATTGTTGTGAAGGTTTTCTTACTAAGTGACACTTGACCGTGTGTGAATCCAGTCAGGTTGCAGTTGTTTTTGGTACCATCTGCATTGTAACGTAGAATCATTAGTATTACGTAGTTACTATGTGTTTGTATCAGTAAGGTGGAGCGATTATCTGAATTGCAGATAGTACATAATCTGCCATGGTTTGCCTTTTGTACAAGTTGCTGAAATGGAATGGATTCACAATTAGGTATGGATAGATAAAACAATTGCTCATTAGAGATTTGTTCACATTGTTGCAGAGAGTGCATGTATGTTTCCACATGTATGAAATCTGGAAGATGTTTTCCAGTACTTGTAGTAAGTACATTAGAAATTCTTGTGAATCTTCTTGTGAGTTCATAGTGAACCTCGCCATTCCAGCACAGTAGTCCAATTCTTGTCTTATTCCGTGAACACTATACGTGTTGCCAGGATTGTTTGTTGCGTTTCTATGAATGACTAACATTTGAAAACACAATTGGTCTGTACTTTGTAATTAAATGTTGTTAACAATTGGTGGCAATTGAAATTGAATATTCATTGCTACATTTGCATTGCACCTTACACCAGTTACATTTGAAAATTTGAATGGACCAGATAGTTCTGTGTCCGAGTGATTTTTTCGGAGTTTGTGTTCCTTCTTTGAAGAAGTACCTGTTTTACTTTCACTAATAGGTTCTTCTTTGTTTGTGGTAATTGATGAAGTATTAGCTTCTTTTACTCTCTTTGAAGGATTTGCAGTCAGATCCTTTTGCATTTCTGTTTGAATTAGTTTTCTTTTACAACGTTTTCCTTTTTGTGGAACAGGATGTGATTTTAGATGGTGGGTGTACAGTGAACGTAGTCTATTGTATTCTAAAATGCAAGGAATATCAGCATTCACTTTACTTGCATCAAAGTTGATTAGAAATAGACCGTCAAGTGTACGTAAGCGTGATAGTGCTACGTAGCTCATGCCTTCTTTAAAGACTGTGTTTCCAATATCTATCAATGCTTTGTCTAGGGTAAGACCTTGGGACTTATGAATGGTGACTGCATATGCAAGGGTTAGAGAAAATTGTTCTCTACATCCATACATGTCTTTGAAGAGAAGGAATCGAGCTGTTGAGTGCCCTATCCTTTTTACTTACTTATTATTCAAAGAGAATATTGACAAACTGAATGTTGTGTCATGTGGGTATGTTTAAAAGCCAACAACTGTACCCAGTGCCCCATTAACTAGTCCTTGCTCCACGTCAAGGTTACATTTAAGCATTACTCTACAATTTAAGGATAATTTTAATATTTTTTCCAACCCAGCTGTGTTGGAGATTGAATTTTCTAAGGTATTTAGTCTTGTTGTGGCTTGCTGACACATGGGTAGTGTCATACCATGTACATCGAGTTTGTCTGTGGAGCAGATTTCAATTATTGGTTGCATTTCTTTTTTTAACATTGTTTCATTGAATTTGGAACAGCTTGCAAGAGTGTCATGATCCGCAGAACACGCACCTTTTGGACCTCATGGTCCTTGTCACAACAGGGCTTGCTCTCCTTGATAGTCCCAACATGGCCGTCTAACGTGCAACATCTTCCTTGTCCTTACGTCAGATGTAGCGTATTTACAAATAGGCCGCGCCCCCACGGGCCCGCGTGTCTCAATGCTACTGCAAGCAGCGACTAGACGTGTGCTCTGTAGTTCGCTACACTGTTGTCCTTGTTCCTGTACCTCCTAATTCCATTCCCATTAGCCTCTTCCTTCCTCCTGTTTCCCGGACTTGTGTGCTGTGTGCTTACCCTCTTGGTTCCTGGATCCCGGAGTGTCTGAATCCTGGAGCTCTGAACACACGCTGGAGCCAGAAGAGGCTTGCGTGGGCTTATACAAGACCAGGTCCATACGTAAGAAGACACCGCCCAAGAAATCCTACAAGGATCACTCCCAGATGAGAAAGGGGGAATTCCGTGACAGTTTGCGATGCCAAACGACCGAAATCGAAGCCGACATGGAAACGGCTGTTCAGGATCTCATGCGCGGCATGCAAGAACTAACGAACGAGGTACAAAATTTAAAGGTGGAAAACGCTGCTCTCAAACAATTAGTTCTATCCCGTGATTCTGCCACAAAGGAAAGCGTATTGCTGGGCGGCATTGTTGACAAATACGATGGGTCGGCAAAAACCCATTGTGGATTCCTTGATTCTTGTTTGGTTCACTTTACTTTTAAGCCCTACTACTTTTCAAACCCTAGGGCTAAAGTTGGCTTCATAATTTCACACCTTTCCGGAAATGCTCTAACTTGGGCTACGCCCTTAGTCAATTCTGGTGATGCCCTCTTGGATGACTACGATGGTTTCATACAAGCTCTTAAAACATGTTTGACCACCCTGAGCAGGTCTATAGTGCCCAGGAGCGCCTGCTAGACTTTCACCAAGGATCCCAGGATATGCTTACGTATGTAACCCGATTCAAGCAATTGACCAAGGAAGCTGACTGGTCTCCTGAAGCAAGTTTTACACTTTTCAGATGGGGACTGAATGAGGAGATCAAAGATGAATTGGCCAGAGTGGCTCGCCCAAGCTCGTTACGGGCCCTTTTGGACCTTGCCATGCAAATAGATTTTCGTATCCAGGAAAGAAAGGCAGAAAAAGGGAAATCCAAAGTAACCGCCCCCCCCCGAAGGCATCCTTCGAGATTACCTCCAAGACTGACACAAATCCAGGGTCAGCTACTGAACCAGAACCTATGCAAATAGGAGCCTTCCGTGGACCCATATCCCCGCAAGAAAGGATGAGAAGGATTCATACGGGGCTATGCATGTACTGTGCCTCGGATAAATACCTGGTTAGAGAATGCCCTCTAGCCCCTCCTCGGCATTCCGGAAACGCCAGCTCCCGATCCTAGATGGAGCAAGGCTTCGGGAGAGAGATGTTTGCTCCACGTCTATTCCATCCTTGAACTCTCCTGGACAAAACAGCCTAGTGATTGCACAGGCCCTTCTATCGCCATCCAAGAATAAGACCTAGTCCATTTTGGCCTTGGTTGACTGCAGAGCTATGGGAGTATTCATTGATCAAGATTAGGTTACGTGTCACCACATACCATACAAGACACGAAGTACCATGCAACTGTGGAAGCGATCGATGGAAGACCCCTCACTTCAGGGCCTAGAAACCTGCAGACTAAAGAGATCCAACTTTCAATAAACCATCACCAAGAGCTGATCAGATTTGACATCATCAAGTCTGCTCATTATCCCATGGTCCTGGGTATGCCCTGGTTACAGAAGCATAATCCTTATATCAACTGGGCAGCAGGATTCTTATTTCTTGGATCTGAGTTTTGTATGTCTCACTGTCTATTCCTGGAATCATCCGTGACACCTTCCAAAGAACCATCAATAGATCAGCAAGTTCTACTTATGGTTTCCAATATTGTATCGGTTCCAAAGGCCTATCAGAGTTATGCTGATGTGTTCTCAACTGCCATAGTCCAGGCTCTACCCCCTCACAGACCTGAAGACTGTGCCATAGACACAGAACCCTCAGCAGTGATTCCCTTTGGGAGGGTGTTCACCCTATCCGAACCTCAAAAGAGAGCCCTACGAGAATACTTGGATACCAACCTTGAAAATGGCACTATAAGACCATAAAAATCCCCAGCTGGAGCCCCACTGTTTTTTGTTCCCAAGAAGGACACCAAGGAACTTAGACCTTGCCTCGATTATCGTGGATTAAATCAATGCACCCTCAAGGACCGCTACCCTTTACCCTTGATCTCGGATATCCTGGAAGCAGTGAGAGGAACTGTAATCTTCACGAAACTGGATCTCAAGGGTACCTATCATCTGATCCGTATCAGGGATTGAGACGAATGGAAAACAGCCTTTCGAACACCCTTTGGACACTTTGAATATCTGGTAATGCCCTTTGGACTTGCTAATGCCCCTGCCGTCTTTCAACGTTTCATGGATAGGGTGTTCTCCGATATGCTGTTCATCTTCGTCATCGTCTACCTGGACGATATCTCGATCTATTCCAAGGACCTTCTAAGGCATGAAGAACATGTTAAGGCTGTCTTACAATGACTACGTGAACATAGACCCCTAGCCAAACCCTAAAAATGCCTTTTTAATGTGACCTCTGTTCATTACCTAGGATTTGTCCTTAGTCCAGAAGGATTTGGTATGAATCAGTCAAAGGTAAAAGCCATATTATCATGGCCGGCTCCCACTTCTGTGAAACAAGTTTAATCCTTCCTGGGGCTAGCCAATTTCTACCGGAAGTTCATACCCACCTTTTCTGAGATTGTTCAGCCGATCATTGCACTCTTGAAGAAAGACACCCCCTTTCTCTGGTCTACACCTCAAGACAAGGCATTCCAACATTTAAAGATAGAGTTTACTCAAGCCCCCATCCTAGCACAATGCAACATAAATCAACCATTCATAGTGGAGACGGATGCCTCTAACTACGCCATAGGAGCAGTGCTGAAGCAAGAGTTTGAGGACAAGATGGAACACCCAATTGCTTATCTTTCAAGAACTCTGACTCCCAGTGAGACACATTACTCCGTCCTGGAAAAGGAACTGTTAGCCATCCATCAAGCCTTCACCGAATGGCAACACCTACTCCTGGGAGCAAGACATCCAGTCCAGGTCCACACGGAGCATCGGAATCTTCATGTTCTACAATCCTTGGAGTGTAGGAACAGTCGTCAGGCCCATTGGGCCTTCTTCTTTGCCCAGTACCAGTTCCACATCCACCATGTCCCCGGATCACAGAACATAATTGCTGATGCCTTATCCCAACATCCTGACTATGAAACAATTGAAGACCGGACCTATGCCAAGATGTTTCCCCACACAATTTGTGTAGCCCAAGCAGTCAGTCTCCTCGAAGAAATTCGGATACAAACCCAATGCTCTGAACTCTGGAAGGATATTTCAAGGAAGAATCAATGGAATCTAAGAATCAAGGAAGGATACCTGTTCAAGGATAATGCTCTAGTCATCCCCACAAAGAAATTACAACAAAGGATAATCAACCTCTGCCACGATACCCTTCATTCTGGACATCGTGGCATCACCAACACCCTCCGTCTTATACAAAGACAATTTTGGTGGCCTAGAATGAAGACAGATGAACAACTGTACATCCAAGCCTGTTCTATTTGTAGTCAGAACAAACACGATAACAAGAGACCAGCAGGTCTCCTACTACAACCTACTCTACCAACAAGACCATGGGAATTCATCGCTACAGACTTCCTTGTGGAATTGTCACCTTCCAGGGGATACACGACTATCATGGTTACCATTGACTTGTTCACTCACATGGCTCACACTACACCCCTGCATAAACTACTGTCCTCATCAGAGCTAGCTGGAATCTTCCTGGAACACATTTTCCGCCTACATGGACTTCCTTCCAAGATCATATCAGACCGAGGACCTCAATACGTCTCACAATTCTGGAAACATCTCTGTCGCATTCTGGGAATCCAACGCGCTCTCTCATCAGGTTATCATCCACAAACCAATGGAGCTACGGAACGTGTAAACCAGACCCTGGAACAATACCTTCGCTGTTTCGCCACTAAGGTTTAGGACGACTGGTCGCTCCTAATACCCGTGGCTGAGCTTGCGCACAACAATTCCGATCATTCGGCAATCAACACCAGCCCCTTTTATTGCAGTCAAGGATTCCATCCATCAGTGTTACCCTCTGTTCTTCCACATCCCACACCTGTTCCTACCATTGACTCCTGGATGGAAACACTCATCAATGTACACAAGGAAGCCAAGGAACACTTAGAGAAGGGCAGAATACGAACTAAACAAAATGCTGATTCTAAAAGAAGAACAGGGCCTTCATATGCAGTTGGTGATCAAGTCTGGTTGTCCTGGAAGCTACTACCCCGACACTTACGGCCAAAAAAACTGGCCCCCCGGTACTATGGTCCATTTCCCATCAAGGAAATCATAAATCCTGACTCATACCGACTCAAGCTACCCGACTCCTGAAGAAGATTCACCCAGTTTTTCACACTTCTTTATTAAAATCCTACATCCAATCTTCCCGGAAATCTTGCAGACCAAGTGGAATATGAAGTGTCCCGAATATGCGATTCCAGGTATATACGGGGTCAGCTTCAATACCTGGTTTAATGGAAAGGATATCCTCCAAGTGAAAGAACCTGGGAACCAGCTTCTAACCTGAATATCCCTTGATTGCTCAGAAGATACCATCTCATACACCCGGGCAAACCCGGTGGAATGAGCCTTCGTAGGGGGTATGCTGTCATTATCCGCAGAACACGCCTCTTTTGGACCTCATGGTCCTTGTCACAACGGGGCTTGCACTCCTTGATACTCCCAACATGGCCGTCTAAAGTGCAACATCTTACTTGTCCTTACGTCAGACGTAGCTTATTTACAAATAGGCTGAGCCCCCACGGGCCTGCGCGTCTCAATGCTACTGCAAGCAGCGACTAGACGTGTGCTCCGTAGTTCACTACACTGTTGTCCTTGTTCCTGTTCCTCCTAATTCCATTCCCATTACCCTCTTCCTTCCTCCTTGTTTCCCGGACTTGTGTGCTGTGTGGTTACCCTCTTGGTTCCTGGGTCCCAGAGTATCTGAATCCTGGAGCTCTGAACGCACGCTGGAGCCAGAAGAGGCTCGTGCGGGTTTATACAAGACCAGGTCCGTGCGTAAGAAGATACCACCCAAGAAATCCTACAAGGATCGCTCCCAGGTGAGAAAGGGGGAATTCCGTGACAAAGAGTTGGCATTAAGGCCATACAATTGACATTTTTGTGCGCTAATTGTTCCATAACATCAGTAGCACATGCGTTATCACCATAAAGTGCATGGATGTGCCGGGCTTTCAATTTTGCTTGTGCTTCTTGAGATAGTACACCAATTCTAATACATTTTAAAATGTTGGCGTAAGTGAGGTCTGCAGATTGACACATGTTTTCTGTTAATTCTCTGTATTGGAAATGTTGCCAAAGGTTGACATTTCCCATGCTGCCAACAGTTTTACGGCAGAGTTTGTGTCCTAATGTTTTACAAATAGGTTCACCTTTCACTGTTGACAATTGTAGAAGATCTCCGAAAACAATAATGTGTTTTCCTGCAAAGGGTTCTTCGTAGTTTGTTTTAAGTACTTCTTGCAATCTGAGTTGAATCAAAGCCAACATTAGTTTGGAGACCATGCTCACCTCATCTATTAGTAGCATTTTCATTTGTTTTAATACTCTGCATAGTTCCATTGGACCTTCTGTAGACAATGTGTAATAGTCTAATTTGTTTTGTTGTTCTACTGGAAAGAGTATTAATCGGTGTAAAGTGACACCGCCTATGTTGTAGGCAGCTAAACCTGTGGGGGCAGTTACAACAGCTGACAGTTTGTTGTTTGTCAATTGCTGGAGGAAATTGCTGATGTTTTTGATTAAGAATGCTTTGCCTGAACCAGCTTGACCACTCATATATAGTAGTATAGGTTTGCAGTCTTGGCAGGTACAGTTTTTACTTTCATGTTGTAAACCATGTTCAATTTGTTTTGTTACTTCTTGGAAAATGCTACGCTGCTCATTGTTTAGTTGTGATTTCAGTACAACAAAGTCTTCTGTAGATTGCTCATACTGACACATCGTGTTTTCTACTTTTGTCATGGCTAATTCTGCCTTATTTGCTATTAGTAGCTGTCCAAGTGGTTCTTGGCTTCCTGTTACAGAAGGTTGACTACTGTCAGGAGTGTCCACATCTAGTTGGGCCTAGAGTTCTTCTTCCTGTTGCTGTTCATTGTGCAACATTGTTTGGTACTGTGTAAAGTTTACGTCTATTATAGCCCTTTCATTTGCTTTGAAAGCGTCTTCATAGTAGTCATAGGTATCTAGTAACTCTTCTTCTTTTCTCCATGGTTTAAAGAATTGTGGCAGGGACATGTAATACAGTTATTTATGTTGAGGAGTTTTTAATGACAATTTGATATGATTAATTAAGCTGCATTTGGTAAGCTTCACTAAGCTGCCTTCACAATTTGCCACTCTGTATCTACATTTCTTTTCATCTGGTTTAATATCATTTTTGTATGGGAAGTTTTGGGCTATGTGGTATAGAAAAATGGTTTCCAAAGTGGTACTCCTGTTTGGGTAGTATGTGTCCAGCAAATTGTCTTGGCTGCTGGGATCATTTTTGGCTATTGTTTCTAAGTCCTCACATGATTTGAGAACTCTTTTTCTAGATTTAGCAGGACCAAGACTTAGCCATACTATATTTTCCAATTTTCCATACAAGGCAGTACCGGTTAAACGGTCTGCAGCTTCATAGAATCCACGTTATCCATGAGAGAGCATTTTTATGCCTAAGCTGTACAATTTCTGTGATAGTGTTTTGTCAGATGATATGTCATCCTAGAGGTCCTGAAGCTTTGTTTTCTCTACTTTGGTTAACCCCTTAAGTGCCATGGGGATTTCTCCCCAGTGCCAGGGCCTTTTTTGGTGATTTCGGTATGTGGCCATTCAATGGCTTGTAACTTTTTTGTTACATGAGGTGTCTCGGGCCAAATTTCGTTCCTTTTTTTCCCACATGTAGGCGGTCGTAACGCCACCCAGGAATCCTAGGTTGCTGTAGGGGGGTGAGAGAAAATAAGCAAAAAGGGCAAACATTTTGGGTTTTTTCAAAAAATGCCAAAACAATGATGTACAAAGAAGCCTGTGTTTTTTTCCTTGTAAGAGCTAGGAATGAATGGTTTGCTGTGCTGATTTCCCCAATTACCAGGCTTTTAAGAACAGGTTGAGTGGAAATGAAAAAAAAATATTTTGATGTGGTTATCAACCGTTTTGTGAGAGGTAGGCGATTTTGGCCATTTTTGCCATTTGGACATGCATGGACGGAATGGAAGAAAAGGGTAAGAAAGCCATATTGAAGGACAGAAAGGCAAGTATTTCTGAAAAGTAGACAAAATTCCAAGTTTCGTAAGGGGTGATTTGCATAGGTCAGGCAACAACTAGGTAGGGGAAAGTGACATAGATTGGGGGAAAAGCGGGAAAATGACGGAAAGAAAAGGTATGTGTTGTACATGGTTGGCTTGGTACGGCAATGGCTTCTATGAATTTTGAGAAAAGCAATGCTCCGCTACATTCCCCCGACTCTTGCAGTTAGGAGAGCACACATTTTTTGTAGTGTTTCTCAAAACAAGCAATACCACAAGCCAAACACTGAGCCATGGTACACAGGAGTGTTACGCTCACAGCCTGAAAAGACGCACTTAGCATGTGTAAATCGGGAAAACCAATATGGTGAGGAATGGCAAGCATACATTTTTTGAAGGAGCACAGGCAGACCTTTTCAAGGGTAGGTGACTTGTGCAGGTTGCAAAAGTGTATGTTGCCTAAAGCAGCGACTAAATGTAGGTCACATTTGGGAAATGAAAGGGTTGTGTGACGAAGGCCACCAGCAAATGGGTCAAAACGTTATGAAAACCGCACAAACACAACACATTGCCTACCGTCACACGTTCCCGCAGGTGTCCCAATGAAACGGCACCTCACATGTGTGGGTGCACCTACCTGGCCGCCAAGGGGAAAGCCTAAACACAAGTAACCCTAGTCTGTTTTCTGACCGGAATATGAGACGCTCTGCCGACCAGCACAACATACAGATATTGGCCTCGGGTGTCCAAGCCACCGGGGAAAACAGGGAATCCCATGCATTTACGAAAAGAGGACACCTGTGGGAATCCGCAGAGGTATGATATGCCCAAATTTCCCCAGAATGTATTATCCAGACACCCCCGCAAAGTCCGAAATGTGGGAAAAAAAACGCATTTTCCGCACATTTCGATCGGCTCACCCATCAAAACACACCCCCAACAGCACATAGCCTACCGTCCCACGTTCCCACATGTGTCCCGATGAAAACGGTACCTCACATGTGTGGGTGCACCTACCTAGCCGCCAAGGGGAAAGCCTAAAACACAAGTAACCCCAAGTCTGTTTTCTGACCGGAATTTGAGACGCTCTGCCGACCGGCGCAACATACAGATATGGGCCTCGGGTGTCCAAGCCACCTGGGAAAACAGGGAACCCCATGCATTTCAGAAAAGAGGACAACTGTGAGAATCCGCAGAGGTATGATATGCCCAAATCGCCCCAGAATGTATTACCCAGACACCCCCGCAAAGTCTGAAATGTGGGAAAAAAACACATTTTTCGCATATTTTCCTCAGCTCACCCATCGAAACACGCCCCCAACAGCACATGACCTACCGTCCCGAATTTCCACAGGTGTCCCGATTAAAACGATACCTCACATGTGTGGGTGCACCTACCTGGCTGCCAAGGGGAAAGCCTAAAACACAAGTAACCCCAAGTCTGTTTTCTGACCGGAATTTGAGACGCTCTGCCGACCGGCACAACATACAGATATGGGCCTCGGGTGTCCAAGCGAACGGGAAAAACAGGGAACCCCATGCATTTCCGAAAAGAGGACACCCGTGGGAATCCACAGAGGTATGATATGCCCAAATCGCCCCAGAATGTATTACCCAGACACCCCTGCAAAGTCCGAAATGTGGGGAAAAAAATGCATTTTCCGCACATTTCGCTCGGCTCACCCATCGTAACATGCCCCCGTCAACAACACAAGGCCTACCGTCCCATGTTCCCACAGGTGTCCCGATGAAAATGGTACCTCACATGTGTGGATGCACCTACCTGGCCGCCAAGCGGAAAGCCTAAAACACATGTAACCCCAAGTCTGTTTTCTGAAAGGAATTTGAGACGCTCTGCCGACCGGCACAACATACAGATATTGGCCTCGGGTGCCCAAGCCACCAGGGAAAACAGGGAACCCCATGCATTTCCGAAAAGAGGACACCCGTGGGAATCCGCAGAGGTATGATATGCCCAAATTTCCCCAGAATGTATTACCCAGACACCCCCGCAAAGTCCGAAATATGGGGAAAAAACACATTTTCCGCACATTTCGCCCGGCTCACCCATCAAAACACATCCCCAACAACACATTGCCTACCGTCCCACGTTCCCACAGGTGTCCCGATGAAAAGTACCTCACATGTGTGGGTGCGCCTAGCTGGCCGTCAAGGGGGAAGCCTAAAACACAAGTAACCCCAAGTCTGTTTTCTGACCGGAATTTAAGACGCTCTGCCGACCGGCGCAACATACATCTAGGGCCTCGGGTGTCCAAGCCACCTGGGAAAACAGGGAACCCCATGCATTTCCGAAAAGAGGACACCCGTGAAAATCCGCAGAGGTATGATATGCCCAAATCGCCCCAGAATGTATTACCCAGACACCCCCCCAAAGTCTGAAATGTGGGGAAAAAATGCATTTTCCGCACATTTCGCTTGGCTCACCCATCAAAACAGGCCCCCAACAGCACATGGCCTACTGTCCCGAGTTCCCACAGTTGTCCCAATGAACACGGTACCTCACATGTGTGGGTGCACCTACCTAGCCGCCAAGGGGAAAGCCTAAAACACAAGTAACCCCAAGTCTGTTTTCTGACCGGAATTTGAGACGCTCTGCCGACCGGCACAACATACAGATATGGGCCTCGGGTGTCCAAGCCACCAGGGAAAACAGGGAACCCCATGCATTTCCGAAAAGAGGACACCCGTGGGAATCTGCAGAGGTATGATATGCCCAAATCGGCCCAGAATTTATTACACAGACACCCACACAAAGTCTGAAATGTGGGAAAAAAAACGCATTTTCCGCACATTTTGCTCGGCTCACCCATCGAAACACTCCCCCAACAGCACATGGCCTACCGTCCCGCATTTCCACAGGTGTCCCAATGAAAATGGTACATCACATGTGTGGGTGCACCTACCTGGCCGCTAAGGGGAAAGCCTAAAACACAAGTAACCCCAAGACTGTATTCTGACCGGAATTTGAGACGCTCTGCCGACTGGCACAAGATACAGATATGGGCCTCGGGTGTCCAAGCCACCTGGGAAAACAGGGAACCCCATGCATTTCCGAAAAGAGGACAACTGTGAGAATCCGCAGAGGTATGATATGCCCAAATCGCCCCAGAATGTATTACCCAGACACCCCCGCAAAATCTGAAATGTGGGAAAGAAAATGCATTTTCCGCACATTTCGCTCGGCTCACCTATCGAAACACGCCCCCAACAACACATAGCCTACCGTCCCACGTTCCCAGAGGTGTCCCGATGAAAACGGTACCTCACATGTGTGGGTGCTCCTACCTGGCCGCCAAGGGGAAAGCCTAAAACACAAGTAACCCCGAGTCTGTTTTCTGACCGGAATTTGAGACGCTCTGCCGACCGGCGCAACATACAGATATGGGCCTCGGGTGTCCAAGCCACCGGGGAAAACAGGGAACCCCATGCATTTCCGAAAAGAGGACACCTGTGGGAATCCGCAGAGGTATGATATGCCAAAATCGCCCCAGAATTTATTACCCAGACACACCCACAAAGTCCGAAATGTGGGAAAAATAAACGCATTTTCCACACATTCCGCTCGGCTCACCCATCGAAACACGCCCCCAACAACACATGGCCTACCGTCCCGCATTCCCACAGGTGTCCCGATGAAAACTGTACCTCACATGTGTGGGTGCACCTACCTGGCCGCCAAGGGGAAAGCCTAAAACACAAGTAACCCTAAGTCTGTTTTCTGACCAGAATTTGAGACGCTCTGCAAACCGGCACAACATAAAGATATGGGCCTCGGGTGTCCAAGCCACCGGGGAAAACAGTGAACCCCATGCATTTCCGAAAAGAAGACACGCATGGGAATCCGCAGAGGTATGATATGCCCAAATTGCCCCAGTATGTATTACCCAGACACCCCCGCAAAGTCCAAAATGTGGGGAAAAAAACGCATTTTCCGCCTTAAACAGAAGTAACCCCAAGTCTGTTTTCTACCGGAATTTGAGACGCTCTACCGACAGGCACAACATACAGATATGGGCCTCGGGTGTCCAAGCCACCGGGGAAAACAGGGAACCCCATGCATTTCCGAAAAGCGGACACCGTGGGAATCCGCAGAGGTATGAGATGCACAAATCGCCCCAGAATTTATTACCCAGACACCCCTGCAAAGTCCGAAATGTGGGAAAAAAATGCATTTTCCGCACATTTCGCTCAGCTAACCTATCGAAACACGCCCCCAACAGCACATGGCCTACCGTCCCGCGTTCCCACAGGTGTCTCGATGAAAATGGTACCTCACATGCGTGGGTGCACCTACCTGGCTGCCAAGGGGAAAGCATAAAACACAAGTAACCCCAAGTCTGTTTTCTTACCGGAATTTGAGACGCTCTGCCGACCGGCACAACATACAGATATGGGCCTCGGGTGTCCAAGCCACCAGGGAAAACAGGGAACCCCATGCATTTCCGAAAAGAGGACACCCGTGGGAATCTGCAGAGGTATGATATGCCCAAATCGGCCCAGAATTTATTACACAGACACCCACGCAAAGTCTGAAATGCGGGAAAAAAAAAAGCATTTTCCGCACATTTTGCTCGGCTCACCCATCGAAACACTCCCCCAACAGTACATGGCCTACCGTCCCGCGTGTCCACAGGTGTCCCAATGAAAATGGTACATCACATGTGTGGGTGCACCTACCTGGTCGCTAAGGGGAAAGCCTAAAACACAAGTAACCCCAAGACTGTATTCTGACAGGAATTTGAGACGCTCTGCCGACTGGCACAACATACAGATATGGGCCTCGGGTGTCCAAGCTACCGGGGAAAACAGGGACCCCATGCATTTCCGAAAAGAGGACACCCGTGGGAATCCACAGAGGTATGATATGCCCAAATCGCCCCAGAATTCATTACCCAGACACCCCCTTAAAGTCCGAAATGTGGGAAAGAAAACGCATTTTCCGCACATTTCGCTCGGCTCACCCATCGAAACATGCCCCCAACAACACATGGCCTACCGTCCCACGTTCCCACAGGTGTCCCAATGAAAATGGTACCTCACATGTGTGGGTGCACCTACCTGGCTTCCAAGGGGAAAGCCTAAAACACAAGTAATCCCAAGTCTGTTTTCTGACCGGAATGTGAGACGCTCTGCCGACCGGTGCAACATACAGATATGGGCTTCGGGTGTCCAAGCCACCGGGGAAAACAGGGAAACCCATACATTTCCGAAAAGAGGACACCTGTGGGAATCCTCAGAGGTATGATATGCCCAAATCGACCCAAAATGTATTACCCAGACACCCCCGCAAATTCCGAAATGTGGAGAAATAAAATGCATTTTCTGCACATTTTGCTTGGCTCACCCATCGAAACACGCCCCCAACAACACATGGCCTACCGTCCCACGTTCCCAGAGGTGTCCCGATGAAAACAGTACCTCACATGTGTGGGTGCACCTACCTGGCCGCCAAGGGGAAAGCCTAAAACACAAGTAACCCTGAGTCTGTTTTCTGACCGGAATTTGAGACGCTCTGCCGATTGGCGCAAGATACAGATATGGGCCTCGGGTGTCCAAGCCACCGGGGAAAACAGGGAACCCCATGCATTTCCGAAAAGAGGACACCGTGGGAATCCGCAGAGGTATGATATGCCCAAATCGCCCCAGAATTTATTACCCAGACACCCCTGCAAAGTCCGAAATGTGGGAAAAAAATGCATTTTCCGCACATTTCGCTCAGCTAACCTATCGAAACACGCCCCCAACAGCACATGGCCTACCGTCCCACGTTCCCACAGGTGTCTCGATGAAAATGGTACCTCACATGCGTGGGTGCACCTACCTGCTGCCAAGGGGAAAGCCTAAAACACAAGTAACCCCAAGTCTGTATTCTTACCGGAATTTGAGACGCTCTGCCGACCGGCGCAACATACAGATATGGGCCTCGGGTGTGCAAGCTACCGGGGAAAACAGGGACCCCATGCATTTCCGAAAAGAGGACACCTGTGGGAATCCGCAGAGGTATGATATGCCCAAATTTCCCCAGAATGTATTATCCAGACACCCCCGCAAAGTCCGAAATGTGGGAAAAAAAACACATTTTCCGCACATTTCGATCGGCTCACCCATCTAAACACACCCCCAACAGCACATGGCCTACCGTCCCACGTTCCCACATGTGTCCCGATGAAAACGGTACCTCACATGTGTGGGTGCACCTACCTGGCCGCCAAGGGGAAAGCCTAAAACACAAGTAACCCCAAGTCTGTTTTCTGACCGGAATTTGAGACGCTCTGCCGACCGGCGCAACATACACATATGGGCATCGGGTGTCCAAGTCACCTGGGAAAACAGGGAACCCCATGCATTTCCGAAAAGAGGACAACTGTGAGAATCCGCAGAGGTATGATATGCCCAAATCGCCCCAGAATGTATTACCCAGACACCCCCGCAAAGTCTGAAATGTGGGAAAAAAACACATTTTTCGCATATTTTCCTCGGCTCACCCATCGAAACACGCCCCCAACAGCACATGACCTACCGTCCCGAATTTCCACAGGTGTCCCGATGAAAACGGTACCTCACATGTGTGGGTGCACCTACCTGGCCGCCAAGGGGAAAGCCTAAAACACAAGTAAACCCAAGTCTGTTTTCTGACCGGAATTTGAGACGCTCTGCCGACCGGCACAACATACAGATATGGGCCTCGGGTGTCCAAGCCAACGGGAAAAACAGGGTACCCCATGCATTTCCGAAAAGAGGACACCCGTGGGAATCCACAGAGGTATGATATGCCCAAATCGCCCCAGAATGTATTACCCAGACACCCCTGCAAAGTCCGAAATGTGGGGAAAAAAATGCATTTTCCGCACATTTCGCTCGGCTCACCCATCGTAACATGCCCCCGTCAACAACACAAGGCCTACCGTCCCGCGTTCCTACAGGTGTCCCGATGAAAATGGTACCTCACATGTGTGGATGCACCTACCTGGCCGCCAAGCGGAAAGCCTAAAACACAAGTAACCCCAAGTCTGTTTTCTGAAAGGAATTTGAGACGCTCTGCCGACCTGCACAACATACAGATATTGGCCTCGGGTGCCCAAGCCACCAGGGAAAACAGGGAACCCCATGCATTTCCGAAAAGAGGACACACGTGGGAATCCGCAGAGGTATGATATGCCCAAATTTCCCCAGAATGTATTACCCAGACACCCCCGCAAAGTCCGAAATGTGGGGAAAAAATGCATTTTCCGCACATTTCGCCCGGCTCACCCATCAAAACACATCCCCAACAACACATTGCCTACCGTCCCACGTTCCCACAGGTGTCCCGATGAAAACGGTACCTCACATGTGTGGGTGCGCCTAGCTGGCCGCCAAGGGGGAAGCCTAAAACACAAGTAACCCCAAGTCTGTTTTCTGACCGGAATTTGAGACGCTCTGCCGACCGGCGCAACATACATCTAGGGCCTCGGGTGTCCAAGCCACCTGGGAATACTGGGAACCCCATACATTTCCGAAAAGAGGACACCCTTGAAAATCCGCAGAGGTATGATATGCCCAAATCGCCCCAGAATGTATTACCCAGACACCCCCGCAAAGTCTGAAATGTGGGGAAAAAATGCATTTTCCGCACATTTCGCTTGGCTCACCCATCAAAACACGCCCCCAACAGCACATGGCCTACTGTCCTGAGTTCCCACAGGTGTCCCAATGAACACGGTACCTCACATGTGTGGGTGCACCTACCTGGCCGCCAAGGGGAAAGCCTAAAACACAAGTAACCCCAAGTCTGTTTTCTGACCGGAATTTGAGACGCTCTGCCGACCGGCACAACATACAGATATGGGCCTCGGGTGTCCAAGCCACCAGGGAAAACAGGGAACCCCATGCATTTCCGAAAAGAGGACACCCGTGGGAATCTGCAGAGGTATGATATGCCCAAATCGCCCCAGAATTCATTACCCAGACACCCCCTTAAAGTCCGAAATGTGGGAAAGAAAACGCATTTTCCGCACATTTTGCTCGGCTCACCCATCGAAACAAGCCCCCAACAACACATGGCCTACCGTCCCACGTTCCCACAGGTGTCCCGATGAAAATGGTACCTCACATGTGTGGGTGCACCTACCTGGCCGCCAAGAGGAAAGCCTAAAACACAAGTAACCCCAAGTATGTTTTCTGACCGGAATTTGAGACGCTCTGTCGACTGACACAACATACAGATATGGGCCTCGGGTGTTCAAGCCACAGGGGAAAACAGGGAAACCCATGCATTTCCGAAAAGAGGACACCCGTGGGAATCCGCAGAGGTATGATATGCCCAAATCGCCCCAGAATTTATTACCCAGACACCCCTGCAAAGTCCAAAATGTGTGGGAAAAAACGCATTTTCCGCACATTTCGCTCGGCTCACCCATCGAAACACGCCCCAACAACACATGGCCTACCATCCCGCGGTCCCACACATGTCCCGATGAAAACGGTACCTAACATGAGTGGGTGCACCTACCTGGGCGCAAAAGAATAAGGCTAAACCACTGCTATCCCCCCCAAAGGGTTTGGGGAGCCAAACTACAGATTTAGGCCTGGGGTGTTGCAGCTACCAAGAAAAACAGGGACTCCCATGCATTTCCGAAAAGAAGACACCGGTGGGAATCCGCAGAGGTATGATTTGCGCAAATCGCCCAAGAATTTATTACCCAGACACCCCTGCAATGTCCGAAATGTGGGGGAAAAAACACATTTTCCGCACATTTCGCTCGGCTCACCCATCGAAACACGCCCCCAGCAGCACATGGCTTACAGTCCCGCGTTCCCACAGGTATCCCAATAAAAACTATACCTCATATGTGTGGGTGCACCTACCTGGCCGCCAAGGGGAAAGCCTAAAACACAAGTAACCCCAAGTCTGTTTTCTGACCGGAATTTGAGACGCTCTACCGACAGGCACAACATACAGATATGGGCCTCGGGTGTCCAAGCCACCGGGGAAAACAGGGAACCCCATGCATTTCCGAAAAGAGGACACCGTGGGAATCCGCAGAGGTATGATATGCCCAAATCGCCCCAGAATTTATTACCCAGACACCCCTGCAAAGTCCGAAATGTGGGAAAAAAATGCATTTTCCGCACATTTCGCTCAGCTAACCTACCGAAACACGCCCCCAACAGCACATGGCCTACCGTCCCGCGTTCCCACAGGTGTCTCGATGAAAATGGTACCTCACATGCGTGGGTGCACCTACCTGGCTGCCAAGGGGAAAGCCTAAAACACAAGTAACCCCAAGTCTGTTTTCTTACCGGAATTTGAGACGCTCTGCCGACGGGCACATCATACAGATATGGGCCTCGGGTGTCCAAGCCACCAGGGAAAACAGGGAACCCCATGCATTTCCGAAAAGAGGACACCCGTGGGAATCTGCAGAGGTATGATATGCCCAAATCGGCCCAGAATTTATTACACAGACACCCACGCAAAGTCTGAAATGCGGGAAAAAAAAACGCATTTTCCGCACATTTTGCTCGGCTCACCCATCGAAACACTCCCCCAACAGTACATGGCCTACCGTCCCGCGTTCCCACAGGTGTTCCAATAAAAACTATACCTCATATGTGTGGGTGCACCTACCTGGCCGCCAAGGGGAAAGCCTAAAACAGAAGTAACCCCAAGTCTGTTTTCTGACCGGAATTTGAGACGCTCTACCGACAGGCACAACATACAGATATGGGCCTCGGGTGTCCAAGCCACCGGGGAAAACAGGGAACCCCATGCATTTCCGAAAAGAGGATACCGTGGGAATCCGCAGAGGTATGATATGCCCAAATCGCCCCAGAATTCATTACCCAGACACCCCCTTAAAGTCCGAAATGTGGGAAAGAAAACGCATTTTCCGCACATTTTGCTCGGCTCACCCATCGAAACAAGCCCCCAACAACACATGGCCTACCGTCCCACGTTCCCACAGGTGTCCCGATGAAAATGGTACCTCACATGTGTGGGTGCACCTACCTGGCCGCCAAGAGGAAAGCCTAAAACACAAGTAACCCCAAGTATGTTTTCTGACCGGAATTTGAGACGCTCTGTCGACTGACACAACATACAGATATGGGCCTCGGGTGTTCAAGCCACAGGGGAAAACAGGGAAACCCATGCATTTCCGAAAAGAGGACACCCGTGGGAATCCGCAGAGGTATGATATGCCCAAATCGCCCCAGAATTTATTACCCAGACACCCCTGCAAAGTCCAAAATGTGTGGGAAAAAACGCATTTTCCGCACATTTCGCTCGGCTCACCCATCGAAACACGCCCCAACAACACATGGCCTACCATCCCGCGGTCCCACACATGTCCCGATGAAAACGGTACCTAACATGAGTGGGTGCACCTACCTGGGCGCAAAAGAATAAGGCTAAACCACTGCTATCCCCCCCAAAGGGTTTGGGGAGCCAAACTACAGATTTAGGCCTGGGGTGTTGCAGCTACCAAGAAAAACAGGGACTCCCATGCATTTCCGAAAAGAAGACACCGGTGGGAATCCACAGAGGTATGATTTGCGCAAATCGCCCAAGAATTTATTACCCAGACACCCCTGCAATGTCCGAAATGTGGGGGAAAAAACACATTTTCCGCACATTTCGCTCGGCTCACCCATCGAAACACGCCCCCAGCAGCACATGGCTTACAGTCCCGCGTTCCCACAGGTATCCCAATAAAAACTATACCTCATATGTGTGGGTGCACCTACCTGGCCGCCAAGGGGAAAGCCTAAAACACAAGTAACCCCAAGTCTGTTTTCTGACCGGAATTTGAGACGCTCTACCGACAGGCACAACATACAGATATGGGCCTCGGGTGTCCAAGCCACCGGGGAAAACAGGGAACCCCATGCATTTCCGAAAAGAGGACACCGTGGGAATCCGCAGAGGTATGATATGCCCAAATCGCCCCAGAATTTATTACCCAGACACCCCTGCAAAGTCCGAAATGTGGGAAAAAAATGCATTTTCCGCACATTTCGCTCAGCTAACCTACCGAAACACGCCCCCAACAGCACATGGCCTACCGTCCCGCGTTCCCACAGGTGTCTCGATGAAAATGGTACCTCACATGCGTGGGTGCACCTACCTGGCTGCCAAGGGGAAAGCCTAAAACACAAGTAATCCCAAGTCTGTTTTCTTACCGGAATTTGAGACGCTCTGCCGACGGGCACATCATACAGATATGGGCCTCGGGTGTCCAAGCCACCAGGGAAAACAGGGAACCCCATGCATTTCCGAAAAGAGGACACCCGTGGGAATCTGCAGAGGTATGATATGCCCAAATCGGCCCAGAATTTATTACACAGACACCCACGCAAAGTCTGAAATGCGGGAAAAAAAAACGCATTTTCCGCACATTTTGCTCGGCTCACCCATCGAAACACTCCCCCAACAGTACATGGCCTACCGTCCCGCGTTCCCACAGGTGTTCCAATAAAAACTATACCTCATATGTGTGGGTGCACCTACCTGGCCGCCAAGGGGAAAGCCTAAAACAGAAGTAACCCCAAGTCTGTTTTCTGACCGGAATTTGAGACGCTCTACCGACAGGCACAACATACAGATATGGGCCTCGGGTGTCCAAGCCACCGGGGAAAACAGGGAACCCCATGCATTTCCGAAAAGAGGATACCGTGGGAATCCGCAGAGGTATGATATGCCCAAATCGCCCCAGAATTCATTACCCAGACACCCCCTTAAAGTCCGAAATGTGGGAAAGAAAACGCATTTTCCGCACATTTTGCTCGGCTCACCCATCGAAACAAGCCCCCAACAACACATGGCCTACCCTCCCACGTTCCCACAGGTGTCCCGATGAAAATGGTACCTCACATGTGTGGGTGCACCTACCTGGCCGCCAAGAGGAAAGCCTAAAACACAAGTAACCCCAAGTATGTTTTCTGACCGGAATTTGAGACGCTCTGTCGACTGACACAACATACAGATATGGGCCTCGGGTGTTCAAGCCACAGGGGAAAACAGGGAAACCCATGCATTTCCGAAAAGAGGACACCCGTGGGAATCCGCAGAGGTATGATATGCCCAAATCGCCCCAGAATTTATTACCCAGACACCCCTGCAAAGTCCAAAATGTGTGGGAAAAAACGCATTTTCCGCACATTTCGCTCGGCTCACCCATCGAAACACGCCCCAACAACACATGGCCTACCATCCCGCGGTCCCACACATGTCCCGATGAAAACGGTACCTAACATGAGTGGGTGCACCTACCTGGGCGCAAAAGAATAAGGCTAAACCACTGCTATCCCCCCCAAAGGGTTTGGGGAGCCAAACTACAGATTTAGGCCTGGGGTGTTGCAGCTACCAAGAAAAACAGGGACTCCCATGCATTTCCGAAAAGAAGACACCGGTGGGAATCCGCAGAGGTATGATTTGCGCAAATCGCCCAAGAATTTATTACCCAGACACCCCTGCAATGTCCGAAATGTGGGGGAAAAAACACATTTTCCGCACATTTCGCTCGGCTCACCCATCGAAACACGCCCCCAGCAGCACATGGCTTACAGTCCCGCGTTCCCACAGGTATCCCAATAAAAACTATACCTCATATGTGTGGGTGCACCTACCTGGCCGCCAAGGGGAAAGCCTAAAACACAAGTAACCCCAAGTCTGTTTTCTGACCGGAATTTGAGACGCTCTACCGACAGGCACAACATACAGATATGGGCCTCGGGTGTCCAAGCCACCGGGGAAAACAGGGAACCCCATGCATTTCCGAAAAGAGGACACCGTGGGAATCCGCAGAGGTATGATATGCCCAAATCGCCCCAGAATTTATTACCCAGACACCCCTGCAAAGTCCGAAATGTGGGAAAAAAATGCATTTTCCGCACATTTCGCTCAGCTAACCTACCGAAACACGCCCCCAACAGCACATGGCCTACCGTCCCGCGTTCCCACAGGTGTCTCGATGAAAATGGTACCTCACATGCGTGGGTGCACCTACCTGGCTGCCAAGGGGAAAGCCTAAAACACAAGTAACCCCAAGTCTGTTTTCTTACCGGAATTTGAGACGCTCTGCCGACGGGCACATCATACAGATATGGGCCTCGGGTGTCCAAGCCACCAGGGAAAACAGGGAACCCCATGCATTTCCGAAAAGAGGACACCCGTGGGAATCTGCAGAGGTATGATATGCCCAAATCGGCCCAGAATTTATTACACAGACACCCACGCAAAGTCTGAAATGCGGGAAAAAAAAACGCATTTCCCGCACATTTTGCTCGGCTCACCCATCGAAACACTCCCCCAACAGTACATGGCCTACCGTCCCGCGTTTCCACAGGTGTCCCAATGAAAATGGTACATCACATGTGTGGGTGCACCTACCTGGCCGCTAAGGGGAAAGCCTAAAACACAAGTAACCCCAAGACTGTATTCTGACCGGAATTTGAGACGCTCTGCCGACTGGCACAACATACAGATATGGGCCTCGGGTGTCCAAGCTACCGGGAAAAACAGGGACCCCATGCATTTCCGAAAAGAGGACACCCGTGGGAATCTGCAGAGGTATGATATGCCCAAATCGGCCCAGAATTTATTACACAGACACCCACGCAAAGTCTGAAATGCGGGAAAAAAAAACGCATTTTCCGCACATTTTGCTCGGCTCACCCATCGAAACACTCCCCCAACAGTACATGGCCTACCGTCCCGCGTTTCCACAGGTGTCCCAATGAAAATGGTACATCACATGTGTGGGTGCACCTACCTGGCCGCTAAGGGGAAAGCCTAAAACACAAGTAACCCCAAGACTGTATTCTGACCGGAATTTGAGACGCTCTGCCGAATGGCACAACATACAGATATGGGCCTCGGGTGTCCAAGCTACCGGGAAAAACAGGGACCCCATGCATTTCCGAAAAGAGGACACCCGTGGGAATCCACAGAGGTATGATATGCCCAAATCGACCCAGAATGTATTACCCAGACACCCCCTTAAAGTCCGAAATGTGGGAAAGAAAACGCATTTTCCGCACATTTCGCTCGGCTCACCCATCGAAACATGCCCCCATCAACACATGGCCTACCGTCCCACGTTCCCAGAGGTGTCCTGATGAAAACGGTACCTCACATGTGTGGGTGCACCTACCTGGCCGCCAAGGGGAAAGCCTAAAACACAAGTAACCCCGAGTCTGTTTTCTGACCGGAATTTGAGACGCTCTGCCGATTGGCGCAACATACAGATATGGGCCTCGGGTGTCCAAGCCACCGGGGAAAACAGGGAACCCCATGCATTTCCGAAAAGAAGACACCGTGGGAATCTGCAGAGGTATGATATCCAAATCGCCCCAGAATTCATTACCCAGACACCCCCTTAAAGTCCGAAATGTGGGAAAGAAAACGCATTTTCCGCACATTTCGCTCGGCTCACCCATCCAAACACGCCCCCAACAGCACATGGCCTACCGTCCCGTGTTCCCACAGGTGTCTCGATGAAAATGGTACCTCACATGCGTGGGTGCACCTACCTGGCTGCCAAGGGGAAAGCCTAAAACACAAGTAACCCCAAGTCTGTTTTCTTACCGGAATTTGAGACGCTCTGCCGACCGGCGCAACATACAGATATGGGCCTCGGGTGTCCAAGCTACCGGGGAAAACAGGGACCGCATGCATTTCCGAAAAGAGGACACCCGTGGGAATCCACAGAGGTATGATATGCCCAAATCGCCCCAGAATTAAATACCCAGACACCCCCTTAAAGTCCGAAATGTGGGAAAGAAAACGCATTTTCCGCACATTTCGCTCGGCTCACCCATCGAAACACGCCCCCAACAACACATGGCCTACCGTCCCACGTTCCCACAGGTGTCCCGATGAAAATGGTACCTCACATGTGTGGGTGCACCTACCTGGCCGCCAAGAGGAAAGCCTAAAACACAAGTAACCCCAAGTATGTTTTCTGACCGGAATTTGAGACGCTCTGTCGACTGACACAACATACAGATATGGGCCTCGGGTGTTCAAGCCACAGGGGAAAACAGGGAAACCCATGCATTTCCGAAAAGAGGACACCCGTGGGAATCCGCAGAGGTATGATATGCCCAAATCGCCCCAGAATTTATTACCCAGACACCCCTGCAAAGTCCAAAATGTGTGGGAAAAAACGCATTTTCCGCACATTTCGCTCGGCTCACCCATCGAAACACGCCCCAACAACACATGGTCTACCATCCCGCGGTCCCACACATGTCCCGATGAAAACGGTACCTAACATGTGTGGGTGCACCTACCTGGGCGCAAAAGAATAAGGCTAAACCACTGCTATCCCCCCCAAAGGGTTTGGGGAGCCAAACTACAGATTTAGGCCTGGGGTGTTGCAGCTACCAAGAAAAACAGGGACTCCCATGCATTTCCGAAAAGAAGACACCGGTGGGAATCCGCAGAGGTATGATTTGCGCAAATCGCCCAAGAATTTATTACCCAGACACCCCTGCAATGTCCGAAATGTGGGGGAAAAAACACATTTTCCGCACATTTCGCTCGGCTCACCCATCGAAACACGCCCCCAGCAGCACATGGCTTACCGTCCCACGTTCCCACAGGTGTCCCAATAAAAACTATACCTCATATGTGTGGGTGCACCTACCTGGCCGCCAAGGGGAAAGCCTAAAACACAAGTAACCCCAAGTCTGTTTTCTCACCGGAATTTGAGACGCTCTACCGACAGGCACAACATACAGATATGGGCCTCGGGTGTCCAAGCCACCGGGGAAAACAGGGAAACCCATACATTTCCGAAAAGAGGACACCTGTGGGAATCCTCAGAGGTATGATATGCCCAAATCGACCCAGAATGTATTACCCACACACCCCCGCAAATTCCGAAATGTGGAGAAAAAAAATGCATTTTCTGCACATTTTGCTTGGCTCACCCATCGAAACACGCCCCCAACAACACATGGCCTACCGTCCCACGTTCCCAGAGGTAACCCGATGAAAAGGGTACCTCACATGTGTGGGTGCACCTACCTGGCCGCCAAGGGGAAAGCCTAAAACACAAGTAACCCCGAGTCTGTTTTCTGACCGGAATTTGAGACGCTCTGCCGATTGGCGCAACATACAGATATGGGCCTCGGGTGTCCAAGCCACCGGGGAAAACAGGGAACCCCATGCATTTCCGAAAAGAGGACACCGTGGGAATCCGCAGAGGTATGATATGCCCAAATCGCCCCAGAATTCATTACCCAGACACCCCCTTAAAGTCCGAAATGTGGGAAACAAAACGCATTTTCCACACATTTCGCTCGGCTCACCCATCGAAACACGCCCCCAACAGCACATGGCCTACCGTCCCGTGTTCCCACAGGTGTCTCGATAAAAATGGTATCTCACATGCGTGGGTGCACCTACCTGGCTGCCAAGGGGAAAGCCTAAAACACAAGTAATCCCAAGTCTGTTTTCTTACCGGAATTTGAGACGCTCTGCCGACCGGCACAACATACAGATATGGGCCTCAGGTGTCCAAGCTACCGGGGAAAACAGGGACCCCATGCATTTCCGAAAAGAGGACACCCGTGGGAATCCACAGAGGTATGATATGCCCAAATCGCCCCAGAATTCATTACCCAGACACCCCCTTAAAGTCCGAAATGTGGGAAAGAAAACGCATTTTCCGCACATTTCGCTCGGCTCACCCATCGAAACACGCCCCCAACAACACATGGCCTACTGTCCCACGTTCCCACAGGTGTCCCGATGAAAATGGTACCTCACATGTGTGGGTGCACCTACCTGGCCGCCAAGAGGAAAGCCTAAAACACAAGTAACCCCAAGTATGTTTTCTGACCGGAATTTGAGACGCTCTGTCGACTGACACAACATGCAGATATGGGCCTCGGGTGTTCAAGCCACAGGGGAAAACAGGGAAACCCATGCATTTCCGAAAAGAGGACACCCGTGGGAATCCGCAGAGGTATGATATGCCCAAATCGCCCCAGAATTTAT
This sequence comes from Ambystoma mexicanum, assembly GCF_040938575.1. Taxonomy (NCBI): domain Eukaryota; kingdom Metazoa; phylum Chordata; class Amphibia; order Caudata; family Ambystomatidae; genus Ambystoma; species Ambystoma mexicanum. The sequence goes on along the minus strand of NC_090924.1, from coordinate 175,742,374 downwards.
TACCCAGACACCCCTGCAAAGTCCAAAATGTGTGGGAAAAAACGCATTTTCCGCACATTTCGCTCGGCTCACCCAACGAAACACGCCCCAACAACACATGGCCTACCATCCCGCGGTCCCACACATGTCCCGATGAAAACGGTACCTAACATGTGTGGGTGCACCTACCTGGGCGCAAAAGAATAAGGCTAAACCACTGCTATCCCCCCCAAAGGGTTTGGGGAGCCAAACTACAGATTTAGGCCTGGGGTGTTGCAGCTACCAAGAAAAACAGGGACTCCCATGCATTTCCGAAAAGAAGACACCGGTGGGAATCCGCAGAGGTATGATTTGCGCAAATCGCCCAAGAATTTATTACCCAGACACCCCTGCAATGTCCGAAATGTGGGGGAAAAACACATTTTCCGCACATTTCGCTCGGCTCACCCATCGAAACACGCCCCCAGCAGCACATGGCTTACCGTCCCGCGTTCCCACAGGTGTCCCAATAAAAACTATACCTCATATGTGTGGGTGCACCTACCTGGCCGCCAAGGGGAAAGCCTAAAACACAAGTAACCCCAAGTCTGTTTTCTCACCGGAATTTGAGACGCTCTACCGACAGGCACAACATACAGATATGGGCCTCGGGTGTCCAAGCTACCGGGGAAAACAGGGACCCCATGCATTTCCGAAAAGAGGACACCCGTGGGAATCCACAGAGGTATGATATGCCCAAATCGCCCCAGAATTCATTACCCAGACACCCCCTTAAAGTCCGAAATGTGGGAAAGAAAATGCATTTTCCGCACATTTCGCTCAGCTCACCCATCGAAACACGCCCCCAACAACACATGGCCTACCGTCCCGCGTTTCCACAGGTGTCCCAATGAAAATGGTACATCACATGTGTGCGTGCACCTACCTGGCCGCTAAGGGGAAAGCCTAAAACACAAGTAACCCCAAGACTGTATTCTGACCGGAATTTGAGACGCTCTGCCGACTGGCACAACATACAGATATGGGCCTCGGGTGTCCAAGCCACCGGGGAAAACAGGGAACCCCATGCATTTCCGAAAAGAGGACACCGTGGGAATCCGCAGAGGTATGATATGCCCAAATCGCCCCAGAATTTATTACCCAGACCCCCCTGCAAAGTCTGAAATGTGGGAAAAAAAATGCATTTTCCACACATTTCGCTCAGCTAACCTATCGAAACACGCCCCCAACAGCACATGGCCTACTGTCCCGCGTTCCCACAGGTGTCTCAATGAAAATGGTACCTCACATGCGTGGGTGCACCTACCTGGCTGCCAAGGGGAAAGCCTAAAACACAAGTAACCCCAAGTCTGTTTTCTTACCGGAATTTGAGACGCTCTGCCGACCGGCGCAACATACAGATATGGGCCTCGGGTGTCCAAGCTACCGGGGAAAACAGGGACCCCATGCATTTCCGAAAAGAGGACACCCGTGGGAATCCACAGAGGTATGATATGCCCAAATCGCCCCAGAATTCATTACACAGACACCCCCTTAAAGTCCGAAATGTGGGAAAGAAAACGCATTTTCTGCACATTTCGCCCGGCTCACCCATCGAAACACGCCCCCAACAACACATGGCCTACCGTCCCACATTCCCACAAGTGTCCCAATGAAAATGGTACCTCACATGTGTGGGTGCACCTACCTGGCTTCCAAAGGGAAAGCCTAAAACACAAGTAATCCCGAGTCTGTTTTCTGACCGGAATGTGAGACGCTCTGCCGACCGGTGCAACATACAGATATGGGCCTCGGGTGTCCAAGCAACCGAGGAAAACAGGGAACCCCATACATTTCCGAAAAGAGGACACCTGTGGGAATCCGCAGAGGTATGATATGCCCAAATCGACCCAGAATGTATTACCCAGAGACCCCCGCAAATTGCGAAATGTGGAGAAAAAAAATGCATTTTCTGCACATTTCGCTTGGCTCACCCATCGAAACACGCCCCCAACAACACATGGCCTACCGTCCCACGTTCCCAGAGGTGTCCCGATGAAAACGGTACCTCACATGTGTGGGTGCACCTACCTGGCCGCCAAGGGGAAAGCCTAAAACACAAGTAACCCCGAGTCTGTTTTCTGACCGGAATTTGAGACGCTCTGCCGACCAGCGCAACATAGAGATATGGGCCTCGGGTGTCCAAGCCACCGGGGAAAACAGGGAACGCCATGCATTTCCGAAAAGAGGACACCTGTGGGAATCCGCAGAGGTATGATATGCCCAAATCGCCCCAGAATGTATTACCCAGACACACCCGCAAAGTCTGAAATGTGGGAAAAATAAACGCATTTTCCGCACATTCCGCTCGGCTCACCCATCGAAACACGCCCCCAACAACACATATCCTACCGTCCCTCATTCCCACAGGTGTCCCGATGAAAACAGTACCTCACATGTGTGGGTGCACCTACCTGGCCGCCAAGGGGAAAGCCTAAAACACAAGTAACCCTAAATCTGTTTTCTGACAAGAATTTGAGACACTCTGCCGACCGGCACAACATACAGATATGGGCCTCGGGTGTCCAAGCCACCGGGGAAAACAGGGAACCCCATGCATTTCCGAAAAGAAGACACGAATGGGAATCCGCAGAGGTATGATATGCCCAAATTGCCCCCGAATGTATTACCCAGACACCCCCGCAAAGTCCAAAATGTGGGGAAAAAAACGCATTTTCCGCACATTTCGCTCGGCTCACCCATCGAAACACGCCTCCAACAACACATGGCCTACCGTCCCGCGTTACCACAGGTGTCCCAATCAAAACAGTACCTCACATGTGAGGGTGCACCTACCTGGGCGAGAAGGAATAATACTAAACCACTGCTATTTACCCCAAAAGGTTTGGGGAGCCAACCTCCAGATTTAGGCCTGGGGTGTTGCATCCACCAAGAAAAACAGGGACCCCAATGCATTTCTGAAAAGAAGACATCCGTGGGAATCCGCAGAGGTATGATTTGCGCAAATCGCCCCAGAATTTATTACCCAGACACCCCTGCAAATTCCGAAATGTGGGAAAAAAACGCATTTTCCGCACATTTTGCTCGGCTCACCGATTGAAACATGCCCCCAACAGCACATGGCCTACCGTCCCGCGTTTGCACAGTTGTTCCGATGAAAACGGTACTTCACATGTGTGGGTGCACCTACCTGGCCGCCAAGAGGAAAGCCTAAAACACAAGTAACCCCAAGTATGTTTTCTGACCGGAATTTGAGACGCTCTGTCGACTGGCACAACATACAGATATGGGCCTCGGGTGTCCAAGCCACAGGGGAAAACAGGGAAACCCATGCATTTCCGAAAAGAGGACACTCGTGGGAATCCACAGAGGTATGATATGCCCAAATCGCCCCAGAATTTATTACCCAGACACCCCTGCAAAGTCCAAAATGTGTGGGAAAAAACGCATTTTCCGCACATTTCGCTCGGCTCACCCATCGAAACACGCCCCCAACAACACGTGGCCTACCATCCCGCGGTCCCACACATGTCCCGATGAAAACGGTACCTAACATTTGTGGGTGCACCTACCTGGGCGCGAAAGAATAAGGCTAAACCACTGCTATCCCCCCCAAAGGGTTTGGGGAGCCAACCTACAGATTTAGGCCTGGGGTGTTGCAGCTACCAAGGAAAACAGGGACTCCCATGCATTTCCGAAAAGAAGACACCGGTGGGAATCCGCAGAGGTATGATTTGCCAAATCGCCCAAGAATTTATTACCCAGACACCCCTGCAATGTCCGAAATGTGGGGGAAAAAACGCATTTTCCGCACATTTCGCTCGGCTCACCCATCGAAACACGCCCCCAGCAGCACAAGGCCTACCGTCCCGCGTTCCCACAGGTGTCCCAATAAAAACTATACCTCATATGTGTGGGTGCACCTACCTGGCCGCCAAGGGGAAAGCCTAAAACACAAGTAACCCCAAGTCTGTTTTCTGACCGGAATTTGAGACGCTCTACCGACAGGCACAACATACAGATATGGGCCACGGGTGTCAAAGCCACCGGGGAAAACAGGGAACCCCATGCATTTCCGAAAAGAGGACACCGTGGGAATCCGCAGAGGTATGATATGCCCAAATCGCCGCAGAATTTATTACCCAGACACCCCTGTAAAGTCCGAAATGTGGGGAAAAAAATGCATTTTCCGCACATTTCGCTCGGCTAACCTATCGAAACACGCCCCCAACAGCACATGGCCTACCGTCCCGCGTTCCCACAGGTGTCTCGATGAAAATGGTACCTCACATGCGTGGGGGCACCTACCTGGCTGCCAAGGGGAAAGCCTAAAACACAAGTAACCCCAAGTCTGTTTTCTTACCGGAATTTGAGACGCTCTGCCGACCGGCGCAACATACAGATATGGGCCTCGGGTGTCCAAGCCACTGGGGAAAATAGGGAATCCCATGCATTTCTGAAAAGAGGGCAGCCGTTGGAATCCGCATAGGTATGATATGCCCAAATCGCCCCAGAATTTATTACCCAGACAACCCCGCAAAGTCCAAAATGTGGGGGAAAAAACGCATTTTCCGCACATTTCGCTCGGCTCACCCATCGAAACACGCCCGCAACAACACATGGCCTACTGTCCTGCGTTCCCACAGGTGTCCCAATGAAAACGGTACCTCACATTTGTGTGTGCACCTACCTGGGCGCGAAGGAATAAGGCTAAACCACTGCTATCCCCCCCAAAGGGTTTGGGGAGCCGACCTACAGATTTAGGCCTAGGGTGTTGCAGCTACCAAGAAAAACAGGGACTCCCATGCATTTCCGAAAAGAAGACACCGGTGGGAATCCGTAGAGGTATGATTTGCCAAATTGCCCAAGAATTTATTACCCAGACACCGCTGCAATGTCCGAAATGTGGGGGAAAAAACGCATTTTCCGCACATTTCGCTCGGCTCACCCATCGAAACACGCCCCCAGCAGCACATGGCCTACCGTCCCGCGTTCCCACAGGTGTCCCAATAAAAACTATACCTCATATGTGTGGGTGCACATACCTGGCCGCCAAGGGGAAAGCCTAAAACACAAGTAACCCCAAGTCTGTTTTCTGACCGGAATTTGAGACGCTCTACCGACAGGCACAACATACAGATATGGGCCTCGGGTGTCCAAGCCACCGGGGAAAACAGGGAACCCCATGCATTTACGAAAAGAGGACACCGTGGGAATCCGCAGAGGTATGATATGCCCAAATCGCCCCAGAATTTATTACCCAGACACCCCTGCAAAGTCTGAAATGTGGGAAAAAAAATGCATTTTCCACACATTTCGCTCAGCTAACCTATCGAAACACGCCCCCAACAGCACATGGCCTACTGTCCCGCGTTCCCACAGGTGTCTCAATGAAAATGGTACCTCACATGCGTGGGTGCACCTACCTGGCTGCCAAGGGGAAAGCCTAAAACACAAGTAACCCCAAGTCTGTTTTCTTACCGGAATTTGAGACGCTCTGCCGACCGGCGCAACATACAGATATGGGCCTCGGGTGTCCAAGCAACCGAGGAAAACAGGGAACCCCATACATTTCCGAAAAGAGGACACCCGTGGGAATCCACAGAGGTATGATATGCCCAAATCGCCCCAGAATTCATTACACAGACACCCCCTTAAAGTCCGAAATGTGGGAAAGAAAACGCATTTTCTGCACATTTCGCTCGGCTCACCCATCGAAACACGCCCCCAACAACACATGGCCTACCGTCCCACGTTCCCACAAGTGTCCCGATGAAAATGGTACCTCACATGTGTGGGTGCACCTACCTGGCTTCCAAAGGGAAAGCCTAAAACACAAGTAATCCCGAGTCTGTTTTCTGACCGGAATGTGAGACGCTCTGCCGACCGGTGCAACATACAGATATGGGCCTCGGGTGTCCAAGCAACCGAGGAAAACAGGGAACCCCATACATTTACGAAAAGAGGACACCTGTGGGAATCCCAGAGGTATGATATGCCCAAATCGACCCAGAATGTATTACCCAGACACCCCCGCAAATTGCGAAATGTGGAGAAAAAAAAAATGCATTTTCTGCACATTTCGCTTGGCTCACCCATCGAAACACGCCCCCAACAACACATGGCCTACCGTCCCACGTTCCCAGAGGTGTCCCGATGAAAACGGTACCTCACATGTGTGGGTGCACCTACCTGGCCGCCAAGGGGAAAGCCTAAAACACAAGTAACCCCGAGTCTGTTTTCTGACCGGAATTTGAGACGCTCTGCCGACCAGCGCAACATAGAGATATGGGCCTCGGGTGTCCAAGCCACCGGGGAAAACAGGGAACGCCATGCATTTCCGAAAAGAGGACACCTGTGGGAATCCGCAGAGGTATGATATGCCCAAATCGCCCCAGAATTTATTACCCAGACACACCCGCAAAGTCTGAAATGTGGGAAAAATAAACGCATTTTCCGCACATTCCGCTCGGCTCACCCATCGAAACACGCCCCCAACAACACATATCCTACCGTCCCTCATTCCCACAGGTGTCCCGATGAAAACGGTACCTCACATGTGTGGGTGCACCTACCTGGCCGCCAAGGGGAAAGCCTAAAACACAAGTAACCCTAAATCTGTTTTCTGACAAGAATTTGAGACACTCTGCCGACCGGCACAACATACAGATATGGGCCTCGGGTGTCCAAGCCACCGGGGAAAACAGGGAACCCTATGCATTTCCGAAAAGAAGACACGAATGGGAATCCGCAGAGGTATGATATGCCCAAATTGCCCCAGAATGTATTACCCAGACACCCCCGCAAAGTCCAAAATGTGGGGAAAAAACGCATTTTCCGCACATTTCGCTCGGCTCACCCATCGAAACACGCCTCCAACAACACATGGCCTACCGTCCCGCGTTACCACAGGTGTCCCAATCAAAACAGTACCTCACATGTGAGGGTGCACCTACCTGGGCGTGAAGGAATAAGGCTAAACCACTGCTATTTAACCCAAAAGGTTTGGGGAGCCAACCTCCAGATTTAGGCCTGGGGTGTTGCATCCACCAAGAAAAACAGGGACCCCCATGCATTTCTGAAAAGAAGACATCCGTGGGAATCCGCAGAGGTATGATTTGCGCAAATCGCCCTAGAATTTATTACCCAGACACCCCTGCAAAGTCCGAAATGTGGGAAAAAAACGCATTTTCCGCACATTTTGCTCGGCTCACCGATTGAAACATGCCCCCAACAGCACATGGCCTACCGTCCCGCGTTTGCACAGTTGTTCCGATGAAAACGGTACCTCACATGTGTGGGTGCACCTACCTGGCCGCCAAGAGGAAAGCCTAAAACACAAGTAACCCCAAGTATGTTTTCTGACCGGAATTTGAGACGCTCTGTCGACTGGCACAACATACAGATATGGGCCTCGGGTGTCCAAGCCACAGGGGAAAACAGGGAAACCCATGCATTTCCGAAAAGAGGACACTCGTGGGAATCCACAGAGGTATGATATGCCCAAATCGCCCCAGAATTTATTACCCAGACACCCCTGCAAAGTCCAAAATGTGTGGGAAAAAACGCATTTTCCGCACATTTCGCTCGGCTCACCCATCGAAACACGCCCCCAACAACACGTGGCCTACCATCCCGCGGTCCCACACATGTCCCAATGAAAACGGTACCTAACATTTGTGGGTGCACCTACCTGGGCGCGAAAGAATAAGGCTAAACCACTGCTATCCCCCCCAAAGGGTTTGGGGAGCCAACCTACAGATTTAGGCCTGGGGTGTTGCAGCTACCAAGAAAAACAGGGACTCCCATGCATTTCCGAAAAGAAGACACCGGTGGGAATCCGCAGAGGTATGATTTGCCAAATCGCCCAAGAATTTATTACCCAGACACCCCTGCAATGTCCGAAATGTGGGGGGAAAAACGCATTTTCCGCACATTTCGCTCGGCTCACCCATCGAAACACGCCCCCAGCAGCACATGGCCTACCGTCCCGCATTCCCACAGGTGTCCCAATAAAAACTATACCTCATATGTGTGGGTGCACCTACCTGGCCGCCAAGGGGAAAGCCTAAAACACAAGTAACCCCAAGTCTGTTTTCTGACCGGAATTTGAGACGCTCTACCGACAGGCACAACATACAGATATGGGCCTCGGGTGTCCAAGCCACCGGGGAAAACAGGGAACCCCATGCATTTCCGAAAAGAGGACACCGTGGGAATCCGCAGAGGTATGATATGCCCAAATCGCCCCAGAATTTATTACCCAGACACCCCTGCAAAGTCCGAAATGTGGGGAAAAAAATGTATTTTCCGCACATTTCGCTCGGCTAACCTATCGAAACACGCCACCAACAGCACATGGCCTACCGTCCCGCGTTCCCACAGGTGTCTCGATGAAAATGGTACCTCACATGCATGGGGGCACCTACCTGGCTGCCAAGGGGAAAGCCTAAAACACAAGTAACCCCAAGTCTGTTTTCTTACCGGAATTTGAGACGCTCTGCCGACCGGCGCAACATACAGATATGGGCCTCGGGTGTCCAAGCCACTGGGGAAAATAGGGAATCCCATGCATTTCTGAAAAGAGGGCAGCCGTGGGAATCCGCATAGGTATGATATGCCCAAATCGCCCCAGAATTTATTACCCAGACAACCCCGCAAAGTCCAAAATGTGGGGGAAAAAACGCATTTTCCGCACATTTCGCTCGGCTCACCCATCGAAACACGCCCGCAACAACACATGGCCTACTGTCCTGCGTTCCCACAGGTGTCCCAATGAAAACGGTACCTCACATTTGTGTGTGCACCTACCTGGGCGCGAAGGAATAAGGCTAAACCACTGCTATCCCCCCCAAAGGGTTTGGGGAGCCAACCTACAGATTTAGGCCTAGGGTGTTGCAGCTACCAAGAAAAACAGGGACTCCCATGCATTTCCGAAAAGAAGACACCGGTGGGAATCCGCAGAGGTATGATTTGCCAAATTGCCCAAGAATTTATTACCCAGACACCCCTGCAATGTCCGAAATGTGGGGGAAAAAACGCATTTTCCGCACATTTCGCTCGGCTCACCCATCGAAACACGCCCCCAGCAGCACATGGCCTACCGTCCCGCGTTCCCACAGGTGTCCCAATAAAAACTATACCTCATATGTGTGGGTGCACATACCTGGCCACCAAGGGGAAAGCCTAAAACACAAGTAACCCCAAGTCTGTTTTCTGACCGGAATTTGAGACGCTCTACCGACAGGCACAACATACAGATATGGGCCTCGGGTGTCCAAGCCACCGGGGAAAACAGGGAATCCCATGCATTTCCGAAAAGAGGACACCGTGGGAATCCGCAGAGGTATGATATGTCCAAATCGCCCCAGAATTTATTACCCAGACACCCCTGCAAATTCCGAAATGTGGGGAAAAAAATGCATTTTCCGCACATTTTGCTCAGCTCACCCATCGAAACACGCCCCCAACAGCACATGGCCTACCGTCTTGTGTTCCCACAGGTGTCCCGATGAAAACAGTAACTCACAGTGGGTGCACCTACCTGGCCGCCAAGGGGAAAGCCTAAAACACAAGTAACCACAAGTCTGTTTTCTGACCGGAATTTGAGACGCTCTGCCGACCGGCACAACATAGAGATATGGGCCTCGGGTGTCCAAGCCACCAGGGAAAACAGGCAACCCCATGCATTTCCGAAAAGAGGACACCCGTGGGAATCCGCAGAGGTATGACATGCCCAAATCGCCCCAGAATTTATTACCCAGACACCCCCGCAAAGTCCGAAATGTGGGAGGAAAAAAAGCATTTTCCGCACATTTTGCTCGGCTCATCCATAGAAACACGCCCCCAACAGCACATGGCCTACCGTCCCACGTTCCCACAGGTATCCCGATGAAAACAGTTACTCACATGTGTGGGTGCACCTACCTGGCCGCCAAGGGGAAAGCCTAAAACACAAGTAACCCCAAGTCTGTTTTCTGACCGGAATTTGAGACGCTCTGCCGACCGGCACAACATTCAGATATGGGACTCGGGTGTCCAAGCCACCGGAGAATACAGGGAACCCCATGCATTTCCAAAAAGAGGACACCTGTGGGAATCCGCAGAGGTATGATATGCCGAAATCGCCCCTGAATTTATTACCCAGACACCCCCGCAAAGTCCGAAATGTGGGAAAAATACGCATTTTCTGCACATTTCGCTCGGCTCACCCATCGAAACATGCACCCAACAACACATGGCCTCCCGTCCCGTGTTCCCGCAGGTGTCCCGATGAAAATGGTACCTTACATGAGTGGGTGCACCTACCGGGGGCGCAAAAGGAAAAGGTTAACCCACTGGTAACCCCAAGCCTTTCGCCACTGCACATTTTGTTCATGTGGGCAACCTACAGATTTGGGCCTAGGGTGTCGAAGTCAGCAAGTGAAACAGGGAACCCCATGCATTTCCCAAAAGAGGACACCCGTGGGAATCCACAGAGGTCTGCCTTGCGCAAATTGCCCCAGTGTTTACTAGCCACAATCCCTGACAAAGTGTGATATTTGGTGGGGAAAAAACACAATGTTCACTTTGTCTGGGGTTCTGGGTAATAAATTCTGGGCCGCTTTGCGCATGTCACACCTCGGTGCATTCGCACGGGTGTCCTCTTTTGGGAAATGCATGGGGTTCCCTGTTTTCCTTGCTGGCTTCGACACCCTAGGCCCAAATCTGTAGGTTGCCCACATGAACAAAATGTGCTGTGGCGAAAGGCTTGGGGTTACCAGCTGGTTACCCTTTTCCTTTTGCGCCCCCGGTATGTGCACCCACACATGTGAGGTCCCTTTTTCGTCGGGGCACCTGTAGGAACACGAGAAGGTATGACATCTGTTGTTGGCGACATATTTCGGTGAGTGGACACAGGGAAATGTCTGTGAAAATTGCCGAAAATGAAGACAATTCTCAGACATTTCCCTTTCGTCACCCACTGAAACAAGTCGCCAGCAGCACATGGCCTACCGTCCCGCGTTCCCACAGGTGTCCCAATGAAAGGCAGACCTAGTATGCGTGGGTGTCGTACCTGAGTGAGAATGGGTACATCATTTGCACAGCAAGTGGTCTTTAGTGCTCCCAGTACATAGGAAAGTGCTGTCAGTAAGCCCCTTCACATGCACCTTTGATCACACTTCTCATACATTCACGTCACAATGCAGTCGGACAAGCAAGGTGGGATTTAGCACACGGACAAGCCTCCCTGCTTAGCACAAGGAGGAACGTCCTTGTGAGCAGTGATGCCACGGCAAGGCACCCACCGTATCACTGGCCATTCATACACCTTTTGTGTCTACAGTCAGTCGGCATCCGTGTCAGCAGTCACACCTCTACCAAATCACTTGCACCAGAGCAAGCTTATCTGCACACTTGTCCCATGTGTCCGTGTGCTCACAATGCAACCGTGTCTCCAGGCAACATGTTTCACATCATTTTCCAGCAATTGCACATCAACTGTCCGCATTCAAATGGCATGTGCCAACAATCGTATCTGCACACTGATGGCAAATGCACATTGGCTCCATTGGCTACCTGGCCTACAGGCGCTGTCTCTCACACCAACTTCAAGTATGTCCATAGCAAGATTTTTACAGCACTCATATGCGCAACCTTACCCACACAAAGCTAACACCCTCTAACATGCTACGCATTTCTCCAGTGCTGGGAAAGTGCATTCACAGAAATGACATCTGCATGTTCTATGTTGCTATACCTCACTCACACACCAATCGTATCCAAGTTATCCCTACAGAAGACATTTCAGCTACACCACACATTCCACAAGTTATGGTAAAACAATAAAGAGGGCAGGGTGGTACGAGGTACGCAAGACACCACCGCCATGTAGGTGTCCAAGTACCACTTTCATGACACTTCGACCTCAAGGGAGGGAGCCAAAGTGGCGTGTACTATTTCTAAAATACACCCCTTGAGTGAAGGGAACTGAAATGGTGTTCCCATCTTCACCAACGCACCCCTCCAGCGGAGAGAGCAGCACTAGCAATGCTCGTGAAGGCACGCTAAATGAAGTGACGTGAGGTGAAATGCTGTTGCATTTTCATTGATGGTACACCTCCAGTGCAGGGAGCAGGAGTGCCCTTCCTTTGTAAGAGGTGCACGAAATCAGAGTCCGAGGGTTCCTTTCAAGGGATGATGGCCATTTCCGGAAATCAGTCCATCTCCCAATACTTTTCCTTTGTATGATAAAAAAGGAAACAAGGCTGTAGGCAGGGCATTGGGGACAGTACACCCGAGTATCCTTCCTCACTCCATGTTTACTACACACCTTACATCTTCTGTAAGGGTTTGTCTTCATTGGTGTGGCAGGAACAAAATCAGCAAAGTGTCGATCTTGCAATCTGGCCACATCTTCTACCTCTGGAACGGAGGGAATTTCTACATGGACTATAATCAGCGATTGAACAATTTCTGTTTCAAAGTTCAATAAGGACAGGTTGTTTTGTGGAGTGGCTGCACGGTACACCACATAAGCATTGAACGTTGCTATATGCATAATGCGTGTGGCCAGCTTTTTGTACCAGAAGCGCGACTTGCGTTCAGCCTTGTATGACTCAAGCACTTGGTCGGTTTTATCTACTCCACCCATGTACTTGTTGTAGTCCAGAATGCAGTTGGGCTTCCACACTTGCTGAGTATGCCCGCGCTCAGTGACTGCTGAAGTACTTTCATCATGAATAGTACTCAGCATGTACACATCCCTTTTGTAGGAGAATTTTACTGCCAACAGTTCATCCTGCCGCAATGCCATACATTCTCCCTTGGTCAACTTCTTGCACACAAGTTTTCTGTGGAAGCCTTTGCGGTTACAGCGCATTGTACCGCATGCCAGTGTGTCCACATTGAACAATTCCCTGAACAGTGGAATTCCTGTGTAGAAATTGTCCACATACAAATGGTGACCCTTGTGGAGCCATGGTTTGAGAAGATCCCAAACAATCTTCCCAGTTGTCCCTAAATGGGCTGGGCAGCCCGGAGGGTTTAGGGTAGAGTCTTTCCCAGTGTAGACTCTCATGTTGCAGACATACCCAGTGGTATTTCACACACCATGTAAAACTTGATCCCATATCGTGCTCTCTTGCTAGGAATGAATTGCTTGAACACTAGCCGACCTTTGTACAACTGTCAGCTTCCGATTCACCCACTGGTGTAATACCCTTCTTTCTCTCTTCAACCTCCTCACCTGTGGAGTCGAAATCCTCTTCAGTTGGACTGAGTGCTCGATGCGCCGTATAATCCTTTTCCTTTTTTCTAGGTTGAGAGTGTCTCCCACAAGAGGAAGCCACAGTGAGAGCGTGTAAATGCGCCCTGACCGTGTCCCCCTCCCGGGAGAGACAGGAAGGGGGAAAAAAGCCAGAGTAGGCAAAAAACCCCTAGGACCGGTAAGTAACCTGATGGCCGCTGGACGTGATGCAGATGAATGATGGGAGAAAGCAGCAACCAGAACCAGGTGGAATTGTAATGCAGCGTAAAACGCCAAAAGGTAAAGAAGACAAAGTAAAGGCAGAGAGCTGGAACTAAGGAAAATGGAGGTAGAGAGGAAACGAAAAACTGGGACCGGAGTTGGACTGGTATTTAGGACGGAAAGTGTAAGAGAAAAATGCTCGAGGAGCCAAAGGTAAACTGCGTGTAGCAAGACCGCGGCAGCGAGGAAAAGCAGCTGACCGTGGAAGGTTGCAACGCGCTGTGCTCAGGGAGAGGAGTGGTTAAATAGCGCTACGGCGGCGAAGACTAGACCGCATAGAGAGAACGTAGCGTCAGCGTGACGGGAATCAGGAAGTCCCTAAGCGGCAGCGGGGCCAAAGACGCCAGGTGCGGAGGCGGCGCATGACAGTATGCCCCCCGCCAAGGCCCAGGCCACCCGGTTTGCCGGGATGCAAACGGTGAAACTTCCGGAGAAGGACAGGAGCGTGGATGTGCGCAATTGGTTCCCAAGAGTCTTCAGCATGTGAATAACCTTTCCAATGCACCAGGTATTCAAGGCGCCCTTTGCGGTATCTGGAGTCCATCAACCCGGACACTTCATACTCAGGAGCATCAGGTGAGTGAGAAAGAGTGGGAAAAGGACGAGCCCTTAATGACTGTTCGGCACTCTTCAAAAGAGATGCGTGAAACACTGGGTGAATCCGCCTAAGAGAATGTGGCAGCTTAAGGCGGAAGGCCACTGGATTGATCTTGGCAGAAATGGGATAGGGACCGATAAACCTGGGGGACAGTTTAGATGGGCGAGACCATCTAGGAAGGTATTTAGTAGATAACCATACCTTGGAACCAACCTCCCAATCAGGTACAACCTGCCGGTGCCGGTCAGCTTGCCTTTTGTAAGCCTGGAGGCTATCTCTGAGATTCAACTTGGCTTTGTCTTGGATGTCCTTTATTCGGATAAGTGTCTCTTCTACCGCCGGAAGTGCAGGTTTGCAAAAAAACTGTGGAATGATGGCTCGGGGATGAAAGCCATATGAACAATAGAATGGAGACATTTTGCTTGCGGAATGACTGGCATTATTATATGCGAACTCCGCTGTCGGCAGCATATCCACCCAGTTGTCTTGTTCCATATTGGTGTAGCTGCGCAAATATTGTTCTAATGTGGCGTTTAACCGCTCTGTCTGCCCATTGGTATGGGGATGATATCCTGATGACAAAGCGCGCTGAATATTAAGAGCGGCGCATAAGGACTTCCAGAATCTGGAGACGAATTGGCTTCCTCGATCTGATACAATCTTGTCGGGGAGACCATGGAGTCGAAACACATCTTTAATGAATACTAATGCCATACCATCGGCAGTTGGTATACCAGGAAGTGGAGAAAAATGAGCCATCTTGGTGAGAGAGTCGATGGACACCATTATGCATGTACATCCGTGGGACAAAGGTAAGTCCACAATGAAATCTGTAGATATATGACTCCACGGACGTTCCGGGATTGCATCTTGTTGTAGTAGACCTATGGGTTTCTTTGTGTTGTTTTTACTCTGACAGCAGACTCTGCAGGACTTGACATAATGTTTAACATCTTTAGACATATTAGGCCAATAAAAAGCTCTACTAATCAAGTCCAAGGTGCTGGTTTGTCCCCTATGGCCTGCTGTCTTGTGATCATGGCACCAGGACAATATGTCTTTTTGAAGAGGTTTAGATGGTATCCAGATCCTCTGTTTCTTCAGGAACAAACCATCCTTTTGGATCATGCCGCGAGGTTCTGGATGTAAGGAGACAGCTTCTTTTATCCGTTGAAACAGGGAAGAGATAGTGGCAACAATGCGGTTCCTGGGAAACAACTTTTCCGGGCAGGATGAGGCAACATGGGAGGAGAAAGCCTTTCTGGACAGAGCATCTGCCAAAGTGTTTTGGCTTCCAGGAATATACGTGATGGTAAAGTCATATTGTGAGAAAAAATGCGCCCACCGGGCTTGTCTGGAATTGATGCAATCCATTGACTGTAGTACTTGTAAATTCTTATGGTCGGTCCGGATTACAAAAGGGTGGTTGCACCCTTGTAAGAGGTGTCTCCATACTTCACAAGCTTTTTTCATGGCTAGTAGTTCACGTTCTATTACTGAATAATTCCGTTGACTCGGAGTGAGAGTTTTCGATAGATATGCTATTGGGTGTTCCGCGTTGTCATGCTCTTGTAGTAGAACTGCTCCTATTGCTGCGGCAGAGGCATCTGTCTCAACAATAAAAGGTTTGCTTTGGTCTGGCTGGCACAGGATGGGAGCGCTGCAGAAGCTCTTCTTCAAGAGTTGAAAGCTTTCTTCAGCCTGTGGGCTCCAAATGAAAGGCACAGATGTCTTCTTTAACAAATTGGTAATTGGTAGGACAGTGTTGGAAAAACCTGGCACGAAACGCCTATAAAAATTAGCCAGGCCCAGGAATCTCTGAACTTCTTTGACTGAGGAAGGAGCCTGCCAATGGAGAATGGCCTCAACCTTCTTTTGATCCATTTGTACTCCTTGTGGTGAGAGGATAAACCCTAAGTACGGGATCGAGGATACCCCAAAAACACACTTTTCACGTTTGGCCAATAAATGATGTTTTTTAAGGCGCTCCAGGACCTCAGTGAGATGTAGTAGATGTTCTGACATAGACTGTGAAAAAACAAGTATGTCGTCCAGGTAAACCACAACTGAAATAAACAATAAATCAGAGAATATTCGGTCTATGAACCTTTGGAATATAGCGGGAGCATTGACCAGTCCGAAAGGCATAACGTAGTATTCGTATAGGCCGAATGGTGTCCTGAAGGCCGTCTTCCATTCATCTCCTGGACTCACTCTGAGTAAATGATATGCATTGCGCAGATCCAATTTAGAGAAGACTGTTGCTCCCTGTACAGATTCCAAAATGTCAGGAATGAGGGGCATGGGATATCTATCCTTACGAGTGACTTTATTGAGTCCCCTGTAATCGATGCATGGTCTGAGGTCCTTAGAATCCCTCTTTGGAATAAAAAACAAGGGAGCACCCGCCGGGGATTTAGAGGGTCTGATGAGACCGTTGCATAAGTTGTCATCCAGATATTTTCGTAAAGCGTCCTTTTCAGTCTTGGATAAAGTAAACATTCGTCCAAATGGGACCAGGGCATTAGGTATTAGCTCGATAGAGCAGTCCTCCGGTCTATGAGGTGGTAATGCCATTGGAGCGGATTCAGCAAACACCATAGGGTATTCTTCCAATACCGAGTCAATGGAAAGCACCCCTATACTCGTGGGGAGAACAGTGGGTGATATCTTTACCTCCTGGTAATGTGCTTCTTTAAAGCAGTGTGTCTGGCAATAGCTGGAATTAAACTGCAAAGTGTTAGACTTCCAGTCGACATGGGGATTATGTTGTCGCAACCAGGTAACCCCCAAGATAAGAGGAAAATGGGCTGCTCGAATGATGTCAAAAGTAATGACTTCTGAATGTTGAAATATAGACAGAGGAAGGGGTTCGGTTGTCTGAATAATGAGTCCTGAACTCAAAGGTGTGCCGTCTACTCCTTCTACTTTCTGACCGTGGCTGCGGTCTATCCGTGAAGCACCCACTTTGTCTACCCAAAGGGTGTCAGCAAAGTTTCCTGCGGCACCGCAATCCAAGAGAGCCAGCGTCTCTACGGGGCTGCCATTGATAGTGACCTGGACCGTTATAACCATCAGGCGGGAATCTTCAGAAGGGTTCGAGGAATCAATAGACATAGTAACGTAGGGACTGGAAGATTGCCCTCGATAACCCGTCCCCACTAGGTTCGAGGGTTTGCGTTTTCCGCCGGTTTCTTGGTTAGTTCAGTACAAGTATGCACCGTGTGGCGATCAGAGGCACAGTAGGCACATAGGCCCTGTTCCCTTCTCCTCCTTCTTTCCTCAGGTGTTAAAGAACGGCGAGTAGTGCCGATTTGCATGGGCTCATCTTGAGGTTTGGGCACTGCCGAAGGAGGTGAGGAGGTCCTTGAAAAGGAGGTACGTGCTTTTCTTCTTTCTTGCCGCCTTTCTTGCATCCTGAACTCCATCTGAAGGGCGGCCGTCATAAGATCCTGCAGGGAAGTAGGCCGAGGAAAGTGAGCCATTTCATCTTTTAATTCTTCTCGAAGTCCTCTGCGGAACAAAATAAATTGAGACTGTTCAGACCAACCCGTCTCCATGGCCAATCTCTTAAATGAGGAGATATAAGACAGCACATCAAACTGTCCTTGACGAATGTCCATCAATTCTTCACCAGCTGCCATTGAGACTTCAGGTCTCTCAAAGGTTTGTTTAACGAAAGCAATGAATGCATCGAAATTCTGAAGGACAGGGTCATTTCCGGTGACTAGAGGGGTGGCCCAAGCTAGAGCGTTCCCTGTCATATTAGACACCAGGAATCCAACCTTGGCATGATCTGAGGCGTAGGTGCGGGTTCTGAAGGAAAAATACACCCGGCAAGCGTCAAGAAATTCTTTTAGGGTCTTGGGGGAACCATCATATTTCCCTGAAGATAAAGGCATAGGGGGCAGGTCTGTGTTGGGGGGCTCCCTTACTGCCACCATTTGTTTTAACAGATT
Organism: Ambystoma mexicanum; assembly: GCF_040938575.1. Taxonomy (NCBI): domain Eukaryota; kingdom Metazoa; phylum Chordata; class Amphibia; order Caudata; family Ambystomatidae; genus Ambystoma; species Ambystoma mexicanum. The sequence goes on along the minus strand of NC_090924.1, from coordinate 175,724,328 downwards.
GTTTTCAGTTTTCATATTCTGCATCTCTAGAGAAAGGTTTTGTACCGCAGCGATTAGTTCCTGCACTTGCTCAGGAGTAGCCATGATTGGTGTTTGTAGGCGTTGCAAACTGTCAGCTTCCGATTCACCCACTGGTGTAATACCCTTCTTTCTCTCTTCAACCTCCTCACCTGTGGAGTCGAAATCCTCTTCAGTTGGACTGAGTGCTCGATGCGCCGTATAATCCTTTTCCTTTTTTCTAGGTTGAGAGTGTCTCCCACAAGAGGAAGCCACAGTGAGAGCGTGTAAATGCGCCCTGACCGTGTCCCCCTCCCGGGAGAGACAGGAAGGGGGAAAAAAGCCAGAGTAGGCAAAAAACCCCTAGGACCGGTAAGTAACCTGATGGCCGCTGGACGTGATGCAGATGAATGATGGGAGAAAGCATCAACCGGAACCAGGTGGAATTGTAATGCAGCGTAAAACGCCAAAAGGTAAAGAAGACAAAGTAAAGGCAGAGAGCTGGAACTAAGGAAAATGGAGGTAGAGAGGAAACGAAAAACTGGGACCGGAGTTGGACCGGTATTTAGGACGGAAAGTGTAAGAGAAAAATGCTCGAGGAGCCAAAGGTAAACTGCGTGTAGCAAGACCGCGGCAGCGAGGAAAAGCAGCTGACCGTGGAAGGTTGCAACGCGCTGTGCTCAGGGAGAGGAGTGGTTAAATAGCGCTACGGCGGCGAAGACTAGACCGCATAGAGAGAACGTAGCGTCAGCGTGACGGGAATCAGGAAGTCCCTAAGCGGCAGCGGGGCCAAAGACGCCAGGTGCGGAGGCGGCGCATGACAACAACATCAATGACTCATCAATGGATATGTTCTGGCTAGGAACATACACCTCTGCAAATCGCTGAGTCAAGTGCTTCAGAAATGGCTGAAGTTTGAAAAGCTTATCAAAGTTTGGATCCGTTCTGGGTAATGCTGCTGAGTTGTCATTGAAATGCAACATACATAGCAGTGCTTGAAAGCGATTCCTACTCATTGTAGCTGGAAAAAACGGGGTTGCATGAACTGCTACAGTAGACCAGTACATTGAGACAGACGGCTTTGGCGATATTCCTATGTTCAGAATGAGACACCAAAATGTTCTCATTTCAAGATCGGTTGTTGGAACCCATGCTGTGCTCTGGAATGGGGTTTCAGAGTGGGACCCCTTGACCGCAAGAACTGTGCAGCGTACAAATTTGTTTGCTGAACCATATCTGCAATTAACCCATCATCAACAAAAAGGTTGAAAAAGCCAATAGGCTGAAACCCCCTCTCTATTTACTGTGCACCCTGATATTCCAGTAAAAGGGGGCACAACAGGCTGAGCCATTGCTGGAGGCACCCACTCCGACTCATCATCCATGACAGGAACTGGCACATGCCTTGCACATCCTGCTTGTCCCCTCCCCCTTACAGGTCTCCTGCGTGTGGGAAGGGTGGGAATACTGCGTGTTGGAAGGGTGGGAATAGGTGCATGTACTCTTTCCATCTCTTCGTCCTCAGATGATGAGCAGGAAGAACTACCATCCACGGAGAAATCACTTCCCCAATCACTTTCATGTTGACCCTCAGAAGCAGTATTTGTATCACATTCCATATGCACCTCTGTGCCATGCTCTGAGCCAGATTCCATCGGTACAGCTAACGCCTCTGCACCAGACAGGGATCGTCGCCGAGAAGCCATGACTACTGTCGCTATGGAACCCTTCACTGTCCAAAGAACAGAGAAAGACTGAAACAATAAGTATGTGTGCTTCTCGAAGTGTGGAACCTAGTAGAGTAAGTGCTATGCAATGCCACAAACCTACACCACACAAGGACGCCAAAATGTCCAAACTCTGCTCACAAACTGCAGCAGCCCTCTGCAATATGAAGTACTCTGAGCACGCTACAAAAATCGGAGTACAATTTTGCAAACACTCACGTGAAATGCTAAGGACCAGCTCACTGCTTACTTAAAAGTGGGTAGACAGCTACAACACACCTGCACCTAAAACAAAGACAACAAAAAATGTAAGGAAGATGTCCGCTTCCACTATACATTACAGAAATACAAGTGTGGAGATGAGGATTGCACCCACAGTACCAATTCAGAGACAGCCAACGTGCGTTGCACCCTCCCCTCCTCCATGAAATGCTGATGCATGGGAAATGGCGTTGAGAAGCAACCATGTAACATATTAGTGATTGAGTGAGTTGAAAAGGCAGAGGCGATCAAAACTCAGACAGGGAACAAAAGGAAAGTACATGCCAGACCCTTCCAGACAATTGCTGGCACACTTTTCAACATTGCAGAGAGGCGGCCAGAGTCACACACATCAACCACAACCATCCTACATCTCTGCCTGGCCAACGCTACAGCTTTCCCCTCCAGGAAGGGATGGCGACCCTGCCGGGGCACCCTACAACCACTGTTGAACTTGGGGGACAAAATACCCACATAGGAGACAGGCCCCAAGGCCAGTGACATCACCCCCTGACTGTCCTGCCCCTCTGGCTACCCTGTGCTACAGCTTTGCCCCCTGTGAAAGGATGGGGACTCTGGCGGGTCACACTGGGACCCCTCCTGGACTTGGACGACAGAAGTGGTGACCATTGCAATAAAAGGAATGAGCTCCGTACCACGTGGGCATTGCATGCGCAGAAGAAATTACCATCTGCATTACTACTGCAAACATTTTTGTGACACTGCTGCTAATTATCATTACCCCATTTGTATTTCTGCAAAGCAACCACCTTCCTCTATGCAAGCCACAAACATAATTGCCCCCAGGACCTCCCCACTACCCATTCCCACCCATACCACTGACACTCAGCCACATTTCCTCCCACCACAGTAACCATCCACCTCCACATCATTACAATGGATATCTACAAAAGTAATATATGCAGTACTTACATCAGTCAGCGAAAGCTTTCCAGGAGCCACAACTGCAAAGGAAACACAAAATAATTACATTCAGTACTTACCCTACCAATAACACATCTAAACTGTCTTGGAGGTTTCTGCTAACTTTTCGATTTCTACCACCCGATACATGGCACATCCCAGTCATCTACCACCACGGAAGGCTACACTGCACACTGATAGGAAATGGAAATAAGACGAATAGGCGTATGGCTACCCCCAGCACAAAAAAAAAAAATTGTACAGATCGCTACGTGGCAAACTGCCCTCCCAGGGAAACAGCACTGTTTAGCTGCTCTGGGGGGAAATTTGTGACCTACCATGGCAACTGTGTCCGTGGCCACCCCAATACCTCTCCAGAGCACCCAATCCCGTTCACACCACCAACACTACAGGGCCAGTTCCCACCCACCCAAGTAGCAATCCGTCCCCCGCATAAACAATGTACCCATAACCAAAAGTCAATACTTACATAACAAGGGAGAAGCTTGAACTGCACAAGACCTGTAAAGGAAACAAAGGAACACATAAATTATCAGTGCCAGCCCAGCCAAACACCAAACCATCCCAGACAGGCCCCCCCATTGCATGGGGCAGTAGTGTTTACGCACCTTGGTGGAGGATGGGCACACTAATGTGGCCATCTGCGCCAAGCGAAGCAGGGTAAACAAAGAAAATAATACAAAATCGTAGGCTGCTTTTTGGGGGTGCTGAGGGGCACCCTAAATTGGCAGCAAATGTTGTACTGCAACGGGGGGGTGCACACTCCCCCCACCCCAAATGGAGGTCCCCAACTCATGCATCCCTCCCTGGGGTCAGATGCCCCTTCCTAGGAGCAGATATCTGCCCCCAGGGAGGGTTGCATGAGGTGGGGCCCTCCATTTGGGGTGGGGGGTGAGTGCCACCCCCCGTTGCAGTACAACATTCGCTGCCAATTTAGGGTGCCCCTCAGCCCCCCCCCCCCTAAAATGCAGCCTACGATTTTGGATTTTTTGTTTTGTTTACCCAAGTTCGCTTTGGACAGATGGCCACATTAGTGTGTCATTCTGCCCCCAGGGTGCCCAAACCCTACTGCCCTATCTATTGGGGGTCCTGCCCCACCTTTTGTGGTGGCCCTCTCCTCACCCACACCGAACGGAGGGGGGGCACATCATGCAGTCCTTCCTAGGAGGCTCAGGGAGGGCTGCATGAGGGGTCCCCCCAGCCATTTGGGGTGTGGGGGAGAGGGCCACCACAAAAGGTGGGGCAGGACCCCCAATAGATGGGGCAGTAGGGTTTGGGCACCCTGGGGCCAGATTGGCACACTAATGTGGCCATCTGCGCCAAGCGAAGTTGGGTAAACAAAAAAAATAATACAAAATCGTAGGCTGCTTTTTAGGGGGGGCTGAGGGGCACCCTAAATTGGCAGCGAATGTTGTACTGCAACGGTGAGGGGCACTCTCCCCCCACCCGAAATGGAGGTCCCCACCTCATGCATCCCTCCCTGCCGTCAGCTAGGGGGGGCCCCACCTCATGCATCCCTCCCTGGGGTCAGATGCCCCTTCCTAGGAGCAGATATCTGCCCCCAGGGAGGATTGCATAAGGTGGGGCCCTCCATTTGGGGTGGGGGGAGGTGAGTCCCACCCCCCGTTGCAGTACAACATTTCATGCCAATTCAGGGTGCCCCTCAGCCCCCCCTAAAATGCAGCCTACGATTTTGAATTATTTTTTTTGTTTACCCAACTTCGCTTGGCGCAGATGGCCACATTAGTGTGCCAATCTGGCCCCAGGGTGCCCAAACCCTACTGCCCCATCTATTGGGGGTCCTGCCCCACCTTTTGTTGTGGCCCTCTCCTCACCCACACCGAACGGAGGGGGGGCACATCATGCAGTCCTTCCTAGGAGGCTCAGGGAGGGCTGCATGAGGTGTCCTCCCCAGCCATTGGGGTGGGGGGGGAGAGGGCCACCACAAAAGGTGGGGCAGGACCCCCAATAGATGGGGCAGTAGGGTTTGGGCACCCTGGGGCCAGATTGGCGCACTTATGTGGCCATCTGCGCCAAGTGAAGTTGGGTAAACAAAGAAAATAATACAAAATCGTAGGCTGCTTTTTAGGGGGGCTGAGGGGCACCCTAAATTGGCAGCGAATGTTGTACTGCAACAGGGGGGCACTCTCCCCCCCACCCCAAATGGAGGTCCCCACCTCATGCAACCCTCCCTGAGGGCAGATATCTGCTCCTAGGAAGGGGCTTCTGACCCCAGGGAGGGATGCATGAGGTGGAGCCTCCCCTGTCTGACGCCAGGGAGGGATGCATGAGGTGGGGACCTCCATTTGGGGTGGGGGGGAGGGTGCCCCTCACCGATGCAGTACAACATTCGCTGCCAATTTAGGGTGCCCCTCAGCCCCCCTGAAAAGCAGCCTACGATTTTGTATTATTTTTTTTGTTTACCCAACTTCGCTTGGCGCAGATATGATATGATATGATAGGTTATATATAACGTGCTTAATACCCAGAGGTTCCTAAGCGCGGACCCGGGGATCGAACCCGTGTTGCTCCGTGTCATCTTGCTTCCAAGGCGAGCACGTTGCCACTGAGCTATCCTCCTGGGACCGTGGCCACAGTAGTGTGCCAATCTGGCCCCAGGGTGCCCAAACCCTACTGCCCCATCTATTGAGGGTCCTGCCCCACCTTTTGTGGTGGCCCTCTCCTCACCCACACCGAACGGAGGGAGGGGACATCATGCAGTCCTTCCTAGGAGGCTCAGGGAGGGCTGCATGAGGTGTCCCCCCAGCCATTTGGGGTGGGGAGAGAGGGCCACCACAAAAGGTGGGGCAGGACCCCAATAGATGGGGCAGTATGGTTTGGGCACCCTGGGGCCAGATTGGGGAGACCACCTCATGCAACCCTCCCTGGCGTCAGATAGGGGAGGCCCCACCTCATGCATCCCTCCCTGGGGTCAGATGCCCCTTCCTAGGAGCAGATATCTGCCCCCAGGGAGGGTTGCATGATGTGGGGCCCTCCATTTGGGGTGGAGGAGGAGGTGAGTGCCATCAAGCAAAACAGAGTGCCTAAACCGACGAGCCGGCTCGTCGGTGGCAACCTGGAGCACCTGCCACCGACGAGCCGGCTCGTCGGTGGCACTTAAAGGGTTAAGTAGGATGTGACATATTGTGCAACTGCAGTGGAAATATCTGCAATGTACTGCACATCTATGATTGCATTGTAATCATTGATGTATTTTGATTCTTCTGTTCTTTTTAAGTAAGATGTGTTCTTAGGTGATTTAACTTTCACACTGTGTCTAACTGAAGACATGAAGTTGTTTACTTGACCTGTTGTTGAAACTGGTCTAGGGAAACCAAAGCAGCATTTGGTGTAGTATTTCCCTTTGTTTTTATATTTGTGATGACAAAAATTCCGAAATTTATGTCTTTGAAATTGTAAAATTTGTGCATGAAGGTCACTATGTATTGTTTGTGAAGGGATTTCACAAGAGACGTATTTTTGGATGAACTGCAAAACAGTGGCATCAATGTCCTGGCCAAATTTAGGAGCATCTTTAATCCACAAAAGCATGTGGATGTGTGGTGATCCTCTGGCTTGGGATTCTTTTCTCCAAAAGAAGTGCTGCACTTCTCCGAGGGGAGGAACAATGTTATTACAAATGAAGTGTAGCATTGCAATGAAGCAATGATGGAAATATCTTGATCCATTTACAGGATATAGAGAGCAGAGTTGTCCCGGTGTTTTTATATCTATGTTTGTTTTGTTTTTGTTTGCTATGCGTAGGAAATCGAGTACATCTTCCCATGCATATTTTGCACAACTTAATGTCACAAACCAAGTGGGTGGGCCAAGGTTTCTTATCATACAGCGGACATCTCTGTGACGTCTGAACCAGTATTCTTTTGTACCACGCATGTTTGCTAAAAGATTTGTAATGCTTGACTGTAAAATCTCATCTTTTTCTTGCACTTTTTGTAGTAATTCCGTAGCTGATATATTTTGAAAATGGGTACCTGATTTCAGTGTGTGTGCAACTCCGTGGCATTGATTTGCTAGCTCACTTTCAAAGAGAAGGTGGAATATGTATTCCACGTTTTGCTGAATCTGGGGTCTTCAGAATACATTCGTAAAAAGTGGTATTTTGATGCTGTTATTTGTGTGGGTTTATCATCATACCCTCCTCCTTTCCCAGTAGGAAGGAGTAGAGGAAAGGCACGCGCTTCTATACTTTTCTTTCCCATATGCTGATTGGAGATCCTTTAGCTTGTTGCATTTGGTACATTTCCAGTGCATCATCTATGGTGTCTTTACAGTGTAATGGATGAATTATATAATGGTCTAAAATATTGGATTCTGTAGCAGAATCTAGAAGTTGAAATTTACCAGTTTCTGATGACTCTTAAATTATTTCAGTGGTTTCCCTCAGGTTTTCTTCAATATAGTTTTCTCTGTAGTATTCATTTTTGTCTTTTAGATATTGCAGAGCTTGTCTAACTTTATGTAAGTCCACGAGTTGTTGCTAAATTCTTTTGTAGGTACACCATTTACTAAGATAATTAAAGATTGATCTATTGGACGTTGAACTCCCACCAGAGTGTGTACATTTTCTTTGAGATCTAATGGCAAATAAACTACTTTGCCATGAATGCCTTTCACTAATTCAGAGGGGGGTAGTTTTCCTGTTTTTGGTTAAAGGTGTATTATTGCTTGAAATGGGTGCACTGTTTGAATTATGATGCTCTCATATAAGTTGAGTTCTTGCAGGGGTTTTGGCAATGGGAATAATTCCAAGTTATTTGTGATAGCATGTGAAGGTGTTTGGTTGTTGTCACGTTTTGCAGTGCAGTAACTGCAGAGCATTAAGGGGTCAGTATTGTCGTATTTGTTTTCTGCTATAAGATAGAGAGCTAATTGGAACCATTTGGAATCTTCATTGTCTTCTATTTTGTATGTTATGTCTACATTTTTTGTGCTATTTTTATCAAAAGTCCTGCGGCAACACACACACACATGGTTTGGTACTTCAGCAGATTTACTTTTAAACTTTAATATTTCTTTTTTGAAAGTGTGTAAAAGAAGGTTGCCATCTGTACAGTTGTTGCTAGTCTGTTGTAAGCTATTGCATTTTGTAAGTGGCTTTCAGTTCCAAAATATTTTCTCTGGATATGCTATATTTCTTCGAGTAGTTGTTTGGGTGTACCATGTAGAAGATTGTTATTTAAATTGGCTAGTGCTAAAGCAGGACTTTTGGCATAGTACAGTGTATGGACCAGATTTCTTATTGTTGAATGATGTGTTGATATCATTTTGCAAATAGGTCCACAAATGCAGGCTAATGAATGTCCTTGTAGTTCTCTGTGTTTGCACACTGGACAGGAGTACATTTTTTGTAATAGTTTTATTTTGAATTTGTCTTTGCCTTTCACATACTGATTGAGGAACTGGCGTAAAGATTTGAAAGATTTTTTGGCTATGTTACACATTGATGTGCACAGCCATTTGTAGACTGGACATATTCGTTCAGCGGAATGGAGAGTTGATACTGAGTTTTCTGGGGATATTTTGTGAGCAGCGTTTCTTGTTCCATAATGGTATTATTAAGTTTTTCATACCCTCGTCCACTGCTATGTATGACAATTGGGTTTATTTGCTTTTGTTTGTATGCTTCTTCATTGAAATATGGTTCTGTGCTCGTGGTGTGACTCCATTCACTTCCACAGATGTTTGTGAAGCTATCTTTGTTGATATTTCGTTTATTGAGAAGCCTTTTTTTGTAGTTTAGTACTTAGTTTTGTTAGTGGTTTCATTCTGTTTAAAACTAAAATAAATAATTTCCTTTTGAGAAGGATTGCACTGTCTATGAGAGCTTCTAGGATTAATTTTCTCTCCTGTTTTTATGAGGTTCTGCAGGACTCTGTGGTGGAACATTTTTGGTAAAATAATTTTTTTGATATGCTTATCTGCCGCTACGTCAAGATTTATAGGTGCAGTGTTAGCATTAGTGCTAGCTGCAGTGTTGTTAATCACTTTCTGTTTCGTTTTACATTTTGAAAGAGGACGGCAAAGTTTCTGTACTGGAAGCTTGTTTTGTTTCACTTATTGACTGTATTAGCTGTTTAGTTTGAACTTTTTCTACAAATTCTGCAAGAGGTGGATGGATATTTTGGAGAGTTTTAATTTGATTTTCTTTACTTTCGCTTTGCTTTCTATGGAGTTGCTTTTTGGTAGGTATTCTTTGCGGTCTGTTGGAGAAAAAAGAAAGAAAGTGTGGGTTGGGATCTTGTGCAGTGTGTGTGTGCTTTGTGCATGAATGTATGAGTATGATGGTAAGGATGTATGTAGAGGTGTATGATTGTGCAATGGGCTGCTACATCAGGTTGGGAAGGCTATTCTTGTATTTGTGTGTTACTATATTAGTGTTCAGATTACAATACAAAGTATGGAGCTGGTGAGGGTATGCACTAATACTGAATCTAATGTTACAGGTCTAGTACAATGTTACTGTATTAGCTGTTTAGTTTGAACTTTTTCTACAAATTCTGCAAGAGGTGGATGGATATTTTGGAGAGTTTTAATTTGATTTTCTTTACTTTCGCTTTGCTTTCTATGGAGTTGCTTTTTGGTAGGTATTCTTTGCGGTCTGTTGGAGAAAAAAGAAAGAAAGTGTGGGTTGGGATCTTGTGCAGTGTGTGTGTGCTTTGTGCATGAATGTATGAGTATGATGGTAAGGATATATGTAGAGGTGTATGATTGTGCAATGGGCTGCTACATCAGGTTGGGAAGGCTATTCTTGTATTTGTGTGTTACTATATTAGTGTTCAGATTACAATACAAAGTATGGAGCTGGTGAGGGTATGCACTAATACGGAATCTAATGTTACAGGTCTAGTACAATGTTTTGTTCTAGAATACTAGAATTCTACAGTGTTTGAGTAACAGGTGGAACATTATGGCAGTATTGCACTTACTTTTTTGGATGGAAAGAGTAGGTTTCTTAATAGTTCTCCTTCGTACTTCAGACACTGCTGCTTTTCAGGGGAGTGGCCTTCACTTCAATTGTGAAAGAAAGAAGTTATTAAATATGTGTGTTATTAGCACTGTTGTTAATGTAGACATGGATTTCTTTGTTTTTGCAGTAGTAGTACTTTCTGATAATTGTGCATAGCATGCACATGTACTCTCCTTTGTCTATGTGCATTCTGTATATTTCATTTAGAATCTGTTAGTTGAATGTGCTTCAGAAATTAGTGCAATAGTAAGCGCACATACCACAGGTGGTGTTATAGGAAGTTAGGAGATAGAAGAAATAATTGTATGCTTTGTTTGCTATTTTTACAGGGTAAATGGCAGGAACTATACAGAAATGTATGCAATGTATGCATTTGTGAAGGTGTGGGAAATAATGCTGAAGGATCTCATGGGGTCAACAGCTTATTACTCAGTAGGTCATTACCAAAGTACTGGGTGATTCTGTGGTGCTTGGAGATGGGAGAGTCTGAAATAAAGCAGGGGTTGCAGGAAGGATATGATGCTTGTGTTGCAGACTGAAGGGAAGGGGGAGATGTTGTATGTGTTGCTTTGCAACACTGTACATAGTTGTAGATGATGTGATAGACATGATTGCATCTGTGCATTGTTGAATGCTGTTATACATTCTAGGACGGAATGGGCAACCAGCTGGAATGATAGAGCTGTCTAGATTGGAAGAACAGTTGTAGAGGCAGTGGTGTTGTTTCAGCTGGGAGCTTTTCAAATGATATTGGCTATCTGTGTGCATGAATAAAGATGCATGTACTCATCCTGGGTGCGCGTCATTTTATAACGCACTAGAAAGCCCTTTTCCATAATTATACTGTTATTTTTCCCATCTTTTAACATTAAATGACACTTTGTTAGATAGCTGTGTGTGTTGTGTTTGATTAGTATTATAATCATTTGTAAAAGAAAGTGACATGAACATTATAAAAGACGCCATGTGATGTCCTATTTTGTTGAATTTCCCTCAAAATTGGAGCGGCAAAACATTTTGAGACGACGTTTGAACCTTTATCCAACACGAGAGGTTACATCAACAAGAACAAAGGCCCATGAAGTAAAAATCTTAAATTGTCGAATTTGTAATAGAAGTAAGGAGACGTTGCAGCATTTAGTACTAGTATGTGAGCCCCTCAGTCCTATAAGAAATAACCTCCTGGGGAGATTTATAGAGGAATCACCAACGAAATCACAGGAGGATTTTGGTGGGTTTCCATAAAATGAGGTGGTCAGCTTTCATTGTCCTTAGCTGTATTACAGCTGGTTAGAATAATCTTCACTGCTATGGAGGATACGAAATGCCTAGCTGTGGGATGAAACTAGCGTTAGACTTATTTTTCTCTTTTTTCTCCTTCTTCTCTTGTTTTTTGTTTTTTCTTCTTCTTTTCTTTTTCTGATTTTTTAATTTTGACTGTAGAATGGGCCTTTGAGGAGGATGATGATTTTTTATGTGTTTTATGTTTTTATGTTGTATATGATTGCATCTAAGGTTTAATTAATACCAAGTGATGTGAAATAAAAAAAATAAAAATTACAAAAAGAAGCTGAAATGATAGAATGTATGTTAAATATGCAGAATGTACAGAAAGGAAATTGTATTTACATCTTATGCACTATAATGCATTAAATGCTATTATGGTTGAAATGTGGATAAATAGGTGGCAGTGGTTACACAAATGATAGAATGAATGAAGAAAATAACAGTTTGCACATTGAAGTTAGTAATATGGGTAAATAAACATTTGGAGAGCAGACAACTTTGCAAGTGACAGTTGATCATAGCAGATGAAAGAAATGACCGTAAGCTTGTTTTACAGGTTATACAGGGTAAGTGGCAGTTACTCGGTTTATATGCATTCATAAATGCCAACCCTCCTGATTTAGGTGGGACACTCCTGATTTTTCGGTGAAAAATATAGTTATTTTTCACATTCTCCTGCCTAACATTACTGTAGCGTCAATGCATTTCTATGGGGAAATATAGGTCTCCCGATTTCCCTGTGGAAATCTCCCTGCCAGGTGGCTCTGAATGTTGGCATGTATGTGCATTTATAGAAGAAATGTACATGTACTGTGTGGGAAATATTCATACCTGTGGTTTGTGTTCATGCATGTGGATGTGCATGAATCTGCAAGTGAACAAAATGTGCTGTGCCTAAAGGCTTGAGGTTACCATTAGGTTACCCTTTTCCTTTTGCGCCCCCGGTAGGTGCACCCACACATGTGAGGTACCGTTTTCATTGGGACACGTGTGGGGACGTGGGAAGGTAGGCCATGTGTTGTTGGTGGTGTGTTTCGGTGGGTAACCAGAGTGAAATGTTTGAGAATTTTCTTCATTTCCAGACAATTACAGAGACATTTCCCTGTGTCCACTCACTGAAACACATCGCCAACAACAGATGTCATACCTTCTCGCGTTCCCACAGGTGTCCCGACAAAAACAGTACCTCACCTGTGTGGGTGAACCTAAAAGGGCACAAAAGGAAAAGGGTAACCACCTGGTAACCCCAAGCCTTTTGGCACAGCACATATTGTTCATGTGGGCAACCTACAGATTTGGGCCTAGGGTGTCGAAGCCAGCAAGGAAAGCAGTGAACTCCATGCATTTCCCAAAAGAGGACACCCGTGGGAATGCACTTAGGTCTGACTTGCGGGAAGCGGCCCAGAATGTATTACCCAGAACCCCAGACAAAGTGAACATTGTGTTTTTTCCCCACCAAATATCACACTTTGTCAGGGATTGTGGATAATAAAAAAGGGGCAATTGGCGCAAGGCAGACCTCTGTGCATTCCCAGGGGTGTACTCTTTTGGGAAATGCATTGGGTTCCCTGTTTTCCTTGCTAGCTTCGACACCCTAGGCGCAAAACTGTAGGTTGCCCACGTGAACAAAAGGTTCTGTGCCGAAAGGATTAGGGTTACCAGTGGGTTACCCTTTTCCTTTTGCGCCCCCGGTAGGTGCATGTGAGGTACTATTTTCATCGGGACACGTGTGGGGATGTGGGAAGGTAGGTCATGTGTTGTTGGCGGTGTGTTTCAGTGGATGGCCAGAGCGAAATGTCTGAGAATTGTCTTCATTTTCAGCCAATTTCAGAGACATTTCCCTGTGTCCACTCACCAAAACATACCGGCAACAACAGATGGCATACCTTCCTGCATTCCCGCAGGTGTCCCAACAAAAACGGTACCTCACATGTTTGGGTACACCTACCCACGCACAAAACGAAAAAGGCTACAGCACTTGCAACCCCCAAAGGGTTTGGAGAGACAACCTACAGATTTGGGCCTTGGGTGTCCAAGCCACCAAAGAAAATGGGAAACCCCATGTCCTCTTTTCGGAAATGCATGGGGTTCCCTGTTTTCCTTGGTCGCTTGGACACCCGAGGCCCCTATCTGTATGGTGTGCCCGTCTGGAATAATCATGAAATTCAGATGTCGGAAAAGACTTGGGATTAGGGGTGTGTTTGGCTTTCCCCTTGGCGCCCAGTTAGGTGCACCAACACATGTGAGGTACCATTTTCATTGGTTTATGAGGTTTACATAACGTTTTGACCCATTTGCTGGTGCCCTTTGTCACACAACCCTTTCATTTCCCAAATGTGCCCTACATTTAGTCGCTGCTTTAGGCACCATACACTTTTGTAACATGCACAAGTCACCTACCCTTGAAAAGGTCTGCCTGTGCTCTTTCAAAAAATGTATGCTTGCCATTCCTCAACATATTGGATTTCCTGAAAAAACACAACATTTTTGCACTTTTTGGTTATTTTCTCTCACCCCACTACAGCAACCTAGGATTCCTGGATGGTGTTACAACTGCCTACATGTGGGAAAACAAGCGGACACATTTGGCTGAAATATCTCATATAATGAAAAAGTTACAAGGCATTGAATGGCCACATACCGAAATCACCAAAAAAGGTCTTGGAACTGGGGGGAAATACCCATGGCACTTAAAGGGTTAAAGAAGATGGTATGTCTTTTTATTTTATGGGAAATGCCATGCTGTTTTGGAACATAAGGATTGCTTTGGAGAAGCTAATGTGAAGACTTTTGGAGGAAAATATGAAAAGAAAACCCATAAAAATACAAAATAAAAGGTGTTTCTTTAGCATCTGCAAAAAAAACCCCAAAAAGGCTCATTTCAGAGCCAACCTCAAAGGGGAAATAGGGAACATTATTTACATTTTAATTCCCCACGCTCAGACAGCACGTATTACATACAGGGATTTTTGAGGTTGAGAGGCATGCAAATGAGACTTGGCAGAGCAAGGGATTGGTCAATAGGGTTTACTGGGTGTGATGTGTGAGCAGAGACTTTGTCAGAAAGTCTTTTTCCTGAGAGCAGAGCAGATATCTATGGCTGTGTGTTTCAGAAGGCAGATTGTCTGGATTTTGGGAGATATGTGGATGAATTGGTTAGAGGTGCATGCAGATCGCTGTGGAGTGGCTGTACATCTTGGATTCCCTCATGTGAAAGTGCACTAGCATGGATTGCGTGGAACGAAGTGGCTGGATTTGGTACCTCTTTGTGCTAATTTGGTGACACAGTTTCATCCAGATATTATTATTCATTGTGGAGGGAACAGTTTAGGACATGTGTCTGGAATGTCTTTGCAATTTGCAATGAAAGAAGGACTTGGGAATGTCATGGACATATATCCAAAGTAATGTTTTCACGTATCGCGCAGACAAACGTGGCTGTGTTCTTCTTCATTTGGTCCACAAATGGAGAAAGCAAGGCGCAGTGTCAACAAGGCTATCTGTGCCTTTTTGTGAGATGTTGGTATGTCCTCTTTTCACAATGAAAACATTATGTTTTGTAGTACACACATTTTTCGCAGAGATGGAGTACATCTTACTTATGTTGGCAATCAGATTTTTCAGCGAAATATACAAGATGCATTGCAAACTTTTTTTGGAATTACAGCAATCCAGTTTGCAATATGTGTTGACCATTTGAAGTTTTCGAAACACAAGAAAACACCACAAAAGAAAAGAGAAAAGTGCAATGGTTCTGACAGGGCAGCACCGCAAAAATGTAGATGTCTGCGGACTGTCCACAGACATCTATAAACGCACAGGGCCCTGCAGCATTTCATTGACACTTCTATTTTTGAACTGTGAAAGGCGGCTCTGAAATGAGCCTTTTTTTCTTTTGGATTTTGTTGGTTTATATATTTTTTTTGTTTTTTTAAACACGACACACAAGCAAAGGAAGTGAAGGAGGATAAGGAAGGGACACCAACTACGGAGATAAGAAAGGGCAGGTGGAGAGAGGAAGATGTAACGTGGGCCTTATTCAGGTAGGTAGCAGTCCTTCTCATGCTCCTTGACCACATTCTTGAAAGTACTTCGAAGGTTCTCCCCCCTGCAGAGTACTGCGTCGTAGTACATGCACAATACTGTGACCTTCGAAAGGTAAGGATCAACAGTATCACGTTTGGCCTGCAAGGCAGCTGGGGGGATGTGCTGCCCCACAAGAGTGTGTCTTGTGGTGGCAGGAGCAGAAATGGAGGATGCTGCAGGGGAACTCAACCTACTATGTTTATCGCAAGGTACAACCTTATGAATAGCCCCACCGTGGAACGACTTTAGGTGTCGCTTCATTGAGGTAGTACCATAGCTGTACAAACCTGGTTTCCCACGACTCAGCACCACCTTGCACTGATTGCTTGTCACCTTGTTTGCACATGCTTTTGGTATTCCATCAAGAGTGGTAAATAACCTCCACACACAAGAATCATGGTGAGCACTAGTAGTAGGGACTTCGACTACCTCATCCTCTTCATCCTCTTCATCACTCTCCTCTGTATCCTCACACCTGTTTCCCTCTGCAGGTCCTTGGGGAGGTGTTGGTGGTGGGGAGGTGTTGGTGGTGGAGGGGGTGGGGGTGTTGTTGAGACAGCAGTAGAACCAGCAGCAACCATGGATGCCATCAGGACAGCTGTTTTAAAGAGCAAGAGCAATCCAATGCAACATGAAGCAGTCTTTGTCCTGGAAGCCCAAAAACACCTGCGCTGCCTGCAAACACTTCGAACACCAAGAAAGGGCTCAAAAAATTCCAAAAAGTATGCAGAGCGCCAGGGACATGGTCTGGGACATGTGCAAGGGTGAACTTTCCCAGGAAAATACCTTGGATTTCCCAAAAAAACACTTTTTAGGTGTCCAGGGGCCCGGACAATGTTAGTTACGCTTAGCATGGGTGTGGTCACATGATGAAGTTGCGGACATGTTTGCGAATGGGACGGCTGTCAGTAGGACACCAAATGCGCATAGTCGGGTCTACGCATGTGTGCGGGTGTTCTACGGACAGTGTTCCAATCCCCGAACTAATTAAAAGTGCCACAGACATGTGCGGACAGGCACAATGTTCGTAGGTGCCAAGGGTGTGATACGCATGCGTGCGGGTGTTCTACCGACAGTGTTTAGGTCCTCCATCAAAATAAATGTGCGTCACAACTTTGTGGACAGGCGGATGGGCTATGTGTTCTACGGACATATCCATTCTGGTTGCGGACAATGCGAAAAGGGGGAATGTTCTTAGGACACTTTAATTTGCATAGTCACACACATGCGGATGTCCTTAGTGTTCTGCTGACACCCCCATTTTGACTACGGACAGCTCGAACAGGTACAGTGTCCTTAGGACACCCCCATTTTGCCTAATTATGGACAGGTGGACATCTTGTGTGTCCTAAAGACACTTCCATCTTGATTGAGAACAGTGCAAACAGGTATAGTGTCCTTAGGACACCCCCATTTTGGTTAATTGCAGACAGGCAGACATCTTGTGTGTCCTAAGGACACCTTCATTTTGATTGCAAACAGTACAAACAGACATAGTGTCCTTAAAACAGTCCCATTTTGGCTAATTACGGACATCCCAGACACCAGCTCTGTCCGCGGACACCCTAACTGCCTTTTTAAAATAAATAAGACAAAGAGGAATATGATAACAACACACTTAATATTTTATTATTGCCTAAAAGTATAAACATTATGAAAGAGAGGGGGAAGCAGAAACTGATAGAAAGACAGGGGAATAAGGGGTTTATACATGATGGATGGTAGGGGAGGAAGGGATTGAAGTCTCATCGTAACGTTTTTCTTGCTGGGGAGTTTTTGGTGATGGTTGGCTGGGACATGGAGAAGGGGTACAGGTACATGTGGGACAGTGATATATATTTTTTTTCTTTTATATGGTCCTCCACAAAATGTTTTAAAAGAATGAAATTTGACATTAACAGATCCATGGTTTGCTCCATTCGCTACAGATGATTTTCTAAGGTCTCTGTTTCAGTATTTTTAATGTCTGTATGGTCTGTAAAAATATAATGTGTTAAGTACACATAAAGTAATGCTTATTAATTGATTTATATAGAGAAGTGTAGTGTCTACCATTAGTATCACTGTTTTCACTCATTTCATCCTGAGGAACATGTTCTTCCAGCCATTCCAAAGTACTAGACATTTCTGTGCAAAAATAAAAAAAAAATTATATTTAGTGTACCTAATACACAAAGTTTATAAATATATACAATAAATGCAGTATACTCACTAGTTTCTTGCTAAGTTTTGCTGTTACTGCTGCGTAGGTGTGCTGTTGCTTTTTGCTGTGCAGTTTCTGTGAGGTAATTCTTTTGGAGGCATATTTATTTTGTTTTGGTATATTCCATTATGTTGCATATGCTATGTAATTGGACGGTTGGTTTCTTACATATACAGTTTGCACTTCTTATTTATTATTGAATGTAATGTATTTATGTGCTGCTTTTTGAACATTTTTAGTGTTTTTATTGCATGATGCAACAATGTAAGATACCTCCTGAGTTTTTAGATAGTGTTGCTGTTGACTACGTCTGTCCACGGACATGCGCATGGTCCGCAGACATCAGAACTACTAGCGCAGGTAGGGGTATCAGTATGTTTTATGTTATATGTATATGAACTAAGGGAATCCTAGTAAACTTTTATCAAATTTATAATATCTGTATTCAGTGAAAAAACTTTGTTACAAGAACATTATGGTTAAGTTGTGCTGCTAAAAACCTATGAAATTCAGTAAAAAAACATTGTTAATGGGACGTTATGGTTAAGTTCCGCTACTAAAAACCTATGAAATTCAGTGAAAGTAACTTTGTTAAAGAGATGTTATGGTTCCAAGTAAAACTGAAAAACCCCTGAAATTCGCTAGTTATGGTAAGCTAAGCAACCATAACTTGCGCCACCACCATGCACTGCTAAAACTAACAACCAGGACATCAAAGATATAGTAATCACCACGAACCCCAATATGTATAGCAATCACCACAGCACCCCATGTCAGTCTTTTCATTCCTTGTTGCCACAGTGGACACTGTATATGTTGCACAATAGGTTTCTTCAGGCCCACTAGCCATGGCATTCTTCACAGAGATCCATTAATCCCTGGCTAGGAGATCTGATCACTGTAATATTAAAATAACTTTTTTTTCAATCTCTCCTCATTCCTGCAGTATTCGCCCGACAATGTCAATCAACTGTAGATATTTAAATATTATTTATCTATTTATTACATGCCGCAGCCCGCAGGCATCAAGGCGCACAAAAAGACACACACACACATAAGACAAACACTTCTGACCTGTGGGTTCCTAATCACAAGTGAGGCTGTTTCAATTGAAAATCAATGTCTTCAATTGTTTGTGGAACGAGAGGAGATTACTATCTCTTTGTAGGTCCACCGGGAGTACATTGTAGGCACTAGCTGCCTGGACTGGAATAAAATGACCACTCACTCTTGTTCTCTTAACCTTAGGGCAAATAAGCCAAAGGGTATTACTCGATCTTGTGTCTCTCCTATATGTTTGCAAGGCAATGCTTTCCTTAAAGTAAGATGGTGCAGATCTAAAATACATTTATGTTTCATAGTAACTACTTTAAAAAGGATCCTAGATGAAACTGGCAGCCAATGTTATTCTTTTCTGGCAGTGGCCACATGGTCTCTTTATGGTTTTAATAATACGTACTGCATCATTCTGCAAAATGTGTAATTTATTTATGCAGCTTTTATTAGCACCCCCCAACAGCGCATTGCAGTAGCCTAGTCTGGGCATAATAATTGCCCGGACTAGAATTTCACAATTCTTGTTAGAAAAGTATGGTTTTACCAATCTCAACAGTCAGAAATGATATTGAGATTTCTTCACTACACTGTCTACTTGAGCCTCAGCACCTAGGCCTGTGTCCAACATCACACCCAGAGTCTTCACCTTATCCTGTGCTTTGATACCATGCCCATCAATACTGAAGCTTGTAAAGCATGGATCCAGTTTTGTTCTGGTTTGTGGTGATCCAAAATCTGTTTTTCTTCTGTTTAAACATAGCCAATTGGTGGTCAACAATCTTTCACCATTTTATAAATGCTTTGTATTTTCCAGGTGTCCTCCATGTAATCTCCACACAGCTCTATCAAGAGCTCTGTATCATCGGCATAGTTTGTAAACTTTGCCCCGATCTTCTCTGGAAGACTACACAGTGGGCGAATATAAATGTTAAAAATGTCTGGGGACAGGCACGCTCCCTGTGGAACTTCACAGGTGGATATTTTTATCCGTAGATGTGGCTCGACCCATGCAGACCCTTGAATTTCTATTTGAGAGAACAAGATTCAATCCATGCAATAGCATCCTCTGAGCAGCAGCACATGGTTGACCAGGTAATCAAAAGCTTTTGATGATCTAAAAGATCAAAAGCTGCTGACAAGTAGCCCGGCTTTACTCCGATCCACGATTCCCAGCATCTGGGTATATAAGTCAAAGAGCACACTCTCAGTTCCATAATTGTTCCTGAACCCTGATTGCCTGGAATGTAAAATATTTTCCTGCTCTAAGTATTCATGAAACTGTATCGTGGCCACCTTATCTATAATTTTTAAAAGAAATGGGACATTTGTAATAGGCCTCAAATTGCTTGTGTCCATGGGGTCTAGTCCCTTCTTTTTTTGTAATGGTGTGACCCCTACTTTCTTGATACTTTCAGGAATAGTATTATGTATAGAGGTGACATTTGTAAAACGTGTTAAAAATGGTGCAAACATATCAACATTAGTCAGGATAATTTTTGCAGCAATAATATCCCCGGGGCAGGATGTCGATCTCATTCTACTCAATGTCTTCTCTATATCTTCAACAGAAATAGCCGAGAAATTATACAGTGGGGAACTTTCCCTTCTAATTCTCACATCTGTCTCAGATAAGTGGTATTGACCTATCCATGGCCCCAGGGTTCCCTATATAATGCCTCAAAATCCCCAACTCTTCCCTGTCCTCACAGGCAGTCACCAAGGGCCCCCTCCTCTTTCCATGGTACCCCCTCTCCCCTCAATAGTTTTTTTCCTCCCTGGCCCTT
This sequence comes from Ambystoma mexicanum, assembly GCF_040938575.1. Taxonomy (NCBI): domain Eukaryota; kingdom Metazoa; phylum Chordata; class Amphibia; order Caudata; family Ambystomatidae; genus Ambystoma; species Ambystoma mexicanum. The sequence continues at coordinate 175,703,991 of NC_090924.1, read as the reverse complement.
TCCTGGCCATTGCCCCCTACCACTATTTGGTTTGTGTGACTCATTTTCTTCTCCGATGTGGACTTGATTTAAATGCAAGTCCTGAATTTCAGGGGGTTGTGTTCAATTTGATCTCCTTAACACTCTCTTAATGATGGTTTTTCAATGAATTTCACAGGTTTTGTCCTACCTTAGTTTGGCCATTGCCATTGCAAATGTTCTACCAACAGTTTTCTTTTGGGCCCACTAGCCATTGCCTTCAGCCATTTACCAACAAAACTGGAAGTTGGGGTACCCCTACTATGCTGGCAGAAGGGAAGCAACAAACAGTATTAAACAGAAATCAAACCAGCGGAAAGAAAATATGTTCGCTCAAAGAAACAGAAGGGAAGAGCCCCCCCCCGTCCACAACACAGATCACCCTACAAAGGACAATAGATCATTTTAAAATACTAGTTTTATTTCATTTTAATTCTTTAAAATAAGTATTAAATTGTCTAAAACTCGTGTATAATATACAAATGACAAACAATTGTATATAGTTAATAAAGTGCATAGTATAAAGTGAAAAAGTGCTTATATCAAGTATTGACTGCAATTAAAAAAACATGAACAATAAATCATGATAGTCCTAGATGTCAATGTGCAGGTCCTGAGGAGAAAAGCACACACGAGTGAAGGGGATCACTCGAGTGGGGAGCCCCCGGTCACCTGAACATACATAAAGGCAAAGCACCAAAATTAAATAAAAAAAATATATAATCTAAACAATTGTTAATCATATAACAAGAAAAGAAGATTAATTAATTGCAGCAGCCAAAACATGAGACAAAAGCATAATGATCACAAGAAACACTAGAGTTAGCCATGGGGTGCTGTGCGTCAACTACTCGAGTGTCAGGACAAAAAAATAACAAACCTTACAATAGGCCTGGCACTGATGGCAGATAGTAGTTTCGATGGAAATAACACATCTAACTTAAATGCAGATGATGTCCATCTTCTTCAATATGTAGCATTCCTGTAAAGCGTCATGGTTCTTTAATAGTTCATCTGTGTCTTTAGATACACACCCAATATTTTGTTTAAATAAACTGAACTTTACAGTTTATTATATAAAAGGCAGAAAAATCGCACCTAAAACAGAAAAAAGAAAAGAGAAAAAGGAAAAAAGGGAAAACAAAAAGGGGTGAGGGGACACATGAATCAAAAATTACAAGAATGAAAACTGGTGATCTGTGGGTGAGCCACAGGGAGCACCTCCCGTTCCATACAATTCAGATATATCGAGCTACATAGTGTATAATAAGGGAAAAAAAGGTATTCATCATAATCTCAACCAATGAGGCTGATCCTGGAATCCTGTCTATAAATCCAGGGAATAACAATCGGGCTGTGCCAAAAATAGATCTCTACAAATAGATCTGAAATGGAAGGGTACAACAGTAAAAATTAATAATTAACGGCCAGGAAATTACATGGTCGATAATTTCTCCAGAAATTCAGCGAAGCAAAAGAGCCCTCAGGGGTCAGGCTTACTTTCCTAAACAGGTATGAAAATTAATTATTAGAAAAATGTCTGGCATAGCCTTGTCGGTGGAAAGCCTCTAATATAAAACAGCATGTCTAATCACTAATAATAGACCCAGGGAACAACTCACTGAAAGGCAACTCGTAAGTCCACTGGGGCTAAGTCATTTTCAGCATGACAGTCAATCCGTGGTCGAGTAAGTGGTAAGGATGAAGCGCTGTCATCAATGCAGCCATGAATACTGCGTTTTTTCCATTTTGCAAAATGGTTCAGTGCGTTATGCCTCTATGGTCAAATGAGGCCAGGATGGACTTTATGAGTAGCTGTAAAGCAAAAGCCACAAAACTCTATTACTTAAAAAAAACATCAAGGGAAGAGAAAACAATGCGCGTTAAGTCCGAAATACTGCTGGCTGACGTCCCGGCTGTACAATATAAATATTATTTGTATATGTATGTTCAGGTGACCGGGGGCTCCCCACTCGAGTGATCCCCTTCACTCATCTGTGGTTTTCTCCTCGGGACCTGCACATTCACATCTAGGACTATTTATTTTTATTTTTGATTATGTTTCTTTGAGAAAACATATTTTCTTTCCGCTGGTTTGATTTCTGTTTAATACACTTCAGCCATATACCAACATGTAGCATAGGTTTTGAGATTTGAGGCCTCACTAGTTATGGCCTTCACCAGTGGCCTTTGTGCGTGTTGCACCAATATCTTTCTTTTGGGCCCATTAGCCATGACCGCTGGCCATGTCAGACCATTAATTTGTTACCAAACACCAGTTGCCCACTGCCCAGAACATGTAGGCACTGCATATGTTAAACCTTTTTCTTCTAACTCCATATTGCTGTAATAATTTGGTAGTGATCATTTTTAATAACAGAGCTTCCTGCGGGTGAGTGGCGTTTTGCGGATTCCGCAATAACGGGAACAATTGCTCAGAAATGAAAATTCTTCCACATCCTCACAGGCACTCAACATATGCCCCCCTTCTTTTTCCTCATCCCTCACTCCACTGCATTGTCTTCCCACCAATCTTCTACCATTACCCCTATGACTCATTCCACTGTGTGGTGGACATTTTATTTCTGAGTACATCTTGTGGTGTTGCCGCTGTAATCTAGTGAGATTCACATGGTCTCCCCTGATAACCTGAACTTGTCCTACACATAATTGCCTCCCCAACCCATCCCTAATTTCACATGACATCAACTTTCCCACTCCCGACCTGTAGCCTGATGTGATTGCTGTTTCTATTGGTATTTATATAGCCCGACGGCCGGGACATCTAAACGCTGTGGTTCAAAACAATCAGTGTTCCCATAGGAGTGACTACATAAACAGAAGAGTTTTGAGTCTCTTTCTGAAGTTAAGAACTTTTTTAGACTCTGTAACGTCATGGGGGAATTAATTCCAAAGTTTGATGGCCTCCTTTTTCCTCCTAATAGTGTTTTGAATTCTTTCATTTGCGGGTTCTCCTGGTAATATCACAGGAATCCTTCACATCGAGCAGAAAAAAAAGGCAGCTTTTCATTTCTGGAACCCGCTCAGCCTCTCTGATGCAAAGCAACTAGGCTGATATATATAAGGGTTTTAATGAACCAGAGGCACCCCCATCTCTCTGTCAAATATTTTAAACACCATTGGATGGATTTACTTGCAAACTAGTCGAGAAAATTAAGTCAATGCTTTGTGCATAAATTGTTTCTTATTTGGTCCAAATCTGCCCAATGGTTTTCACAATATGGGTATTTAAAAACGGCACCTTTTCTCTATGGGCAAATGAATGTGAGTTGGCTGAAAACAGCATTTTATGTTTTCTTAATAACATTTTCATTTTATAACAAACTGTTGCCAAAATGTCCAGTTTTCAGTAAAACAAACACTTTGTTCTGAAAGTGTCATCCAAACCAATCCAGCAAGTCAAAAGTTATTAGCCTTGCTTATCCTCTCTGCTGTAAAAAAAGCACCAAGGATGATTTAATGGTTTTAAGGAGCAGGGGGCACCCTCTCTCTGTTCAATACTTTAAGAACTACTGGATGGATTTAACCCAAACCATTCAAGAAATGTCAGCCAACATTTGTGCTCACGTTGTTTCTTATTGGGTCCAAATCTGCACAGCAGTTTTCGCGCTACGGCTGTTCAAAAACTGCAGTTTTTCTATATGGGAAAATTAATGGGATAAAAACTGTGAAACTATGATGTTTTGTTTTCTTAATAACCTTTTCATTTAATAGTGTATTGTAAAAAAAAAAAAGTGCAGTTCTGAAGGGTAAAGGGGCCCTTGACAAACATTTTGTTTTGAAAATTTCATACAAATACATCCAGCAAGTTAAACGTTATTACCAATAGAATTCTAGGAAACAATGGCTGCTTTTTCATTTCTGAAAAGCCTCTCAGTCTCTCTGATGCATTCTGGGACACATATACAGCTATCATTTTTGGAGAAGGGGCTCCCCGTTCTCTGTCAAATATTTTAACAACTACTAGATGGAATAACCCGAGACCTCTCCTGGAAATCGGATCAACACTTTGTGCCCAAGTTGTTTAGTACCTGGTCCAATTCTGTTCAGTGGTTTTTGCTGTGTGCTGAGCAAAAATGTTGACTTTTTCTCTATGGCAAAAATTGTATTGGGCTTTCTTAACAGCATTTTCATTTTTTAATTCATGTTTCCCAAAATGTCCAGTCTGGGAGGGGAGGCACGACAAACCTTTTTTTTCTAAAATATCAGCCAAATGCAGTCAAAAGTTATTAACAATTACATTTTCAGGTTTCCAATGACACTTTATACTCACCATAACTATAGTGTGTCCACCGGTAGCGCATGGCATAGTTAAAAGTACAATAAAGACTATGAAATTTCAAAAAATAACTTTTCTTTATAAATTTTAAATCCTTGTATGAAAACATCTGAAAAATGTTTACAGTAATGTTTTCAAAGTAGTAACCTGTGCATACCACATTTCAGAATTTGTCATGATCGCCTTCCTAGTTTAAGAAAATGTCGCTTTAGTTGTGTTTTGAACAGCTTTTAGCAGGGAGTTTTCCCATAGGAAAATAAATAATTTTTGGCACAAATATCTTAACATTGTCGGATTCAATTGTCCCCATTTTTGGCATGCACCTAGATTTCCTGAGGGATTGGTGCACTGAAAACACATTGAAAATGAAACTGCCCTATTTTGAGATATTAACATTTCAATATGTGGTGCACGCCCAAAATAAATGTGCATCTTTCAAACCAACTGTGCTAAGATTGTCTGCGTTTCAGAGTTCATACATTACACCAATGTATCTTCTGAAAACAAACATGAAATTCAAGGCTGACATTTATGTCTGTTTATAGATGTAATTAATGATTAATGTGCAGAAACTATACAAAGAGGTGTATGAGTTTAACAGATCGTACCTTTACACAATTCCAATCTCCTGAAAACTCACATGAAAGAAAGGTAGGCCCGATCTTGATAGGACGAAATGGTATATAGGTGCTCTCCTGAAATGTAGAGAAAATACAATAAATATATATATATATATACTTGAGGGTGTAGGAGGGTGTAGGAGGGTGCAGGGGAGAGGTAAAATAGCCCTGGCACTGGGCTGTAAATTCACAAGAGGAAAGAAATCAGTGTCCACAAGATGTGGAGCACTCTCATCCCTTGCACACCAGATACTTGTGTACAGAGGACACGAGTGCTCCACAGCTTGTGGACACCGGTTTCTTAAGGCCTGACCTTGATGTCAGTTTTCAGGAGATTTAAATGTAATGTATGCACTGTAAATCTCATACGCCTCTGTCAGTTTGCGCACATTAATTCATGGACGAACTGTAAAAGTCATGCATGCCTATTGCACATATTAAAAGCTCACATCAAAGTTAAATTTGAAATGAATGTGAGCTTTCATACATACACGAGGAATACAATACATGAGTACATTTTATATGAAAATTCCACAAACAAACATTTACCATATATTATTATGTTAGCTCTTATTTCACATTCTCCTGTGACATGGGCTCCTATGACACAAGCTCCAAACACCAAACTCTTGTGACACGTGCAGCTACAACATTAGCTCCTATGGCAACAAGTTCTGTAACACATGGGGCCTCATTACAACCCAGGCGGTAAGTTCCCTACTTTACCACCATGGTGTAAACTCCGTTTACACCATGGTGTATGGCGGATTTACCGCCCCATTCCAAGGTGAGTGGGGTGGTAAATCCCCATTCCCCATTTACCCTTCCCCATTCCCATTTTTGGGAGTTGGGAAGGCGCTAATTACGGCACCGTAAATTACGGTGCCGTAATTAGCACCAAGGCGGGTTAGCGCCTTGCATTTTAACGCCTGCTAAAAGCAGGCGTTAAAATGGTAATCAGGCGTTAAGGGTTAACGGCGCCGATGGCGCCGTTAAACCCTTAACGCCTGGGTTGTAATGAGGCCCATGGTCCTACAACACACACACAAGCGTTCCTATGCCACACACTCCTATGACACACACTCCTATGACACAAGCTCCTATGACACAAGCTCCTACTACACACACTGCTATGACACACACTCTTACAATACATGCTCCTACAACATTTGAACCTATGACATGTTCACCTATAACAAAGGCTCGTATGACCATGCTCCTATGACACATGCTCCTACAACATGTGCTACTACAAAACACCCTCTTACCACTGACTCTAAAAACACAAACTCCTATGCGACACACTCTTAGGACACAAGCTCTTATGAAAAGCTCTTGGGACACAAGCGCCTATTACCCATATTCCTATGACACATGCTATAACACATCCTAATACGGCATATGCCCTGATAGGACCCTCTTTCCACACATTCCTATGACAAGCGATCTTAAGACACATGGTCTTACAAAGCACACTGTCACAATACACACTCCAGCAACAAGTGCTCCTATCAAACATGCTCATATGACACATGTCCATATGACACATGCTCTTGCAAGACAGGTTCCTACAACACGTGCATCTAGGACACATGCACCTATAGCATGCAGAGATACTACATAGTCTCCTATAACATTGCTTAGAATAAATGTAAATCTTCTATACAAAACATACACTGACATGTATATTGTGTACATTACACACCCTCAGAATGATTGTACAGATTCTATACAAACGTACACGGACATGTAGTGTATGTTTATTACTCTCGAAAAAAGAATGTGAAACTCCTAAACAAAATATACATGGACAGGCAGAGCATGTACGTTATATACACACTTATTATGAATGTACAGTTTCTACATAAAATTTACACAGAACGCAAGATCAGAATGAACTTATAGCTTCTATCCAAAATGTACACAGACATACCATCTACCTGCACTTAAAAATGTCCAACGTGGGTTGTCCTTAATCCATGTATGTCCAATTATGTATTGTACCAGGTGACTGTTCCATTTACTCCCCTCCACAACCTGTCAAGCTAGTCAGAATGTCCCTCAAACTCACCCCATTGTAAGAAGCTCACTTTTTCCCCATCAAATCTGATTTCTTATCTATTGCATGTTCTTTGGTGATCAAAAGAGCATTGTTCGGCCTGTATATAAATAAACAAATAAAAAAATAAAAAAGTAAATACAAATACAAATAAATACATTTGAAGTATGTACATTAAACATTCTCATAATTAATATACTGTTGCTATATAAAATGAACACTGACATGTAGAATGTGTACATTACATGACACACACTCCTGTTGTACATGAACTTACAAAACATGCTCCTATAACACATGCACGTACGACATGTACACCTTCAACAAACTCTCCTATGCCATGTGCTCCTACAACACACCCTCTTACCAGAGACTCCTATGTCACATGCTTCTATGGCATACACTTTTATAACACAAATTGTTATGAAATGGTCTTGGGATGCACGCACCTAGGACACACTCTCCTATGAGACATGCTGCCACATGTGCTCCTTTGAAGTATGCTTCTATGACACCTTCTTACCACAAACTTCTACGACACACACTCATACGACATGTACTCCTATGAGACTGCTCCTATGTTCTGTACACCTATGACATGTGAAGCTGCAACACATGCTCTTGTGACCCATTCTTCAATGACACATTCTTCAACGACATTGCACAGAATAAAAGTACAGCTTCTATAAAAATGTGTATATGAACATATATAGTTAGTACTTTGCACATTCTCAGAATTAATGTACAGCTTCTATTCAACTGTAGATGGGCATATAGTGTATGTACACTACATATGTTGACATATAATGTACAACTTATATGCACAATGTACATTGACAGGTAAATTATGTACATAATGCATGATTATTATGAATGTATAGCTTTTACACAAATGTACATGGACATGCACAGTATGGGTGTTACTCATGCACAGACATTTAGAGTATTTATATTGTTTACATGAAGAATGAATATACTGTTTCTATACAATATTTACATGTAGAGTATGTATATTACGTGACACACACTCCTATGATTCACATTCTTACGGGACATGCTCCTACAACATGTGCACCTACTACATATGCTGCTACAACACATCCTCTGAACACACACTCCTTTGACATGCTGTCCTACGACACATACTCTTATGACAAAAACTCTTATGACAAGTTCTTGGGGGGGGACACAAGCTCATATAAGCCAAGCTCATATGACAAGTGCTATGACATGTGCTTCTATGACAGGTGCTCATATGCCACCCAGTTACCAGAAAACCTCTTTGACACTGGCTTCTATGACACATGGTCCTACAAAATAAGCTGCTAAAATACACATCTGTACAACAAGCACTCCTACAACACGTGCTCCTATGGCACATGATCATGAATGGAGATGCCTTTTTTTGCTTTTGGCACTACCTTTTGGAATGTTTCCACTTAAAACAAGACAAAGCATCCAGAGTTACTTCATTGGACCACTCCATAAACTTGGCAACACAATAGATATCCAATTCTAGGCAGTGTAACACTAATGCTCTTAAAGGGCATTAGATGTCTGGACACCTTTCCAACTGCTTGATCAGCACAGGAACAATGGACCAGTCATCGGACTAGAAGACAATCTGGCGTTTGACAACCTCTTCTCTCCAGGTTCTTATTGCAACCAAGGGAACATGTCTAAGAAGTTGATGTCCTTTCCTAACTCTCCACTAAACAATTTAGCTGCCCACAGCAATTTAGCGGTCTCTTTTCTAAGATGACCACAAACCAATTCAGCTTGCTGTGCATGTGTAGAGGTCAAGGGATGTAGGTATATTGATTTTTGAAAAACTGGTCAAATCAGTTTTTCTTGAATCTCAGTGCTCAAAGGTGCCCTAAGAAATGTAGATGTAAGGTGAGGTTAGGCAATATTGGTGGGCGTGGAGGGCATTATAAAGGCAGTGGTGGGATAAAGGAGGTCTCCCCCACCTTCTATAAAATAAAATGAGAGTAAAACAATTTGAGAAAAAAAGGTTAAGGTTATACCAAAAAATATGTTTATCAATAGGCATACATCCAGTGTAAGAGCACAGCTGCTCATGTCCACCTTATCAAAATACAGATTCCATTCTAATGACACAAAGGTTAGCACACTCCAAGCTCCTGCCTCATTGCCCATGATACCCTTGTAAAGTGTGTCTCAGGCCATCCGTAGCTCTTCTATCAAAGAAGTAATCCTTGTGAATCACTCTAGTTGCAAAGTGTAGCTGTGCAATCAATCACAGTAGCTGTCCCAAAGTAGTGTTGTTTCTATTTAGACATTTCCTCACAACTGCTTAAAAAATATCTTTCACCTTTCTGTCTGGCAATCAGGATTCCTTCCTGTTTTACTGTGTCCCGCCCTTTGCCCAGAAATTCCTTCAATCGTGGCCTCCTGTCAATATTGCCATTCCAGGAAGGAATTAACCTTTTCAAACATAGAAAATGAAATGGCACAGCCCTGGCAAGCACCTATCATTGTACCACTGCCTTTCCATGGAAATCCCTAGCAACATGTAGCTGCCCTGGTACACCAGCAGGAGTCTGAAAGCACACGTAATATCTGCCTTTACGAGCATTGCCAGCTTCCCTTTAGCTGTGAACATCTGGTCTGCCTTTTTGAATGAGCTTCACATCGCTGAGTATCGTTCCTTACTTAAATGATCATTGAGAAAATTGTATATAGGTAAGCATGGTGGTGGATCTTCTTTTTAGGGAGCAATACCAGTGGTAACGCTTTAATGACAAAGAATGATGTTGCAAAAGTAACTGAGACTTACCCAGCTACATTTTCTTTGCCATGAGCTGTCACACCCCCTATTGTGTGCTCCCTTTCTGATTTGAGATTATTAGTCAAGAGTACTGAAAGAGGGTCCTGGAACATGGGGGAGGGGGATTATACGGGCATGCAACCAACGACAACACAAAGAAATCCCCTTAATATGTAGCCCTATCTTACATCCAACGTAATTACTATGGACTAAATACACCAATCACATTATTGTCAAGAATAATAGAAAAAGATAAAGCTTTATTGAAATATTTGCATATAAAAATGCATTTGAAATGCATTTGAAAAAAATGTTAACATCATATTTTAGAAATCATTTTCATTAGAGCATTTATTGCAACAACTTCACTACATGATAACGGTGTTGGGAATCTCTGCTAAAATCCTATATTCACCTTCAATACTCTGTGACAATATGTACAAAATGCAAAATAATGTTCAACACAGACAATTAAAAAAATTGACAGGTAACATTTCTTTATCACAAAACTCTTGAGCCAAACACGTTTCTGTCCCTTTGATTAGAAACTTTCTTTAAAGGAGGCGTTGGATTAAATTCTCCACTTGATGGACGTTTTCAAATAATGTACTCTTCAATTGATGGATATTTGCATGTGTCTTGACTTTCTACTCACATGTGGCAACATGCTTGAAATCCTGTAAGAGGAATCAATTGTTACCATGCAGATATGAGACACGGTCTGCATTTAAATTTCTTAATTATAACATCTATTAGCAAAATTACATCATGCGCAAATCCAAATTAGGACGTCTTTTAAACCAATTTTTTTTTTTTTAAAACTTTATTTTATTAACATTTTCGTAATACAACAAACAGGCTGGAAGCTTTACCATGGAATAAACATGTCACCAGCCCCAAAAAAAAGAAAGAAAAAGAGCCCCTCCCCCCCACATCCTCCCAAAAAGACGAACCCTCCCCCCCATTAACTTGGATCCAGTAGAACCCCCTTCACAGGGAGACGCGTTGCAAACTTTGTGTGACCGGAGTTCGGGAAAGAGCAAGAATTTCAACTGCGTGTTTGGCTGCATGTCATCCGCTGTCCCCTGGGCCGTGGGTGCCCTTTTCCATCCACGTTCCCTCCCCGAGCATCAGTGGACCTCCCATCCCCAGATCTGCTGTACCCCGTACCAGTTAGTCTGGAAAGAGTTCATGTCATTGTTCATCATCGCTGTTAATTTGTCCATCAAGAACATGTTTTTAACCTTGTGTAGCCAGTCCTCCTTTGCGGGCGTCTCCCTGCTCTTCCTTTTCTGGGCCAAGGCCACCCTCCCGGCCCTCAGCATTGTTTCCCACATTCTCGGGTATCTGTATACCTCCGTGTCCTCTGGGGGAAGGCCCAGCAGCACTGTCAGGGGATTATGGGGAAGCAGTTCCTCCGTGACTTCAGCGATCCAACCCCTTACCCTCTCCCAGTATGTTTGCGCTTTCGGACAGTGCCACCACATGTGGCCCCTCGTGCCTGCCTGGTCACATCCCCTCGGGTAGGCGGGAGATGTTCCTGTGAACATTTTTGACAGTTTAACGGGGTCTCTATGCCACCCCTGTAGGATTTTAAAGTTGTGCTCCATGTGCGCTGTGAACAGGTTCCCGTGGAATGCTATTTTAAATATCCTCGACCAGGAGTCCTCCGAAATTTCTTCCCCGGCCAGGTCGTTCCAATAAGTGCGGAACCCCCTCCTTCTCCCCAGGTCAACCGTGTTAAGGATTTTGTACATGGCAGAAACCGCCCCCTTCCTGGAGGTTGCAGTATCGAGTAGTTTCTCAAAGGGGGTCATCTGTCTCTTTAGACTCTGGCCCCATGATTGATCGCACAGGATACCCTTCAGGCGGAGGTACTCGAATATGGAGATTGACTCCGGGCTGAGGGCGACCCTCAAGTCTTCGTATGGTAGGAATTCTCCCTCTTTAAAGAGTTGTCCAGCCCATTCCATCCCTGAGTCTGACCAGGACTGTGCTTTACGGAACCCCCTGTTTCCCAGTCTAAGTGGGTGACCCCAAAGGGATGACATCGGGGACGGCCATGATGTCAGATGTGCCGTTTGGGGGCCCTCCCTCCAGATTGCCCAGAGAACTCCCAGTGTTGGGTGGGATTTGAGCCTGTTCGGGATGAATTTGGGTGGGGCCCATAGGAGGTCGCGTACCTTGAGTGGGTGCGCATCCATGTCCTCCAGGTACCACCAGTATGTGCCCATCCCTTCCCTCATGTGTTCCAGGAGGACGCGCAATTGGGCGGCGCTGAAGTAAAGGTGGAAGTCAGGCAGCCCGAACCCCCCCTCCTCTCTAGGTAAGGTAAGAATGGCCTTCGCGGTTCTCGGGGTCCTGCCCTGCCATACAAACTCGCGCACCGCGTTCTGGAGGACCCTGAATGTTTGGTCGGGGACGCTGGTAGGGAGAGCGGTGAAGAGGTATAGTAAGCGCGGGAGTATATTCATTTTCACTGCCGTCATGCGTCCGTACCAGGACAGGATCATGGAGCCCCATCTCCTTAAATCGGCGGTGACCTGTGACATAACGGGGTGTCATGATCTCTGCTTCCAAAAGGTCAGGGTTTTCCCAACTCCCTTGGAAGCAGATCCATAACCCAGGTTCCAAGTGCCAACCAGTCCCAATTGGGACCTTTTGGACCCAGTCCTGGCGCCAGTGGCACCAGGCTCATAAATATGCCCAGTCCCAGCGCTGGAAGCGCCGGGCTCATAATGCTTGGGTGGACTTACCTGCAGCAGACCATGCTGCTTACTTGCCTGCCAGTTGAGCCTCTGATCCTCTTCTGTTTGGAACTACTTTTCCTGTTGGGTGGGGCAGGAGCCACTCCCTAGATTCAGAACACTGGAACTCTTCTGGAAAGCAGGAACTCTTTTCTTACCTAGGCGTGGCTGTGGAAGGAGACACCTAAGCACTACAGGAGGCTATTTAAACCACACCCGATGGATGAATCTTGCTTTGCGTTATTCTGCATCCTCTGCAGCAGAACGCTCATCGTGTCTTCTGCATCTGATCCTGGGCCTAAGGAAAAAGGCTTACCATCCTGAATCCAGTCTTCAGCAACACCTATAAAGACAAGAAAGAACAGGTTAGCATTACGGTCTTCAGTGACAGCTCTTCACTTACCTGGTCCATCGGCTGTCACCAGCGCCTCGCGCTGCATTCCGGCACCTGAAAGACAAAGGCTTACCTACTCTTCGTGCGCTCCGGAGGTCTTCACACTGCATTCCGGCATCTGAAAGACAAAATCTTACCAACTCTTCGCACGCTCCGGAGGCCTTCGGCGCTGCATCCCGCATCTGAAAGACAAAACAAGGTGCGTTTAAAGACATTGGGGAACTTTAATACTCACGTGCCATTACTCCTTTCCACATCCAACCCAGTGGGTATTCCGGCACCCTGCAACCGCTCCGAACTTGTACCTGCAAAATAAAAGACAGTTAGAGCGCATCGTGAAGCAGGCAACAAGCGCTTACTTACGTGCTTCCAGGCGCTTCTATTCATCACACGGGCTCCATCTTCAACTCACTTCAGCCAGGCATCCGCCATCGCCGGAACCCTGCAAAACAAGAGACATCATTCCTAAAGACTTTTAAAGACATTAGAATTACTCGAAACTTACCGTTCGTGCAGTAAACGACGGACAGCAGTCCTCTGAAGTCAAGAGGCCTGCTCCCCTTATCCAGTGAAGAAACTGGTTACCGCACCCTGCCCCGAGGCAGATGGAGAGCACGGCGTTCACTTACCTAAGGTGAGAGCGTTAACCTTTGGGTTCTACAGGAGAAGAGAAAGGGAAGAAGAGAGAGACATTCAATAACCCAGTTCATCAATCCCATATTTTCTATCTGCAGACATCTTACCCTTCGAGTCAGACATACAGTGCACAGAGGTCCAGCCCAAAGAGCCAGCCGTGTGTTACACATCACCTTTGAAGATACGGTATACGCCCAGTCAAGACCGGCGCCTCTACGGGAATCAGGTGAGCGTTACAGAACGCAAAGCCTACCGCAAAACTCCCGTCCAGGCGCTATGGAAACCTCGGATACCGACCAGCTAGCCCAGTTACTTGGGGAACTAAGGGCAGAAGTGCATGCAGCCCGTCAGGAAACGAACGCTCTAAGAAGGGAACTGATTATTTCCAAGGAGCGAACAGATGATCTCGCTAGACAATTGCTACAGTCACAAGCCGGACAGACCCCGTTACCGCCATCTGGGGGAAATCTTCCTTCTACATCCTCTATGAATCCAGTGCAGATCAACCTACCTGGGAATGTACCTCTGGCTCCGCCCGAACGATTTTCTGGTGACCCAAAGAGGTTTGCAGTATTTATCAATCAGTGCCGGTTGCATTTCTTATGCCGGCCAGCAGCCTTTCCAACTGATCAAGCTAAAGTAGCTTTCGTGCTTTCGTACCTTAGTGGCAAGGCGGCAGACTGGTCGATCCCTCTAGTAAATCAAGATGATCCGGTCCTCCATGATTTTCAAGCTTTTCAGCTCAGTATGGAAAACTGTTCGCAAGACATTCACAGGGGCAGGCCTTGGACAATGAGCTTCTTTCGTTGCGACAAGGTAATCAAGACCTTTTGGCTTATATTGCGTCTTTCAACAGACTGATAGTGGAAACTCAATGGCCTGAGGACAAAAGGATTACGCTGTTTTATAGAGGTCTACGTGGAGAGCTCAAAGATGTGTTAGCCCAAGTAGTGAATCCCCCACAAGATTGTTCGGACTATATAGACTTAGTCGTTCAAATAGATCACAGACTGCAGAACAGGAAGGCCGATCGTTCCAAGTTTGATGCTCGAGTAGTTTCCAAACCGCCAACTCCTTCCAAAGGAGTAGACTCCGGGGAACCCATGCAAATAGGGGGCCTGAAAGGTCCTCTAACACAAAAGGAGCGGGAAAGGAGAAAACAGTTGCAATTATGCCTCTATTGCGGAAACTCAGGGCACTTTCTTCGAGACTGTCCGGTGAAACCTGCCAAGAAGGCAGTAGGAGCCGCAGTTACCAAAGTTACAAACTCTGAGCAGGGAAACGACCTCGCCCGACAAGAATAGAGGTCCTCTTGCCGAGCGTGAAAACCAGTTCCGTGACCTCGCATTTCGTGATACCTATGGTCCTCATTAGCCCTGATAATCCGGATCGATTACATGCAATTGAAGCTTACGTCGACAGCGGTGCCATCGGCAATTATGTGGATCATGAAATGGTTTTGAGGATGAATCTAACTCTTTGTCCCAAGGCTGTAAAAGACGTCATTACTACGGTGGATGGTACGGAGATAGCCTCCGGGCCAGTAACGCATACCACTCAAGAGGTGACGCTAGTAAGTCAAGATGGACACCATGAGAAGATCGTGTTCGATGTGATCAAGGCCCCTCAGTTTCAGATTATTCTAGGAATACCTTGGTTAGAGAAACACAATCCTCTGATCGATTGGCGAGCAAGAACGGTTCAGTTTCCAGAATGTGTCTCTACTTGTCACCCTCCACCTGGTGTTGCACTGGCAGCAATTTCTTCAGAGACTCCCCAGTTACCTCCCGAATACCTAGAATACCAAGATGTTTTCCGGAAGGATCAGGCTAACTCTCTACCTCCTCATAGGTCTTATGACTGCCAGATAGACCTGATACCTGGATCTACTCCTCCTTGTAGTAGAATTTATGCCCTCACCGAGCCTGAGAACCTTCACCTTCGACAATACCTGGATCAATACCTGGCAAATGGGTTTATTCGTCCTTCCAAGTCCCCTGCTTCTTCAGCTTTGTTCTTCGTTCCAAAAAAGGAAGGAGACCTTAGAACTTGTATAGATTATCGCTCCCTGAACCAGATCACCGTTAAGAATAGATATCCGTTACCTTTGATCCCTGAACTCCTGGACCAAGTCAGAAAAGCATGCATATATACAAAGCTGGATCTTAGAGGAGCTTACCACTTGGTGCGAGTAAAAGAGGGCGATGAATGGAAGACGGCCTTCCGCACCAAGTATGGGCTATTTGAATATCAGGTCAGGCCCTTCGGACTTTGCAATGCCCCGGTCGCCTTTCAATATTTTATGAACGATGTCCTCAGAGAGCTCATAGATGTGTGTGTTGTTGTTTACATTGACGACATCCTTGTTTATTCTTCATCGGAATCTGAACATCGGAAACACGTGAAAATTGTCCTCGAAAGATTGCGTCAACACAAACTTTTCGCTAAGTTGGAAAAATGTGTTTTCAACGTGACTGAAGTTGAATTCTTGGGATTCATATTATCACCTGGCGGAGTGCGTATGGATTCAAAGAAGGTCGAGACAGTTCTCAAATGGCCATCACCATCCTCCGTAAAAGGTGTGCAAAGCATGTTAGGCTTCGCTAACTTTTACCGCAGGTTTATCCCCGAATTCTCTCGAATAGTCCAGCCCATCACTGCCTTGTTAAAGAAAAACAAACGTTTTGAATGGTCTACCGAGGCGGAACAAGCTTTCCAGGATTTGAAGACTAAATTTATCCCTGCACCAATCTTAAAACACCCTCGCCCCGAACTCCCCTACATCGTGGAAACTGATGCTTCAAGCCTTGCCATGGGGGCAGTTCTATCACAAAAGGACCCGGTAACCAATCAGTTGCATCCCGTGGCATTTTGGTCCCGCAAATTCTCGCCTCCTGAAATCAATTACACGATTACTGACAAGGAACTTCTGGCTATCAAGTCTGCCTTTAAGGCTTGGCGGCATTATCTGCTGGGGGCCCGACACACCGTTACTGTGATTACAGATCACCGAAACCTGCAATATTTGAAAACCGCAAAAGCCCAATCCTCTAGACAACTCCGTTGGGCATTATTCTTTGCCGAGTTTGACTTCATAATTACCTATCGACCTGGTACAAAGAACGGTAAAGCTGATGCCCTTTCTCGGATGGGAGTGGAAGAACACTTGATCAACCCTAAACCTGTACCAATCATTCCCGAACAAAGAATTCTGGGTGTAATCGCCACAGAATCCATAGAGGAAGTTAAGGATAAAGCCAGGCAACTTGTAACTCCAGCAGACATACAGAATTGGCATCTGCAGGGAAAGGACTTTGCAGTAAAGGACAACTTATTGTATTTCCAAGAACGATTATACCTACCCAGCACAGATTTACAGAAAAAAGTAATCTCTTGTTATCACGATTCTTTAATGGAAGGACATCCCGGTATGGCCAAGACCTCAGAAAAGATCAAGCGCTACTTCTGGTGGCCGTCTTGGAAAAAAGATATCAGAGACTTTATAATGTCCTGTGGAGTATGCGCCCAAAACAAGAGTCAAAAGGAAAGACCAGCAGGCCTCTTACGCCCTATTGACATCCCACCTCGCCCTTGGCATACGCTTTCTATGGACTTCATCACCGATCTACCTCCATGCTCCGGATACAATACGATTCTAGTAATCGTGGACTTATTCTCCAAGATGGCGCATTTCATTCCGCTCAAAGGCTTGCCAACAGCAGCAACTCTGGCCCGAGAATCTCTCGAAAACATCGTCCGACTGCACGGTTTTCCTTCGGTTCTAATTTCGGATCGAGGTAGTCAATTTATTTCTCATTTTTGGCGAAGTTGCTGTCGGTCGGCTCAAATTGATGTGAGACTATCGACCAGTCACCACCCTCAGACCGACGGACAAACCGAGAGGACCAATCAAACTCTGGAACAGTATTTAGGCTGCATGCTGCAACAAACTGAAAAAACTTGGAAAGACATCCTTTGGATAGCCGAATATGCCTACAATAACTCTGTCCATTCGGGAACTGGGAAAACCCCGTTTTTTCTTTTGTACGGCAGTCACCCTCGAACCTCGGAGTTGGATCCCCTCCAAGATCTTGAAACACCAGCAGTAGACTACCTGCATTCTACAATCACCCAAGCCTTTAAGGAAGCTGTTTCTCACCTTCAAAGGGCTAAAGAACAATACAAGAAAGGAGCAGATCAACATCGGAAGGAAGCCCCTCAATATCAAGTAGGGGATCAAGTCTGGTTATCCACCAAATATCTACCTCTAAAAGGGCCATGCACATTCAACCCAAGATACCTTGGTCCCTATTCCATCACTACCATAGTAAACCCAGTAGCGGTCAAGTTGGACTTGCCCCCGCACATGAAGATACATCCGGTCTTCCAAGTCTCTCTATTAAAACCCGTGCAACCTCAAACCCGACTAACTAAATCTCCAAAACCTATCCTAGTTGATGGAGAACTCGAGTTTGAAGTCAAAAGCATTCTGGACTCCAAGATCTCCAAATCTAAACTATTTTACCTAATTGACTGGAAAGGCTACGGCCCCCAAGAGAGATCCTGGGAACCTGCTGAATATGTCCACGCTCCTCGCCTAATCAAAAGATTTCACCGAACATTTCCTGACAAGCCAAAACCCCCGGAGAGGCCCGGTTTGGGAGGGGCCTTGAGGGGGGGTACTGTCATGATCTCTGCTTCCAAAAGGTCAGGGTTTTCCCAACTCCCTTGGAAGCAGATCCATAACCCAGGTTCCAAGTGCCAACCAGTCCCATTAGGGACCTTTTGGACCCAGTCCTGGCGCCAGTGGCACCAGGCTCATAAATATGCCCAGTCCCAGCGCTGGAAGCGCCGGGCTCATAATGCTTGGGTGGACTTACCTGCAGCAGACCATGCTGCTTACTTTCCTGCCAGTTGAGCCTCTGATCCTCTTCTGTTTGGAACTACTTTTCCTGTTGGGTGGGGCAGGAGCCACTCCCTAGATTCAGAACACTGGAACTCTTCTGGAAAGCAGGAACTCTTTTCTTACCTAGGCGTGGCTGTGGAAGGAGACACCTAAGCACTACAGGAGGCTATTTAAACCACACCCGATGGATGAATCTTGCTTTGCGTTATTCTGCATCCTCTGCAGCAGAACGCTCATCGTGTCTTCTGCATCTGATCCTGGGCCTAAGGAAAAAGGCTTACCATCCTGAATCCAGTCTTCAGCAACACCTATAAAGACAAGAAAGAACAGGTTAGCATTACGGTCTTCAGTGACAGCTCTTCACTTACCTGGTCCATCGGCTGTCACCAGCGCCTCGCGCTGCATTCCGGCACCTGAAAGACAAAGGCTTACCTACTCTTCGTGCGCTCCGGAGGTCTTCACACTGCATTCCGGCATCTGAAAGACAAAAGCTTACCAACTCTTCGCACGCTCCGGAGGCCTTCGGCGCTGCATCCCGCATCTGAAAGACAAAACAAGGTGCGTTTAAAGACATTGGGGAACTTTAATACTCACGTGCCATTACTCCTTTCCACATCCAACCCAGTGGGTATTCCGGCACCCTGCAGCCGCTCCGAACTTGTACCTGCAAAATAAAAGACAGTTAGAGCGCATCGTGAAGCAGGCAACAAGCGCTTACTTACGTGCTTCCAGGCGCTTCTATTCATCACACGGGCTCCATCTTCAACTCACTTCAGCCAGGCATCCGCCATCGCCGGAACCCTGCAAAACAAGAGACATCATTCCTAAAGACTTTTAAAGACATTAGAATTACTCGAAACTTACCGTTCGTGCAGTAAACGACGGACAGCAGTCCTCTGAAGTCAAGAGGCCTGCTCCCCTTATCCAGTGAAGAAACTGGTTACAGCACCCTGTCCCGAGGCAGATGGAGAGCACGGCGTTCACTTACCTAAGGTGAGAGCGTTAACCTTTGGGTTCTACAGGAGAAGAGAAAGGGAAGAAGAGAGAGACATTCAATAACCCAGTTCATTAATTCCATATTTTCTATCTGCAGACATCTTACCCTTCGAGTCAGACATACAGTGCACAGAGGTCCAGCCCAAAGAGCCAGCCGTGTGTTACACATCACCTTTGAAGATACGGTATACGCCCAGTCAAGACCGGCGCCTCTACGGGAATCAGGTGAGCGTTACACGGGGTCATAGTTGGCGGGGGCAAGATTGGACACGTCCCTGGTCAAAATGATCCCCAGGTATCGGATTGAGGTCTTCCCCACCGCTATTCCCCCCAGGCTGTCCCGGGAGTCTAGGCCTGGGTCCCGAGTTCTCATGGGGAGGAGGACTGATTTAGATGTGTTGATCTTTAGGCCTGAGAAGCGCCCAAATGCGGACAACAGGGACAGGAGGGGGGGGAGTGAGGATTTTGGGTCCACCAGATAGGCCAGGATGTCGTCCGCAAACAGGGAGAGCTTGAATTCTACATCGCCTCTCCTGATCCCCCTGATGCCTGGGTGCGATCTGATTGCTATTGCCAGGGGTTCCATAGTTAGGACATAGATCAACGGGGAGAGTGGGCATCCCTGTCTTGTTCCTCGTGATAGGGGGAGTGGGTCCGACAATCTACCATTCACTTGGACTCTGGCCTTTGGGGCCCTGTATAATGCGGCCACCCAGTCCCTGATGTGTGTCCCGAAGCCCATCTTCTGAAGGGTGAGTTCCATGAACCTCCACTCGACCCTGTCGAATGCCTTTTCTGAGTCCAGGGAAAGGACGCTCGCGTCTAGGTCCGACACCTGAGCGTAGTGAAACAAGTCTATGGTCTTGCGAATATTATCTGAGCCCTGTCTCCCCCTAACAAACCCCACCTGGTCACCGTGGACCAGCTTCGGTAGGACCCCCTCCACCCGGCTCCCGATGACCTTGGCCAGGATCTTAACATCAATATTCAGCAGGGAGATCGGGCGGTAGGAGGAGCACTCCGAGGGGTCTCTACCGTCCTTGGGGAGCACTACAATGATTGCCTCCATCATGGAGTCCGGGAGAGGGCCCCCCTCCAGAACCGCATTGAACACCCTGCCCAGGTGGGGGGCGAGGGCCGACCGAAACCTTTTGTAAAAGTAGACTGAGTAGCCATCTTCGCCCGGGGAAGTGCCCACCTTCATGCCACTGATCGCATGTACCACCTGTTCCTCGGTCACCGGACCCTCCAACCCCTCCGCCATCTCCCTAGACAAAGACGGGACCTGTATGGAGTTTAGGAATTCCTCGATCCCCCCCCCGTCCCCCCTATATTCGGACGAGTATAGCCTTTCATAGTATCGGCGGAAGGCCTCTCCAATGTGAGAAGTCTCATTTCCCAGCTCCCCCACCTCGTTCTTCACTGCCTTCACCATTCTACTCCTCTGTACCTCCCTCAGCCTCCAAGCTAGGATCCTGTCCGCCCTGTCCCCTTTTTCGTAATACTTTTGTTTAACCAGGTGGAGGTTTCTCTCTGTTTTGTGGAGGAGGAGGTCTTTTAGTTGGAGCCTGTAGTCGTCCAGGGCGGCCACCCGGTCCCGGTTTAGGGGCTCCGTCGGGGGGCCTCCCGGTTGGAGTTGGGCGATTTTTCCCCTCAGATGCCGCTCCTGGGCTTCCCTTTCTCTTTTCCTCAGGGCTCCCAATTGGATCAGGACTCTCCGCAGGGTTGCCTTAAAAGCGTCCCACAGGGTGTGTGTTCGCACCTCACCGTTGTCATTAAGTTCAAAGAATTCTGTAATGGCGTCAAGGACCACCTGGGCTAGGACCTCGTCCTTCAGGAGGGAATCGTTACACTTCCATCTTCCCCTGTGTTCATTAAGGCCCCCTCTTGCTATGGTGATTCGGACCAGGTCGTGGTCAGACCAGGGGACTGGGTCAACCCTATGGCCAGTGACAAATGGGTACAAGGTCTCGTCCACCAGGACATAATCTATCTGGGAAAATGATGTGTGCACGGATGAGTAGTAAGTGAATAAGGGGGTGCCCGTTCTAGGGGTCGGGACCGTGTCCACCAGGCCCAGCTCCGAGTTGACCCTCTGGAAGCCCCGTGCCATGATCTCATCGGGTGCCCTGGGGGCATGGGGACCAGCTCGTTTCCGTTCCCGGGTTGGGTCCAGGACCATGTTAAAGTCCCCCCCCACCACCACCGTCCCATGGACAAAGCCTTTGAGTTTGTCCCTCACCTCCTCCCAGAACTGGATTTGGCCTTCATTTGGGCCGTAGACAACGGCTAGGGTAAGTGGGGCGCCCTGCAGGGATCCCCGCACCATCAGGTAGCGACCCTCTGGGTCCTTCAGCACGGCCTCTTTCTCGAGCCCCACGTTCCTCGCTATCAAGATGGCCACCCCTCTCTTTTTATTTTTGTGGGATGCACTGAAGACCTCCCCAATACCTCCTCCCCGGATTTTGGGTTCCTTCCCCCGTGGCCAGTGGGTTTCCTGCAAGAAGAGGATGTCGAGGTTGGCCCTTCTGAACTCTCTACAGACCAGGGATCTCTTTGTGGGCGTGTTTAAGCCCCGTACATTGAGGGAGCCCACTCCCAGGGCAGGTAAACTATCAGCCATAGTCCCACATTCCCTCCCTCTCGGTCATTACCCTCGTATCTCTTTTCTTCGCGTGCTCCCTTGGTTCTACTTTGTGGTCCCCTTTGTTCCCTCCCCCACCCCGGTGAGCCTAAAACACCCCAACTGCCCCCCGTGTCCCAACCATGTCTGAACAACCCCAACTCCCGAATACACCCTCACCCCCCTCCCCGGCGTCCAGCCAATTAGTTCTGCCATTGCTGGCTTTTGGCCGAACCACCAGCCTGCCCACCTCGGCCAGGCATTTCACACATAAAGCTCATCCCCTCGAGCCCCCAATATTCCCCCCCGGCCGTAACCCGACCATGTGTCCCCTGTACTTGCTGTTCGTGGGGACGGTAGTAGTGGTAGACTCTCCAATCCGCGCATATCCGCCCCGGATTCGGTGGGTCACCCCCGTTCTCAGTCCTCTGAGTCATTTCGTTCTCCCGCTTTTGCTGGAGATGGGGTGTTCATTTTCCGAAATTTCCTTACGCCGGTGCGCCTTCTCCTCTCTCCGGACGGGCCGGGGCTGTTCGTTCTGAGGTTCTCTGGTCCCACTGGACCCCTCCGGGGATGCGGATCCACTGTGTACTCTTGAATAGCACTCCGGATGTCTTCTTCCATGATCAGGGTTGAGCGTTGGCCCATGTATTCAAAGTTCAGGGAGAAGGGGTAGCCCCATCTATAACGCACGCCCTTTTCTTTGAATAGTAGCGTGAGGGGTCGGCACAGTCTGCGCTTGGCCAGCGTGTAGGAGGAAAGATCCTGGTATATTGAGACCTGAACATTGTTGTAGGTGATTTCTCTGGTCTTTCGGGCCTCCTCCAGCACCTTTGTCTTCTCCGAGTAATAGTGGAACCGGACCAAGATTGACCGGGGGGCCCCCGCTCTGCCCCCTGCCCTATGCACTCTGTCGAATGTGGGCTCAGTTGTCATCTCCTCTGCGAATAGGAGGGTGATGATGTCCTTCACTATTCGAATGACGTCCCTCTCAGTTTCCCCCTCCGCTTCAGGCACTCCGAAAATTCTGAGGTTGTTCCGCCTCTCTCTGTTTTCAAAGTCGTCCATCTGTCGGGCCCTTTCCTCGTCTCTCTTCTCCAGGGCCTCCAGCCTCATACATAGTTGTATGTCCTGGGCTGCTGTTGATGATTGGTTGGCCTCCACTTGCAATAGTCTATCTTCGACCTTGTCCACCCTCTGGTCCATTTTTTCAAACTTCTGGGCTATATCGGAACGCATGTCCCTGATTTCCTGCAAAATCGAGGCGAAGCCTCTTTCCATTGCTGCCGACGAGGGGGCCGCGTCTTCCTGTTGGACCATAGTTTCCCTGGGGTTCGTGCTCATGTTGCCTCTGGGGGTCTCCTGGAAACGGTATCCCTGTAGGGCTTCTCGCCAGTTCATCTGTTAGTTACCTGCACCTAGCAGTATCGACCCCTGCCCGCTCCGGGTCAGTACTCGATCTCCCTCCACGACACAGATGGGTCTTGGCTGTTTCCTGGGGGTTAGTCTTTTCTTGGGGGGGGCCTCACACCCCGCTCGATGTCTGCCGCAGTGATCCGGGGTTTCTTCTGGCCGCCCCGTAGACGGGTGTCGCGTGTGGCCTGGGCCGGCGGGGGCGAAGGGCACCACGGCCCCGGCGCTCCGCCCGAGGGCTCTCGTGGTGTGGGGGGGGCGCCCCACCAACCGCGGGCGGGGGCCTCACACCCCGACTACCCCGAGTTCTTCTGTCCGTAGGGGGGGGCAGGGCGCCCAAGACTGGACCCCCCTGGGTGGAGTCGATGTGTTCCGGGGGTCCTCCCCGCGATTATCCGGGAGTGAGGGGAGATATCCCCCACCCGCGCCAGCGGGGGGGCGGGCCTGGGTCTACCCGCGTTGCTGCCGCTCGCTCTCCTCGCCCCCCTCCTCCGGGACCCCGAGGGCCGCGGCAGCCCGCCCAGGGGACTCCCGGTGAGGGCGGAGGCGTCCAAGCGCCGGTCCGGTCCGCTCGAGTGGATCCAGCCGCGAGCGCTCCGGGACGGCCTCCCAGGCCGGGGCGCTGTTCCGCCGCTTCTCTGGTCCGGGTGGTGGGGGGGAGGGGGGGAGGAGCCCGTCTCCCGAGCCGCCGCCGGGCTCGCTGAACCTCCGGCTTCTCGTCACGGCGAGGGGGCCTCTGGTGCGGAGCCCGTTCGGACGCGCTCACGTGTTCAGGCCGCGTCTTCTTCCGCTGGGGCCTTTCTCAGGAACCCCGGGGTCGTCGGGCTCCGCTCTTTCTCCCGTGGGGTGCCCCGTGGGTTCACTTGTCCCGTTCGCCGTGTTGGGCCCGCCGGGGGGGTCTCGGGGGGGGCTCAATTCCCTCTAGACGCCTGGCTTCGGGGAGAGCAGCACGTTCAGGCAGCCATTGCCTGCGCGCCCCCTGGTGGCCTCCTAAACCAATTTTTTGATGTAAATATTCGAACATGGCGGTCATCCTGTAAAGGAATGGAGACTGAATCAACACATTTTCTGAAGACGGAAGCATGCTAAAAGGATCTGCCATGATGATCAAGCTCAATACCTTGTGAGAATGACAGATGAAACTACGTATCCATTTCAAGGGTCATGCTAAAAAATCTAACTGGATTCCCAGAGGCCCTTCGTAACACCTATGTTGCACTCAAATAAAGGTTCTGTAAGTTACACTACTACCACTCCATTTGCTAAAAATAAATATGCAGACATGTTTTGGAGACAAAGTATCAAGACTTCTCAGTTTTTTTTATATCAGTGGTAATTAGACACATGTTCCAGTTTTATCAAGTAAATATGTGAAGATTAAAACGTATCAAAGATTGTGTCTTTATAGACCCCAAGGTGATCCTGTGTGTCCTTCTAAAGATCACAAAGGCCATGTGTGTAACTGTAACCATCACAGCAGATTCATGTGTGATTCGCAATGAATACCCTTTGTGTTAAAGATATCCTACATCAGCCCTACATCTGTGACCATTTTAATCTAACAGGTAAAAAAAACATGCCAAATAACTTGTACATGGATATTCTGCCAGGATCTAATTATCATTAGGACAACCTCACTCAAAATCAATACATTCAATGTGATGCCATGGAGCTGATGCCCCTTTCATTTATTTGTTTATTCATTTATTTGTAATGCGCCGGTAACTCGCGAGTATCGGGCGCAGAGACAGGAACACAAAAGACAAACATATATGAGACGGGACAGTTCTACTGGATAAATCTCAAGATCAGAGGGTCATAGGTGGTGTATCAGTCAAAAAGGTACGTTTTCACTAGCGTACGAAAGTGCAAGTAGTTGGGCTCTTTCCTTATGTTAGCTGGCAAATTATTTCAGATACCTGCTGTGATAACGGGAAAGGATTTACCCAGACCCGACTTGTGTCTGTGTGGTGCTACTGCGTTTCTGTTTTGATCCATAGATCTTAGGGTGCGGCTTGGAGCGTATGACCATATTTTGGATTTCAGGTAGCCTGGGGCTTTCCCGTGAATGCATCTATGAGCTATAGTAAGGGCCTTGAAGTGGGTTCTGCTTTCCACTTTAAGCCAGTGTAGCTCCTTCCTAAAGTTGTTTATGTGGTCAGATTTTGATTTGCATTTGATAATCCTAACTGCATTGTTTTGGATTATCTGGTATGCCTGTAGGCTTTTTTTGTTAGCTCCTACCATTAATGCGTTCACGTAATCTAATCGGGATAGGATGGTGGCTCTGGCCACTGTGGCACAGTTGTTCTCTGAGAGATAGGGTCTAATGGCTCTGAGGAGTCGCAGATAGTAAGTGCATGTTTTTTTTAATGTACTGAGTCTGAGCTTCAGCTCCTAGGGATGCTTCCATCACCATACCCAGGGTTTTCACCTTCTCAAGTACTTTGATGTTAGTGTCTTCAATCTTAAAATGTGTGTATTCTGGGGTTAGGTAGTTTCTAGCTTGAGTGGATCCAAAGACCATCAGCTCAGTTTTTTTGCCATTCAGGCACAATCAATTGGAGTCCATCTATTGCTCTATGATGTTGTATATTCTGAGAAGGTTCCCGTTGTCAGTTTTATGGTCCCCACTACGTTCCAACATCAGCTGTGTATCGTCCGCATAGTTGGTAAGAAACACATCTGCATGATCTAATACATAGCATATAAATCTGATGTAGAGGTTGAAAAGTAGTGGTGACATGCTGGCTCCCTGTGGGACCCCGCAAAGAATCTCCCTTTTCATGGCGAATTTATCTCCCCAGTGGACTCCAGAGGTCCTGTTCTTTAGGAAAGACATAATCCTAATGTCTTAGCCGCCGGTGAGCAAGTTGCAGTTTTACCTAATTTAATAAAATTGTGTCCTAGTAGGTCGAATGCGGCGCTGAGATCCAACATGATAAGAAGTCCAGTTTTTCCCCTGTCCATGATGCTGAGCATCTTTGTCTGTAAGTCCAGCTTAGCTGATTCTGTACTGTGTGCCGGTCTAAACCCTAATTGTTGTGGGTGAAGTGAAACACAAACTCTCTTACCTGCTATCAAAAAATTATATGAGCTCAAATAAAAATCTGTTGTGGACAATGGCCATTCAGTATTGATGCATATGTTCATGAGCGTGAAATGACGTTTTTACGTAAAAAATAAATAAATAATAACGTCACCTAGAACTTGGAGAGCGGAAAAAATGTCTGGCCATCTTGGATGTTCTAAATCCAATGCTAGCCTGTAGTAAAAGCCCACAGATGTATCAATGTATATACAGCAGCACATTAATAGCCCATATGAAGGCAAATGACCTCAAGATCATGTAACAAAATCATTAATCTATTAAATCCTGCATTTAAACCAGGAGGATAACTGTAGGTCATAAAAATACATT
The DNA here is from genome assembly GCF_040938575.1 of Ambystoma mexicanum. NCBI lineage: Eukaryota > Metazoa > Chordata > Amphibia > Caudata > Ambystomatidae > Ambystoma > Ambystoma mexicanum. The sequence goes on along the minus strand of NC_090924.1, from coordinate 175,677,067 downwards.
TCTGTTCCCACCTCACAACACAAATGCTACATTTTTATCAACACGGTGTAATGTATGTCGCTTTCTGTATGTTGCATGTCACTACAGTTTTAAGCTGTGAGAAACCTGAGGGTATCCTCACTCCTACTCCCACTGGATCCTTTGCTCAGGTGACCAGAGAAAGGCCATCGCTCTTGGCTCCCGACCCTAGGGTGGAGAAGCAAGGGAAGTTCACCTGGGTAGGGGGTCCTTGGCGATTGAGAATGGGGTGTCCAAAGGAGAGACATGGTATCCACATTTCCCTATTGAAGACCATCATAACCCTCCCCAAGCCTTTATAGACTACTGTAAGTCAGCTCCCCTCATTTTGCAGCGTTTTACATCTGACAGTACTGGGACGAGGAAGAGGCGACAGAATAATGAACACTAAAAACACATTTCACCACTCCAGTACCGGGACGAAGAAGATGCCTGCAGAGTATTGTGAGGGTCAGGCATGGCCATTTAATTATAGCCAGGCAAGCCCAATTGAGAATCCACACCGGCAACCTGTCAAGTGGTTGCAGGTGTATACATGGAGAATCAGAGAACAGCAGGCAGAGCAACAGAGAGGGCTGCGTGGGAGAGACCAGCAGGGGACCCTTTCTGAGAGGAGGCAGTTGTGGTAGAACCTAAGAAGGAGCTGAGACGCCGGCCGACATTGTGGAAGACCTATGGAGCCCAAGGCGAGAGAGGCCATTAGGCTGTCACATGTGTGGGAGCCTCCATGTGTGAGAACGAGCAGCTGGGGCTGTGGTCGATCAGGACAGAAGAGAGGATGCTGTCTGTGTCCATGCAGAGGCAGCAGAGTTGGTTAGTTTTAATTGCCAGCTAACATAAGGAAAGAGCCCAACTACTTACATTTTCGTACGCTAGTGAAAACGTACCTTTTTGACTGATACACCACCTATGACCCTCTGATCTTGAGATTTATCCAGTAGAACTGTCCCGTCTCATATATGTTTGTCTTTGGATCAAATATTTAAATAATCTGGCTCTGCAATACTTAGCAGATAAAATTCATAGATATAAACCACTGCATTCACTCCCCTATGAGGACAAATTAATGCTGTGTATCCCTGGACCCGCCTACGTGTCCAGAGGACACCGAAGCTTTGTGGTCTATGGACCTAGAGTCTGGAATAAACTGCCTCTAGAAATTTGAGCAGCTAAATCATTGTATCTCTTTCGTAAAGCATTAACGTCTCATTTGTTGAAATGAATTTTTGAGTTCAACCAGGAAAGTTTGACCTTTATTAGATTCCATGGGTTGCCTGTTAGTAGAAACATGATACTTGTGTACTCCTTCTCTATGAATCTATATAACATCTGCACCCAAATACGATTGAGTTTGTCCGGTCTAAGCTATACAAATAAATCAAATCAAGGCCTTTCTGAACTGCAGCTATCATTTCTTGGAGCTGTTCCGCAGTAGCCATAGTTCCTTCTGAGAGTTGCATATTCCGGCTTCATGGGCTACCCTCCAAGATCATTTCTGACCGAGGACCCCAATACATATCTCAGTCCTGGAAAGAATTATGTTGTATACTGGGAATCCAACGTGCCTTGTCCTCAGGTTATCACCCACAGACCAATGGAGCCACTGAAAGTGTAAACCAAACTCTGGAACAGTATCTTCGTTGCTTCGCCACCAAGGTCCAGGATGATTGGTCACTCTTAATACCTGTGGTCGAATTTGCTTACAACAATTTGGATCATTCAGCTATCAACACCAGTCCTTTCTTCTGTAGTCAAGGATTTCATCCTTCAGTTCTACCTTCCATTCTCCCACACCCTACCCCAGTTCCTACGGTTGATTCCTGGATTGAAACCCTTATTAATGTACACAAAGAAGCAAAGGAACACTTAGAAAAGGCTTGAAAAGACGTTAAACATCATGCCGACTCCAAAAGAAGACCTTCAGTAGGGGATAAAGTCTGGTTATCCTCGAAACTCCTTCCTCGACATCTGCGACCAAATAAACTGGCTCCCAGGTATTACGGGCCCTTTTCTATAAAAGAAATCGTCAATCCAGTGGCCTTTCGACTTCGGCTACCAGAATCATGGAAGAGGATCCATCCTGTCTTCCACACCTCTCTGTTGAAACCATATGTTCAGCCCTCTCGAACTGCTCCAAGATCTACCCCAATGATTATCAATGACCAACTCGAATATGAGGTTTCCAGAATCTGTGAATCTAGATGTCGATGTGGTCAACTATAATATTTGGTCGAATGGAAAGGATACCCTCCCAGTGAGCGCACCTGGGAACCCGTGTCAAACATGAATGCTCCCAGGTTGATTCGAAGATACCATCTTATACATCCGGGCAAACCCGGAGGAGCTGGACTTCAGAAGAGGCATACTGTCATGAACCACCGTCTGCATCCCTTCTGAACTTCGTGGTCCCTGACACATAGGGGATTGAACTCAGTAATCCTTCCAACATGGCCGCTTGATGCAGAACGTTGCTTGCCAGTCTCTACGTTACACGCTCTACGTTCTACAAAACAGACATTCCTCAGTGGCTCTGCGTGTCTCAACGCTACTGCTCGCCGTAGCTGGACATGTGCTGCCGGAGTTCGCTCGGGACTATTTTCATGATTTCTCTATTCCCGGTTCCTTGATTCCTCCTCCTTTCCTTTCATCCCTCAAACTTACCGAACGTTCCTGGATTTTCTCCCTCGCTCGAGCCATGGTTTCCGTGCCTCCGCATGGGGACATTGTTCCTTCCTGGTTCCGTCCTGGACAATCTGAACGAAGCAAGCTGGAATCCGAAGACCCGCGCGCGGGCTTCTATAAATCCCAGACCGTGCGGAGGAAGTCACAAAAGAAGGTCGCAAGCAAACAGGAAAGACAGGTGGGAAGGGGAGAGACTTGTGACATGCGGTTCCAAGATACAATCTAAAAACAGCAGGAGGTGCCAGTTTCCCAGTCCAATCTGCCAAACGCTGGAACTCTATCCCCATCAACCTCAGACAGGAACTCTCCTTTCTCACTTTTAAAGCAGGTATAAAAAACTGTCTGAGCAACAAACCTTCTCAGTAAGATGCATGCAGCCACTCACCGTCTAGGCCTCAATTCATTCGTCTGCTTAGACCACTATTGCACCTCCTCTTGTGTATCTCACATCCTGACCCATCTGTAACCAGGGTCCACTATTGCACTTCCACTCATATATCTCATATCCTGACTCATCTGTTACCAGGGTCCTACTTGTTGTCTCTAATCTGTATGCCTGTCTATGTCTGTAACGTAAGTACTCAAGCACCCAGTTACCTCAGGGTTCGGCACGTGATACAAGTAATAAACAAATACAAATACAAAATCATTGAATGCTATCACTCCTTTATATGGAATTACATTAACGATTCCTACCACTTCTTCACATTGTAATAACAGGAGATATTACCTAAATTAATGGTGTACAGTTTATCAACTTTGGAAGGATAAGTCAGACCTTTTTGGACATAGACCTGTCACTACTGATGGCACAGAGACCTCTGCATCACATGCTAACATCTTTGAGCTGTGTTGCCCTCTGTGGCAGACACTGGAAAAGGTGTGTTTTCTGGGATGGATCCAGACAGTTAGGGCCAGCCACAATAGCCTTTTTTCACCATCCCAAATATCACACCAATGTAAAACTAATAACTGTGAATTATCTCTTAAACTGTTTGATGTACTGATTTTATATGGATTGTAAACATGCTTTTTACTTCTTAAAATGAGCAAAAGGACACATTTGTGGAATGGCAAATTTCAGCAAATTTTTAACATTGGGAATTCAACACCTTGCAGATTCTGGATTGAAACCTGTGCACTGTACTTTTTCCACTTGCTGCTTTTTAGGAGTGGCCATTTGCTTTTCGTGCATTCTTTAGTGAATAAGGAAAGCGCCACAGTGTAGTTGAACCATCCTGCATCCCTACCCTTCTGGCACACTTGGCAAATTGAGCTGCTGCACACATCCCATATAGTGTGTGCACATTCACACCTTTGATGTTTGCACAGGACACAATCTTATAAGAACAAGTTGTGATTGTTTAGTAAATGTTTTCCCTTTGTGTACCCAGACCCACAAATTGATAACTTGAAGATACATGCATTCTATTTGTAATGGTTAAAAATTCTATCACATCGAAATTTCCTTTTGTTCATGGTTTAACATTCGGGATTTATAAACGTACATTTGCACGGGCACACATTGTATTACATGCAAATATTGTTTGCACATGCAAAATCACATAAGCAAAAGCTCAAATACATATGTGCTTTTTTTGCAATGGTGCTAATGTTATTTTGATGCTGCCAATAGAGTTGTATATGCACAATTGTTCCATGCGACCATCCTAAATGTTTTATGTTGGCTTGATTAGACTAAAAACCATCCCCATGAGTGTATGAAAAAGAGTGAGTTCTTACATTAGTTCATACAGCACAGAAGCCTGCAAAGTCTTTGAAATACAGCGGCTGGGGGAAGTGATGAGCATCTCAAAGGACCCCCGTGTGTGTGTGTGCTTCAGAATTATGTCAGTATGTCGTCACACAGTCCCTTCTGTGATATGATGTATGCCCTCATTGGCTTGAAAGGAGTGGTGCCACGTCAAGTTAAGATACACATCATTTCCCACGCCTGGTGAATTTGACGTTTCTTTTTGTTGTTGTGATAAATCAGAGCACCTTAACTCTTTGCTAACAGAATTTCAAGGGCTTTGTTATACTAAAGATTATTTGTGGCTCACTAGTCATGGCCTACAGTCAAGGCCAGTGCCTACGGCCTTCGATCATTGTCACTAAAGCTTTTAAAAGACAGAACATCACTGGAAATGGGCGAAGGTCGTGTGCGCTGTACATGTTTCATCAATTATTAAAAAGACCCATATCCTCCGCTGAGTAGCTCTGTTCCCCCTCTCCGCAGTTTGAAAAGAATATAACCAAGTCCCAGTGGTTCATAGACCATTGATTATAACGCTTATTTCATTTTTTTCTCACACTAACCATTACGTTTTCTCACACTAACCATTACGTTTTGCTGTCACCCTCTATTCCCGCAGACGTCGTTCCCAATAATCATTGCCATGGCAATAAAGAGGAATACGCCCATTCTCGTCAATTAGAACAACAGAAAAACACTCAAAAATGAAATGTCTTTCCCAAACCACCCAGACACACAGCATGTGTCCCCTTCCCCTTATCTTAGTCCCCCTAGCCGCATCTCTTGTGTTTTAGCTCCATGACCCTCTCCTTGTGAGATTCCAGCAAGATTCCTCTGATAATATGAACATTTTCTCCCCCAAAGGGGCTCCCCAGTCCACCCCAAACTCCTCCACTGCACATTTGGTCCTCTTTCCCACTCCCCACCTATAGCCTGATATCAATGCACTCTCTTCTTTCCTCATACAAATATCAATTGGAGCACTTTTTATTACCATGCTACTTGCATCAGGTGAACACAATGGCATCTTTTAATTTCTAAAAAGGGTATTTTTATAACACATAAACAGTTTAACGCCTATGACTGGCGAAAGAAATCTTAATGTTACAAAATTTGGTAAATACCCCTTCTTCGGGAGCAAATCGCTCTGTAAAAATACATACAAGAAGAACCAATCAAGTTTATGTTCACTTCCAATTCATCACAAATTGACAGAAACTGGAACTCTTACCAAAAGTCAACCCGGTGAAAAGTAAAGCTGCTGAACATGGCAGATTTCCAGCAGGCACTTTGCCCAGCATCGGTTGAGCTGACCATGAAAATGTATTATGGGGGTGGACACAGCTAGCATGGATTTTCAGGTTAGTACCTTGTAATACATGAGACACATTCACTAATTCCGGCATATTTTCTCTCTTAATGTATGGACACATTTCAGGATTTGTACAATCTCTAACAGGCAGCTGTCGAATACAATGTATTTTTGCTCCTTTAATAGCCAATTGTCTGGCATAAATCTGTTTTGTGACTTGACGGTGGTGGACAATTCCCCCAAACTCGGCAAACTAAAGTCGAGATCTTGAGCAAATTCCTCAGTCAATTGTGTTGACGCTCCAGACTCTGTTAGTTCAGGCTGTGATATTTGCACCTGAATTGGAGAAACAGGTAACATTGAATGTTTCTTGGGTGGAATATTTTTAGAGGGTGTAGATTGTGTCAAGGAGTCTGTGAGCAATTGCAATGTATCTTCATTGTCTTCAGTTTCATCTTGTTGAGTTGGCACATAGTAACAATGGTCCATGGAAACTTTGTATGGTTTGCAGGTGAGATAACAGTCATTTTCCGGCCACTGGACATATGCATCATGAGTCTGCTTATTGACTGGCCCACGCTGCACCATAAACAGTAGTTGCTCCATTGTGAAATCTGTTTGGCAAGCAACATCTTTGGTTTCATTTGTTGTCTGAGTCCTTATACTTCTCTTCCTTCTGGGCCACTAACAGATGTGTACAAAACAATGCTCATTGTATAGCACACATTAAAAACTTCTCCAAAACAAGCCTGTTTGATCTTTACCCTTGTTTTCTTAATTTGCTTCAAAACCGTGGCCTTCTCTTTGCCCACTGCACCATCAAGCTGTAAAAATAGGGTTTTTATTAAATAATGTTTAAATAAAGCAAATTTCATTTGCATGCAAACAAGCATATGGACATATCAACAAACAGAACCAACTTAAGTGACTTGAAAACATTACAACATCATAAAAATGTATTCCAAATACAATGTGATGCTCAATTGTATTCAATATTAGGTTATGCACAGCTCTGGTTCATGTGCTTCCTTTTCTAAATACACACCTTGGGTACATTCCTTGAATAGAATATTCATTAATAAAAATAAAATGTCAATTGTACTGGAAATTAAAATCTTTCATCGCACAGAGCACTTACACACAAAGTAGTATGAAACGATTATGAACCATATACTATAAAATGTGTTGTAGCAACACAATTCGAACATTCGTATTAACATACCCTTGAAAACAGTGTACATGATTTGGTCAAAATATACATTTCAGACTTCACCTGATAACCTTCACAGATGACACATGTACTTGATCTGAGATCACCGTGCAAAACATACTGATTTTAATTTCGCCTTCAAAAGTAGTTTGCTTTGCAATGTTTGTTTGTTGATCTATTCTGCATTAGGGAGGAAGTGTAACGTTAGAACCAAAATCAGGAAAGTTTGAAACAGTGCAAGGTTACATGCATTTCAGTCTCAAATAATATCCTTTGTAGGATTTACTTTCATTCTTGCAAGGGTACTGTAAGCATACGTATCTCATACTCTGGACCTGTTGCAAAGGAGGAAGTGATTGTAGTCGAAGTTCCAGCATCCCCCTATAACACAGTACTTCTTTTAGTACAGATGAAAAAACAGCGAGATGGCACTGAAACAAAGATATGCAGAAAATGGTACATACAGAGAGACACCCATACATGCCACTTAGTGTAAATAACCAATATTATACATAAACATTTTATATTTTGTTGAAATTCCAAGCATAACACATTATCATAAAGGACTAGTACAATATACTTACTTCATAGATGAGTGAGCTTAACATTGACTCCGGAAAATTAATTGATGCAGAATCTTGCGCCTTCATTTTCAGTACATTGTCAGAAAATAGTTCAAAGGCAAAGTAAGGGATTCTATGGATTTGGGGTTGTTTCACCTTGTATGACCGAATGGGAAATGTACGAACAATTTTGCATTACGTACATTTCTCATTCGGTCATTTCCATCACAAACTTTTCAGTCATGGTAAAACAACCCCAAATCATTTATTAGACGCTCCGGAAAGCGGGGACAGATGTAGTATAGTAAAGTAAAACATTTAAGAATTCTTTAGAATCTAGTAGATATGGAAACTTGAGTAAGATACATCTTAAGTAAATATACACCGAAAGCTCTAACCCGTTCATGTTACCTTTTCAATACACTACCTTAATTAAATAGAGAGATCATAGAGAATACTTTTTTATGCAGACCATTGTCCTACATACCAACAAACATAACATTCATCGTCCAGTACTGACCTGAGCCAGCGTGTGCTGAAATTGAGTTGAAATTGCATTTGTAAGCAATTTTACGAAGATTTCTGGGTCGACGTTTTTTTGTGTACTTTGATTGTTCGTACATATCGTCGATAAAGTGCAGGCTGCAAATGCAGAATCGATTGGCCCTGGCGTCGTCCTAGACAGCTCTACTTTCAATCTCGTCCACTGGAAAACCGCAATTTAAAATCCATCTTCTTTTTAAATCAATATCCTTTGGGAATGTATGCAGGACTGTGCCCTGAGTTTTGGCATGGCTCACAGAAGGGCAACTGATAACGATTCATGAAGGCATTCTTGAAATATCTGTAGGATCTGTATGAAAATATATAAATAATTAAAATAAATAATACTGTATGCACATGATTGAAGAAATTATAACACAGCTTTTTCTGCAATATTTGTTTTACTTAAAAGAAAAACCTGTATAACCTAGTCGAATGAACATGGCGATAACTTTCTCACAGAATTGATTTATATACTGCAAATCGTAAAGTGTTACTCGTCCATTGAATGAACTTTCAAGCATCAAAAGGAAACATGCTTGCAAACATAGACCACAAAAGATTCCATTCTATTACAATGCACAGCGATGCAATGTGCTATTTACCGAGATCAAACAATTTGAAATATTAGACAATGGTGAAGTCTTTGAGATAAATGAAAATTACAATACTGGGTACATTAGGTGGAAATCGATTGATGAACATAAGAAGTAAATAGGTGACCTACCTTACGTGGACGAACAAATGAGCTGATTCAGGAAGCAGTGGAGCAAGGAGCCGGGGAACAGGTATCACGATGATGAGGTACCTTGTAGATCTCAGAGATGTTCGCCTGTTAAATGTCAAGGTGTTTATAAAGGCTTAGGAAAGTGGGTGTATATGTGAATGTGTGACGTGTTTGTTGACATCCACTCAGCTCGGTGGCGACATTTGAAACATGCCATACCCACCCACCCTGCCCCCTTGCGAGTGCATAGGAATAGGCCTGCTCATACAGCCTATAGAGCAATAGGGCCAAGGATGAAACACTAATGCAAAATGCTTGTGTTTGTTTTTTTTTGTTAATGAAAGTGGCTGCTTTTATGGGCCAGTTTGTGTGCCAGTTTGATGAGTTACTTCATTAAGCGACTAGTAGTAGTGAACACTGTTGATGAATATATATTATTTTAAATGCACAATTTACATCACCTTTTCATCAAAATACTCACCTTTTGGTTAATATTAAAACAGTGCTCGAAAAGGAATGAATAGCGAATTTGAACTGTGTGCCATGTTTTCATCGGTGCCTGAGACAATCTTATGGCCCAGTATGTCCCTGTTTATAGGTGTCAACTGCCATTGATACTAGGGAGGAGGATGGATGGGGACAACCGGAGCACAAAAGGCCCGAAGGGACAAAACCTATGTGGATTGTAGGGGCAGCGTCTTGAAGAGGGGAGTCTGGAGAGAATGGGGCTGGGGAGGCCATGTGAACAATGGTCACCGTGCAGAAGATCCCTTTGAAGTGTACATGCTGTTTGGCACCCTGAGATCTCCCATCCTCCCAGCAACCTTGCGAGCGCATGACAACAGGTGCAAACTGCCATTGATACTGGAGGGGGAACGGGTGGGCATGAGGCGAGCGCAAAAGGCCTGGAACACTGCTGAAGGGACACACACTTATGTGGATTGCAGGGGCAGGGACTTGAAGAGGGGAGTCTGGAGGATCCCTTTGTGTTGTCCATTGTGTTTTGCACCTTGGCCGTTCCCACCCATCCAGTTCCGGTGTGGGGTATTATGGAGGGTGGACAACTATTCGTATATGCTCATTTGTATTTTATTTAATTTGGTGATGTTGTTGGCACAAACAAACTACAAATTGTATATTTGAGGTTGCAGCACAGTATGTGAAAATCCCCTGTACTGTCCGCTGTCACTGTGGAATTTGACGCAAATGGCTCCAACGACAAAGGCAGGTATTACTTGTCGAACGCGGATTCCAAGCCTCCCATAAATCCACCATGGAAACGAACGGTAGGCCACCAGCCTGTACCACCTGTGGAAGAGAAACATACATACTGTAATTCAATGAACCTGATAAGAGTACCACCCTTACTTGAAAATGCATCATAAATTCCAGCGCATAGTTGCCCTTACAAAAGTTACTACACAGAAAAATTAACTTGGGCTTTAAAGTCTCGACACATTACAAAAGTGAACACCCATTCAATACATAATGGTTTGGGTCACAGAGAAATATTGTTTTTTATTTGAAAGTGAAAGACAGCTAAGCAATGAACACTCTGATTTCCAAAAAGAGAGAGAAATGTATTCAATTTGCAGACGAAATTCATTCATCAGTGATCGATCAAAGTTACGACAATGTAGAAGACAAACATGAAATGTTAGTCATCTCAGTAGTTAAAAGAGTACATTTACTCGTTACTTAGATTGTCAAGGCGAACTGTTACGCAGAGTTCGTGCATAAGCCCCATCATAATCCTCAACACGGACCTTGTGAGGCAGGCTGTGCTGAAGTCATGAAGCTCGGTAATGCATAGCGGTGATGTGTCTTCTTCTGATATGTAGGCCAAGCATCCAGAGTTTTCTTGGCAGCAGCAGTTCTCCACCTCGGTTGGCTTCACCTCGCAACGATTGCAGGTACACCAGGTGGAAACATCTTCCATGCAACTAGGCTCAATGATCATGATCCGGTGAATTATCTTCCCAACTATCGGTCGATTCCCCATTGTTTCCGCATTTTTCTCTTTCAATTACTTCTTCCTCAGGCTCGTACTGGTAGAGCTGTATTGTTGTCATTATATGACACATTTTTAAATAAAACTCAAGTAATGATTTAAGTCAGTTCTGCTAGTGTAATTATCTGTTTGCAGGAGCTTTGTACTACGAAGATAGCTGAACAGAGCAGAAATGAGTCCCAGGTGATTCAAAATGAAATACAGTGAAACTATTGAAAAAGCAACTCCGATGCTGTCTGATGAGAAGGGGTCTGTTTATACTTATTTAGAAAAGATGCATCCTGCCATTTCCATGGAGACACATCAAGAGCTTGCGCACAGAGAACGTTGACACAAGACGTGCATTGGCATTGTGAACAGAGGCGTAGCCAGATTTATCTATCAATTGGGGCCTGAAGCTAATGTAGTTGTGCCCACTGCAGTGACATTAACATTTGTAAATTCCCACACAGTGCTGTTGAGTGGACATTTCCTGATATTGGGTGGTTATTGCCCACTCATGCCCCACCCTGCCTACGCTGCTGATTGTGAAAAGGGCCATACACGTCTAGTGATGTCAGTTCAGGGTGGGCGATGTATTTTCTTCCCGCAAGCGCCCTTGAAGTTAGTACGATGCCTCAATGGATAAGATTAGCACAAGATGGCTGCGCCCAACCCGTTGTTTTTGCATGTGTAAAAGTGAAGAAAACTATGGTAAGATGCATAGCAACACATTTTAAAATAGATTACAGTATGCTTAAAAATACATGCCCACACAATCAGGAGAATAACATTTTTGAGCACACTTCCCCTTTAATGTGCGGCCATAAACTGAAACAATTAAAATTGTGTACATAAACTATGTAAAGTGCTTTTTTTTTCTATTCCATTTGTGCTAACACTATTCTTCTGCCTCATACAACAAATTCTTATGTTTTTCTTTCTCTGAATTACCAACTTCATTTGCACGTATCTAACTGCTGATTATTCAATAAATAGTTGCTCTAAACCACTACTTCCAAAAGCAATGTTTTGTTTGTGAACTTTTAATGAGCGTACATGATCTTCCAATGAAGCCTGGTCTGTTCAGAAAGATCCACAAGTCAACGCAAACTCCTGTAAGAAATCTGTTCATGGCAGACACAGCTCATCAAACTATGTTCACAAGCCTGCACGACGCTCTTGGCCACGAGTGGTTGTTAGAACTCACTACACAAGGATACATTATTCAATATAGTAAATAAGATATTGGGTAAATCACATTTTCTAGTCAACTCTCTTAAGTCACAGAAGAACAGACACAGTTATATGGTCCATTAATGCTGGGTCTAAGGACGTTTGATGACCACCATTATTTAAAAGTGCATCCAAGTACACTACATATCCCTTTTAGTTCTGCTTCTTAGAGATTCGATGAATGACTTCAAAAGAAGCTTCACTAGGTTCCCAGAGAGTTACAAATTACTGGGATATAGTTTGACTTCAATGGGGAGATTAGAATGGGTGGGAGAGATGGATAGCAGAACATGCTAGCATTTGGATTGATAATACCTAATCATGTCACAATGTAAACAAGCCCCAGAGGTGTGCACTAAGGGTCCGATTCATGGAATTTTTTTCACGGTTCAAAGTGACAGCGCTGCTGAAATGTGACTTTGCACTGCTGACACAAACCCTGATTCATGGAACTGTGCAAAGTGTATGTTGTGTAGTACAAAATAACTTTGCTCTGACTTTGCACTGCAAAAATATGCTTTGCACAGCTGAGTCTGTCTCCACCTGGTGACCCTCAGCACATGCTCAGCCAACAAGCATTCTGCTGACATCTGCCTTCTTCTTGAACACACCGACCTTGACATACTCACACTCAGTGAGACTTGGTTCAATGCGAGCTCAGTCACTTCCTTTGACTCTCTCTTACCCAGCAGCATTAAGAGCACCTCCAAGCATCAACCTCACTGGGCTGGCGCTAGTGTTGCTTTAATCTTCCCTGAGTGGATTCCTTCTTCCATCCTACCTACTCAGCTGTATTCGTCCTTTGCGAGCCTTTGCGAGTAGTTTGCAAATTGGCCATCTCTCCCTCCTCCATCCTGACCATTGCTACCATTTACCGGCCTCCAAGTGCTTATTCTCTGTTCCTCTCTGAGTGGGCTGATTCGTGTTCCTCCAACTCAACCACCCCCTACCTGCTACTCCTGGATGACTTTAACATACAGTTAGACTACCCATGCACAGCATCCATCTTCTTCATTGACTTGTGTACCTTTTTATTCCTCTCCAGTCTTCCTTCTTGGTCTGACCACTCTCTTCTCCCACCTGGGTCCCTATGGCCCTTTGAGAACTCCTCCAAAAGCCCTGCCAACCTCGTTCACAAACATCTGTCCAATGAAACAAGTGTCAGCTGCTGCCTTCACATCCACCTTCATTACCCCTGCCCACCCAACTCAGACTGTACATCTGACTCTGCTCTCTGCAACCTCTATCTTTCCATTTCCAACACTCTTGACATCCTTACCCCAGACATGAGGATCTGCCTGAAACCTGCCTTCAAGTGTAACGCCTGGTATGACTCAGAACTTGCAGACCTGAAACTAAGTGCAGGGCTGCAGAATGGAAGTGGCACACCTCAATTCACCCTCTGACAAACTGGCCTGCCGTTTGCTTCAAAGGCAGTACAGACTCTCTATTTGTGCCAAAAGGGGGCCCACATTCAGGCACGAGTATCTGGCGTGTCCAATAATGTGGCTGGACTCTTCAAAATCTGCAGGGAACTTACCAACCCATTTGCAGTATCCTCTGACCCTACTCCTTCCTAGGCCCTTAGTAATGCACTCGCCACTCATGTCGCCTCCAAAACCCAGGACATACTGAACAAACTTGTCACGCAATACTCCAACCCATCCCTCCCCCGTTTCCACCCCTGGCCACTCACTCTCCTCCTTCCTCCTTTTTCTCCTTTGCCTCTGTTTCTCCGGAAGAGGTCACCAGAGCTGTCAACTCTATGAAGGTCTCTTCCAAACAGGTTGTCCCTTGATCATTCGAAACCACCAAGGACAATGTTTCCTCTCTCGCCGCTGGTCTCGCTGATCTTTAAAACTACTCCTTTGCTACTGGTTCTTTTCCATCCTCTCTCAAGAACTCCCTTGCACACCCCCTCCTTAAAAAATCCATCAGCAGACCCTTCCTGCTCAGCCAACTATCGACTAATCTCCATCACCCCTTTCCTGGGGAAACTGCTTGAGAAGTTGGCGCTGCCCCAACATAACTTTAACACTGAACTTGTTGACAGTCTTAACCATCAATCTGGATTCCAAGCATCCAGAGGCATGGAAACTGCTCCTCTAAACACCTGTGAAGAACTGCTCACATCCCTTGATTCCAACTCCCCTGCTGTCCTAATCCTCCTTGATCTCTCTTCTGCATCTGACACAGTGAACCACTCCATCCTCATTAAAAGGCTCCATGACACCCTGGATATCTTGGAGCAAGCACTGGACTAGCTGACCTCCTTCCTAACTGACCTCTCTTCCAAAGTCATACTGGGCACCTCCTTCTCCCCTACTTTCTTCTCCACCTGTGACATCCCCCAGGGCTCCATTCTTTTGCCTTGACTCTTCAACATCTACCTTACTCTGCTGGCATGCCTCATTTCCTCCTTCTCCCCCAACTTCCAGTGCTATGCTGATGACACACAACCCTTCAAACATCATGCAGACATCCTTGCACCTTCCATTATCCCTGACTGCCTCTCAGCCATCCAGGCCTTTGTACTTATAATTATCTCTGCCTCAATGCCAGCAAAACAGAGATCCTTCCTATTGGGATGCTGGTACGTGACTTCTTCCCTTCATTCTGTCCTTCTACCATAGACTCTCCCCCTGCTCCCTCTTCGAAAGCCAGAAAAAGCAGAGTCATCTTTAACTCCTCTCTCTCCTTCCTCCCTCATCGCAGGACATTGCCAAGAAGTCACACTTTCAGCTTTTCCTTCTGAAAGGAATTCTACCTTTCCTCACCTTCCCCCAAAGATTCAATGTTACCCAGGCTCTGGTTCTCTCTAAACTTGATTATTGCAAAAGCTTTCTCCTTAATCTACCTTCGTCCACTATGCAACCCCTCAAGTTAATCCAGAATAGGGCAGCATGATTTATACTTGGCCTCAATCCCAAGGACTGCATCTCTCCTGCCCTACAAATTCTTCACTGGCTACCGGTCGCAACATGGATTAAATTCAAATCACTCTGCATCACCCACAAGGCTGTCTGGGGCCCGGGACCACTCTTTCTGCAACTGTTTCTGACTAAATAGTCTCACTCTAGACACCTGTGCTCCTCTGGCACCAACTCCCTTTATGTAAAGAGGTTTGCCAAACTGAGGGCAGATGGTCGAGCACTTTCCTCAGCGGGCTGCCTACTTTGGAACAGCCTTCCCCTTCCTCTTTGTCTTGAGCAGGACCTCCTTAAGTTCTGGAAAAGCCTCAAGACCTTCCTCTTTACTCATTCCTTCCCTTCCTCTCCCCCAGCTACTCACACAGTAGCTTGTTTGGTGTTCAGGGCCCTTATGCATCCCCGGAGCCCTGACCTCCCACATCTTATCATCCGATCTGCTGTCCATCCTCTGCACTTGCCTTGGCTCACCCTCCACCACTGGAGGTTGCACGTACCTTCTTCATAGCCCTTCACCTACTTCTCTCCATAATCACCATAGCAACTATCCCATACCCCTCTCCTCTCTGCACTAGCACATTCTGAACACTCACAAGGCATAGTAGGTTTGTCTTCCCCTCCCCATGGTCTCTTCTTATATTTTTGTATTAATTATTTAACATTGTGATTACATTGTCTATCATCCCATGTCTCCGTGTTGCCCTATGGGTGCTTTAAAATAGTATTTGCGTCCTGTATAAGTACCTAAAACGTGAACAATAACTCAAATAAATAAATAAACCAGTGGGTGCTCTTGTGTCATGCAGCACATCTGAAAGTGTAATGCTTATTTAGCACATGTGAGTTTGTTTATATGTGGCTGGACCCATCATCCCTCTGCATGGCTCACACACTCTCAGATCTCCTTCTCATCGCCCCCAAAGCATGCCTGTTCAACTTTTGTTAGTTGCAGGTGCTCTGAAGTCTATGCTTTCCTACATGAGTCCCTTAATTTAATGAGTGTTGTTTGCTACTATGAACTGACATTACATGTGATTCTGTCCTGTCAGTGATGTCTTCGACTAGTGTCCTACTACGTCATTCACCTACGGCAGTTTGAGGCAATTGCATTGGCACATGCACACAATGATAGGTCACACTGCATCACGTTGCTTTACTGTGTGACATGTACATGGTGCTTTCACTGTGCAGCTGCTGCTAAATCCTGCTGTCCAGTTGCTGTACCACTGGCTGTGCTGTACCAGGGACTCCTGTGAGGAGCTGCAGACATGGATTCTGCAACAGTGCACCCAGTGTTGGGTGTATGGGTGGGTATGTGGCCTGTGTGCTTCATGTTGGTGGCAAGTCAGGGGAGTTCAATTATGTTGTTGTTCAACATTGATGTGGCGGGGCTAGGGTGTGTTAGATTCTGAGGTGAGGGAGGCTGGTGGGTGGTGTCAGGATTTGAGGGTTCTGTCTGGGGTAGTGGCAGAGGTGAAGGGGGCTGGTGGGTGGTGTCTGGACATGAGGGGGCTTCCTAGGGTAGTGGCAGAGGTGAGGGGGCAGGTGGATGGTGTCAGAACTTGAGGGGGCTGTCTGGGGTAGTGGCAGAGGTGAGGGGGGCTGGTGGGTGGTGTCTGGACCTGAGGGTGTGCCTGGGGGTGGTAGCGGAAGTGAGGGGGGCTGGTGGGTGGTGTCCGGACTTGAGGGGGCTGCCTGGGGTAATTACAGAGGTGATGGGTGCTAGTAGGTGGTGTCAGGACTTGAGTGGCCTACCTGGGGTCGTGGCAAAGGTGAGGGCTCTGGTGGATGTTGTCTGTCCCTGAGGGGGATGATGTGCCGTCAGGGAATGTGGGAGCAGTTTCTGTGTGGTGGGAGTAGGGGGGGGGGCGGGAGTAGGGGGGACGGCTCGCCGGGGCGTCGCCATTACATATGTGGGACATCACGTAGAGTAACTAGGGTACAGTCGTTACTTACATTGGACCTTGCACAGAGTTGCTAGGTTGCACCCATTCTCACGTGGGACCTTGCCCAGATTGGCTGGTGTGCAGCCGTTACTTACATGCGACCTCGTGCAGAGTGGCTGGTGTGCAGCTCTTACTTATGTGGGACCTTGTGCAGAGTAGCTGGGGTGCAGCCTTTTCTTATGTGGGACCTCACACTCAGTAGCTGGGCTTCAGCCGTTACTCTTCCCGCCCGGGTGGTGGTGTGGCCCTGATTTACAAATCTAAATACAAGCTGCTGTGCACCTCCCCCAATCACTCCCTTAAAATGGAATGCCTTCTATTCCGGATTAGTGTCCACCAATGACACTCTTTCTGTTCTTCTGGTATATCAGCTGCCTTGCACTGATAGTGTCTTTTGTATGGCGTTCCCTGCCCTGGTACTGGAACTTCAGACTATACATCCTGATTTGGTAGTTATTGGCGATTTCAATCTGCCCATGACTCTGTCCACTGTGAGACAAGTGGCTACCTTTACGGCCAACATGTTAGACTTAGGCCTTCCTCAGAGTGTTACACACCATACCCATGTACAAGGCAACATTTATTTTGGCCCGGACAGTCTCATTAATATTGTCCCCTCTAGCCCTGTAGCCTGGTCAGACCATTTTATTGTTCCTTTCTCATATGCTATCAAAACACCCCCCCTCACCCCTTGCCCTAAAACAGCCATTTTTAAACAAAACTGGCGTGGAGTTAGTCACCATGAGCTTGCAACCTCCCTGCGAGCTCATTGTGGTCTGGCCGACAACTGCTCCCTGCTTACTTTGGAAGAGGCCTGTGCATCTGCAGCTGATCTATTGGCCCACATGAAACTGTAAACAAAGAATGCCGCCCCTCTGAGCCCCGGTTTACCATGGAACTTAGAGCCATTAAACTTCAGTGTAGAAAAGCTGAGAGGAAATGGCATGCTACGTACTCATGCAAAGCTAAAACTCGTTTTCGCAGTACCCTAGGTGCCTACCACATAGCTATTATTAACGCAAAGAAAACTTATTTTAGCCACAAGGTGGAGGAGGCATTAAACAAGCCTAAGGCCCTATTTGATTTAGTTCATTCACTCTCCACGCGATGTCTGACCGCCCCTCGGTGACATCCTCTCAGGTACTATGTGACTCCCTGTCCACTTTTTTTGTGAATAAAATATCGGTCATTAGAGACACCATAAACGAGGAGGCCAAAGCATCCATCTCTGGTAGGGTCCTTGTTGAACCCCTCCCTGCTACAGGGTCCTGGTCCACCTTCCTGTTTTTCTCGCATTCCGATATTCTTTTTATCTATTCAGCGATTAAAGTCCACCTCCCTCTGCAGATGCCAGAACTCTGGCCCTTATATATTTTACCTCCCTCTACCTTTTCTCTCCTTCTCTGACCATTGCATTTATTAATCTGCAATTAACTGTTACGCCATGCTGCATATCCAAATCTATTGCCATTATGTCACTAACACAATCTAAATCCTAAATCCTAATGAAATTGTGTATTGAATTCACTCTCACATTATCCCATTCGTCACCACTATGTCACGTTGGCCACTTTTGTCACCACACTTTACCCTGTGGAAACACTAATGTGACTTCTGTGACCAATACTGTACAAATATCATCCATGATAAAGACCCTTCGGGGTTGAAACACGTGTCGGCTGAACAACTTCCTTTTACTATATGTCCACATCTTGGACAATAAAAACCACATGTGAAGACACAGCAACCTGCATGAGATCCTTTTTTTTTACAAGGGTCAAATACATCATAACTTACTGGAAGGTAGCCAGGACTTCTTTGTACAAAAGGTCCTTATAAAAGAAACCTCAGGTGACTTGATTGCTCACATCACCTTTGCTGTAAATCTTTCATTTTACCACTGGAGTGATCCCTCCCTCACTTAAGCACGCCCTGGTGATTCCTTTGTTAAAAAAACCTTCCGCCGATCCAGAAATATTGGCCAATTATCGGCCCATCTCCTTGCTCCCGTTCATTATGAAGGTCCTGGAAGCATTGGTATCTCCACTCCTGTTTAATTTCCTTAAGTCCTCTCACTACTTTTCACTTTGATGCATTTCAATCGGGCTTCCAGCCAGGAAGAGGCACGGAATGTGTCCTGAACTCAGTGGTCAATGACCGAGCATGTCTGGTTGATCAGGGTGGTGTCAGAGCTGTCCTGTTATTGGACTTGTCTGCGGCTTTCAAGACTGTTGATCATCCTACCCTGGTCTCCTGGCTTTCTGCTGCTGGTCTATCTGGCCAACTTATCGACTGGCCCTTGGCTTTCTTGGCAGACCGTTCACAATCTGTATCCCTCCCTCCTTTTCGGTCAGCTCCCGTCTCTCTTGTGTGTGGGGTCCCACAGGGATCAGTTGTGTCCCCCATTCTCTTTCAAATGTTTATATTAGACTTCTGCTGGTACTTCTTCAGTCTCATGGGTTCCGCTCTTACTCCGATGCGGATGATACCCAGATTCTGGTTCGTCTGGACCTATCTCAGTCTGACACAGCAGCCCGTCTGAGGAAGTGCCTGGAAGAGATAGGGGGATGGATGACCTCTAACTGGCTCAAGCTAAACGCTAGGAAAACTGGGGTCCTGGTTGTAGGCACTTCCTCCCCTATTTTGTTCTGGACTAAGGACTACTGGCCCTCTTCCTTCGGTCCTCTTCCTATGCCTCTCTCGTCAGTCAGAAATTTGGGGATAAAAATTGCTGCCTCCCAGACCATGGATGAGCAGGTGGCAGTAGTCTGCAAGACCGGCCATTTCAAACTATGGGTTTTGAGGAAGGTTTTTCCTTTCATTCCCACTGCCTCCCAGGCACCTTTGGTAGCTGACCTGGTTTTGAGTGGAGTTGATTATTGCAACTCACTTTATCTAGGACAGCCTCAATACTTGCTCAAGCGGCTTTAACTTCTCCAAAATGCAGCAGCAAGATCTATTCTTCGCCCTCCTTTTGGTACTCATATGTCCCCTCTCCTGAGACAACTTTACTGGCTTCCTGTTGCGGCTCGGATTACATTTAAATCCATGTGTATGGTACATCAGGCTTTACATGGTGTTGGAGCAGAGTATCTGCAAGCGAAATGTGTGCGTCACACTCCTACCTGTGCCCTCCGTTCCCACTCTGCCCTCTTGATAGTCGTCCCTCGGTTTTGGCGTACCCGCATTGGTGGTTGTGACTTCTCCATTGTGGCGGCGAAGGCTTGGAATGCACATCTGCTTGATCTACGGAGGATCGTTGATCATCTTGCCTTCCAGCAGAAATAGAAAACTCTATTATTCTAGAGCGCACTTGTTTCTAACTTACTGCACTCTCCTTTTTTCCCTTAGCGCTATGATGCCTTTTGGCCTACGTGCGCTCTACAAATCTCGCTAGCATAACATAACATAACTTATGTGGGACCTCATGCAGAGTAGCTGGTGGTGCAGCCGTTACTTACATGGGACAGTGCGCAGAGTAGCTGGGTTGCAGCTCTTACTTACCTGGGTCCATCGTAAAGCCTCCATACATGCTCTGAGGGATTTTATTTTGAAGGATGGGGTGCCCTCCCGTTTGTCCTTAGCCTTCAAAAACAACTTGGTTTTGCCCCAGCATGAGATTTTCATGCTGGGGTAAAACATTGATTTCCTATTGAAACCAACCACTTTAACACCAGCAAAAAGCAGGCACATTCCCTGGGAAATCATTGTAAATGCTGCCTGCCATGGGTGCATGACAGGCAGCATTCACTCTATGTTCATTGCAGAGCGCAAAACAGAAGTGTGAAGAGGCTTCCAATGCCTCAATACACTTACCATTTGCACTCCAATGTGCAAATGTCAAAAATGTGCCAGAGGGGACCTGTTTGCACGTAATTGCAAATGTAAGGGAATGTACGATTTCGAGAAAATTAGCCCTGTGGTAATACTACTTGTTTTTAAAATGCTACATAATTATTATAAAGTATTGCATGCAATATATCCTGCCTAGGATAAATCTGGGTTATTTAACCCATAAAGTACTTCCTACCAGGGACGTCATTTAGGGGTCGCTAGGGGGCGCTACTGTTACCCCTGTGGTCTTCCTTGCTACCCCTGTGATCTCCCTTGCTATCCCTAAAAAAAAATATAAAAAAGAAAAGTGTCTTTTATTTTTTATTTTTTTAATTGTGGCCAGCGCCATGTGGCTCTTTGCTTCTGGATTGGCTGGCTTTATTGTTCAGGCCTCTTAAAAAAAATGGAAAAAAAAAAACAGGGGTTCCACAAGTCTAACACTTGCAGCAATTACCCTAAGTAAGAAAGAATAGGAATACCAAAAAATGTGTCTTTCTGGAATTCTGTACAATAATTTCTAGACTTATTAAAGGTTTATTTTAGGCACACTTCAGGGGGTGGGTCACTGATTTAGTCTGTTCTTAAACACCTCAAGTCAGCCTTTCATCCTTCTGAGGTTGATAAATGAGTACCAACACAGGTTGAATGATATTGTATGTATATTTTTTCAATATAAAGCGATTAAGCTTAAGTGCTATATAATAACACATCATTATTTTGCCATGGACGTCTGCTTGCATTCACAGTAATTTGGTAATATGGGCCTACACACTAATCTTAACGATACATATGCGATCCATTCTTGTATGAAATGTATATCACATTATAGTAATACCGTACAATTTTTTTCATAGTGTACTTAGGAACAATGTTATGTGATGTCACTTCCTGTTTTGTCAAGGGATGAAAGGTCGTGTAGAATCGCAACCCGCGATATCACGTCAGGCTGGGGTCAAATTACATCACTTCTTGTGATGTCATCAGAGGTCAACGGTCGTGTGATGTCACTTCCGCTACCCCAGTCCCTGCTTCCTGCATGCCCTATTCAGTAAATATTCTCTGTGATTCCACCACATAATTAGATGCACGTTTAATGATGGGAGGTCTTTAATTTAAAATACTGTGAGCGTCATGTCTATGGTGGTAACTTAACATCCGTTACTTTAAATATGACTTTTTTTTAAATACCACCAGATTGCGAGTTGGGACTAGTTGGGATATTTACCGCATGGGCTTCAAAGAAAGTACTTAATAAGGTAGATGTAGGTTGTGTATCTCATGCAGTACTGGCTGAATAGCCCCAGTGGTAAATAGCCCATGCATAGCACATGCTACCCCGAATCAGAAATCGTAGGTATTTCAAATACCACCGATGTTTGCGATTACCACTCATAATGAGGCCCGAGCATCAGCAAATAACAACAACCTTTTGCCACAGATTTTATGGCTATTGCATCGCATCCCAATGAGTCATGCTCCATTCTAAATTTCGCAATTGTGTGTTTGTAACATGTTCCATATGTTCGAGAGCATGCTCTCTTAGACAGCTCGTTAAAAATGACAGATCAAACTTGAAAATCAAATTATCGCTCTAATGCCTTCTTTTCTGCACATTAATTTTGTTTGGCTGTTTCCAGGAGACAGTTCTGCTATGCAATTCTTGGCCAACTGCTTGCTTATATATTGTAAATTCTGCACGACACTGCCAAAAACAAAACAAAAATGCCACATGTTTTGTTGAGAAACATAAACTACGGATGTTTCAACAAACCACATGCTGAGTTGCTCAGCATGAGGTCATAGAACAAAGAAGAAAGGCAACAGGGAGGAAGAAAATAACCTATTGCAGGTCTCAGTATGTATATAGACACATGTATACGCCATGTCATTTCCCATCAGGACAAAGAGGGTGGTGGCCACAAACAAGACACAGATCTAGTCAACAATTTTTCTAAGTGAAATAAACAAGTGCATCTAAAAATGCCAGAAAACAAGCCTCTAAAACATGCTGCAATGAGAAACAAGCTGAGCTCAACAATGCTTGTATAGTCCAACATTTCTGATGTATTTCAAGGTTGAACTCATTCTCAATAGATTTGTTTGCATACCATATGACATCAAGTCTACAATTACAATGTACTCAAGTGGAAACATCAAAGCCTTCATTTGCTGTATGTGTATGTAAATAAATAAATAAATAAATAAATTGTAATTTGGACAGACGTCCGGAGAATTGATCTTTCATATCATGGCAAGTCGAAAAGCTTCAGGTGCCTTCACTTTATATATGTTTCATCCAGTTCAGAGAACGAGAATTAGCAGCTGGTGACCTTTGGTCTGTATCTCCAATGGGGATTCCTCCAATTACTATCACCATTGTGTAAAGGCTGTGTAACAAGCAAGTAATCACATAGGAGGTAAAGCCCTCTTATGGAATACTTACCTTCCCAGACTTAAGACATGAAGAAGACCTAACTAGAATAACAGTGCTCCATCTGCTACAAACCAGGCCAGTTGAAGAAATTAATGAAGCAATTACTCTTGCAGCATTATCTTCAAAAAGGTAAACTCCTATCACAACAGGGATAAGATTACATTAACATTGTTTCTTGGCAACCTACTTGCTTTGCGATAATATGAGTTAGACAACTTAGTTTGGTTGCTGCTCCCAGTTAGAAAAAGTTATATAATTCTAACCCTAAAAATCTTGAAGTTATTCAATTTATTTGGAAGTTAAAATATTCCTTGTTTAACATTTTGAGAGGGAGCGCCATCCATGCCAACAAGAAAAACATGGAAGTCCATCATTTGGTAAAAAAGACAAGCAGACAATTAATAGAAGACAATCATATATTTGACTGGTTTACCTCAGGAAGCACAACTAAATGGAATTGCTGTTTTCCGCATGCACTTATCAGGCGATAATGGAAAGGGTTTTCATGATCTCGGCTCTCATTCCGAGTTTGGAGATAAGTAACGTTCCTTACCGGCATGGCGTAAATAGCGTGTCCGGGCAGTCATCAGTCCGCTAGTAGAGGACTATTATGACTTCACAGGCACGAGCTTTACGCCATGCCGGTAAGGTCATTACCGCCATGCCGTTAAAGGCAACTTAAATGCCCTTAGTGGCATCAAGCATTGCGCAGATAGCACTACCGACAAGGTCCAATGCGGCATTAGTGGTGGCCGTTATTAGCGGTGACTGCCAATAACGGTCACCGCTAATAAACGGAACCGGAAGTAGCGTCATCAAACAGGAACGGGAAAGAGCACGGCGACCATCTTTAAAAACACAATCTATTGCCATCCTCACCACACAGGACCCTTTGGACTCTGCTGTTGTCGTGAAAAGATCCTCCTATTACACCACTATGCCCAAGGCCCTGAAGAATGCAGCTGCCCACCAGCGGAAAGAAAGATTTAATGAGGATGAGCTGCAGATGCTGGTTGACACACTGCAGGAGCATGCTGGGATAGTTTCAGCAATAACATGAAGAGGGAGGCAATACTGAAGAAAAAGGAGATCTGGGCACTTGTTGCTCAGAAGGTCAGTGCTGTTGGGAACACCCCACGCACCATCAAAGACTGTCGCAAGCGCTGGGATGACCTGCGACTGAGAGTTCAAAACATTCTCTCAGTGAACCGGATCCAGGCAATGGGAACAGGAGGAATTCCCAGCTCTCCAATCGAGCTCACCCCATGGGAGGACATCTGCGCCAGCATGATAGGAATGGAAGGGATAGAAGGTGTTGGAGAGATGGAGTGTGGCGCCACAACATCGGGTGATGGAGGTAAGTGTCCTAAGAAAACATTGGACTGACATGTTGGTTGACTTTCATCAGACTTGGCATTACAAAGAGTCAACCCATGGTCCAACACACACCCACTCCCAGCAAAGTAGGCGTATGCATCACAGACAGATGCAGATGCCTGATGCAAGGCAATGGCGTACCTTACACATACCACACAAAGATGTAAATGCCATGAGTCATACAGCGTCTAGGCCCAAAATACTATGCATGTCAGATAGCATTGCTCTTGGCCAACATGTGTGACGCCGACATATGCCTGCATAACCCACCCATGTATCAAATAACGTGCTCATCCAAACACAAATGCCTACAACCCCCAATTTAGTGGATGATCAATTGTCCAAATGTATGTATGATGCCTATCAAAACATCACTCATGCCGTCCCTCTCTTCAACCCCCACAGGATCTGACCATGACAGCGATGGGCAGGATGCAACCCCTGCACAGACCACACCGTGGAAGAGGTCCTGGGATGATGCCAACCACCCTCTGACCTTGAGGGGACAACCCAGGGGCCGCCGTGCACCAACAGGCAAGACACCCCAGCTAATCATAACACCAGTGCCGCCAAGGCCCGTAGAGGGCAAAGCACCACATTCAGAGGAGTCCAGTTTGGCTGGAGAGGTGGCAGCCACAGCACCCCTAGCTGTGGAGGAACCACTGGATGACATATGGGTGCCCGTTGAGGACGATGTATCGGACATGGTCCCTACGCCAAGTCCACCGGCATCCCCACAAATATCGTCCCTCGATACAGAGCACGCCACCACCCCAGAGCACTCTGGTCAGGAGCAGATGGAGGGGCACTTCACTCCCATTTTGACAAGGAGGGAGGCTGAGCAGGCTGAGCAGGACTGCCAGGGACCAACAACATCCACAGGTGCACCCGTAGGGCCGCAGCTGTCGGAACAGCTTATTGCCCTTGTGTGGCAGTTTGTTGAGGACAACAGAGTGGCCAGACAGCAGTGGCTTGAGAACTTTGCCTCTCTAGGCTGGTCCATCACGACAACACTGCCTCCATGGCCAAATCGTTTGCAGACAACACCAGCCGCCTCTGCGAGGAGGTCTCGGCCCTCTGCCAGGTCTTAGGCCGCATAGCGGATGCCATGGAGGCAGGACATCCAGCTACCCAATCCCAGCAGGCGGCCACTCCATCATCTTCCAGTTCGACCCAAACGAGCCCGCTCCGCAGGTCGGCACGTACCCTGCGCCGCCAAGACATGCCACGACCTGGACCAGGGAGTGCCAATTGAAAGTCAGGGCAGCCTCATGTAGGCATTGGACACCTGATGGGACATGTGCGAGGGAGCTGTGGGGGTTGGGGGAGATGGAGGGGGTTGAGAGTGTGTGGGGGAGTTGTGGGGGGAGTGGGAGGGGGCTGAGGGTGGTGCAGGGTTTGTTCACTTTCGTTAACATTGTTATATTTAATACACCCGTTGTGTGAAAAGCAAGACCTGAGTGGACATTCATAATTGCGCATGTGTCATGTATTCATATACACTGCATAGTGTACATGTACCCCCACACCCAGTGCCCTCTGTCCAACTATCATGTCACCCTCTGCTGCCATGTATGTCAGAAATATTGTGCAATCACTGACTGGCGCACAGCACATCCCTACTGTGCATCGGCACCACGATGATGTCCCGCCACATCTTCTTCATCCCCTTCATCATCACCATGTGGTAGCAGTTCAATGTCAGGGGCAGGGTCACGTTCTGGCGGATACACATATTGTGCAGCATGACACATGCCACGATGATCTTGGCCACCTTCTCATGCCTGTATAGGAGTGCCCCACCCGACGGGCTGAGGCAGCAAAATCGTGCCATCAACAGGTCAAAGGTCTGCTCGATGACAACACAGGTACGGTTATGGGAACGATTGTAGTCCTCCTTGTGCCTGTTCTGTGGATTTCGGACAGGGGTGAGGAGCCACGGCTTTAAGGGATAGCGACTATCACCTGCACGAGAGGCAATAAAAGGTAAATGTTAGTAGATTCATGATGCACAGCTGTACTAGTCACACATGCCTGCAGATTATCGTTGCCCACATGCACATGTCCCTGGATGTATTACACCATTTTCAGTCCCTCAATGTGTCCTCTGCCATGGACTAATGGTGTGGGTTGCATCTTCAAGATGACACATGGTGTGCACTGGCGTCTTTCTGCACATGCATCATGTACGCATACAGCTGTGTTAGTGTCAAATTAGTGAGGTGTTGTGTTCTGTGAGATTTACTTAGAGGGAGCGTTGGCAGTAGTATGTTCAATATTGAGAAATCAGCGCTGATTCCAATGGTGACATGCAGCACTTCTGTGGGTGTGGCAGCCCTGTGACAGACAGTGGATTCCCTAGTTGGTTCAGTTTGATGCACTCACAGGGATGCTTGTCATGTGTGCTGATATGCTGGAGACAGCAACATAGTGCATATGGACTGCAAGGTGCTGGATGGCGTTACGGAGGGTGACAGCCACTGATGCATGGTGCACGTGTTGTGAGATGTGGGTTGGTTTCCTGTTAGTCATGTAGTGATAGGTGTCGACCTTACTTCATTCATATGGGATTTGGGTGTCATGTACCGTTTGTGTCAAAAGTTTCCCCCCGGATCACCTGAGTTCTCTTCTTGTGGCGTTCCGCGGAGGACTCCTTCTCCCGGCCGGACCGGGACTTGTATAAGTGCGCGCGAGTCGAGTCTGACTCCAGCGCGAGCGTTCAAAGTTCCAGGAAGTCGCGTGTTCCAAGACGTCCAGGAAGAGGATCGAAGAAAGGTAAGAGATCCTGGAAACAGGGGAAAAGGGAAGAAAGAATAAGGGAGTTGGCCAGGAACTTGGAAGGGTAACGCCGAGCAGCACACACACGTCGAGACACTACCTAGAGATAGCGTTGAGATGCGTGGAGGCGCGGGGGCGTGGCCCATTTCTAGAACGTGCCGTGTCCGACATACAGGCTAGTACGGAACACGGCACTGGGCACGGCCATGTTGGAAGTATCTAGGAGCACACTCTCCGTCTGGACCAGGACCAGGAAGACCAGAAGGGGCTATGTCCATGGTTCATGACAGTTTGTGATGCTTTGGGGCACAGTGTTAGGTGATGTGCACATCATACAGTCACATCAACATTGACAGCATGGTGGTGTGTGCATCTCTCCCCCCATTTCAATGTGATGTGCCAGTCCTGAAACTTACCAATCAGCTTGGCATGTCATCCAGCATGTCGTTCCATGTAGCGTGGTAGCATGGAGTTCCGCAGGACTATAGAGTCATGAGTTGATCCGGGATATCGGGCACAACAATGTGTGATGATCTTGCTGGCGTCGCATACCATCTGCACATTGATGGAGTGGTATTGCTTGCGGTTGCGGTACATCCACCTCCATGGCATGCAGGACCACGAACTCCACGTGGGTGCAGTGGAGGGCACCTACACAATTTGGCATGCCTGCCAGTGCATGGAAGCCAACTTTTGTATCAAATATCTCCTGGGGAGTCCGTGGTAGGGATATGTAGTCCCTTGTGTGCTTGAGGAGGGCATCCAGCACTTGGTCCAGAATCCGAGAAAATAAGGGTTGTGATATGCCATGCATGTGCCCCACTTTGTGCTGGTAGGTGCCTGTGGCAAGGAAGTAGAGCACAGACACTACCTTCAGTAGAGGGGGGATGGCAGTGCGTATTTCGATGAGGCTCACAATGTCGTTGTGTATCATGTCAACAATGGTGGTGATGGTGTCCCTGTCCAGACGGTACAGGGTGTGGATCTGCTCAGGGGTTAGGTTGAAAGGACTGGCTCTGATGCAAGGGATTGGGGGCTGCCGGCGTGGTAACGGTGGCTGCACTGGTGGGGCATGCTGGGCCTGTCTCACCCTCCTTCTCCTCCTGCGTCTCCTCTGTGGTGCCGGTTGTTGCTGTTGTTGTTGATGTTGTGGCAATGCAAGCATGTCCTCCAGCTCCAGTAATGCTACTAGTATTGGAATCATCTTGGTGTGGGAGGGGGTGTGGTGTGTGGGTGTGCTCCTTTTGTACTGGGCCAGACTCCATTGCCTCCACCTGTGCTGATTGTGTGCACCTGTGGCAGTTGGGAACACTGCTCAAGGCATTTTATGGTTGGTCTGCAATGCCCTTATTTACAGCATGCCGGTACGCACCTTTTCCGCCTTCATGATGCCGTTATTTGCATGTCCGCTTCACTTGTGATCTACTCCAGTTTTGCCGGCATGATGGCCCGCGTGCCGGCGCCCATGCCGCTATTAATGGCACCGTAATGTACGATGCCGCTAATAGCGGTCAGGCTGGTCAGAATAGCCCGTAGCGGTAATCGATGCCGGTAATCCTTAACTGGCATCGTTGTTCCCTTAGCACCAACCTCGGAATGACCCCCTAGTGTTATATGTATGGATGGGGAGAGACAGTGTTGTGCAGCTGGGAGTGCGTGGTGGAATGTAGAACGTATATGCATCGATGATGATGCACCAGTGTTATCCATTGGTGGTTGTGTCTGAGGAGAAAGAGCTGGGTAAGCTGGATGGCTGGGGGCTTGTTTCAATAGAACTTGACAATGGAACAAGAAAATAAAGATAGCATTTGTATTTTTATCTGGTTTAAGTCTGTGTAAAGTTCTAGTTTGGAACTAAATCACAATAAAATGATTATTATTATTATAAAGATAAGTTCAACCGCATATGACCCCTGTGTACTCTATATATAAAAACTGGCGACAAACTTAGCTGTCAGGACACCACCAGCACTGTCTACCCCATCCATCCTGAAGTACCCCATCACCTGAGATCCAGTCATTGCTGCAACTGCTTTCCCTAGCACCCCGAGGATGCGCAGTTACCGATGGTCTCCAATGTAAGACCATCAGAAGAGAGGACCCTTCTGCGTACTCACGCACAGTGTGTATAATAGACATAACTTTGCCCAGCAGTGTGTAAACAGTGCTCCTGATCACTAGTGTCCTGGGACACAGCGGCGTGCGCTGCTCAGAACATAGGACCGTGACCCTACGAATTCACAGGGGTGTGATTACTGGCAAAGGAGTTAGATATTCTCTATCTGGAAGTAGAAGTTAGCTATGTCAATGCAGAATGTGCCGGGCCCCATCGTGTTATGCCATCTCCTGGACCTACCAATGTGAACTTGGCTGAATGGAAAAAGGGCTTTTTACACTACACTATGATATGATATGATACGGCATTTATAATGCGCCTATACACAAGTGTTTCGAGGCTCGACGAGGCAAGGGAGGGGAAACAGAGGGAAGACAGACAGCGATCCTACTATGCCAGGTGACATTGAGATTGCGCAAGTGCAGGGGGAGGGCAAGCGAAAAGTGCAGGGGGAAAAGGGAGGGGGCAGTGAAGTACATAGGATAACAGTAAAATAAATAAAGATAACAATTAAAGAGTGCGGCCAGCTGGTGGCAAGTGCATGGGTAAGAGCCAACATCAGGGCTCAAGTGCAAGTAGGGGCTGTAGGGATACAGAAACAGTCCCCAAGTGCAATGGTTGCCACAAGGCAGTGCAGGTGTGCAACTGGCGGGGAGGGGGCCTGAGATCAGAGGGTAGCAAGGTAACCAGTGCAGATTCATCCAGGAGATCAGCAGGTGAGAGGAGGTGAGAGGAGGAGAGAAAGCAGAAGCAAAGGGGAGGGTCTTGAGGTGCTTCCGGAACCGTAGAAGGTTCTCCTCAAGTTTCAGAGAGGAAGGGATGCTATTCCAGAGGGAGGCCCCAGCAGAAGACAGAGATCTACCACCAACTCGCTGCTTGGAGAAGCGACTGACCCTGAAGTAAATGGAGGCGGATGAGCAAAGGGCTTGAGATGGCAGATATTTAGGAATAGAGAGTTGAAGGTATTGAGGCCCCAGGCCCCAGAAGGCCTTGTGGACAATGCAGACGGTTTTTAACTTAATCCTCGCCGCCACTGGGAAATAGTAAAGAGATTTCAGTCTATGTGAAGGCTACATGTAGGACTGGATTTGCTGTTGACCGGAAAGTGTCACTGTTGATGCATTTCCTAGGTTATGAGGGTCCAAATATTTATGAGGCATTGCGTAGCATCCCTTAGGATGCGTGGTCAGAGGACATGAATGAACTGGAGGTAGCCGTGAAGAAATTAGATATACATTTTAACCCAAAGATGAGCACAATTCTGGAACATTACAATTTCAGAGTTTGTGCTCAAGAGTCAGATGAGACCAGGGAAGAGCACATCACATTTAGCTTTGACATGCAATTTCGGCAGGATTTTGAACAAGCACCTCCATGACCAGTTCATGATTCATTGCAATAATAACAGAACTCGAGAAGTACTATGGCTGAAGGACGACACCCCCGTGGAGGAAGTTGTAAACATTGAAAAGTGAGTTGAGCATTTTTTGGCGTGCGTAGAAAAACTCACCAAAGCGAAAAGCAAGGATTCTGGAGGTAACACACTTAAAGTGGATATGGAGGACAAATGACCAAGGAAGTATCTACTGAATGGTTCCCACTTGAATGGAATGACTGGGCGTACTGTGGGACCTGGCCATAATGTGAGTGCTCCCTCTAAAATTAGAAAAATGGCTAGCAGGGATTGTCTCTGATTCAGATGTGGGAGCAAGATTCACCTAGCAAGTTCACCAGTGTGCCCAGTATGAAAGGTGAGATGCTCAAAGTGCAAGAGATGGGGCCACTATGCCAATTTCTGTAAAAACTTTCAAGGGTGTTTTGGGGAAAATAGAAAAAAAAGTATACAGTTTGTGAGTGTTGAGAAATGTATGTTTTACGAGGAGGAAGAGGAAAATATCTTAGAGATGGTTATGGTGAACATGATGGGGAAGCCGAATTATAATGATATATTTATAATAAAATATAATCATAATTGATTATTTATAATGCACTTAATACCCAGAGGTTTATAAGCGCGGACCTCGGGAACGAACTTGTGCTGCTCCTCATCGTCTTGCTTCCAAGAGGAGTGTGCTGTCCCTGAGCTATCGCCCTGAGAAGAGGATGATGATGAATGTGTAAGTCCTGAGGCTGAGATATAATTGAATGGCAGGAAATGATTGACAATGGCTGATTAAATGTGTGAAGGTGTCGCTCATATCTCGAGAGGTACATGAGCAGGAGATGAGAGGGAGCGTGAGTGACTTAATACCACCTCCCACAAAACCAAGTGGGTATAATATGGATAGAATACAGTTCGTGGGGTACTTTGTGGCAGATATTGAGTTTAAGGGAAGCGAAGCAATGGGAAAAGTGTATGTGATGACGAAAACAGTTTTGCTGTTGGGTTGGAAGGAACAAAACAGATTATACATACAAATGGATCCAAACAAGGTTGATGAAGTCTTACAAGTGGGAAGAAGATGTGTGCGGAGAGATATAGAGAGTTTTAAGCGAGTCTTCAAGAGGCCGTGGGAAAACTGTTGTGGATGATGCATCAAATCGTGTTGATGGAAGGGAGCATACCTGATGCAGCAAAGCTGCAGCCTGTCCCTTTGGATTTGAGACAGTGTGTGAAGGAGGAATTGGAACAATTGGGTAGAAAGGGGATAATTGAAAGGGCGTGAGCAGAAGAATGGGTGTCACCTCTGGTAATTGTGGAAAACAGAATGGTTAGATGCATCTGTGTGTGGACTTTAGGCAACTTAATAAATGTGTGGTAGTTGAGAGGCAACTGTTGCCAAATATGACAGAGATGATGACATTCATTGGTAAAGTATTTGCAAATACCCCTTTTTTTACTACTACCACCAAACTCAAAATGACCCCAGAGTAACAATTGGCTTTGTAAAATTCTGACTTCCACCACAGAGTGTTCAAGGGACTGAAAAAATATTAAACAATACATAAATGCCATCAGCATTTTTAAGCATACTGTCCTTTTTCAAATTGAATAATTGCATGAAAGTTGTCAATAAAAAAAATCATCCTTAGTAACATTGTCACAAGCTTCCTTCTTTCTCACCTTTTTCTCCTTGCTTGTGTTCTTCCGGGATGATGCTTCTTTCTTTTTCACCGACCGTGACTTGTACAAGCCGGAACACGAGTCCTCGGGTTCCAGCATGAAAGCCGGCTGCCAAGCCGGTAGCGTTCGATTTCTTGGGACAATGTCAATAAATCCAGGAAGGAAGATATCAGAAGGTAAGGATAAAGGGGAAAAGGGTTCCAGGAACAATGAGGAAGATAGAATGCACGAAGCACAGAGAGCGAACTCGAACAACGTCTAGTAACTCGTAGGGGTAGAGTTGAGACGCGCAGAGCTGCGGGGGCATGCTGGTTTTCTAGGAAGCTGGCGAGTGCACGCAAAGACTAGACTGCAACAGTTCTGACTCATCGGCCATCTTGGATGAGTCACAGAGTTAATGCCCCGGTGCATCAAGGACCATGAAGTCCAGAAGGGTCGAAACCGGCTATTCATGAAAACATACACACATTGCTCCATAGTGCATACTAGATATGTTCCTTCTGTACCGTGCACTCTACTTTCCTATTTTAGGATTAAAATCAATGAAATGTACATGAATAAAAATAAAACAAGAGGAGTTATTTGTGAATTTGTAAGGTGCAGAGGCGAGAATACAGCCCTGGCATATGCGTTGTGTGTGGGAAACCTTAGAAAAGAAGAGTTGCCTAATTTGGGAACTTACGCCCCCTGCACATTATCATTGGCTCAATAATAAAGCCCAACTTTTTTAGTAGATGTTAATTTTCTGATTCGAGATTCTTCATAAGTAATATACAAGAGTTTCTCAACATTCCAATAACATTGACCTTTTTTCAATGATAATAATTCAGCCACACCAGATACATACTATGTAGACATCTCAGAGTTTTGTATTTTGGTAACATATCATCATATATTTTACCTTGCACTACAATAACACATATTTATTCAATTTATCAGTCATCAATATTTTAATAATGAAATTACTATTAAGAACCAAAAAAACAGGCACAAGAGGACATTCTACCCATTTATATAACAATCGAGTGACATCCAATGTTTACATTAATGACGTCATAGACATCAACGCAGTAACGTCACGTTGACATAAATATATCAATACACAAAGCACCCATTTGGTTGCCACATCAACAGGGATGACACGGACAGACAACTTCTTGCCGGAATTATATCACCAAATTCTGGTAAAAATCTCTACTTTTAAGAATCTGACCATAAAAAAGAACTTAGTAGAGCACTAGAACTCCACCATAATTAATAATTACATCCAACTTGATTACAGAAAGTGATCGCTATGCTGAGCATCCTGTGCATACCACAATCCAAAAAAAAGATTATGCCACCACCTATCCCATAGTAATCCAAACAATTAGGGTCAATTCTTGAAATTTTGCATTCAAACTGCTCATCCATTTTCGAATATAGTACGTAGAATTGTATCTACTGACAAATCCTTTTAGACCTAACATGTCATTCACAGATATCAATGGCTTCTTATTTTACAGTATAAACAGGTCAGCACTCCATTATTTTTTACAAAAAAGAATCTCTATAGTGTAAAAAGGTTTTTCTATAACCAAAAGTCAATTCTTATTTGGAAAGCTAAAAACAGAATTAAGACATCTGTCTAGACATAATTGATGCATTTGAAGTTATCTTGAAGATGACCAATAATCTAATCAAACACACAATTTTTTCTTGTTCAATTATTATACTTAAATTTGAACTACCAACAAAAAATGACATAATCTGATCATAGAATATACTATGAATCAATAAAAGCATAGCCAATAAAAACATTATAAACTACTTCAAGGTAACTTAACATACTGTCAGTCTGGAAAAGAGTCATACATTTCAAAATAGTTTTTTTACTTTATTGAAAAAAAGAAACTTGTTAAATTCAATATGTTGATGTATCATAATAATCTTTAAATGACTAATTACATTGTTTTCTGAATACATTATCTATAGAAAAATAGACCCTGAAGAAGAGATATTCCATCTCGAAACGTGGTGGGCAATAGAAAGTTTCAAACTGAAACTATTTGGAAGTGAATCATTTACAAATCCAATTATTGGACTGTTGAAAAACTCTTGTATATTACTTATGAAGAATCTCAGATCAGAAAATGAACATCTACTAAAAAGGTTGGGCCTTATTACCGAGCCAATGATAGTGTGCAGGGGACGCAAGTTCCCATATTAATGAACTCTTCTTTTTTCCATGGTGCATGCTAGAACTAGATACGCATTTTCCACAAGACAAAAATGTGTATTGAATATTTAAGCAATATGACCCGAGCGCGGGGGTATTACCTACTCAGGTAATGCCTCGGGGCCCATAGTTGTCGCTCGGGCCTTAACGAAGGCCCCGGGGCATTACCTGAGTCGGTAATGACCCCGCCGCGAGGGTCATATTGCTATTAGTACCGCAGCCCGCATTATGTGCGTGACTGGGGCACTAAAAGCATTTTTTTCTGTCCCGAAACGC
The DNA here is from genome assembly GCF_040938575.1 of Ambystoma mexicanum. Lineage (NCBI taxonomy): Eukaryota > Metazoa > Chordata > Amphibia > Caudata > Ambystomatidae > Ambystoma > Ambystoma mexicanum. The sequence goes on along the minus strand of NC_090924.1, from coordinate 175,642,060 downwards.
TGCAGCATTTTGGGACGAAAAAAAAAAAGAAACAACCAAGAAAATGGCCGCCATGGAAAGGGAAAATGGAGTCCATTTTCCCTTTCCATGGCGGCCATAGGGAGCGGACCCGATGGGAACACAAGTGTTCCCAGTGCGTCCACTCCCGAAAAAAGATCAAAAAGAAGGTAAGTGGGGTTGGGAGGGCGGGAGTGGAATGGGAGTAAAAAAAAAGTAAAACATTTTTTTTAAAAAAGCATATCTGTGTCCCCGGTGGGGGACGAGGGAAGCCTCCAGCCGTGTGGAGGTGCAGAGCAGGGATGGCCCCGCTCTGAGTTTCCACATGGCTGGAGGCTTCCCTCGTCCCTCGCCGGGGACACAGGAACAAGAAGGTAAGTGGAGGTAGGGAGGATGAGGGAGGAAAGGGAATTTTTTTTTTTTAAAAAGCCTTACAGTCAAGAGTAGAGAAAGCAACAGGGAGGCTTGTGTGAGGGAGAACAGCAGGGGACCCTTTTCGTGAGGAGGCAGCCGTGGTGGGAACTGAGAAGGAGCCAGGATGCCAACCGAAATACCAGAGGACCGGTTGAGCCCAATGCAAGTTGGGCTCTTATGCCACCACCAGTGTGGGAGCCACTGTTTTTGGGAACGAGCAGCTGGAGCTGCGAGCAAGCTGGAAAGAAGAGAGGACCCCGTCCGTGTCCATGCAGAGGCAGCAGATTTGCAGGAATGTGCAAGACAGTACCCTGCATGCAATGGGTCTCACAGAGGACGGCCCACCAGCCTGAGAAGCAGAAAGGAAGCAGCAGGAGCCTCTGGGGGGGTAACACCGAGCCACTCAAAGCCAGGGTGCTCCTAGGGCGCTGTCCATAAGTAACGAAGTACCAAATTGAAGGAAAACTTGAAACCAAGTTATATTATACATATTGAATAACAAATACCTAATTGAATGAAAACTTAGGACATAGCCGAATTATGTATATTGAATACTGAACTGAATGAAAACTTGAAACAAAGCTGAATTATGCATATTGAATACCGAACTGAATGAACGCTTGAAATTAAGCATATTGAACACTGAATTGAATGAAACTTTATGGGCATAGCAAATGACTGCCGAAGGGAAAGTGTGCATGTGAAATCAACCCATGGAAAGAGTGCAAGTATGAATGAGTGAGTGCCATAGAATGGTGGGGCATGAAGAAGACCACCACAAATGTAATTTTCTGAATGGATGCATTGCGGCAAGGCCAAAGACTGGAAAGAGGTGTGTGAGATGCTATGGCAAAGCCAAGCAGCTAACCAGGAGAAGCCAGAAGAGTGTAGAACTTCACAGAAAACCAAGAGGCCGACAAATAGAAGGTTAATGTGACTCTTTACACAGGGGCAAGTACAGAAGAACCTGTGTGGACTGAAGAGCCTAGGAATCCTGGTTGCGCAACTTGTGATGGGTTGACCAGATTGGTCTGACAACTGTGCCTAGACCAGTGAGCCCTAAATTTTGAAAACCAAAGACATTGTGACCTAGAGTTGTATTGAACCTTTGAAAAGACTGAAAAAGTACATGTGTCTGATTTAATGTCTTGGGGGAGGTAACCTTGAGACTAGAGGTACTGCAAATGTTGTCTTGAGTACGAAGACTCAAGATCCTTTATTTTTGAACTCTCTTGCTTGGAACCTAAGGATGGAAACCACAAGGATTTTGCAGAACTGTATTACCTTGAACTTGAAAAAGGTAATCTTGAGACTGGAACGTTCTTGAACTTGGGAAAGGGGAGCTGAAAAGGAAGCTAAGAGCTGAAAGAAGCACAGAACATTGTGTTATTAAGCATTTCTTTTATTATTGACATACCTACACATTGTTTAGCTTTAGTTGTGAGGGCAAGGGTAGGTTTGGGACACAGACACACTATTAAGTTGAACTCTTTGACTTTAGGCATTACTTAGATTCATTCAGGTAGGGAAATCACACCTTTGGGCAAGTTAGGACTTCTACACTCCCGACATTTTAGTTGATAAATCATTTTATTTTGAACTTTGAATCTGTTGTCTGTGTCTTGCTTCATGATGCCTTGACAAATTATGTCAGAGGGGGATGCGGTTCAACTGATACAAGTCGTGAACCTTTGTAAGTGACAAAGTTGCTTGAGCCTCTGATCCTCCACTGATTAAAATGAACACAAGTAACAACAGGGAGGGATTGACACAATCAGAGTGATTAGATAGTGGCATCTCTAACCCTGAGAATAACTCTGGTAGAGTTGAAACAGCCAATCTAAATATTTTCACCCACCAGTCATTTTCCCAAATGTTAGAGGCTAAGTGGCCCACTTTTGCTGAGTAGAGACCACCACACTAGAGAAGGTCAGGAAAATGTTGCACCCAAATGCTTCTCAGTCCAAGGTTGGGAAGAACCTTTCAATCTTTAGTAGCCCAGTCTATTCTTCCTAGGAAGGAATGATCCCAAATAGAGAACAGATCATAATTTCCCTAAACCTCTGGGTAGACATCCCTTCTAAAATGCTTATGAAAAGATTTTTTTTTTACTTCTTTTTTATTGCCATTTTTAGAAAAAAACAACATCTGGCACTGCGTGCCTACAATATCCTGTTCCTCCCAGCCCCGATACACCACGTCATCTTATAATGTACACAATACAGCAAAGTGAACGAGTTTGCATTCTTGAGTGGAGATTGTTGATCATGCCCTTTATCATATTTAATGGACACCTATACCATGATTTGTGCCGTTCCTGCCAATCAAGGTTCGGTTTCTGGTGCAGTGGAGACTATTTCCACACCATCAGGTTGTTGGATCAAGAATCATGTATATGCATCCCATATACTTATGTCGTTGCACCGACCTTGAGTTAGTGACCCCCGTCCATTTTCCATATCGTTACAATACAGTATGTCAGCCCTCCATTGCGAATTGTGTGGGCTCCATTTCCTTCCCCACTGCATTGCCAGCATTCTTTTTGCTAGTATGAGGAGTAGAACAACCAATTTCTTGGTGTATTTGTGAACCTCTTTAGTGTAACCTAGTAAGCCCATCAGTGGGTCTGGGTCCAGAGTCTGGCCCGTAATACCACTGATCGTATCGAACACCTGTTCCCAGAACTGTTGTCTGCTCGGACAACCCCAGGCCATATCAAGAAAGTCAGCCTGTCCTGTATTACATCTGTTGCATCTCCCCGATGTATCTGGAAGTATTCCTTCATTTTGACTGGTGTGTGATAAAATTGATGCAAGTATTTAAAATGAATTAGTTTAAATTGGACATTGATGGCCCCCTTTCTGCTCCCCTTGCAACAGTACTTCCACATTTCTTCTGGAATCTCCCATCCCAAGGTTCTCTCCCATTTCTCCCGTTGTGAGGTTCTAACCCCCTCCTTGGAGTGTATACACATGGAGTATAATGCAGAGGTCACCCTTTGATCTGTAGCACCCTGGAGTCTATGCAGTATGTGGGCGACCTGTGGTTGATCAGGGAATGTGATGAATACCTGATGCAGACTCACCTTCAGTCTATAGTATAGAAATACATCCAAAACTGACAATGCCCCTTTCTCTCTCAGCCCTTCCAGTGTGATAAACTTCCCCTTGGGAAAGAGTTTCCCAAAGTGTGTCACCCCAACCTCTTCGCACATGCCCCGTTTCACCTGTGATGGGGATTCCCGGCACGTGAATTACTGGGAGTTGGTGGGGAGTAGAGGACATCCCCCCAGGTCTATGCTCTATTCGCATCCCGGCTCTGCTGGTTACTTCTACCAAGTTTCTTACTTGTTGCACTCAACCCGGAACAGTTAGGATGACCGATCTAAGCAGCTCCGGTGCTGCTATTGTCCTTTCTACCTCCACGTGCCTTCTGTGTTTTTGCGTATCGTACCAGTATTTAAGAAATCCCACTTGTGCTATGTTGTAATAGGTCTCGAAATCGGGTAGTTACAATCCCCCCTCGTGTATGGGTGCTGTTAGCTTGTCCCAAGATACTGTGGCTTATTTACCCACCCATAGAAACTGTGAAACAGCTGATTTCAGACCACTGAAGTATTCTCCGGGGACCCCATCGGGCATTCAGAAAGACATTGAGGAACCTGGGTAGCAGCGTCATTTTGATGACAGATATCTGGCCGTATAGGTTAAGGGTAGGTTTTTCCATCTTGACATGGCCTTGTGGGCTTGATCTAAGGCTCTCAGGTAGTTACTATGATATACCACATTATTATCCCTGGCTATATAGATTCCCAGACAGCGGGTTTGGGTCATGTGCCATTGAAATCCCCATATGTCTCGGTATTGTTTGACCTTCTCTGTTAGTGGGAAGAGTACTGACTTGGAGGCGTTTACCTGAAATCCGAGAGTTCCCCGAAGCGTTGGACATCCCCCATGATTGTGTCTAGGTTTACCTTGGGATCTTTAAAAAACAGTACCATGTAATATGCATATAATGATATTACTACCCTCTGGGTATGTAACCTAACCCCGCGGTGTAGGTGTAGTTCTCTCACTCTTTCAGCAAATGGTTCAATTGCCAGCGCAAAGACCAGCAGTGAGAGGGGGCACCCTTGTCATGTCCCTCTTTCGAATGCCATAGTCGGTGTCAAATGACCATTACCCCTCACCTTAGCCACTGGTTGTGTATATAGTAGTTTAACCATGGCTACATAGTGTTCTCCCATTCCCATGTGCCTCATCACTTTGAACAGAAAGGGCCATTTTACTGAATCGAACACTTTGGTGGCATCCAGCAGGGCTGCCACAATTGAATCTTCAGGTTGTACTGCTGCGATCAGCCCAAACATTCTTCGGAGTCCGTACGATGTAGATCGCCCCAGGATGAAGCCCGCCAAGGCCCGCCCTCACCATTAGTCGCATCATTGGCGATAGTAGAGATGCAAGAATTTTTGCTAAGATTTTATTATCTATATTTATCAATGAGATTGGGCGGTAAGAAGAGCATTCGTTACTGGGTTTATCTGGTTTCAATAACACTCCCACCATTGCCTCCCTCAGTGTTTCCGGTAGGTGTCCCATCTCTAAACTGTGTTGAAACATTTCCAACAGATGGGGGCCTAATCTATCCGTATAATACTTATAAAATTCTGCCGTAAGCCCATCGGGTCCCGGCGACTTCCCGTTTGGCAACATTTTCATGACATTCGGTACCTCTGCTAATGACAGGGGGCGACCTAGATGTTCCCTTTGGTGCACCAGCGTAGGGCTACCTGATCCAATATCCGCCTGAAAGGCGTGAATATGGAAGGAGTATAGATGATTGTAAAATCTAAAGAATTGTTGTACTATCTCTGTGTCTTCAAACTGGTCCCTCCCTTGCTCATCTGCTATAGCTTGGACCCTGCGTCTTAGGTTATCCATCTGGGTTTCCCTGCCAGTGTTCGCTCCGTTTTTTACGCCTCCTCATATTGACGGATATTAACCTGGTTTCCAATATATTTAACCTCCCGGAATGCTAGTGCCTGGAACTCTTGCAGTTGCTTCAGAATCTCTGCTTGTTCTATTTTCATCGGAGTCAGAGTTGCCGTCTGCAACGTTTGTATACTACTTTCCTTGGCTGCCAGTTCCTTCCTAATCCGTCTAAGAATCCCTGCCTCGTTGGATATGCATTCTCCCCTTATCACACACTTAAAGCTCTCCCACAGTATCCCTGCAGACCCCACAGATCCCACATTTATATCAAAAAATGTATCTTATGGCCGATGCTAGACTCTCACGGAAAACTGTTTCTGTGAGACCTTCACTTTTGAACCGCCATGGGAGCCTCCCCCTAACCCGGTCCGACAGCCCCACCACAAGCGTCACAGTGGCGTGATCTGACAAGGTTCGGGCCAGGATCCCCACTTCTCTCCCCACCCCTAATAGTGAGTGTGATACCAAAAATAAAATCCAGCCTTGATGCCAAATTATGGGATGCCAAATGACAAGTGTATTGCCGTGCCGACTGGTTTCTCACCCTCCATACATCTGCAACTTCCCATGAAAGAGCCATGCACTGCAGCCATTGAGTCCCCTTACTTCTAGTCACATGCCCCCCCCCCTGTCCGGTCAAGTTCGGGTTCATTACTGCGTTGAAGTTGCTGGCCCAAATTATCTGCCAAGGAGGTAGCTCCCTTAGCTGTCGATCTATCCAATCCAGTGTATCTACTATATCTTGATTTGGGCTATATTAATTAACGTGTATAATTCACCTTGGATAGTGCCCTGAACTATGAAGCCCCTGCCTTCGGCATCCCTGACCACCTTAGTCTGTTGGAAGCCACTGTGGTGTGTATTAGGATGCTCACCCACCTTGCATATGAGGAATATGATGAAAAATATCTGTGGCGTCCCCAGGCCTTCCCAAATTCGGACTCTGTTTCTATTGTTAGGTGAGTCTCTTGCAGGAATGCTATTCCGACCTGGTGTCGCTGCATGTACAGCAACATTTTCTGGCATTTTGTGGAACACTTTAGTCCCCTAACATTCCAGGTGCAGAAGTTAATTGTAGCATCCCTATCTCTTAGGATATTGACCCCTGCCCGTATGCTTGGTCCTCCCAAACCAGTGTAACTTTTGTATCTTGCCGTCCTTCCCTCATGTAAACCACACATTGCATGTTTAAAGTGCTGGCAGGAGCCTGGGTCATCAACTTGAACTGTTTGGGCCTTAAGGTGCATGATCGTTGCAGTATGTTTATCGTGTTTCTCCCCATCCCCCACCGACAACCCCAATTCGTCAGTGATGTGTAGCACCTCCCCCCTTCCTTTTCCCCTCCAAACATCCCCCCCACCCTCTGCCAACTCCCAACTTGTCAGCCTCTCCCCCCTCATAACTTCACACAAAACTTAAGCTTCCACTTGAGGGTCTGCTAGAAGTCCAGACCTCCACACACACCGTTACACTGACTGAGTGGTTCCCAATCCTACTGGGCCTATGCAACGGTCAATGTCTAGTGGGTTATTTTTTCAAAAAGGATATAGAGTTCCAGGTATTTCAACATCCATTATTCCCCCGTTGCTGAGGGTTCCTAGGATGCGATGGCCTCTTCTGGCGTTTGAAAGAAGATTGCTCTTCCCTCATGTTCTATGCGTAGTTTAGCCAGAAACAACATGGCGTATCGGATTCCTCTATCTCATAATTGTTTCTTAACGTCGATGTACGTTCTCCTGGAGGCTTGCACTTGGTCTGAAAAGTCTGGGAAGAGTCTGATTGTGTCCCCTTTGTAGGTTACTGTCCCTTTCTCCCGAGCCTTACAGAGAGCAGTGTCCCTGTCCTGGTAATTTAACATGCAGGCTATGATTGGGTCAGGTGACGCCCCTGGGATTGGTCTTCTTCCGCTAGATATTCAGTGTGCTGTTTCCGCGATGGTCATTGGCGAGAATTCCTCCGAGCCCAACGCTTCTCGCAGCATTTCTTCCACGAGCGGTTCCATATTTCTCTGATCTACTGATTCTGGAACACTGCCAATTCTGAGATTGTTCCTTCGTGACCTGGATTCTAAGTCATCTTGCTTATCGGTGAGTTCTTTCAATGTACGCTGTACTGTCAACATGTCCCTGGTCAGTGACGTTGATCCGTCTTCAAGTCCTGACACTCTCCCTTCCACTTCGTCCCATTTTTCTCCATGTTTGTCTAGTCGGACCTGCATGTGGTCGACTTTTCAAGTGAGTGTGTCCAACTTCCCATCCAAGGACTGTATGCTGGCTTACAGCTGGTTGAACATCGCCTTGATATCTTGAAATGCTCCCGGCGGATCCTGTGATTCCATTTGGGTCACCGTTTCGGCCTGGCCTTCCATTACTTTATTGTTTTTGTTTTGCAAGGGTTTGTCAATCTGCAGCTTAGATTGGTGTTTATTCTCTTTGCCGGATTTGGACATCTCTTCCATTCCTGATTTTACGTGACTGTACAGAGAAGGCACTTAAATTCAGCTTCCGAGTCTTAGGGGATTCCTCTACCTGCTGCCGTCAGGTTTACTTTCTTCACAGTTACTCCTATCTGTCCCGCCTAGGTGTAGTCATATGCTTGCCTGGGATAGGTGTGGGCGTGGGAATATCTTGATGTTTCAAGCCCTGATTCCCAGCACTGGAGTTCAGTGGTTATCGCCAGTCACATGTACAGAGACTCCAAGCCTGTCCCATTCAAGCTCGGTGTTATGAATCAAAGAACTTGACGAAGGAGCACACTTTCTGCACTGGGCTGACTGGTTTCCTCCGCAACTCAGCTGCTAGTTCCCTGCACTCCAAACTCTCTCACGGAACAAACTCTTCAGGTTGAATATGTACCTTCCCGATTGGTCCTAGTTGTTTTCAGCTTTCAGGAAGACCCTCTACCCCAGCCCTGATTACTTGTGACTGTCATGGGTGACCCCTAATGTTGTTCCTTGCACTTGCCCCCGGGTGTCATCGACGTTTCACCCCTCAGTTTATGTCTGCGGCGATGCCTTCGGGTCTTGGCATCTTGAGTGTCCTCACCAGTGAAGATCAAGACCTCCGTCTCTTAAGGCGGAGTAGGATCGCCTAGGTTCCAATCTGTGGAGACCAGTTGCCCAGAGTCTCAGGTTATTCAGCTTACATGCAGCCCTCCATGAGCCCATTCAAATTATACCTGCATTAGCAGCTGCTGCTCAGTACCTTTAATGGCTTTTGTGTAGTGTTAGTCAGAATTATATGCAGTACCCTTTGGGAGCACCACACACAATTAAGACTACAAGTGACAGTACAAATTCACCTTTGGTACAAGTCTGTACTACACAGTAAAAGTGGTAGTGATGGCTGAGCAGCCAGACGTATCTCAAGAGTAAGTGAGCAGTATCAAATAGTTACACAAAGGACATCAATTACTATGATTCAAACAAACACTGACTCAAGGTTTCTGAGTAAAAGAATATACATTTATTTACACATCAGTTGTATAACATTTCACTGAAGTAAAACAGTTGAAAAATCACATTACCAATACACTACACCACTCCCAATAGATTCAGGACAAGTTTAAACTCAAAACGAAGTGTGAGAAAAATGGCACTCCAGCAATTTAAAAAGGGAGGGAAAAACAAAATTAGGCTAAAATTGAGCTGCACCCACAGGTAAGTAAGCAGGGCAATCTAGAAAGAGGAACTACAGTGATGGAACCAAATCAAATAGGCTTAGGGCCAAAGTCAATAGGACAAAAGTATTTTGCTCAAGATCACACAGTTCAGGGTAGTTCGCGGTTAAGTCTTGGCCAAGAGTTCCGGACGAAGTTGGTCAGCAGAAAAGTTAGTTTAAAGAAAAGGACAAGACCTCGGATTGGCGTAAGTTTTCACACACTTTCACCGCGGCTGAACGAAACGCACAACCGGATTTGCACAGTACCTTTAAATGGAGAAGAAGCTGTAGCTGAGGCGGATGTTCCTGGTAGTTCCTGCAGGCTCACGGTTCTTGAAGCGACTGACGGACTGACACAAAGTAGGAAGACTGGCGGGTCCTGCACTACCCAAGGAAGAAACCAGCAGCAGAGCAAAGCAACGAATAAACGGTGCGCTCCTTAAAACCCAAGCAGGGTCTGACCTTCCTGGCCATCCCGCCCACTGTAGCTTTGTACAGCAAACTCGACCAGAGGAGAAGGGAGTCCTGGCTTGCAGTTTGGGCAAACTGGTTGGTCCCACCAACTCAGGGGAAGAAAATTCCTAGAGGATCTTCTCTGTTGTTGGAGTTTGAGGATTCAGACCTGCAGCAGGGCTTCACCGGGCAGTTAATTCGTGGTAGAGGTCCTCTTCCGTCAGCTCCTCATCAGTTCTTTGGTTCTAGTGGTGACTCTGCCTTTCCAGACCCAGAGGCCTGCTTTTATGCAGTTTTCCCCCATTCACACAGCCTGGCTGTCAATCACACAGCATTGTGGCTGTCCCACCGAGACAGTCACCACAGCCAATCATTTCAGAGTGCGACATGGGTCTCCAAGGAGACGCTGTGCAGGGAGTCCTAAACCCCTCCCTCACATCCTGTCCCCCCAGACATACAGGCGCCTAAGGAGGGCTTCTGGCTAGAAGCCCGTGAAAAGACGGTGAACAAGGAATCAAACCTGGTTTGGTGCGCAGAGTAAAACACAAGATATACTTTTACAAAAAGAAATGGCGAATAAACCCAGCCGGAACCATAATAAAACATATATGGTCTAGCGGATTTATGTTTGAGGCTACCAAGATAGCCTAAAACAAAACCAAGGTTATTTAAGATAACCTCAGTAGGAAAAATAGGGTAGTTACCACTGTCACCAGCCAAGTCTTGATGAAAAGGGTGCGAAACAATGCTCCAAGAGAAACAGACAAAAAGGAATAAGTATTAACCCTTTCCAGTACTCCATGTAAGATGGTTTGTACTGGGTCTGTGGTTTTACAGAGGCTAATAAAGTTAATGGCAACTTTATGTGTTCTGGGAGACAGTAGTCAGTCCCAGAAAAATGGAGTCTGAGTTGGGAAGTCTAAAAGACAACCATGTGTCACTGCACTGAAGGTTCTGTGTAACACACAGTAAAAAGATGATGCCTGAAAAATGTTAAACACACACAGCAAAAACACATGTAAGAGTGGGAAAAAAGGCTCACATTCTTATTAGGTGAAAAAAATAAACCCTAGAAATCCAGCAAAGCTGCTGAGGGACTCAGTAGGTAAGGGAAATTAGCCATTCTGGATAATTCTCCCTAACACTCACCCCCCCAGACTAAGGGACAGAAGGATTTCATACACTCCTGGATGTATCTCTACCTCTAGTCAGTTAAAAACATCCTAGAAAGACCATCAGCATTTTGGTGGTGACATCCTGCTCTGTGCTCAATAGTGAAATCAAACCCTTGCAGGCAGATTGACCATCTCAGAAGTTTTGGGTTTTCCCCTTTCATTTGCATTAACCATCTCAAGGGTTGGTGGTCTGTCTGAATCACACAGTAGATCCATACAAGTATGGTATACACTTCTTCAGAGACCACACAATGGCAAAACATTCACGCTCTATGGTTGCCCACCTTGTTTCTGGTTCCTTCAGTTTCCTACTGATGAAGCAAATTGGGTGCTCCCTACCTTTCTAATCCAGTTGACTAAGGACTGCACCTATACCTGTATTGGATGCATCTGTCTGCACAATGAAGGGTTGGTGATAATCAGGAGATTTTAAGACTGGAGCTTGACAAAGGGCTTTCTTCAGGTTTTCAAAGGCTTGAGTGTGCTCCTCATTCCATCTAACCTTTTTAGGGACTTTTGGAGAGGGGATCACATTCAAGGGAAAGGCTATGGTCCCATAGTTGTCTATGAAATTCCTGTAGTACCCAGTGAGAACTGGGAAAGCTCTCACTTGGGTTTGAGTAGCAGGGGTGAGCCAGTTTTTTGCAGCTTGTACTTTGCTAGGCAATGGCCTTATTTCACCTACTCCTACCTCATGACCAGGGTAGACCACTTTGCTCTGACCATTTTGAAATTTGCTTGCCTTTATGGTCAGATGGGCCTGCTCAGGAGCCTGCAAAACATATCCTAACCGATCAATATGTTATTTCCATGTAGGGCTGAACACTGCGATGTCATCCAAGTATGCCATGCAGAAGTCCTCCATCCCATTCAGAACTTTATTGACCATCCTTTGGAATGTATGTTGCACATGCATTCTTTAGTCCAAAAGGCATAACCTTAAACTGGTAGAGGCCTGCTGGGGTTGAAAATGCAGTCTTCTGCTTGGCATGGACTGTCAGTGCTATTTGCCAATAGCATGACATTAGGTCAAATGTACTGAGGTACTTTGGCTGAACCAAATCTATCCACTAGTTCATCTGTCCTTGGCAAAGGATGGGCATCATTCTTAGTGACTGCACTTAGAGCTCTATAGTCCACACAGAATCTCAACTCCTAGGATCCTGCTTTTGGTACTAGAACAACTGGACAAGACCATGGACTTGTAGAGGGGTCTATAACCCCAAGATCAAGCATTTTGTTGACCTCTCCTTTGATGTGGGATCTTACATGTTCTGACATTCTGTAACCCTGCTTTTTACAGGTAGACAGTCAGCAGTGAGAATATCATGCTGGCCCCGAGGGGCCAAGCATGGTGAAAGTGAAAACAGGGAGGCAAACTGATTTAACAGAACTTTGCAATCCTCCTGTTGCTCAGATGTCAGCTGAGAAGAGAGATTAACTTCTTCTATTTTATCATACAAAGATTGGCCCCTGAGAAGGTCAGGTAGAGGTTCACTCTCCTCCTCCTCTTGAGCTGAAGCTAGAAGCAAAGCTCCCACTTCTGGTCTTGAGAGATATGCCTTTAAACGGTTGGTGTGAAAGACTCTGGGAGGCTCCTTAGGTCTGCCTAAGTTCACCAAATAGTTCACCTCTCCAAGTTTGCCCACAACCTTGAAGGGTCCTATCCATTTGTCCTGCAAAGGCCCTCTGCCTTGTAGGCACCATGACTAATACAAGCTGGTCTTGAGTAAACTCAACGATGCTGGCCTTCTGGTCATGCCAATGTTTGACCAGAGCCTGACCTGCTTTTAAGTTATCACTGTCTTCTGCCATCATGTGTGACATTCTCCTCTGGATACCTATCACATAGTCAGTCACTCTGACTGGCTTGGGGGAAGGAGCACTCTCCAACCCCTCCTTAATCTGGGCCAATGGACCTCTGACTGGATGGCCATAGAGAAGTTCAAATAGACTGTATCCAACTCCCTCCTGAGGGACTTCTCTATAAGCAAAGAGAAGGCATGGCAGTAGAAGGTCCCACTTTCTTTTAAGGGGTTCCTCTAAAGCACCTTTCATGCTCTTCATAGTATGATTAAACCTCCCTACCAGTCCATTTGTCTGTGGATGATAGGCTGTAGAGAACGTGTAGGTGACACCACAATTTTTCCACATGGCTTGCATGTAGTGGGACATAAAATGGGATCCCCTGTCGGATATCACTTCCTTAGGAAACCCTACTCTGATACAAATACCAAGTAGAGCCTTGGCCACAGCCTGAGCCATAACAGTTCTCATAGGTATGGCTTCTGGGTATCTTGTAGCATGGTCTACTACAACCAGGATAAACCTGTTCCCTGAAGATGTGGGAGGGTCAAGAGGTCCAACAATGTCGATGCCAACCCTCTCAAAAGGAACTCCCATCACTGGGAGAGGCACCAGGGGTGCCACATTCTCGACTCCATTCTTGCCAGAGGGTTGCAAGTGTGGCAGCTCCTACAGAATTTGTCAACTACTGAACCCATCTTAGACCAATAGAAGTATAAGGAGAGTCTTTCCATGGTCTTTTTGAAACTCAAATGACCAGACAAAGGTATCTCATGGGCCAACTGTAGGAACTGGAGTCTGTTGGCAAGGGGCACTACAATTCTTTTGCAGTCCCCAGGGATAGTCTCAGTCGGTTCACTGTAGAAGAGGCCATCTTCCCAGCTTAACCTCTGCTTTCCAACTTCTTTCCCATCAAGTCGGTTAGCAGCCTGTTGTCGAAGACCTTCAAGAGTAGGACACTCTCTTTGTCCTCTGCTGAAGTCTGCCCTGTTAGGTCCACCTTCTGCCAGTAAAGACTGCAGCTCAGGATGGTCAACAGGGTGAAGATCTCCAACCAAAACAATGTCTTCTTCCAGATCTGATTCTTCAGAAACTGGCTCAACCCCACAAGGTTGCACCTCACACTCTGCCTCAGCAGGTCGAGGGATCACAGGTGTGATCTTGGACAATCTTGGGGATGTCCTTGTTGGTAGCACAGGGGTGCTGTCTGACATTTTTCTTGAGGCCTTTGGTTTCCCCTTTGCCTCTGTCTTTTTAGAAATGGCAGTGAGCAACTCCTGTGGAGTGGGAGTGATAGTTTCCTCTATCAGCTCCTCTGGAGATCCCCTTAAAGACCTCCCCCTTGCAGGCCTAGTGAGCTCCTGTCTCCTTTTACTGGGAGGCCTGGGGTTACTTGTCACAACTCCAAGGGTTTTCAGGTCATTACCCAACAGAAGTCTCCCAGGCACTTCACTCTGCACACTAACAGGTATTTTGACAGTCATATAATTACACTGGATGTGAGCTGGTAACTGGGGAAGCATTTGTACAGGGCCTCCAGCTAACTTGGTGAGGCATTTTGGTGCCTTAGCAACATCCTCCACCTTGAAAAATGATTCATCCACCACATTTATGCTGGCTCCAGTGTCTCTGATGGCAGGAGTCTCCTGACCTTTCACAAGAACACTATCTTTATATTACTCTTTAGTATTATCTGGGATGGAATTGTAGACATTTAAATTCTGTTGTTCCCACAAGCCCAGGGACACTAAAGAAACACTAGCTGAGACTCTCATGGGTTCATCAGCCAGTAGGTGCAAGTTTCCAATTGCCATAGGTACTTCTTCCTCTGGGGAGAAGGCTAAGGAGACAGCGTGGATCCCTGAAGGTTTACCCTTAAATATGGGATCCCCTTTCACATGGTCAGTTGACCCACAAACATAACATTTCCCAAATGTCTTGATGAATGGGGGTTTGTTCTGACCTTCATCTGGTGTGGGTCCAGATGGTGCACTAGCCTGGTTCGGTTTTCCCTGTGGTTTACCCTTATGTTGCTGTTTGTGGCCCTCTTTTGGATTGGAGGTATTAGAATTCTCCTTGTTATCTTTCTTTGGCTGCTTTCCCTCATCCTTCTTCTGAGTTGCCACAGAATCTTTGTGAGTAGCCCTGTTGGCAACCCACAAGTCAGCAGCCGTAGCTAACTTTTTTGGATCTATCTCCTTAGAATCGGCCAAGTGCTGCCTGAGCTCAGGAGGGCAGGCATCATAAATTGACTGCAACACAACAAGATTTCTCATACCTTCATAAGTGTTCACTCTGTAACCCTTAACCCAACCATCTAAGTTTTTCAAACATTCACATACCCAGGTATCTCAAGGGGTACCATCATGCTTTTTGAGGGTCCTAAACCTCTTAAGGTACTGGGAAGGGGTCTTCCCAAATCTATCAATTAAAGGTAGCTTCACACACTCATAATCCATCCTATCCACCTCAAACAAATTCCATCACAGCGTCAGATGCAACAGTGGGTAGCCCAGAGAAGAGCCAGGGAAGCAACTGATTCCCGGTAAGACCTTGAATACCATGTTTATATTCAATCTTTGCCAACCAATCCAAAATATCAAGCTTAACCTCATACATACCCACAATGTTTTTAGGCATACGGGGTCTTTTAGGACTGGAAGACCTAGAAGACTCTGGGAGAGAAGCATTTTCAAGAGATAACAGTTTCATTTCTAGTTCATGATTCAACTCCATTTCTCTGAGCTTAAGTTCTTGGTGTTTTTGTTCAGTTTGAGCATTTAAACGTTTGAATTCCAGTTCAAGCCTCATCTTTTCTAGAGCAATGCATTCAGGACTGAGTGTAGGACCTAGTGGGGTCCCAGTGGACACAGGTTGAGGTTGCTGAGCAGACAAGGGAGCAGTGAGGCATAAATTAGGAGACACATCTTCTTCCTCCAACTCATCAATAATAGACACATTATCATCCTCATTATTTTCCACATTTGCTGAGGGGTCAGGTATCTCAGACCCACCCTCCAGACTTTGTTCTCTAGCAATCTTTCAATCAATTCAGACTTTTTGCCTTTAACAGATATATTCCTTTCTCTACACAGATTTTGTAAATAATCCACAGTGTAACTAAGGAGGGTCTCCTGACTGTAGCTTTCCATATCAGACATAATTAATATTGATTTTGAGTGATGTTAGCCTTGTGGTCAGTTGATCCAAGGTAATAGCAGCACTCTAAGTGTAATTACTATACTTGATCCTCACCACTGTACACCAGTGTTAGACAGAATTTTATGCAGTACCCTTTGGGAACACCACACACAATTATGACTACACTTGACAGTACAAATTCACCTTTGGTACAAGCCTGTACTACACAGTAAAAGTGGTAGCGATGGCTGAGCAGCCAGACGTATCTCAAGAGTAAGTGAGCAGTATCAAATAGTTACACAAAGGACAGCAATTACTATGATTCAAACAAACACTGACTCAATGTTTCTGAGTAAAAGAATATACATTTATTTACACATCAGTTGTATAACATTTCACTAAAGTAAAGCAGTTGAAAAATCACTTTACCAATACACTACACCACTCCCAATAGATTCTGGACAAGTTTAAACTCAAAATGAAGTGTGAGCAAAATGGCACTCCAGCAATTTAAAGAAGGAGGGAAAAATAAAATGAGGATACAATTGAGCAGCACCAACAGGCAAGTAAGCAGGGCAATCTAGAAAGAGGAACTACAGTGATGGAACCAAATCAAATAGGCTTAGGGCCAAAGTCAATAGGACACAATCATTTGCTCAAGATCACTCAGTTCAGGCTAGTTTGCGGTTAAGTCTTTGCCAAGAGTTCCGGACGAAGTTGGTCAGCAGAAAAGTTAGTTTAAAGAGAAGAGAAGGACAAGCCCTCAGATTGACGAAAGGTTTCACACAACTTCACTGCGGCTGAACAAAATGCACAACCGGATTTGCACAGTACCTTTAAATGGAGAAGAAGCTGTAGCTGAGACGGACGTTCCTGGTAGTTCCTGCAGGCTCACGGTTCCTGAAGTGACTGTCGGACTGACATGAAGTAGGAAGACTGGCGGGTTCTGTACTAGCCAGGGAAGAAACCAGCAGCAGAGCAAAGCATCAAGTAAAAGGTGTGCTCCTTAAAACCCAAGCATGGTCTGACCTTCCTGGCTATCCGGCCCACTGTAGCTCTGTACAGTGAATTCCACCAGAGGAGGGAGTCCTGGCTTGCAGTTTGGGTGAACTGGTTGGTCCCACCTGCTCAGGGGAAGAAGATTCCTGGAGGATCTTCTCTGTCGTTGGAGTTCGAGGATTCGGACCTGCAGCAGGGCTTCACCAGGCGTTTCAGTCGTGGTAGGGGTCCTCTTCTATCAGCTCCTCATTGGTTCTTTCGTTCCAGTGGCGACTCTGCCTTTCCAGACCCAGAGAACTGCTTTTCATGCAGTTTTGCCCCATTCACACAGCCTGGCTGTCAATCACAAAGCAGGGTGGCTGTTCCGTCGGTACAGTCACCACAGCCAATCATTTCAGAGTGTGACATGGGTCTCCAAGGAGACCCTGTGCAGGAAGCCCAAAACCCCTCCCTCACATCCTGTCCCCACCTAGACATACAGGCACCTAAGGAGGGCTTCTGCGTAGAAGCCCACGAAAAGACAGTGACCAAAGGAATCAAACCTGGTTTGGCGCGCAGAGTAAAACACGAGAAAGACTTTTACAAAAAGAAATGGTGAATAAACCCAGCCGGAACTGTAATAAAACATATATGGTCTAGCGGATTTAAGTTCGAGATGACCAAGATAGCCTAAAACAACACCAAGGTTATTTAAGATAATTGCGGTTGGAAAAATAGGATAGTTACCACTGCCACCAGCCAAGTCTTGATGAAAAGGGAGCAAAACAATGCTCCAAGAGAAACAGACAAAAAGGGATAATTATTAACCCTTTCCAGTACTCCATGTAAGACGGTTTGTACCTGGTCTGTGGTTTTACATAGGCTAATAAAGTTAATGGCACCTTTATGTGTTCTGGGTTCTGGTAGACAGCAGTCAGTCCCAAAAAATGTAGTCTGAGTTGGGAAGTCTAAAAGACAACCCTGCGTCACTGCACTGAAGGTGCTGTGTAACACACAGTAATAAAATGATGCCTGTGGAGTAGGTGAGGCTCTACAGTCTATGAACACAGAAATGTAAACACACACAGCAAAAACTCATGCAAGAGTGGGAAAAAAGGCTCACACTCTTACTAGGTGAAAAACATAAACCTTAGAAATCCAGCAAAGCTGCTTAGGGACTCAGTAGGTAAGGGAAATTAGCCTTTCTGGAGAATTCTCCCTAACACGTAGACACTGTGCATTGTGTCAAACCAAGGGTCATCGATGCGAGTGGTCCCAGCTAGTTTCCCGGGTATGGTCTGCATTCACCCAGCCATGGGGTCATACATCAGTTCCTCCTGATTACCGTATCCTTCTCCTTGGTCTGCCAGTGCAGGAGCCTGTGGCCTCCTCAGTGGGAAGCAGCTTCCCACTCTTCCTTTTCTGCAGGTACAGTAGGTGCCTTATTTGGGTGTTATTCATGGGTGCCACAGTCATTAATGCAGGCCCCAGGGTAAGGGCCACTGGGCTTTGCCGCCCCCACCACACCAGTGCGGGCCCACACAGCGGTTACCCAGGTCGCCCTTTATCCGGGTTGACCTATAATGCAATGATCCTCCCCAATCAGCTCCCCTCTCTCAGAGCGCTGTCTGTTGCTGTCTCTGCCCTGAAGCCCTCTGGCAGCGGTGTCCTTGTCTGGACACCGAGTTGGTGTGCTATTTGCTGGATAGCCGTTCCGATCTATGTGGGAGGGGGTTCCACTTCTACTCATTCGCGGACGATACCCAGATCTTGGTCCGTCTTGATCTAACTAAATCTGAAACGGCATCTCGTCTCAGACACTGCCTTGAGGAACTAGGAATATGGATGTCACAGAATTGGTTGAAACTAAACAGAAGTAAAACTGAGGTTCTTATTGTGGGCACCCCCAGTCCGCAATTATTCTGGACTACTGATTTCTGGCCCATTTCCCTTGGTTCTCGTCCCACACCTGTACCACCCGTGCGTAATCTTAGTGTAAGGATCTCGGCTACACTGACCATTGATGAACAGGTCAGTGCGGTATGAAAATCTAGTCATTTTAAACTCTGGATCATCTGAAAGGTTCTCAACCTGCCTACATGACGGGACGGCTGCAACTACTTCAGAATGCTGCGGCCATATCTATCATCCACCCTCCATTGGGTGCCCACATGACCCCTCTACTACGTCAACTGCATTGGCTTCCCGTGGCTCAGCGGATTATGTTCAAATCCATGTGCTTGGTGCACAGGGCCTTCTATGGCACTGGAGCTGAATACCTGCAAGCCAAATTCCCCCGTTACCTGCCTACTCCTGCCTTCTGTTCTCAAGAGCCTTGTCAGGTGATAGTACCCCACTTTAGGCTCGCCCGCAAAGGCGGTCGCTCATTCTTGGTAGCGGCTGCTAATGGGTGGAACAATCTGCCTCTTTCCCTGCTTGAGACGATCAATTATCTCACATTTCGGCAGAAGCTTTTCAAATAGTGGTGCCTCGGTGTCTCCACCCTTCAGTCCCTCTCGATAGCACCATGATGCCCTCGGGTGTACGTGAGCTTGACAAATAATAATAACATAACATAACATAACTGCTTTCCCGACTCTCCGATGTTCCAACCACATATGGTCTACGTGCCCCGTGCAGCCTCTTGTCCGATGGTCTCCTCGGGTCCGCTCACCACTTCTGCGTTGCGCCCGACAAGTGGCACATGTGTGGACACTCTGCCCTGCTCCTGCTTCTGGAGGTCGCCTCTCTGCAGACTCTGCAGGCTGCTTACCCGGGAGACCGTTCCTCAGTGGATCCGCCACACTGTGTCTTCTTCCCCGACTGTTGCTAGTTCCTCTGCGTCACTCCACCCGGTGCAGGTTACTTGATCGGTCCTCTCCCATGTCCAAGGGGGCTGCACTTAAAGTCTTTGATTTCGCGCCTGGTTGCTTCCTCCTCCTCTCTTCACCAGCTCGCGGCTGGTGTACGTGGCATGGGTGTATCTTCCAGAAAACTACTATCCCGGCACCACTTCTGACCAGTGTCTCGTTCTACGCAGAGGATGACAATTCAGCTGCTTAATAACGCTTTCAGATGTTGTCTGTCAGTTGGGATAACGTCTGCATATGGTCTGGATTTGTGTTGGTGTGTAGGAGCTCACAGGCTCGCGGCCATCTTGGCTGGGCTCTTTCTTATGAATATTATGCCTGGAGGAACAAAAGATTTGAAGATATTGCCTCTCCTCTCATGTGAAAATAGACTAGACATTATACTATTTCATTTTTCCTCCAACCCAATTAAAATCCAAAGGGGTGACTTGTTGGGATTCTTGGTCTTCGAAGCTATAGGAGAAAACCGTCACCAGGCAAACCCAGATATTTTCCCGAAAGTAGAGAGGATGAGAGATCCAGAAAAGAATGACACTCTCAGGGAGATCAACAGCTGTCCCAAGACATTCCCCTTAAAGTAGGAGATCATTACATCAAAGCTTTCCCTGCAGACCATAAAATGGGTGAGTCAAAAGAGGAAGTTCAACCCACTTCTCATCATCTGGCTGTGAAACCTATGAATAATGAACTTGCAACTTAGTACCACCCCAAGATAGATTTAGGGCCTCATTACAGTTTGGGTGGAGCGGTAAAAAAGCATCAGTAACGCTATTACCACTGCATTATCACTCTGCCTAATCCCTAGTTTGGACAGAAAGTTGCAGATTTACTTCTAGCTTCGAGCTGGAGGTAAATCTTGGTAAATCTTGCCACTTTCCACCCATTTGCTGTGCTACTACCTCTGCGCTATTAGCGCAAGCGGTCCTATTGCTCAGAATGCCCCAATGCCTCCCCTGCAACTCAGGATCTGGCGCTTATAGCGCTAGCCCGCATAGGGGTGTTGCTATTAGCATTGGGCGGTTTCCCGGTGCATTTACCGCCAGGAAACCATCCAAATTCTGATGAGTGAAGCCAGAATTAATACCAAAGTAGTCAGGAGTGTATCACTTATTTACTTAATCTCTTCCATAGACGATGACATCATAAATGCATTAATCAAAGAATAATGATACTGATGAAGAATTGGCCAAGAACTAGCCATAGGTAGGCACAAAATTGAAATGAGAAATGCACCAGAGCAGTAGACCTCTCAGAATTGTTGGTGGCTAACCATACAGCATCTTCATGTTTGCACCTTCTGTGTTTTAGACCTTTCCTAGGCAGGTGCTGTGTACAAAAGAATAAAGTACCCAAGAAGAAACATTGGAAGGGTGGCATGTTTATCCTGCGGCATGCTTAGCCTGTGTGTCAGCATTTCAGCTGATCAGGCATAGCAGCAGAAAGAAGGGTTATTTTCTCAGGCATATCAGACAAAGCAGTGATTGGGAGTGCTGTTTGCACACACACATGTAAATCTAGATATGGCCACAGAGGTAAAGGTGGGAATCCAATTATTTATTCAATTAACCACTTCCATACCTTCCCTGCCCATGTAATAGAGTAGGATAATGTATGTTTCTTGGCCTCTGGCTACTTTCAGAAACGTAAGGGGATCACATCCATTGTGTCACTTTTTAGTCTATCTCAGTGTCTACAGCAGGGGCTATAGTGTGCCAACAACCACATGAAGCATCACAGTAACTTGCTCAGTCAGTTATGCAAAGGCAATGTAGTTGACGGGCATCTGTTACAGTAACCTTGTATGTGGGGTTTTGAATGAAGGGAAGGTATGCCTACTGGGGATGCATTGATAATGAAGCATACAATCATGTGCTACCAGGTATTTTGTCTGAATTTGTAGCAGAGGGCCTGTGTGATGTCATTAATCCAAGATGGCCGCTGTTACGGATACTAATTTTGTTTTTGAGATGTAACTGCTTTTAGGGTGGTTGTATGAAAACATTTGCTAAGTAGGTTTTTTGTTGAACATGATCAAAGAAATAGAAAAGTTAATACCAGTAAATATTTGATATCTTTTACTGTTTCCCAGATATAGCATAGCCTCCAAAATTAGGGCTATTTCATCGCAAGCCTTCAATTGCATGCTTACTAAATTAGAAAGTTTGAAATGATTTGTAACTTTCTTATTGAAATATACTATTTATTAAAACTACAATAGCTATTTACATTTGATGAGAGAAATTAAGGTTTTATAGGTCATCTTCTGAGTCCTGGAGTTCATTTTCATCATCTACAGAATTGTTGTTATCACAGAGCTCTTCGTCGCCACCACACTAACACAGTTGTGTGCACCTTAGTGACTGAGCTGGGCATTTGCAATGCACAGCACACCGTCCTTTGACACAAGCACACCATACCAGCTGGATGATTGATTATGGTGCGCATGGAAGCGTACACAAAGTAGGAGAATATTGATTATCTTCCTTCTCCTACCCGAATTGTGATGGCTCTGGGAGATTCAGGTGTTATTGATCTGCACGTCACCTTTCCCTCACCTGATAATGAGTCCTTAAGGTGTGTGGTATTAGTGAGGATCTAGTTGGTGGCATATTTTCACTTTGCATCCCTTTTTTACTGAATATCCACCAGCACAGTAGACCAATGTCTGAAATATTTGTTCCTCACAAATGGACTTGGAAAATTAATCAATCTATCAATCGTTCATCTTGATTATTAAATTCTTCTAGACCTCCAAGTCTTCCCAAAGCTTAAATGATTTATTTTTCTGAAGTCTTGAAAACTTTTGAGAAAGAGGTTTTCCTTTCTTCGTAAAGCACCCAGTATCATCACACCCTGAAAGAGCATGACAGTCTTGTAAGCCTGCACTTGTGTAGGCCCTAAGCAGGAGCACACATGTTTGAGATCTATACATCTTCTACTATTTCCAACTCCTGTGACAAACATGCTGTCAAAGGGGAAAACCTGACCACCACAGTGAAAGGACAAAAACATCGGTATCAGGTAAAAAAAATGTGGAGGTTAGTAGCATGATGACGTGATACATAAAGGGAGTGAACAATTATTTTTGTATCTGCCTACTCATGTGTGCTTTCAATGTCTTCAACATCCTTTCCATCTGATGAATTGGTTTCATTTCTCCAACTGGCTACCAGGCTTCTTTTTATCCTCTGTGCATGCAGAATTGCTTTATTTGAGAGGTAAGCGTTTAACTCATCTTTAGTTTTAGAATGCAACATGAGGGTTCTCATGGAAAATCTTTCAATATTTGTCGAATCTGTGATTTTGCACTCAACAGGTGTTGCTTTTCCTGATCTTTTCCTTCACATTGAGTTCTTGAGCGAATTTTCTAGGTAGATATCAAAAACTATATGAGTTTCATCATACTTGAGCAGATAAGGTTCTATTTTCTTGTTGAACTCAATTGCAAGGTCATGGCATGTCTTCACATAGGACGGTTTCAGCAGTGCTTGCAATTCTGCCATTCCATCTGTTAGGACACCTACCTGTACTGGGCGGCGGGGCTCTGGGGGGCGTGCTGGTTCCTGGCGGCTGTACCCACGTCTCAGATTGTGGAGACGACGCGCCGCCCCGGGCACATTTCCCCGGCGGATTTGCTCTGTCCTGGCCCGTGTGGGGCACGGTTGTCGTTCACGCAGCTGTTCGAACGTGTTTGCGTTCCAAACCTCGTTCGCGAGGCGACATCCATTCGCGCATGCGCATTGCAGCGCGGTTCAAGCCTCGTTTTCACACAGGACCGCTACTTAAGCGATCCGAATTGTTTTCCCATCGCGTCTCAACGCGGTTGGTTCCCTTCCGCTTCGCTCCCTGGTTCTGAGGTTCTTGGGTCCTGATCCTGTGCCTGGGCTGTGTCCTTCCTGCCCCTACCCTTGTCTGGCTCCCCTTTCCCTTCCCTTACCTGTCTTCTTGTGTACTCTGGTCTATTTCCCTGGGGAATCCTCCTGCTTCCATCCTTGCCTGAGTTGCCCACCTCCTGCTGAGTCTCCTGTGGTCCTGGTCTGCTTCCCCGGCTCTCCTGCATTGGTACCTTGGACTCACTGCTTACCTGTACCTGTACCATAGACTCTTTGCTTACCGGCATTGGCACCTTGGACTCCCAGCTTACCTGTACTGGCTACTTTTGTACTTTCACTATCCTGGATAGCCGCTTGGGATACTTTGCCGGTACCTGCCAGAAACATCTACGACCTTCCCAGTCAGTGCTTGCACTGTTCTGACGCCACGTTAATATTGGGAAGCGTCATTCGTGGCGTCAGGAGCCGGCCCCAGTTCAATCCTGTATTACAGGACGGGTCCGGGGTTGGTTCTTTGCGTCGCTACTTTTCATTTGCGAAGACTTCATCAGCTACGTGTCTACCTCTACCACGACCTGGCTACCTCGGCACGTAAGACTTCTGGAGATACAGGTATGCCCCGTCCTCGGGACACACAACTTAACAGATTGAGACGCCTTATCCCCAGTTCTGAGACGGAGATGGAGGAATCCCAGGAGATCCATGACGAAGTCAGAGCCTTAAGAGCAGAAATGGCGGTATTACGTCAGGAGAATCTCAATCTCCGCCAGATGGTAATGCAAGGAACCCCTGTTATTCCACATGCGGAGACACCAATGGCTTCTACCGCACCCATGAAGTTTGATGGTGATCCTAGGCGTGTGGCAGAATTCTGCAACCATTGCAGGATACATTTTTTGTTCCGGGCATCACATTTCACACAAGAAAAGGCTAAGATTGGCTACATCTTGGGAAATCTAACAGGAAGTGCTTTGGCTTGGGCTTCTCCCTTGGTATCGGCTAACAGTCCCATTCTTAATGATTTTGTGGCATTTGAGAAAGCATTTTTGGAGGTATTTCAGTCTCCCAATTTGGCTGTTACGGCACAGAATCAGTTGATGGATTTAAAACAAGGACCCAGTGATATTATCACTTATATAAGTCGGTTCCGTCAATTGGCTACGGACTCTCAATGGCCCGAAGTAACGCAAAAAACTCTGTTCAGACGCGGCCTAAGAGAAGAATACAAGGACGAGTTACTTTACATACCCGAACCTGAGACTCTGCCGTTACTCCAGGAGCAGGTCCTACGTATTGATCATCGCCTGGCCGAACGAAGAGGTGAGAGACGTCGGTTAGAGAGGTTCCTTCCCCGACCACTTCCTCAGGCTGGAGGCGCACCTGTCAGTTCGGAGATGGGTTTAGAACCAATGCAGCTAGGAGCACTCAGAGGACCATTATCGGAGGCTGAGAAAAGACGCAGGAGAAGTCTCCGTCTTTGTTTGTATTGTGGTACTGCCGGACATTTTCTCAGTGCTTGTCCATTGCGACCAATCAAGAAGGTGGAAAACTAAGAGGCCTGTCGCAACGGAGGAAGGCAGTGACAGGCCCTTCGATCTCTTCAGTCCTTCCCATTCCTGTGACGACCCATCCACCCATGACTCCGGTGGCCCTTATGGCTCTTCAGATCCGGGTTACCTGGCATAGCAAATCAGTGATTGTATTGGGTCTTCTGGATTGTGGAGCCTCAGGTAATTATGTGGACTTTGAATTTTCCAAGAAGAACGGGATACCTCTGCTTGATAAGGATCGTGCTACCCTGGTGGAGGTAATTGATGGAACCCCTTTGGCCTCCGGTCCGGTTCGCCAACATACCGGAATACTACAGTTACAGATAGCTGAACACCACGAACTGATTTCTCTTGATGTGATTAAATCACCCTCATACCCGATAATTCTGGGGTTGCCGTGGCTATTACATCATAACCCCATTATTGATTGGGCTTCCCGTAACCTGACCTTCGCTTCCAATCGATGTAGTCGGGAGTGTAACACCTTCGGACCTAGTACCGGATCTTCCACTATTGCCACTCAGACAGAAGGATCAGGACCGTTCCACGTGTGTACCTTGTCTTCGGTACCCTCCGACTACAACGATTACCATGAGGTATTTTCTGAACCTGGTACCATTCCTTTGCCACCTCACAGAGACTTTGATTGTGCCATAGAACTACTACCCGATGCAGTAATTCCTCATGGCAAATTGTATTCCTTATCACCTCACGAGAGAGAGGTCCTGCAAGAATACTTGGATGACTGTCTTCAGAAAGGTTATATAACACCTTCTAAGTCACCTGCGGGATTCCCTTTGTTCTTTGTGAAAAAGAAGGAGGGCACTTTACGGCCTTGTGTGGACTATAGGCAATTAAACGACATCACACGAAAGGATCGATATCCGTTGCCCTTGATACGCAACATTATGGAGTCTTTGCGGAATGCCCGTATATTTTCTAAATTGGATCTCCGAGGGGCATACCATTTAGTACGTATCAAGCCGGGCGACGAATGGAAAACGGCCTTTAAGACCCCAGCAGGGCATTTTGAGTATCGTGTAATGCCGTTTGGTCTGTGCAACGCTCCAGCCGTTTTTCAACGTCTAATGGACGACATTTTCTCGGATTTGATTGGTGTATCCGTATGGGTATATCTCGATGATATTTTGATATTCTCCAAAGAGAAAGAGGAACATCCACGTCATGTGAAGGAGGTTCTTGGTCGGTTACATCACAATCACTTATATGCCAAAGCTGAGAAATGTCACTTTCATCAGAGTAGTATCGAATTTCTTGGATATGTTATTAGTGAATCCGGAATACACATGGATCCTGCCAAGGTACGGGCGATTCAGGAGTGGAGACAACCTTCCGATTTGAAATCTCTTCAGCGTTTCTTAGGATTCGCCAATTTTTACCGGCGTTTCATACCTGCCTATTCGGAAGTAACCGCGCCTTTGTCAGATTTGACCAGCAACAAGACTCCGTTCAGATGGACTGCAACAGCAACCAGTGCTTTCAAGAAACTGAAGGAGGCATACAGTACTTCCCCGATTTTACATCATCCTGATGAGAACAGGCCATTCATCGTGGAGGCAGATGCTTCCGATTTTGCTGTTGGGGCTGTCCTTCTTCAAGACGATCCACAGACAGGGTTGGAGGTTCCTGTTGCCTATTATTCCCGGAAGTTAACATCCAGCGAAAGAAATTATGCAATCATTGAAAAGGAGCTATTGGCCATAAAGGTTGCATTTGAGGAATGGCGTCACCATCTTCTGGGGGGAAGATTCTCAGTGGAAGTACGCACTGATCACCGGAACCTACAGTATCTACGCTCCTTACAGTGTCGTACTTCTCGTTTGGCTCGTTGGGCCTTGTTCTTTTCCCAATTTGATTTCACGATTTCCTACATCCCTCAGTCACGCAATTTGAAGGCTGACGCTCTTTCTCGCTCCCTGGAGAACAACGTTGAACTAGATCATCGAGCTCAACAATTACTTCCTTCTAAACACTTCTTGTTGGTTATATCTCAATGCTTGGATACCATCCTACAGGACACTCAAAAGGATCCCAAGTATTCCTTACTTCTCCAACACCCTTCAATTAGGGAGAACGGTGGCCTACTCTTCTTTCACAATCGGTTATACCTCCCCACTGAGGTACTTCGGACTGCCGTCCTGCAAGCATTACACGATTCTAAGATTGGGGGACATCGCGGCATTCGATCCACTCAGGAACTGATTTCTCGCCAATTTTGGTGGCCAGGATGGGCTAGGCAGACAAGAGAATATGTGGAATGTTGCCCAGTGTGTGCCCAGGTCAAGATTCCACGAAAGAAACCTATTGGACTTCTCCAACCCACCGAGAGAGCACCATATCCTTGGCATACTATTGCCACCGATTTTATTGTGGACCTCCCTCCCTCGGAAGAATATACATGCATCATGGTGGTCATCGATTGTTTTTCTAAGCTAGCCCATTTCATTCCATTCCGGAAGGTACCTTCAGCCGGTAGTATGGCTCAGGCCTTTTTACATTCTGTTTATCGCTTACATGGGCTTCCTGAGAAGATTATTTCAGACCGTGGATCTCAGTTCATTTCTGCCTTTTGGAAGCAACTTTGCCGTCACTTGGGTGTCCAGCGTGCTCTCAGTTCCGGCTATCATCCACAATCCAATGGCCTGACTGAGCGGACAAATCAGACTTTGGAGCAATACTTACGCTGTTTTTCCAATGCTTCTCAATCCAACTGGGCAAAACATCTGGATCTGGCTGAGGTGGCTTATAACAATTCTAAACACTCAGCCACTGGAATGAGTCCTTTCTATTGTTCCTCGGGTCTTCATCCCAGGTTGATTCCATTTCATCCTGTTCCTTCCAGTACAGTTCCTTCCGCGGATCAGATGGTTGCTGACATCCAGAAGAATCAGATCCAGGCCACGGGAGCTCTCGCCAAGGCATGTGAAAGTATGAAGGCACAGGCTGATAGGAGAAGGAGTAGTGAGCCAGCTTTCCAGGTTGGGGACATGGTATGGCTCTCTTCTAAGAATCTACCAGTACACAATCTCCCGACTAAATTAGCACCCCGTTTTCTGGGACCTTTCCGGGTGATCAGACGAATCTCCTCTGTGGCATTCAAGTTGGATTTGCCGCAGTCTTGGCGGATTCACCCCGTCTTCCATGTGTCTCTCTTTAAACCGTTTCGGTCTGATCCGTACGGTCGTTCGCATTCTCGACCCACGGCCATTGATGTGGGAGGCACTCCGGAATTTGAGGTGCAGGAGATTTGTGACTCCCGTTTCTTCCGGGGTAGGCTTCAATTTTTGGTGGACTGGAAGGGTTACCCTGCCTGTGATCGGACTTGGGAACCTTGTGTGAACATTCATGCCCCCCGTCTACTACGGGAATTTTTTCGTAGGAATCCCTGGAAACCGGGTGCTCCGGGTCTTTCTGGTGGGGAGCATAGTGTTAGGACACCTACCTGTACTGGGCGGCGGGGCTCTGGGGGGCGTGCTGGTTCCTGGCGGCTGTACCCACGTCTCAGATTGTGGAGACGACGCGCCGCCCCGGGCACATTTCCCCGGCGGATTTGCTCTGTCCTGGCCCGTGTGGGGCACGGTTGTCGTTCACGCAGCTGTTCGAACGTGTTTGCGTTCCAAACCTCGTTCGCGAGGCGACATCCATTCGCGCATGCGCATTGCAGTGCGGTTCAAGCCTCGTTTTCACACAGGACCGCTACTTAAGCGATCCGAATTGTTTTCCCATCGCGTCTCAACGCGGTTGGTTCCCTTCCGCTTCGCTCCCTGGTTCTGAGGTTCTTGGGTCCTGATCCTGTGCCTGGGCTGTGTCCTTCCTGCCCCTACCCTTGTCTGGCTCCCCTTTCCCTTCCCTTACCTGTCTTCTTGTGTACTCTGGTCTATTTCCCTGGGGAATCCTCCTGCTTCCATCCTTGCCTGAGTTGCCCACCTCCTGCTGAGTCTCCTGTGGTCCTGGTCTGCTTCCCCGGCTCTCCTGCATTGGTACCTTGGACTCACTGATTACCTGTACCTGTACCATAGACTCTTTGCTTACCGGCATTGGCACCTTGGACTCCCAGCTTACCTGTACTGGCTACTTTTGTACTTTCACTATCCTGGATAGCCGCTTGGGATACTTTGCCGGTACCTGCCAGAAACATCTACGACCTTCCCAGTCAGTGCTTGCACTGTTCTGACGCCACGTTAATATTGGGAAGCGTCATTCGTGGCGTCAGGAGCCGGCCCCAGTTCAATCCTGTATTACAGGACGGGTCCGGGGTTGGTTCTTTGCGTCGCTACTCTTCATTTGCGAAGACTTCATCAGCTACATGTCTACCTCTACCACGACCTGGCTACCTCGGCACGCAAGACTTCTGGAGATACAGGTACGCCCCGTCCTCGGGACACACAACTTAACACCATCAAGGACAGCTGCTGAATATGTTTGCTCTGGTACAGATAATCTGTCCACAGTAATAACCTCTGTCATGTTGTTAGAAACCTCTGTATGTTGTTCCTCTTCCAGTATCTTCATCAGCTTGCTTTTGTTTGCAGCTAAAATCATTGCACCATCTAATTTGAACATTGAAAGAGGTACTGCAGAGAATTCGTAATTACTCAAGCATTCCTGTAGATCAATGCCAGTCAACTCTGTGAAGCAATCAACAAACGTGTGAACAAAGAACGATCTGCCTTCAACTATATTATGGTATTTGATACCTTTGTCTTAACAACTTTGTGTGCACCTTTACCTTTTTGAAAACAGACTTGTAATGGCCATGACCCAATGCTACAACTGTTTTTGATTCTGGGGGATAACAGATATTATTTTCTCCAACTTCTTCATTAATGTGAGCCGTGTTTGTGTGCTTGTTGGCATCTATGTGTGAGTACACACAGACTCTAGTTTCTTTAGATGGAGGATCACTTATAATGGAATTGTAAGCTGACCGGATAGGAACTGTAGTGAGTGGTTCGGACTCTGTCTCACATTCCTCAGTCTCGGTTACTTCAGTGAGATTATAATGTGCATCCAACAACTCTTCATTAAAACTTTGTTGAAAATCACACAACGGCAAGACTTCCACCATCATATAAAGTATGTCATCATGTCTGTTGGAATCTAAAATAACCTTATTCCTCTCTGTATAATCAATGATTTGACTGCTTACAGGATTCTGTGTAATACACCCTTTGGGAATGTTGCAAGACATGACCTCAGACAGGGACTAAGGAATCTTCTGCAGTGATCGAAGTGATGATGGTCCTGACATTTCACTTGGGTTTAGGACATCTGACTCCTGCTCGATTTGTTAGACCACTATAAATGGGCTGCGCAAAGTTTGTTTACCATTCAGTATATCCTTGAGGAAGTCAATGTCATCAGCAGCACAATAGACAAATCTGCCTCTGACCAACTCAGAGGGAACGTAAGATCCTCCACACTCATTCGCTTCATTAGCTCTGGGTATTTCTGGGTCTCGAACCAAAGGACTCTGGCGTAATCTCTAGAAGCTGCCATGCTATTCAGAAATTGAGTGATGAATTTGCTGTGTGTAGCTGCGTGCATTGTGAGCCAAACTGCAACTTGTAAGGGCATTTAACTGGTATGATGGCTCAGCAAGTGTAACACTCATTGCTGTAATCTGTGTTTGATCTGCAGATCGATTGGGAAATAATAGTAATGTACGGAAATCTGTCCTATACAAAGCGTTATTTTAAAAAAACAATCATTCTTACAATTATTATTGTGATTACGAGGGTAAACTGTGTGGTAGAAGTGCTCGCATCGGAAGCTTGTTGTGGTGATAGTATTTCATATATAACATCTGTGACAGTTTATGAGCCCTGTTCATTACAGTGATATCCTGCTTCATTTCTTCAAAACTTCCAGTGGAGTTCCATTGTTCACAAATGGAGGTGGTGCAGTGGTAGTCTGCTGTGGTGCTGTGCTGAGGAGAATCCCAGAGTGTTTCTTCAGCGTTAACTGCTTTGGAGGAGTGGCCTCCCACCTTAACAGCAAGAAAACCGAGCTAATGATCTTTGGCTCGCATCAAGCGCAAGCCAAAATAACTCCTCAATATGAATCTTTCCACATCAAGGACTTCCCAATACAGGTTGTAGAAAAGGTCAAGACACGGGGTATGATCATGAGAACTGATGCTCAAGCCGCGCATGTCACAAAAACTGCCTATATCATCTTAGACTATTAAGAGCGGTAAAACCCTACATTAGTGAAGAGAACTGTACGACAATAGCCAGAGCAATTATAATACCACGGCTGGACTACGGAAACTCACTAATGCTTAGTGCAAATAAACAGTGCACCACAAACATCTAACACATACAAACCACTGCCATCAGGATTATCAAGCAGAAACCCAAGACTGAACACATTTTTTAGTAATGACAGAAGGGAACTTCATTGGCTCAAAGTGGAAGACACGGTATTGTTAAAGGCCATGACGCTGGTCCATAAATGCCTTTATGGGAAAGCCCCAGCATACCTCAAATCAAACATTTCCATATATATTCCAGGCCACTCATTAAGATCTGAACACAGAAGCCAAATCACAGGAGCTGCCCACAAAAGATCTAACGGAATGGGCAAGGCTTTTCCCATATCCGCAGCTGTCAAATGGAATAGTCTGCCTGTAGATCTAAGAGTAGAAACCAACCTTTTGTCCTTCAGGAAAAGTTAAAAACCCTCCTCTTCAAATAACTCCAGAACTACACTACCAGCTATATATTTTTCCGTCTCCATGTTAGTCTACTTGTTGTCTTATGTGTCTTTATGTGACACCCTGATGCCTGAGGGTGACTGGCGTGATACAAATAAATAAATAATTACATAAATACATAAATACTCTTAAGCTCTACAAACCTGCGTAATGCAGAGCAGAGGTGGTTCAGAGGTGGTCTGCTGTGGTCCGCGGTGGGGATGGTGCAGGTAAGTGCCTGTTATCCCTAAAGAATTGTTATTCATGACACACTTTATGATTGCCCCTGCCATCTGTTCAGTGGTGCCCTCGGCTCTCATGATAGGGCCTCCCGCGGTAGATCTAATGGGGAGGAGTTAACATCGCCAGACTCAGCCTCCAGTAGAAGCACATTGCAGTGTGTGATGAGTGTCTTGTGACACAAACATTGGGAACCAGGTAGTGGGTTACCATGACCACATTTATACAAGCCCTGGTGCCTGCAAAAATGATACTATTAAACTGGCCCCAAACACTTCTAGAACACGTCGGATGAGCAAAATGATGAGAATCAAATCTACCAGACTTGGCCTACGCAGTGTAGGGGTCAGTGTCGGCAAACGTGCCTAGAGTCCAGTAATGGAAGAAAATGGCATTTCCCTGCCGCCGTGAAAAAAAAAGGGTAAAAAAGACTCAAAGAAGAACAAGGTGTTGTCCCAGAGGGATATTTCCGCTCTCTTTTAAAACAAAGCAGTGCCCCTGACTGTGGCCAAGAAGGGCCCTATTATATTGACCGCAGATGACCTTGATCCGGGCCCAGGGAGACACGGAAACACACCTATACCACCTCTGCTGTCCATAAATCCAGACAATACCTCAAATTCCGCTGCAATTCCAGTGGACTCTGATAGCTCTTGTTCGATTGATAACAACGTGTCATTGCTAAATTCATGCAAGGGCCAAAAATGAAACACGCTACCAGCGAGGAGTGACCAGCAACACAAGGACTCTGAAGAGGATCTGTCTGCGAGCCCTGACCTAGAGAAACTGGCTACAACTATGGAAGGCTCCTCGGATACAGAGGACAGTGATACTGATTTTTCTGTGTATGACGATTACCCAGTGACATGCTGCCTGGAAATAACTATGAACAAAGTCCCCCAGCTAGCATTGAGCACCAACCCCAGGCTTTGAGTTCTCTGGCTGACATACTTGATGCCCTGTTCCTATTATATACCAACTTGGCAGAGGACAGGAAAGAGAAACAAACCAAATGCTGGGACTTGTGGCAGATATTGCATTAGCATCAAACAAGCTGAGTTTGTAATCTGGCTACTCAGTTTGATCCGCATGAAACCATCAGTGTTATGGGCAATTCTAGAGAGCAGGCCCTTGAGATTATCACCATGGAGCAAGCCCTTATTAAATGCACCAAAAGAACCTGGCTGGCATAAGCATAAAAAAACATGCCACCCATTCACAGATTCTGCAGGGGGCCAAGGGCGTAGAAACTTGAACTCCAAGAGTAAAGGCGCTGTTCGGTGGCTCCCCAGGACTAACAGTCCCAAGGCCTGTGGAAATGTGAAATTCATTGTGAACAAAGAATAGGCAGATGGGTCCGTAAGCGAAGTCACACTGCGGGGCCCGCTGGAAAATTGGGTCCACGCATCAGTGTTGAAGCACAGAGACGCTGCCCAGGTGTCACACAGTGCGAGGGTCCTCTTGGAACACACTGACGAAAACATGGCAGCGGATACCGCTTCCTGTGTTAAAGCAGCAAGTCTGCTCAGAGGCAACCAAATTACAGAGGAAAATGCTAACCCTCATGCTGGTCCACAGGTTTGGCCAAAAAGTCAATTTGAACGAGATGGGATGTGTCAGCTGGGCCCCGTGGGCGCTAATGAAGGGTATACTCTAGCAACCAAGCAGCTCCCTACACCATCAATCAGGAATCACAAAAGGACACTGTTGAAACATCTAAAAATGGTGGAAATAGAGCCTTCTGCTTCTAGACCATTTTGCAATAGGTCGCAGTTACTAAATCTATTAAATCTAATACCGGACTTAGTAAAGTATTTTGGGAGCTCTATGCAATCGATATCCTCAGTCATGATTGAAGCTGAAACTAATTGGAGATTGGTAACTTTTATCTCACCAATAATAACAGAACGGTTGTGCGTGAATGTTAAGTTTCTCAATGAGCTTGGTCTGGAAGTTTTTATGTTTGAGTCTGTGAACTCTCGGAGGGACAAGAGGGTATTATACAGGGGTAGAGGTGTGCAAAAAGAGGGGGTGTAGCATGCCACAAATGGGCTTGTACTCTGTCTGGGACCGAAAACTATGTAAACGCTGCTAGAATACAGGGTAGATGGCTAAAAGTCCAAAATAAAGAAGAATGACCTTGGGTCTACCAGGTGGTGTACTTTACAATGCTATCCTGGAACACATGTGGTCACTGTTGCTTTCTGGTAAATCCTGCAGGCAGTCACAAATTGCGAATGCCCGACCTATTCGTTTTGCAGGAAACGTGGCTAATGACCCCTTTTCACATAGATGGATTTTTCAAAAATGTTCGGCTACCCCCCCATACATAGGGGACACCCCAAAGGTGGTCTATGCATAAGGGCAAAAAATGTGTACACGCTCAGATAGAACCGGGGAACACAAAAACATACTGGTAGCGGTCCTGGTGGGTTATTGAGAAAGCACTAATAATATCGATATAAAAAAGAAATTTCTTCAGTGTGGAGTTCCACACGGAGCTAATGTAAAAATTTGCTGAATTACCCGATTTTTGGGATCGTCATGTGTGTTGTGAAGTTTAGTCTTTTTATATGCTTTATATCTTGTGTGTTGGATTATGAATTTTATGTAATATGATCATTTTAAGAGTGTTATAATCAAATAAAGACATGTTTTACGAAGTAAAGTAGGCAATACACGGATTTTTCGTGTAGGTGCAATTCCTTTGGATATATTGTGTGTGATGCTTTACACCTTCTTTTATATATACTACCAGTCTTATCCATGTGGTAAGGAGCGTGTTTTATGATCCATTAATGCATGGTTTTTGCCGTTTGAGAAGAATATGGGTTTTCCATTTACCCCATTAGATACCCTGGTGCTGGGCCTATATGATCCTCCAGGGGAAATCCACTTGTGAACTCATTGAGGTTGTCCTGGATACACTCCACTCATGGTTGGGGCATAACAAAAGGGGTGGTATCCTGTTGGCAGGGGATTTTAACAAAAACTGCTTGCAGGGATTGCCTCCTCATATTGATGGGGGAAGGGTCAATCTAGCATGGGATGCGATACAGATTAGACTACCATTTTGGATTAGTTTGATTTAATTCTTCCCCCTGTGGTGGCGACGGGGACAACGCATACATGGATAAACGGCATCTCCTCTTCCCTGATTGATTTAATATTTGTGAATGGAGTTATTTGTGTTATGGGCCCCGCACTGCAGACCAAAGCGAAGGGGGCCAAGAGAGGCCTGCCAGAGAGCTACAGGAAAGGAGGGAGCGGGTGTGCCGATGAATAGAATCTCAGTCTTACTGGCATTAAGGCAGAGGTCATTGGCGGCACACCACTCCTGGATAGCAAACAGACAGTTAGAGATGAGGGAAGTAGAGGAGGAGGCCGAGGGTAGCCTGAAGATGAGCTGTGTGTCAAACGCGTTGCACTGGAAGTTGGGGCAGAGAGAAGCTATGCAGTGGGCCAAGAGTGCCAGGTATTGTTTAAACAGCCAGGGAGAGAGGTTAGACCCCTGGGGGACACCACAGGTAGAGAAAAAGATAGCAGAGAGGAAGGACCTGAGTTGAACCTGGGAGGGTCAGTCGGAGAGGAAAGAAGTCAGCCCTGTCAGAGCCTGAGCAGTGATACCCAGGTTATCACAGAGACGGTTGAGCAGGATGGCATGGTTGACAGTATCAAAGGCAGAAGAGAGATCAAGCAGGATGAGGACACAAGGGATGTTATAGTCAAGGGTGGAGTGCAGGTCTTCACGGATGTTCAGGAGAGAAGTTTCCATGCTTCTGGCAGCTCTGAAGCCAGACCGATGGTCATGAAGACAACCAGCCAATAAAAGTGTGGAGATTTAGCTGGGAGATGGCCAGTTTTTCCAGGAGTTTACCCAGAAAGGGAGTGATGGAGATGTGGAGATAGTTAGCCGGGCAGGAGGGGTCGGCAGAGGGTTTCTTAAGAAGAGGGTGAACAAGGGAGTGCTTCAGGGTGGAAGGGAAGACTCCGGTGATAAAGGAGTGATTGCAGAAATCAGCCAGGGCAGGAGCCAGGGAATCAATGCAGTCCTTTAAGGTTTTGGAAGAGCAGGGGTAAACTTGTTTTGACGAGACTTTCATATATCAGACTTGTCAAGAAACCTTGTCAGTGGAGAACAGGGGAAAGGCAGAGAAGGAGGGAGGAGAGAAGGCTGCAGAAAGGCCAAAGGAAGAGCAGGGAGTAGGGGGAGGGAGGGGATAGGAGAAGAGAGAGGACAGGATGTCCTGCGTTTTAGAGATGAAATGAGAAGCCAGTGCTGTACAGAGGGCCTGGGAGAGGTAGAGACTGCGGCAGGATTGGCCAGTTCCTTGCAGATTTTAAAGAGTTCAACCCAACCAAGTTTTTAGATGCTGCAGAGACGCTGGCTTGGATATATGCTCTCTTCTTGGTTACGACAGAGAGCCGGTATTGCCTTTGCAGCAGGCAGCAGACCATCTTGTTAGAGGATGCACATGAAGCACGCCATTTCCGCTCGGCAACCCTACGCTTGCGTTTAAGGGTGACGAGGTCTGAGTCGAACCAGGAGTTCCACTTGGCTTTGGGCTTCAGGCAGATTCTCATGACAGGGGCAAGGATATCAAGAGTATCATATATAGCAGAGTGGAGCGTGGAGAGGGCTCTGTCAGGATGAGAGTCAGCCTGAGGGGGTTGGGGAGTGAGAAGGTGGTAGCAAAAGTCTCAGCTGACACGCGCTTCATGGGTCGGATGACCGAGAAGGTGGGTGGCAGTGATGGAGGTGGCTTGGCCTGAGGGGTAGGGAGAGTGAGGTGGGAGGAGAGGAGAAAGCAATCACTCCAGGAGAGAGGAGTGGTGAGAGGGACAGAGAGGGGAAGGTCTGAAGAGATCAGAACATCCAGAGTATGCCCTGTAGAGGGAGTTGGGCCAGAGGGGAGAATGGAGAGTGAGAGAGAGTCACAGAGATTGCGAAAGAGTCCAGAGGGAGGACAGGAGGCATCCAGGTGGATGTTGAAGTCTCCAAGAAGGGGGAGTTGAGTAGTGGGGGCCAGGAGTGAGGCAGAGAGGTCAGCCCACTCAGATAGGAAGGTTGAATTCTGACCAGGTGGCCGATAGATAGTAGCCACAGTGAGTGAATAGCTAGGGGAGAGAGAGAGCCTGCAGACGAGGCATTCAATAGAGGAGTAGGCCTGCGTAGGAGTGACAGAGGCAGGAATCCACTCAGGGAAGATCAGGGCTACACCCTCACCAGAGCGGTTGGCCCTGGGTGCAGAGAGGATCTTGTAGCCGTCAGGTAAGAGAGTATCAAAGCTTGTGACAGTGCTGGCCATGAACCATGTCTCGGTGAGACCGAGGACATCAAGGTCAAGTTCTTCTAGAAGGCGGCAGATATCAGAGGAGTGTTTGACAGCACAGCGAGAGTTAAGAGTGGCAATATGGAGAAGGTTGAGATTCCATGAAGGACTTCCGGGGAGGGGTACAGATCAGAGGTACACCCTGCAGAGGGGTAGAAGGAGCCCGAGCAGGGGCAGAGAGGGAAGGGGAAGGCAAGGTAGCCAAGGAAAGGGGAGAGGGGACAGCAGGAGAAGAAAGGAAGTTGATGAGGTGCGGGAAGCGTCTGACAAAGAGGTGAAGGTTGGCCTGAAGGCCTTGGACAAGGACAGTCCCATTAGAGTGAACATTAATGATGACCTTAGAGGAATGAAAGGATGCCAGGAATGTGTCCCACTTGATGCCACCGTTAATGGGGGAGGAGGAGAAGGGGGAGAGCACAGAGACCATATGAAGGGTCCATAGGTCTGACGAGTTTCCTTGGAGGAGGCACTGGTGTAGGTGTCGGCGATAGGGGGGCTTGGGTTGGAGACCAGGATGTCCTTTTCAAACTTCTTTCTGCCAGATTTAGTGAGGTTAGCAGGATAGTCAATAGAGAAGCAGTTTGAGAAGATAGGAGAGACAGAGAGCGCCATAGAATAGGCGGGAGAGGAGGGGGAGGAAGGGAGAGGGGAAGACACTAGAGAAGGTCCCTGGAGTAGGCAGACAAGACAGCGAGAGGCAAGCGAGTTCAGTAATAGGACAAACAGCAACACTCTGGATGAGAGTATTCAGAATGCGCCGGTTAGAGACAGGTAGGAGGGTACACCTAGGTTTGAGAATCCTAAAATGAGGAGAAAAGGCCAGGTTTTTCAAATGCAATTTTAAATACTGATACAGTGCATATTATAACAACAAGGAGAAAACCACCTAAGTTTGAGAATCCTAAAAAGGGGAGAAAGGACTGGTGTTTCACAACACAGGGAATATGATACAACTGAGACAGTGTCTGAGGGTGGCAAGAAGCTCATGGGATTAAGCAGAAGACTGACTGGCAACTGGCGTCCCCTGCAGACACCTGAAGACACAGTAGGAAGAGCCGCTATGGTGGGAGCTGGCCTTTGCCTTAGGGGCCCTTAGCCAAGGGGCTGTCTGTAAAGAGTAGGGGGAGAGCATGCCAATAACAGTGCAGTGGGAGGGTTGGGAGGTGGGAGGGAGGGAGGGAAAACAACCAAACAACACGGAAGGGGAGAAGGGGGCAAGGGAGCACAGAAATGGAGGCAGTCAACGGAAAAAACACACACCAAGTTAACACGCCCACGGAGGGTCTTGAATACCTCTTAAATGCTGCCTGCAGTCACCCGCTCCTCCTGCCACAATTCCTGGGTATCTGCATCAGTTGCTTGTCTGGTCTGGTTGTTAATTATTTTTCTTGGTCCCATGGCCTACTCTGCAATCTTGACATCATTTCCACCCTGCCCTATGGCCAATGGTTGTACATCCTTTCCTGAATTGTATTTAGCCTGCATTTTCTCTTAACCAACTGCTTGCTCTATAGCAGTTTCCCACTACTCACTCATTTCTCTGTATCCTCCAGACCTATTGTTCCATGACCCTTTCAGCATTACTATTGGTTGGTGGGAGAGCTTCCAGTGTCCTGTTCTTTACCCGTGCCATCTTCTAATGTAGTCCTTGCTGTTTGGTCAGGGTATACCTAGTCATCATAATAGCTATGTAGTTTTAAATGTATTTCTCACATCAGTTTCAGAGTGTCGTCAAGTCTAGCCAGCCTCCTCAAGCAGTGACTCATTGTGAAGCGTCAGCTGTGCTGGAATGTTGTTCCCTGGATGGCTACTCCTTAGAAGTACTCATGCACCCTCTCCAAGCACCTGAATGACATTCCCTCTCTGCCTTTATTTCTTGTGGGTGAGGTATCTTGGCATGACCCCATCATGGATCATGATCAAGGAGCTATTCATGCACCACTACTTCACTCCTCCATGCACTCAGTTTCTTACCTATGCAGCAATGCACAGTAAGTTAACTCATTGTTTCCTGACAGGCCACTGTTCAGCAAAGGCGGCCTATCAGGGACATTTGTTCAATGAAAGTAGCCATTTCCCAGCCCTTGAAACAGTGATGGATGTTTCTTGATACTAGGATGAACATACCAAATATACAAAGTTAACGGCTGCTGTTCCCATGGTTTTTGCAGCTTGTCTTCCTACAAAGGTTAACCCCGGTACTCCCCCTTGCAGGACATGTCTGTGGGCCAACACAGCCTTGTCTTTTTATCATCATAACGTAGTGAACTTGACACGAATCTGCACAGGGCCTTTTGCGGCCCAGGATAATACTTTAAGGTCAGTACTAGGATAGGTCTGGTTTCCATTGTATGGAATTCCAAAAAGCACATGAAGTTAGCAAGTGCTTCGGTGTTAATGACGAAATAGGCCAGGTGAGTGCACACCTTAAGTTTTATGACCTCGTCTCTAAACTCACTGCATCATGGTCCATCATGTATATATAGGGAAAACCAGGCCTGTTTTTGATATGGCCCTGGATACCAGTGTACCGATTCTTTTTAGGTGAACCTTGAGGTCCGTCAGGGCTGTGTTTTGGTCCCATGCCTTTTTACTTTCTACATTAATGGTCTGCATAAGGCTTTGATAAACTCCTGGGCGGATTATCCTAGGGTGGGGGGCAGGGCACTTCCCAACCTGGCCTATGAAGATGATATGGCTTTTAAATTCCACACAACTAAAGCTCTGCAAAAATGGATGCAGGTCTCTACCGATTTCATGATCGACTTGGACTTTAAGATCAATATCACAAAACCAGCTGTGACAGCTTGTGCAAATGGCAGAAATGGGGTTAAAATGCTTCTGATGCTCTGCAATGGGGCCATAATTCCAAGGATCAAGGATGTTGATTATCTGGCATTCAATCTTTCTCTGTGGCCACTGGCCTTGCTCATGTTCATAAACAGAAATCTAGAATGTGCCAAGCAGTTGGTGGCCTTTCCCATTTCATGGCCATGTGCCAGGGCCAATCCTTGGACATGATCATGAAAGTATCTGAGGACCAGAGTACGGCAGTCACAACTCATAGTGCATCATTGTGGGGACTTTCTAGTCCCAACGAACTGCAGATTTAGGAAAATATATATATTTTTAAGTTATTGGGCCTTCCCTGTCAGCACCAAATGTTGCAGTCCATAATGCACTAGGGGCAGGTTATGTAGATGATGCTTGGCACATTGCCCCAGTTTTGCATTGGTTTTGTCTTTGGTGCAACACCAAGGCAGTGCTGACACATTTTCTCATCAAAACTTTGTTTCGCAGGGTTGATTGGCGTCGAATATCGTGGTTATCTTTTATCCATAAACAGCTAATTTTATTACTGGTACTAGCACTTTGTTCATGCACCCTGCTATCGGATGCTCAAAAACGCAAGTATAAAACTCTGCGTCGTATGACACTGCCAATAGAACGCGTTCAGCTATATCAGTCTTCATGATACTTTACAGCCTTATTTGGTTTGGAGCCAAAATAATCAGACTGGTGGCTGATTACCAGAGTCAGGTTTAATTGCCTGATGCTCAGTGCAAATTGGGCGAGTTGGCAGGCTGAACCGGATATTACACAATGCCCCTTTGTGGGGATCTGATTGATATTATGCATTTGGTGTTTCTTGCTGTGCATATCATCGAGTTAGACAAGCCAACATCCTTCCTGTCCTCAAGCAACTTAACTTCACTCAATGCTGGCCGGCTCTATTTGTTCTCCCTTTAGCTGAGCACCCATATGGCCATTGGGCTTGTTTAGGATTTTTAAGGAGGGCTATGTATATTAGGAAAGTAACAATCAGCGGTTTACTGTGAATTGACTGAATTCCTGTACTAGTAATTATTTTCTTGCCTGTCCTACTATCTGTATAGTATGCTATGAAAAACAAAAATAATGTTTTTGTTATTTTATTTGAGTGCTAAATTCTTATCTGCTTCCATGTTTGACTGATTTCAGTCATGTCTAAAAGCTGTTTAAAGAGTTGTTACCAAGCCAAGGTTTTTAACCATCTTTTAACTTGAAAATATGTTATGATGGGCTCTGAATGTGGTATACAGTGTTTATATGGAATCTTTTATATTGAATCCCCATGTATCGAATCTTTTATCTTGAAAACCTTTATAGTGAATGTATTTGTGGTGGGGCAAAGGGTTACATTTTGTTGGGGATACGGTTGTGATGGGTTTTTTGGTGGTGGGAAACAGTGGTGTTGAGCGAACCCCCCCCAAAAAAAATCAATAAAATGCATTCACTATAAAGGTTTCCAAGAAAAAAGATTTGATGTATGGGCATTTGTTATATATTCCCTCAATATAAAGACATCTAACCTCTGAATGTGCACCTTATTGTCACAACTTTCTATGGTTATATTCTGTATTTGTATTTTACTTGAGCACATGTCACCATGGAATTTGAATAGCCTATTTACAGCGAGCAGCTCAAAGGGGAAAGCACATGCCATGCTGCTGATAGTGGATTGGATGGGACAGCTCCCAGGACTCCGCAGCAGAGGAGCACACCCAAGTATAGAAGAGTTTTAGGCGTTGCAGTCGATGGCCAGAGTGTGGTTCACTTCCTTTGTCGCCAGATGTAATGGTTTACTCCTAGTGTTGAAATACTTGGGCAGAGGAAACCGGGTGAATGTGCTCACCACAGGAAAGAATGGAGCAAATGGCCATGCAGGTATCATGCTCGTTTATTCATTACAGGCTACACTGTAACAAATAGATTATAATGTCGTACAGGATGGATGCACACACTACGAGCTGGTATATAGTGTGTGTGTGTGTGTGTGTGTGAGTTTGTGTTACTATCCTTGTGGGGACTTGGGTATGAAAACACAAACACGCTGTGGGGACTTGATTTCACTGTGGGGACCTAAATCCAAGTCCCCACATGGTAATGCCTTCCAAATGATTTAAAACAACTTAAAAGTCGTATGTGCCAATTTTTTATAACTTTTTAAAAAATGGCCTTGTGGGGACCTGTGTTTATTTTGGTGTGTCGATTTTTTACTCAGCTCTGCCCCCGCAGGCTGGGTGTGGTATTGCAGTCATCAACACATGGACAGGAATTTAAACACGCTTGATACATCGGATGCCCTACATGCTTAGGCAGCAGACAGCAGATTCATAGCAACCATTTATACACAAATACAATTATGTTTTAAATGGCCTGAACTCTGCGTTTAAATGTTAAATAATGAAATTAAGCTGTTTTTTGTGTATTTTGTATGTTTACAGAATTGGATATAATTGATATGCAATGTAAGTCTTCCCTCATTGATTGCACAACACACTTCCAGATTCATTTCAAGCATTGACTACTTTTGTAATAAACGAATCACAATGTGACTTACTTTACTTTCTTATTTTTCTGTGATTTTGTTGAAGTCCCTATAGGGGTGGTGTGTGATGAAATTGAATTCTACACTGTCAAGACAACACATTATGTGCACAGATGTCATCTTGTCTATAGTCTGATATGTGAATTAATTGAATGTTGGCATCACATTTTGTCTGATTATTCAAAACATATTCACAAGGTTGATGTTTAATTGATACTCATTTGGTTTCATTAAAAGTTGATCTCTGAGGGGAAAAAGTGGCAGTAATGGAATTGGCGCCACTTTGATCAATCTGCTGATATAAGTGTTATTGAAAATGGACGCTAATTCCTCTGGTGGGATTAACCCTGAAGAAATGAGCGCTGGAGGAATAAGTAATGAAAACCAGTGATAATTCCCCCAGGGCTAAATCGTCCAGTGGAATTACCACTGGAAATAAAAATGCTAATTCCACCCTATCTTCAGGTTAAAATACCGAACGAAACACTGCCAAAAATAGTGGCCAATTCACCCAAAAATACCCAAAAGGTGAAGGAAAATGCATTCATGTGATGCAAATGAAGCCACAGATGCACCCAATTGGCCATACAAGGGTATGTGAATACGAATAGTATGTAATGATGCTGAAGTCCCCATAGAGCTGATATGATGGTACTGATTCCACCAAAAGGATGGTGTGTGGTTATGTTGAGGTCTCTGTTGGGATGTTGTTTGATGACATAGAGGTCCTCACAGGGATGGTGTGTCATTGTATAGAAGCCCACATAAGAATAGTATGTATTTATGCTCAAGGTCCCATAGAAATGGAATGCAATGATATTGAATCCTCCAACTGAATGGTGTGTGCTGATGTTGAGGTCCCCACAGGGTTGATATGTGATGATATCGAAGTCCTCACATGGATGGTGTGTGCTGATGGTGAGGTCCCCAAAGGGATGATATGTGATGATATTGAAGTCCTCACATGGA
The DNA here is from genome assembly GCF_040938575.1 of Ambystoma mexicanum. Lineage (NCBI taxonomy): Eukaryota > Metazoa > Chordata > Amphibia > Caudata > Ambystomatidae > Ambystoma > Ambystoma mexicanum. Next base: position 175,598,559 of record NC_090924.1, on the reverse strand, counting down.
TGGTGTGTGCTGATGGTGAGGTCCCCACAGGGATGATATGTGATGATATTGAAGTCCTCACATGGATGGTGTGTTCTGATGTTGAGGTCCCCACAGGGTTGATATGTGATGATATTGAAGTCCTCACATGGATGGTGTGTGCTGATGGTGAGGTCCCCACAGGGATGTTATGTGATGATATTGAATTCCTCACATGGATGGTGTGTGCTGATGATGAGGTCCCCACAGGGATGATATGTGATGATATTTAATATCAAATAGATGGTGTGTGCTGATGTTGCGCTCCCCACAGAGTTGATAAGTGATGATATTTAAGTCCTCAAATGGATGGTGTGTGCTGATGATAAGGTCCCCACAGGGATGATATGTGATGATATTTAAGTCCTCAAATGGATGGTGTGTGCTGATGTTGCGCTCCCCACAGGGTTGATAAGTGATGATATTTAAGTCCTCAAATGGGTGGTGTGTGCTGATGTTGAGGTCCCTACAGGGTTGATATGTGATGATATTGAAGTCCTCACATGGATAGTGTGTGATGATGTTGAAGTCTCCTTAATGAAGATGTATTATGATATTAAACATTTCGTATGTGGGCTCTTTGACATTAAATGCCTTACATATATATAATGCTTCAAGGAAGTAAAAGAGAGGTTTTGTGAAGATGTTGAAATCATTTAAGAAAGTATTTATAGGCCTGAGTGTGTTTTATGTTAACATAAACTCATGTAATGGTAATGTTACATCAAGCTCTGCTTAGTACAAGGCCAAATCAGAAATTGAACGAAATCTCACCTGACAATGGGGGTGATTACAAGTTGGGCAGTATTCTGTCTGTAAATCCACTGGACTTACCGTTACCACCACATGGTTTGGCAGATTTACCAGTAGATTACATGTGGTGGTGGCGGAGTATGATCCCTTTTTTTCATTGGACACTATGGGGCATTTTTGGTAGAATTACTGCCTAAGGGAGCAAGGGCTAAAGGTCAGTGTGAACAAGTGCCAGTTTTGCTGGACAAGCATCAAATACAGCGAAATCATCATCTCTGCAGACAGCATTCCTGTAGATCCTGCAAAGACGGAAGCCCTCCTCACCTGGTCAAGACCTCAGAACTTGAAGGAATTACAGAGTTTCGTTTCTTTAACTGCTACTGGAGATTTGTTTTGGGATATGCCAACATCGTGCAATCGCTTGTGAACCTCATCAAAGGATACCTGCCTAACTAGAGGAGCCGCAGGACTACCATCAACTCTGCAGACCATTTACACCATCCACATGAGCCCTTTGATGATAGGTGGACCGACTAATGCCAGGAGGCATTCAACGAGCTGAAGCGGATCCTCACTACTCGAGCTCCTCAAATCCTCAAACCAATTCTGGGCTACACAGATCCTCAGTTGCCTTGCATCTTGCACATTGATGCAAGTCTTCCACCTGGTGATTGTGTGTTGATCCACAACCTGGGAAAGAGTGGACAAAACAAGCTGAGTAACAAGTGGGAGTCTCAACTATTCAACATTGAGCATCAATTAGTAGTGCTGCCTGTCTACTGACTGTGGGTATGAGGACAGCCAAGAAACATCAAGACCTTGCAACGGAACCATCTGCTCCAAGTCCAGGATGAGTTTGAGCTGACACCGGTAGTGAGAGAAGAGGACGTGAACCCGAATCTGAGAGTGTTCTTGCGAGACTAATCCTGATCCCATTGCTCCTGCTAAATTGGATGTGGCAGGTTACCCTTACCCATTCCTCCACTGGAATATAGGGAGCCTGACTTGGTACAGGCTTGATCGCTGAGTCAGGAAGAAACCCTAGATGAGGCCCCGTCTAATCTTCATCCTGCAACCAGGGAGAGCAGGACTGTCATGAAACTAACTTAGGATTCACCATAGCTCCAATGTGAGTTTCCCATTGCCTGATCCTAAGTTTTCCATTCTTTCTTCTTTAGTGCAGGTGTCTACGAGTTCAGGGATACTTTGGCAGGTGGACTGTAGATCTAAATCATGGCTTTATTATTATTATTATTATTATTATTATTATTATTATTATTATTATTATTATTATTATTATTATTATTAGGGTATTCGGAGGGGGAGGGTGGGAAAGGGATCTCCAAACAATCAGGGGAGAAAACAGTGAGGAGCAGATGACCCAGTCTCAGGTCGGGTAGGGAGTGGTGGGTTTGTAGAGAAAGTTGCTAGCTACATAGATTTATAATTCAGGCTATGGCTATCCTCAAGGTTGAGGATATTTTAATGGGGAGAAGCATGCAACAAATGAGAGTAAAAGACATCCGCACGTGATGCCACACAGGGATTCTTTAAAAAAGGAAAAGGTTTGCAGCATGAGCAGAGCGCCTTGAAGACAGTTGGTCTGAACCTCCACTGAGGAGGGTTGAGCAGCACTCCTCCCTGCACCTTTGCTTGTTCTTTTTCACCTCTGCTGGCCCGAGCTGAAAGAGAGATTCTCCCCAGACAGGTAGGGGTGTGCCAGATCCCACCACTGCCTCCTGGCACTCCTGTCACTGCCGTGGCATGGCTCCACATGGCTCTGTGAGCGGGGAACACCCCCAGTCATTGGCCCCCCTCTCACCCTCCTCTGTCAGGTGTGGCGCTCTCCAGCAGAGAGGGGAGCGCTGTGTAATTATCTAAGGCCTGCCCCCTGCCAAGATGGGTCTCCAAGACTCCCGGGCTGCATCTGGCAGATGCAGCCTGGGTGGAGCATTGGTTTGGGCCCCTGCCCCATCACACATGCTGCTGCTGCTAGCCTGCCAGAGAACCATCACAACACAGAGGAAGAGGAATACCCAGAGCAGAAAGGACCTTGTGACAGCGCTGGCCTGGCTGACTCGCAAGTGATGTTTTTTATACATAGTTACAGCACCTGTATGGAGACATTTGCATATATTTTTAAGGACTTTTATTTTTTGGAAGAACTGTTTATATTTTAAAAGGACTCTTTTCTGTACTGTTTTTAGTAATTCAGCTGTTTAGGTAGGTTAATAATGTAAATAGTATTGTGTGATTACCCCTTTTTATATACAAATGTAAACGTCTGCTGGTGTACTGGGAGAAGGGAAAAAGCTTAAGATCAACTAAACAAATCGTACACCAGCATTTTGCTGTCTGCCTTTACTTTTCTGTCGGCTAAAAGTCATATCCCTGTGTTTCTTACCAAGAGGCTTTTGGGGAATCCCATCCCAACCTTTGCATTTTTATCCCAAGTACACTTCCCACCGTGTTGCAACAAGGCAGGTTCAGACTGGGGCATAACATTGGTCCATGTACCATTGAAAAAGTGGGCCACAATCACACATTACAATTCATCACTATCCAGAACAGACTGTTTGTGTATTAACCAAGGTGGTCTTTTTGGTAAGATGTGCTGCAACTAACATGTTTGAAAACATATTTGCTTAGTAACATTGGTTAGGCCTAGTTTTGTAACTTATGAAACTGGCCCACTCTGACCAAACCAGTTGTCCATTCTGTTAAAAGATAACTGGTCCCTTCTACAATTGGCATATCTTAGGCAAGTGGGCTGCTGGAGACAGGTAAAAGGTGGGTTACATTTTTAAAGTTAAAAGTTGAGTGTCATAAACGTATATTGCTGATCCCATCTACACCTGTCTTCCATCCCCCCACTATAAAAATGGGGGATTCACTCAATGACAGAGCTTTGGGAATCCTAGCACTGAAGGGAAGGATGAACTGGATGTCACGGGTGGGTGCACATCAGAAAGGGTTTGTACTGTAATATGCAAGGTTTTGACATTGTATGCTATGTTATGTTATCATGGTTTATACTGTGCCAAATTGCCAGCACAGTGGTATGCACAGTAGAACACATAGGCTTGCCCATGGGGTGGTGTACCATGAACCTATCAAAGGTATGCAGACCTTAATCTGCTGGAAGAAAGAAAATGAGCGCAGGTAAAAGAAAAGGATGGGAAAGCTGCAAGTAAATGTCAGTGTAATCTACGTTTTAGATTTTGCAATGAAATATTTTGATTCTATCCTCAGTGATCATGTTATTGTACTAAACTAATACAATATTAATCTGATTAGTTCATGTCAACAGTTTTCTCGATACTGTGAAAAATTCAGGGTCCTGGCCCTGTTCCTTGAGCTAGCGGATACACTAGGAACAGTGATGGCTGGTAAGAATTTTTTATTGGGCGGGTGTATATGTTTCCCACGAATTTGGTGGAGTGACTGAGTGTAGCGAGGGAGCATGAACTAATAAAAGGGGGACTTGAGTGGGTTCCTTCCCTGAAATTCTTTTTTATGTAATAGGCTAAACTAGTGCATTTTACAGCACACTTTCTGTAAACAATTGAGTAAAAAGCCACACAGTTTGCAATCGATTTTGTATAGTAACACATGAAAACTTGCAATGACTGCAAGTCACCAACAATGCACTGAAGCATTTTCCAATTCATTTCCACAATGCCTTTGTGCACAATATTTGCAAATTCTAAACACATTTCATGCTGGCTGTGCCCATAGAAGTCCATGCAGACTGCACCAATATATGCCATTATTACCAGATAGAAACATACTCCTGTTAGCTGTGACAGTACAAAATGCAATGCCACAATGAGAGACTGCCATCACCAATATACGCTATTATGTCCAATTAAGAACCCTCATGTTGGCTTACCTCCTTATGCCACTAGGAAATACCATGCCACAGTATGAAACTATTTGCAGCCTGGTTGCACCAATGTAGGGCAATCTAGCCATATAATAACACTGATCATGATTCTTTGACTTTGGTGCCTGGCACAAAATGCCATACCACAATAAGAAAAGATGTTCAGGCAGGCTGCACCAATGCAGGCCAGTCTAACCACACAGTAACACTTATTAGTTTTGCCCATTGGGCATGCTCACTAGGGTACTGAAAGCTGTCAAAGAGAAACTATGTTTCCCTTTGCAGTTAAATCCAGACCTGGTTCACTTACTGAACTGCTTGCCGCAGCTGAGAAAGCACTCAGTCTTGTCACAGGGCTAGCTTTGATCCTCCATAATATGTGGTGGGCCATTTTCATGCTGCCAAGTATCTATGAGCCACCCCTACATGGAGACCAGGAAGTCCAGTTTACCAGGACCATTAGGCCAGTGGCTTTAGTTACCTGGAGGAAGACTGAGTAGGATTTGTCAGTGGTCTCTTCCCCAAAACCACCTACCACCTTCTCAATTCATTAGGGCCAATGCCCTTGCAAAGCTGCTTCCTCATTCTCTCCTAGTATGATTCCCAAACGTTTATGAGGGCAGTAACAAACAAAGTATGGTGAGAAAGGCACAATAGGTACAACTGCTCCAATTGATCTCACCACATCCAAACTCAGGCTCCATATGAGACACTTCCTGCTTAGCTTAGACATAGACCCAAACCTGGAATTTCACTGAATAAGCCCTCTCACTGTTTTACCAAAGAAGAGGTAGACCGAATCATTGACTGAGAACTGCTTGACCAGTTGAGCTACTAGAGCCACCACAGCCAGATGGGACATAGACAGAGTCAAAGAGAGGAGGCAGGATTTTCTCCTGACCCCAAATGGTCACCCAGCCTTTTCAAGCCTCGGGCACTGCACGCCAGCCAGCCAGACGCACATATTGAATTAGCCCCATTGCTACAGAGCAACTCATTTGATACATCCACAATTCAATAGGGTGAGCCACTGCCAAACAGGCAATTGGGGCTATGTGGATTTATGTTCCTTACATTGAAAATAGTATCTTGTTTGTAAATCAAAAAGTGCTTTCTATGATGGGAAAATGCCCCCTTTAACCACCAAACATATGCAATTATGCTACAGTATTCAGTAGGAATCAGAATGACATTGAAGTCCCGACAGAGGTGGTGTGCTGTGATATGTAAGGCCCCACATGGATGGTGTGTGTTTTCACAGCACTGTTGTGTGATAAATCCCCACACAGTTTATGGTGATATTAATGTCTTCATATACTTCACATGAATTGGGTGTGATACTGATTTACGCACTGCATGAACTGGGATTATAATGAGAATAATCCCAACATTATGTTATGTTACTTTGCATTTATATAGCGCCTGTCAAGTTGGGAAGCACGAGAGGGCTGCGTACCTGGTTTCTTGGTCTTGGATTTTGCCGGAGTCGCCAGTCTGTATTCAGTTGAAAGATGAGCTTGTGGCACGAGAGACCAGCCTCTCCTCCACGCAAAAGCTGATACTGGGTGGAGGATGGGCCGATTCCCAATGTCACGGAAGGCACTCTCCTGATTAACGTGACGAAGGGACTGTGCAAGCACAGGCAGGAGAGGCAACGGTCTTGAAACAGATTATGGGCCGGAATGAAGTCCGTAGGAATAAAGTCCAAAGTACGTGAACTGAGGCGTAGGTCTTAGATTCCGGTGAGGCAGGTATCTTCTTGGTCCACAGGAAAGGATGAAGAAGGTAAGGCCGGACAGGAAAGGAAGAAACCAAGACTGAGCAGGCTAACAACCAGATGGTGCCCGAAAGGTACTCTAGGGCAGCAAAGGCTGGGGACCTTGGTTAGTGGATGTAGGCAGACCCAGGATGGTCCAGGGTAAAGTATGCCGGCAGAACCTGAGAATTCTGGAAAGTTACTGGCAGAGCCTGGGGAACCCAGATATGGAAAGCTGGCAAGCTCAGGGGGAACCCAGGTATGGTAGCTGGCTGGCCCAAGGAGGAACACTGGAAAGGTATGCTGAAGGCCCAAGGAACAACTAAGGTAAGGAATCAGACAGGCCCAGGAAGGAACTCAGGAAAGAAATCAGGCAGGCCCAAAAAGGAACTCAGGTAAGGTATCAGGCAGGCCCAGGGTGGAACTCAGGTAAGGAATCAGGCAGGCCCAGGGTGGAACTCAGGTAAGGAATCAGGCAGGCTCAGGGTGGAACTCAGGTAAGGAATCAGGCAGGCCCAGGGTGGAACTCAGGTAAGGAATCAGGCAGTCCCAGAAAGGAACTCAGGTAAGGTATCAGGCAGCCCAGGGAGGGCTCAGGTGAGTAACAGGCGGCCCAGGTTGGAAGCTCGCAGAACGAAACAAACCGCGTTGAGACGCGGCTTGCCTCGAACTGCGACCTCCTTTTATGGGTCACCGGCGCCCGTGAGGCTTGGAACGCAAGCCGCTTCACCTCCGGGCGCCGGCGTACCCAAAGCGAGTCCTGGAAGACAAGCCCTTCCTAGGACTCGAGCCCAGTCCACGGCGCATGCGCAGAACCGAGACAGAGGTCTTCCGTGCATGCGCCGTAACCCTCTGGCCCCGACACCCAGCGCTCTTCCCCTGGCGAGCCCCCAAGTACGGAAGCGTGGGTAGACTCGCCAGGAAGTGAAGGGACGCGCGGACGCGGCAGACCCCGGTCTCCAATGTGGCGTGACACTGCCTTGTGTACCAGTGGTATGGTCTCAAGGCGCTAGTAGGTTGAACGGCCTCGGGAACCGAAGTTCAAGTCAGTAGAGAGAAAATGGAGGGAGTCAAAGGTGCGTGTGAGCACCGGATATGTGTGCAGCTGGTGTGGCATTCGGGCGATAGCTGTTTCTTAGCGGTAGATGTGGTGGTTGAGAGATGAGTATGTGCTTGTTCTGGCAGGTTGTTATGCAGACTGATTCCGGCTGCGTTAGGCCTGAGGAGAACGCCTAGACTGGAGGGTGTGTGACCAGAAATGTTTATTTAGGGTGATGGGCAGTATGAGGCAAAATGATGGTATGAGAACAGCTATACCAAATGGTGTCATAGTATCGCTGTGTTCTGTTTGAGTGATGGTGTAGAGAAGAGAGTAAGGGTGGAGATATGATATGGTGGTTTACCTTAAGTGCTTGCGATCAAGCCCACTCCATCCGGTCCATGTACTCCTAACGTTCTACGTATTACGACCGTTTCAAGCACACAGAACAATTAGTTTCAATGCTCTTTCAAACGTTCATGCACTTTGAACCGTTCCATGTGAGTTATGCCATTCTATGCAATCCAATTCGTTCCATGCACTCCAGTCCGTTCTGCACATTCCAGTCCGTTCCATGCACTCCAGTCCGTTCCATGCACTCCAGTCCATTCCATGCACTCTAATTCGTTCCATGTATTCCAGGCCATTTTATGCACTCAAACCATTGTATGCACTGCTCCTTTCATTCGTTCTACCCACGTTATCCTTTCTCCATGCATCATCCATCCACATACGTCATCTTCTCACGTTCAATCCACTTCACTGGTTCCACCCATTTCACACGTTCCATCCACTTCACCCGTTCTACACTCATTCGTCTGTTCCATCGACATACTTCACCCATTCCTTCACATATTTGAGCTGTTCCTTCCCCATACTTCACCCATTCCGTCCATATACTTCACCCGTTACATCCACATACTTCACCCGTTCCATCCACATACTTCACCCGTTCCATCCTCATACTTCACTTGTTCCATCCACATACTTCACTCGTTGTGTGCACTTCTAATGAAGTCCCTGCAGGTTTGCTGTGTCATGATATTGAAGTCCCCACAGGGATGGTGCAATGGTGATACAGAGGTCAATATAGTGATGGTGTGTAAGGATATTTAAGTTGCTATTGTTTTTTAATTTTGTACCTTACAGGGATAGCTTGCGTTAATATGGATTATCTTCACAGTGAAGTTGTGCGAAAATATTGAAGTCTGTATGGGCTTGGTTTGGTGGTGTTGTAGATGTCTCTCCCACTGAGGTTCCACTTGCCTTAAACCCTAGGAAGGGCCTTGCGGAGTGGGCTCACATCGAAAGCCTCACAGTGGCGGGGGGGGGGGTCTCCCACTAGGGGAAAAGGGATGAATACCTGTGATTTGTCAAATACTCTTCCCCTTACAGTGGTGGGTTCCCCATCTCTATTTAGAGAATCAACTTAGAAAATACATATTCCACTGTTCTTTCCCCTTCTGCTGTTCTACAGTGAAGCAAAATGATTGGAGATCTAGGAACCATCTCATTACTCTTGGGTTAGTGTCTTTTCTCAGGCTCATCCAGGTTAACAGTGAGTGGTCAGTAAGCAACCTGAAAATCCTTAATGTGAGGTAGTACCTCATATGTACGAAGGCCCATTTGATGGCTAGGGCTTTGAGCTCCATAGTGGCATAGGACTGCTCTCGGGAAAAAGAGTTTTTGGCTGGTAATAAGACCGGAGGTTCAACTATGTCATACTCTTGAGAGAACACTGCATCTAAGCCTAGTTTCTATGCGTCTGATTGCAGAATACATTTTTTTTTAAAGTATGGCATCTTAAGGACAGCCTCCTGATATAGAATTGTCTTCAGCACTTCAAAGCTTGCTTGGTCTTGTTTATTCAAACCAATTTCTGTGGGTGTGAGTTTTTTAGTTTGTCCATCAGGTCAGCAGCTAGGGTGGAGTAGTGGGGGATAAACCTTCTCTTATATCTGGTGAGACCCATCGGAGATCCTAGTTGGTTTTAGGGGTTGTTTTTTTTTGCACCGCTTTTACTTTCTCAGTTTGAGGTTTTATTAGAACATTCCCCACAAATTACCTGAGATATTTTACAGCGGACTGGGCCAAGTGACACTTTCGGGGGTTTAGTCGTAGACCTGCTATCCTAAGAGTACGGACTATCGAGTAAAGAAGGTGAAATGTTCCGGCCAGCTGTTACTATGGACCAAGATTGCATCCAAGTAGGCCTCATAGAAAGCAGTGCATAGGTTCGGTTTTGTATCTTTGAGCAGTTGAAAGGTGGCAGGAGCTCTGTGTAATCCAAAGGGTAAGACTTTGAACTGGAAAGAGCCTTGTGGTGTTGAAAAGGCTGTCTTTTCCCTATCTGCTGAATTTGAGTAGACCTGCTAGTATCCTTTTGTTAAAACGAAAATAGAAATGTACTTGGTCGTCCCTAACTTCTCGATTACATCGTCAATGCATGAAATTTGAAAATTGTCAAAGATGGAGATTGAGTTCAGCTTCCTAAAATCTATACAGAATTGCCACGAGTTATCAGGTTTGGCAACTAGGAAAATAGGGGAGGACCAAAGACTCTCAGAGGGCTTGATGATTTCAGCCTTGAGCATCTCCTCTATCTCCAGTTCAATAATGTTTCTTCTGGCCTCAGGGATCCTATAAGGCTTTAGGTTGATAGTTTCCCTGCCGGTGTACGGAAGATATGGAACAAATTATCGACCCTCCCCGGTTGTTCTGAAATTGAGCCAGTAAGTTGCCTTGGTCTTGTTGGTGGGAAAATGACAACTCATGTAAAATCTATTGGGTCTCAATTTCTGGATCAGTAAGGAGGGTGGCCATAGTGACTGTAGCTGTCTCACTGGGATCTTCTTTCCATTCTTTCGGGAGATTAACAAGATAGACTTAGGTTTTCTGACACCTACCAGCTTGGGAGATTTGATAGTACAGGGGACTTTTTTTTTCTAGGACTTCATAGGACATTAGCTTATTATCCAATGTCAGAAGGAGAACTAAAACTGATTGCCTGATAGAAAAGGATTGGGTTACATCATGTTTATTATATACTGCCTTTTCCTGTTCTTGAGCTTGGCTTAAGTGTCTTTTTACAATCTCCCTTACTGACGCCATTTGCGCTTTTAATTTCTGGGCCATTTGGGAAATGGGTAGGATAGCCTCTCGTTCTCCTCCCAGGTTTCTTTAACATGTCCAAAACATCCTGGGTTCCCTTCCATAGAGTAACTCAAAGGGGGTACACCCCAGGGAAGTCTGACGGGTCTTCTGGACTGCGGATAGGGCTCAGGGTATCATTATATACCAATTTTGCCCATTGGATTCCACCAGTTTCTGCAAAATTCTTTTTAAGGAATGATTAAACTGGATTGTTCCTCTTTCTTTCTTCACAATGCTTTCCTTGCATCTGCACATGCCAGGCATGCGGCATCTCGTATTGGTGTTATCTGCCAAGTTGAAAGTTGCAGACTCCACGACATGCCTTTGCTCGACCTCCACAAGGCGTAATGATGTCAAGGGTTTTCCCTGCACACAAGGCTCTCCTTCTTCTCTCCTACTTGTCTGAGGTAATATATGTCTCATGTTAAAGAGACATCTTCCTTTTCTCTTACAAATGGGTTTCTTTTTGCATTGCCTTCAGCCAACAGTAAAGATGCCACATTATTTGATCTAACATGTATGCAGCCATGGTAGATGTCCTAGGGAGTTCCTCAAAGGAACGGGAGTCCTTGTCCCCAAAGGGAGCCCTTGACTCGACCCCTAGGGAGGTCTTGCAGTGAGGGCCTATCTCCCTTGCCTCACCGTGGGCCTCCCCTTTGGGTCAAAGGGACGAATACCTGCAATTAGTCAAATAGCCCTGGAAAAAATTATAGAATTCTAGCCAGAGTAGGGTACAGCAGGCATTAGGTGATTTGACAGTCGTACCTTCCAGATGCAACAAGGCATATATATGAGTGGTAGGGACTGACGCCCTCCTAACTCCCTCACTCCTCCTCTGAGGCTGGGCTGTGGTGAAAATACTGACTGTCCTCCTGTCCCATGTTGAGAGGGGTTTGGCCCTCCCACACCCTACAGCTTGAGTAGGTCAAACCCCTGACTATCACAAAATGCAAATGCAATTTCATTGGGCTTCGTTGGCCGTATCACCACTTAGTACACGATTACATGGCATGCCACTGTGAGAAATTAAACAGCGCTCTAGGATTAATGACTGCACCAAGAAATGTATGGCCAATTCCTTTATACTAGCTACAGCCCCATAGCATATTTTAGCATCCCCCTGACACATATGGCACTACTGTGCCATGCTGGCTTAGCAGAACAGTGTTTGCCATGCCAAAATGTGTCCTTCTGCACATCTCTGTCATACTCAGCTGTGTTGTCCCATATTGATCAGTACTGTGCCATTGCATTATTTTTGGCCTCACTGTGTCATATTAGGCACCACTGACATAATAAGTAACATTTTTTCACATTAACACATTCCAGAGTCCTCATATCAGGCGCGAGTAGTTCATCAGATCCCGATTCACTCTGCGTTTTGGGACATGCATAGAACAAAACAAGATTTTGCCACCAGATTTCAGTTAATCACTTTTTCACTCTTATAGCTCCATGAACTATTTAACTGGGAATGTTCAACATTGTACACCAACGCATGCTATGTATAATGTGATGGTATAGTTCTCACGCTATGTACTCCTTTCCTGGACAAACTCCTGAAAAAGCTGGCCATCTTCCATCTTAATCTTCACACTGAATCAGTTGGTTGTCTCTGTGACCATCAGTCTGGCTTCAGAGCTGCCAGAAGCATGGAAACTGCTCTCCTGGACATCTGTGAAGACCTGCTTTCCAACCTCGATTACAACACACCCTGTGTCCTCATCTTACTTGACCTCTCTCCTGCCTTTGACATGGTCAACCATGACATCCTGCTCAACCATCTCCGTGATAACCTGGGTATCACCGATCAGGCCCTGGCTTAGCTGAACTCTTTCCTCTCCAACTGAACCTCCCAGATCCAACTGGGGTACTTCCTCTCCTCTGTCTCTATCTCTATCTGTGCTGTTCCCCAGGGGTCTAACCTATCTCCCTGGCTGTTCAACCAATACTTTGCACTTCTTGGCCACCGCATTGCCACTCTTTACCACAACATTTGGTGCTATGCGGATGAAACTCAACTCATTTTCAGGCTCCCTTTTGTCGCCTCTTTTCCTTCTCTAATCTCTGACTGTCTTTCTGCTATCCAGGAGCAGTGTGCTGCCAATGATCCCTGCCTTAATGCCAGTAAGACCAAGATTCTCCTCATTGGCACACCTGCTCCCTCCTTTCCTGTCACTCTCTGACCGGCCTCGCTTGGCCCTCTTCCTGCTCCCACCTGTGAGGCTGAAAACCTTGGGGTCATCTTCGACTCCACACTCTCCTTCTCTTCTCACACATCTGTGACATCTCTAAGAAATCACACTACCAGCTACACCTCCTCAGAGGTATTCTTCCTTTCCTCTCCTTCCCCCAGAAGCTCACTGTCTCTAAAGCTCTTGTTCTCTCTAGGCTGGACTACTCCAACAGCCTCTTTCTAAATCTGCCTGCTTCTACATTCCATCTTCTGCAACTCATCCAGAACAGGACTGCGAGACTTGTCCTTGGCCTCAAGCCCAGGGATCGTATCTCTCCAGGACTGAAAACTCTGCACTGGCTCCTAGTGGCTGCAAGGACTAAGTTCAAAACCCTCTGCATTTTCCACAAGGCCTTCTGGGGCCTGGGGCTTCAATATCTTCCACTCTCTCTTCCTAAATATCTTCCTTCTTTAGCTCTTTGCGCTTTCGCCTCCAACTCCCTGAGGGTCAGCTGCTTCTCCAAGCAACGAGTTGGTGGTAAATCTCTTTCTTCGACTGGAGTCTCCCTCTGGAACAGCCTCTCTGCCTCTCTGAAACTTAAGGAGAACCATGCTTTCTCTCCTCCTCTCTCCTGCTGATCACCTTGGTTGAAACTGAATCTGCACTGGTTACCTGGCTATCCTCTGATCTCAGGCCCAGGTCCCCTCCCAGCCATTTGCACACCTCCACTGCCCCCTTGGCAACCCTTGCACTCAGGGGTTGTTCTGTGCCCCTACCGCCCCTGCCAGCACTTGACACGTGATGTCTGCACTTACCCTGGAACTTGCCACCAGCTGGCTGCATTTTTTATTTATCATTTGTTTATTCCTTACTGTTATCCTATGTACTGCACTGTTCACTCCCCCTTCGCCCCCACACTCTCCCCTCCCCGATCCCCTGCACTTGCGCGATCTCAATGTCACCTGGCCTAGTAAGATCGTTGTCTCTGTCCTCCCTCAGTTCCTCCTCCCTTGCCTCATCGCGCCTTGAAACACTTGTGTTTAGGCAAGTTATAAATGCCATACCATATCATGTAGCATACATCACTCATGTCATCCTAATGTTCTATTTCGCAGTGTACTGTGATGTGTTTGGAATTGTTAGTCATTTTAAGGTGAGTTATGTGTTGTAAAAATCAATAAAATAAAACAAATCTTTCCTTCACCCACCATCTTTTACCTCCCACCACCCACCCGCGGCAGTACACCCCTTGTTGGTGCCGCCGTATCGGCGTGGGCCGGTTTGGCGTGACCGCTTTGGCGCAGCAGCCAGTTTGGTGTGCCCATTCTGGCGCATAAGCCTTTCTTGTGCTGCCGATTTGGCACAAGGGATGTTTGGGCATGGCTGGCATTGCTGACATTGCAGCCGCGTTAAACACCCTCACGCCAAATGAAGGTTAATGCTGTGTGCATTTTAGGGACTCAGTTTTTGTGGTTGTCAGAAATTGGCATTGATATAACCCATCTAAAAACACACAGTGGCATATGGGTAAACCTACTACGCACTTTGGAATTTTGCTGGCCATTTGTTTTAAAGTTACATATGTTGCCTTTTTTCATTGCAAGCCTACACTTTCTCCTACTTGAGTGGATTGAGCAGGGAATGGGTTTCTTGACCTCCCAAACTGAGAGGGAAGGAAGTGGGTACACGGCACTGCATACCTGTATAATGCGTTATATTTGCAATTCTACCCTTGTCAAGAATCACTCAGTGTGGCTAGTCAAGTTCTGAATTGGACATTTTATCCTCTCCTCCCTATAAACATGCACCATCGTCCAAAGCCCTCAGGCCAATCTCCTCCTCTTTAATAGGCACTTCCCTCGCCTCATCAATTTCCTCTCATCTCCTGCTGTCCCCTCCTCTCCCCCCTTGGCTAACTTGCCCTCTCTCTCCTCCTCCTCTGCCCATCCTAGGGCCGTTCTCCTCCGCAGAGCGTACCTCTGATCTGTACTCCTCCCCGGAAGGTCTTTAAGGCTGGCAACCTTCTTCATATTGCCACTCTCAACACTCGCTCTGCTGTCAAACACTCCTCTGACACCTGCCACCTCCTTGAAGAACTAGACCTTGATGTCTTACTGAGACATGGTTCATGAAAGCTCTGTCACAAGCTTTGACACTCTCCTCCCTGATGGCTACAAGAGCCTCTCCGCACCCAGATCCTCCCGGTCCGGTGGGGGGGTAGCCCTGATCTTTCCTGAGTGGATTCCTGCCTCTATCATTCCCACTCAGACCTACTCCTCTTTTGAATGACTTGTCTGTAGACTCTCTCTCTCCTATCCATTCTCTTAATGTGGCT
Source organism: Ambystoma mexicanum (assembly GCF_040938575.1). Taxonomy (NCBI): domain Eukaryota; kingdom Metazoa; phylum Chordata; class Amphibia; order Caudata; family Ambystomatidae; genus Ambystoma; species Ambystoma mexicanum. The sequence goes on along the minus strand of NC_090924.1, from coordinate 175,583,442 downwards.
ACCATCTACTGGCCTCCTGGTGAAATCACCTCATTTCTCTCTGAGTGGGCGGACCTTTCCTCCTCCCTCCTGGACTCTACCACTCAACTCCTCCTCCTTGGTGACCTCAATATCCATTTTGACTCTCCTTGTTCCTCCTCTGTACTCTTTTGTGACCTCTGCGACTCCCTCTCCCTGTCCATCCTCCCTCACACTGCAGGGCACACACTTGATGTCTTGATCTCCTCTGACCTACCCCTCTCCATCCCTCTGACTACTCCTCTCATCTCTCCCTCTCTTCCCCCCAAGCCAACACTGCCACCTACCTTCTCGGACATCCGGCCAATGAAGCGTGTGTCAGTTGAGGCTTTTGCCGTCACTCCCCCCCCCCCTCCATCTCTGGCTGTCTCACATCCTGACACAGACCTGTCTCTGCTCTACTCTTCAATTTCTGATACTCTTGATGCTCTTGCCCCTGTCCGGGCCCAGGTACCTGCTCACCCTGCCACCCTCCCGCACTACCCCTTGCACTGGGGACTGTCTCTGTACCCATACAGTCCCCTCCTTTATCTTCCTGCACTTATCAGACCTACCCTGTCTGCTGCCTTAAACCCAGCACTTGCCGGCTGCACTACCACTGTTTGTTGCCTTTATTATTTATTCATATATTATTATTTATCTGTTTCTCCTTTGCTTTGCACTTTCCACATCTACCCCTTCCATGCACTTTTCCCCTCCCCCTCTCCCATGCACTTGCGGGTTCTCAATGTCACTGGGCCTAGTAAGATCGTTGTTTTGTTCTCCCCTGTTCCCCTTCCTTGCCTTGTCACGCTCTGAAACATTTGTGTACGAGTGCGATAGAAATAAAATATCAATATCAATGATCTTATCAATATTGCGATTGGCCCCGGGCACATATACGCTCAGGCCTGCCCCAATGACAATTATGCGGTCCCTTTCTCTGCCCCAATTGTGGGGTTGGGGGATAACAGGGTGCCCTTGCAAGTCTGGGCAGCACTGTGTGATGTGCAAACAGATCGCTGCATTCCGTTGATGTTTGTCACTTTATTCACACTTTTTCAGTTTCTATACAAATTTCTTTTGGTGCAAAGTATGCCCACACTTGTCAATATTTAAACTGGTTACACACTTGACATGAAAGATTACATTTTTGCTTTAGCATTGCAATACATTTATATTGTTATTTGCAATACATTTATATTGTTATTTGCAATGCATTTATATTGTTAAACTAGCCACAATATAATTATGTTTTAGATAAGGAACCGTGGAAATGTTTAATTACAGTAAATAATCATGTACCTTAAATGTGCTTAGATTATAAAGTTAATAGTGCTGCTTCACTTTATCATCCTAAATGAAGGATTATTTTAAACTATTTGTCTCTCAATTAATGCAGTCAGTTTGGGTTTGCACTGGGGATCAGATTTCACCAGAGCCGCAGCTTCAAGGCTACAGCCATTGGGCCTCATTCCGAGTACGGCGCTAACCAATGGCGCTATTAACGCCTTGGTTGACGCTGTACCCGGACCGGCAGCGCCTTGGTGGATGGCGGAATTACCGCCCCATTCCAAGGTTGGCGGGGCGGTAATTCCCCAATCCCCATTTACCCTTCCCCATTCCCATTCTTGCCCCATAGGGCATAATGGGAGTGGGGAAGGCGTTATTTACGCCACCGTAAATTACGGTGGCGTAATTAACATCAAGGTCCCTTAGCGCCATGGTTTTTAACACCTGCTAGAAGCAGGTGTTAAAACCTCCATGGCGCAAAGGGAACTCGGAGTATGGCGGTAAGGGATTACCGCCACCGCTCTCGTTAGCGGTGGCCGCTATCCCTTACCGCCATAGTCGGAATGAGGCCCATTGTCATGTAGAAGCTGCTGTGCCCTGTGGAATTTCACACCTCTTTTCCACTCTGCAACTTAGAATAACCTGATTTGGAGGAGGGGGAGGAAGGAAAGTGAGGGCTGATTAGCCACAGTGGTTTCAGACTGGCTTTCCCAAACACTCTCTCCAAAATGGTACATTGTTCGACCGCATATGTATTTCCGATTCTTTTATTTAAGACGGGTCTACTCATATACTTGAGGCCTAATATTTTTCTTCAGAGCTGATTTCACCCAAAAATGTGTGACTATAAAAGAGTTTCCAAAGTATAGGCTTAATTAAAAAAGATTGTTTTTTATCACTGCAATCCTGCTTCTCATGTTTCCATATGCTGCATTAAATCATTAAGAGTATAACCCTGCATGCCCTAAGCGAGTGTGACATTCTGGAGAAGCTGTAGGAATGTTCCATTTTAAAGTGAACTGGATTAATGTTGGTGAAAGCACAATATGGTTTAGTGATATTTTGGCAGGTTATTGTGTAGATGACACATTGCAATGGATGTTTTGGAAATTACTGGTAAAATGGTGTATTTCAAAGTACACGCAGTCACTTTATTTCACATAATCAGTTGTTATCTAAATACAATTTTAGAGGAGTTTTTCATGTACAAAGAAAGTTTCTTCAAATTGTTCATTCCAAAAGCCTACTGGGCCGGTGGTGTTTCCAAACATAGGATGTGCTTTAAGCAACTGTAGAGAATATATGCCTCCCTTTCGTATATACAACAATTAATTTTGGGAAAAACGAATAGGAGAAGGGAAAATAGATGCACATTTGGCATGGAGCCTCAATGGCAAGTTTATTGGATTTCTAAAGGTGTCTTGAGCTGGAGAGTAAAATGCTTGTGATTGGTGCACACCAAAATCAGAGCTAATAACGATCAATGCCAGTCTTTCAAAAACCCTCAGAATTAGTGACAATACCCCTCAGTGATAGTTTCCTTTGTCAGTATTGCTTTTGCTCAGCTTATTGTTCCTATGAATGAATATGCCTAATGTTACCAGAATAAATAGTCATATGTAAAAACATAACATATTCAAATGCCAGGGTTGGTTTCTATTTCTAAATAATTTCCACCAGCATATCTGAATACCATTTTCTAATCAACTTCTAATATTTGTGTAGTGACTTTTTCTGCCATGGTGCAAGCTGAAGGATACATCCTAATGAATAAAAGTGGTCACATTGGTGGGGCCCTAGGAGTTGGAAGAGGTGTACTGTAACAGAAAACAACATTTCATTTACATGCAGGTGACCTGTGAAGCAGACCTCAATATAAACCATTGCTATGCCCTCTTCCCCAGTTTCCACTGATGATGCTATGGTCTTGTGCACTACCAGTATATATGCTGACTTTACAAAGGCAATATACCTGGTACCTGAGTAAATGCAATCAACATCAAACACACAAGGTTCACAAGTGCAAAGAGTAGGGCCCATGAGGGTGGGGTTTCACCTATGTGATTATAATGTAATGCAAGCCCTTTCACAGCCCTGTGCTAGAAGGACCTGCTCTCTGACCCAAAACCTGAGAAGTGCTACCCCACTGGACAAATCTCTGCACAACAACATCTGGGCATGAACGGAATGCAAAAACCCAAATGATTAAAGACTGCACTACAGGTCCCCTAATGTATAGGAAAACCATACCTAGACAGGAGAAAACACAGTTCTCTGGTGTAAGATGACAGATGCAACACAGACACACAGAGATGGCACAAAGGCTCCACCATATGAACACCATTTGCCAAGAGCAGGACCACCATCACAGAGTGCACAAGATTATAAGAAAGCATATCAAGGCACATGCATGAGTTTACAGTATTGAAGATTCAAAGATAACATGTATGTTCGCAATCCAGTTCCAGTTTATGTCTGTTACCTCTGGTGGAAATGGGGTAATCCCCTAGTGACATTAACCATTCCCCCCCTCATTTCATAAGGCATTGCATGATTCAGGGAGAGCGAGAAATTATGTAACAATTGTGCCGTCGGTAGATTACCTGACAAATTGACAATCATGCCATGACTACTTGTTCAAAACCAAACTAAAAGTCTACCTCCTCACCTCTGAGTTACCCTCTTAACCTACCTCTCATCTGCCTGCTATCTAACATTTTCCCTCACCTCTAACCTGCCTCTGCCCCTCACTTTCTCTGTTTCCACTCAAGCACTTCACCCATCATTGTCAAATCCCGAGCACAGCTGGCCGAACACTGGCCTGTACTTAAAAATGTGCAATGTTGGTTGTTCTTAATCTATGTATGGTGTAAGGGTGCAATATTAGACTCCGACGGATGGGTCATATTGGTTGGCATAAACCTTTATTATATTATGAAAATGTAAAGAAAAGCCTATCTACCCTAACTTTAAGTGAGGTTTCCCAGCCTCAACCAAAATAACAGATGTCACCATCAAGATGTCGAAAGCATAGGTCTCAATGTCTAATGTCAGAATCCTAACTCTGTCCCTCACACGCTAAGTTTAAACTAAATGAAAAGGTGGTCTTCCTGGCCCACAGGCATGACTCTCTTCGCCTGGACAAAAAGAGAATTCAGAGTTTATTAGTTCCTTTAACTGGTAAAGGGAATGTCTCCCTTCCCCAGCCTTCCTTGGGCTTCTGTTGCAGTCCATCAACTTCTAGGGGATGTATTGCTTCCCCAGCCTTCTTCGGGCTTGTAACACAATTCCTCTTCTCTGTCCCTCGAGCCCCCGATGCTTGGATTTGCAGGCTTGGTTCTTTTCTCACCAGGCACTATGACAAAGAAGATGAATTTGAGTATGTCTCCAAACTGTGTTGGGTCCCTGACCCTGGTTGGCAGATCTGGCTTCCTTTGACCAAGTACCACAATGAAGAAGAGAAGACAAGTGGCTTGGATGCTCCTCTAAGCTGGGGTGGGCCCTTGGCTCTGGTTGGCAGACCTGATTTCCTCCTACCAGGCACTGCAATGAAGAAGAGTGGCTTGAATATTCCTCCAAGCTGTGGTTGGTCCCTAACCCTGATTGGCAGACCTGGTTTCCTCCTTCCTCAGGTCTCTTAGTTTCAAACACAGATTTGGTTCAATGGCCAAGTAGTCATAAACTGAGCCAGAGAGACAAAGAATGATGCACCCCCCTCCCCCTCCATTGGAGCAAAAACATTGCAAATATTGTAAGTTGAATTCTGCACATTCATGGTGATACATACTATTCTTCCATTATTGTCTTTTTGTGCATGTAATTACAGATATAGGTAAATTCTCACGTGTTAATGTACAGATCCCTCTGGAACTGGAAGTAAAAAGTGAGCAAAAAACTTTTCCTACCCATCCTCGTTTCAATTTCTCAGCATCAGTATACAATATGGGAGTCTCTTGTAATAATGCGATATCAGCTCCCATTTCATTTAATTGGCTCAAAAATATTTTTCTATTCTTTGCACAGTTCACTCAATTAACATTCCAGGAGACCACCAAAATATAATCCTTGCTTCTGTTCATCAATGACAATTTGTCTGTACTCAAACCTGTGGGAGTTTGCTCACCATGACCATATACAGACACAAAAAAACCTAAATAAACACACACAAAAACACACACAACAACTTGGTCTTGTCTAACTCATCCCTGAAGTACCTCCCTGCCGTTGTATATGCAATGAGAACCCTGTTCCCCCTCCCCAATAATTCTTCATCCTAAAGCATTAAAAACTCATGGAGTTTAATCCTTCAGCTCGTTGCACCTTTCATTCCGATCTGTACAATTCCATTTAAGACAATTAATCTTTCCAATCAATAAACCAACGTTATCCAAGACCGCTCTATTTGATCCCTTTCTAACATTAAAATGGCTCAGATCAAACCACATGCAAGCACTGAAAGCCCCAGCTTTGTCTTTCCCTCCACTGAATAGTATAATAATAATCATAGTAGTGTAGTGATCATTCCACCTTTTCCTGCTTGATCAATGAATATTGGACCCTGTATAATCTCCTATCATCATGTTGTACCTATCCCCTAATTCGTTCCTTACCTTGACTATGTTCAGGTGCCGTCCCCTATATGTACAAGTAACCTTGCAGTGGTGAAAGGCAGGCATTACAGTCTGGGACTTTTGACAATATATATCTAAATGGTGGCAACAGTATATATTCCATGCAGCAGGGATATCTGGACAGTACTAACAAAAGGCACCTCATATTGATCAATTAAGGCAAAGGTAAAGTCTGCATACAACTCCAATTCTATAAGGGCTTGTACTTAAACTTGTTACTCCCTGTTTGTCCAACAGATTCCTTTCCCCCTGCTCTTGCTCTGCTCATAGAGACCTCTGCTCTTTAGGGCCAATTAGGTATCACTCTGATAGTGGTCTGTCCTATGTAAACACTTGCTCAGGCCCTAGCTTGACCTGACCTTCTTTTAGGTGTTGGTTAGAGAAGTCTATCAAATTAGACATACACCTTGTAAAGTCATCCATAGTACCATAACTAAGGGCACTCATCTTTCAGAAAATCATGCTTTCCCCAAGTGTCTAAACACATCTGAATTACAATACTACCAAGAGCACAACAATATATTCAGATTAATATCGAGAGTATACCAGAATAGGAGATTGTCTGCTATTAAAATACTCATTACACTCCGTACCCACCAACCAAACACCTGCATACGCCAACAACACCAGACATGAAAGCGTGGGGTACTAGCCGGGTTTAAGCAGTAAATCTTCCATAATTTGCTAGTTGTCACCAAGTATTGCTCCACTTCCCCTACTTATTGCACCTGTTCAGAACTGCCTCTCCCGCCCACTCTCCATCCCAACAACCAAGAACAATATCCCTAGTCCCCTCTCTCAGGTGCACTGGGCTTACAGTGTCACTGGCACGTGATTATGCCAGAATACCACCCACCCACTCAATACCCCAGTGTACGCCCTTTGCAGCATCAACCTCCCAGCCGGGACAAAGAACCCATCATCCAAGCAAGTGCACAACGCCAATACCAAACAAGCTATGAGACCAGCAGTGCACAAGACCAGCCCTAACAACACAGGCACCAATGCACCATGAAATACTACAGCCAAATGAGATCCGAAAAAACACACGTCTGTAATACGCCCAAGCATCCAGGTCTTGTCAGCAATACCCCTGGAAAGGCTTGAGGAAAGTGCCAGTGGAAAGGACGAGACATTGAGCAAAACCTCCACATGGACTCCTCCACTGATGCTAGACATGCATAAAGAAATTGGGCACAAATACATAAGGCTCAGCCCACAGCATCATCAAAGTCCTGTCAAGGACCCCACTTGCCTGCCGTTGGTGACATGATATGATATGATAGGTTATTTCTAATGCGCTTAATACCCAGAGTTTTCTAAGCGCGGACCGGGGATCGAACCTGTGGTGCTCCATGTCGTCTTACTTCCAAGGCGAGCACGGTGCCCCTGAGCTATCCTCCTGAGACAATGGTCGACCTCCCTCCATAACAACAGCGAGAACATCATCCCGCCCTGAAATAAAAAAAACACAGTAATGGGAGAAGGATCTGAACCTCCCTGCGAAGGATTCCTTTCACTGTTAAGTGTGGAGACAAATGGCCCTGATTGGCCCTGTTTCAAACAAACAACAATATCTACATTTTGCCCCCCTCGCAGCCCATGTTCCATGCCTCCACGTTCAGTGACGTCCCATCCCAAAAAGCCATCTTCACAGCACATCTCTCTCCAGTCACCATTTCTACTCATCTGCTCCCTTCATTCTGAGACTTAGGCCCAGTTTACACCATTCTCCATCCTGCAACTGCACTCGAAGCTCGGGCCTGCCCTCCCGCTAAAAACCTGGATGTGGGTGGTGCTCTGCCCAGATGTCGCCACGGCTATTGTCAATAACTGACAGCACCTCTACCATATATCTCATCAGACCAATCCGCACCCTGCCTGCACATACCATGCCACAGACTCTCTCTTCCTATTAGAGGAAGGGACCCAATAATGCTCTCATTCGTGCGCACACATTCAAATCTCTGTCTCGAGCTCATGAAACACATCAGAGCCGTTATAAACAACTGTGAACTGTTCAATTATATTGGTATTAACTTGGAAAATAACATCAGCAACATGTAAATAATTAATAAACGTTATTTCCTCACAACACAACGAGAAGAAAGAAAACATAGAAAAACAACCCTTTCTTTAAATATGTGCCCCATGTGAAATAGTTAATCCTGAAGAACCCTTGTTGGCTGTTTTCCTCTGAGCCAAAGTTCAGCCTCTGCAGGGTCTTCTGTACTCTTCATGCCACCTTCAAAGAATATCTTCAAACTCACTGGCTTCACCAAGATGACTTTAATGTTTTTCTCTGCAGCCAGATCCTTTGTTTCCTTAAATGATTTCCTCTTCTCCACTATTTCTTTGGGATGATCTGGGTATATAGCCTAGGCACCCCAATCCAAAGATAGTTTACCTTTATCCCTCACTGCCTTCAGGATTTTTTCCTTTGTGCTTACTTTTGTGAGCACCAGAGTGATCTGCTGTGATTTGCCAGATATCAATTTAACAGCTCTATATGAATAATCCAAGTCTTCAGAAAAGACAATCTTCTTTCCAAGCACTTCAGCTAGCATCCCAAGGGCACGCGTATCCAGGCCATTGCCCAAATCAGCATTTTCTTGCACACCCAACAGCCGAAGGTTAAGGTTTCTGCTTGCCATTTCCAAGTTCAGATTCTGTTTCTTTAAATTGGATATTTCGCCCTGCAGATCATTGTTGGCTCTACAACTCCCTGCCACCTCTGAAGTCAAGGCTGAGTTTCCAGTTTCTACTATTGGAACCAGGGTCTCCAGGAGGTTAACTTTTGTAGTCAGTTCATTCAAAGTAAACTTAATTTCATCCACATCTTGGGAAACCTTCAGTAAAAGTGCATATATGTCACTGATACCAGGGGTGTCCTCCAGCTCATTGCCTTCTTTGGATTTTTGGGGATGTGATTTTCAGGTCCCTCAATCTTCTTTTTGTTCAAAGTACTCATTTCTGGACTAGTGACTTCAAATTCACAGACAGGGGAGGGAGCAGGAGCTGTTGTACTAAGCTGCTGCCAGGTCAGCTGACATACAGAATCCGAAAGTGTGAATGATGATAGCCAATACCAAACCAGGCTGATGAAACTCAAAAACACAAACTACTATAAAAATCTCAATCGCACAACATCATATATTTCAGGTGACTGGTGTTGAGAGAGATATAAAGATGCGGAAAGAGGGAAAGAAAATCGGCGTGGTAGGAGATACTGATTGTCAGAGAGAGCTGATATGTGGAATTTGTACTTGCTCAACCACCTACAAAAGCTGAGAGGCCAGAAGTGATGGAACAAGTAACACTACTGGGGAAACCCAGAGAACTCTGAGGTGTCTTTGAGCTGTACCCAACCAGAGGAACATGAGGTACAGGGTTTGGGCATCCTGCAACCCCTAAAGTACCAGTGCCATACTGTCTCATGCAGGATGCCCATGAGGTAAAATCATCCTCCCGCATACATTCTTGCTTCAGGTTCACTTTGGGTCCATTATTGTGGATCAACCCATACAACTAAAGCCCCACTCAATTGGGTACAGCACTCTGTTTAAAAACCTTGTTGTCCATCTCTGTAATGCCAGACACCCATATTGAATTAGCCCCATTGCTACAGAGCAACTTATTCAGCACAACCCCAACTCTATAGGAGGAGTCACTCCCAAACATGCAATTGGGGTGATGTGGATTTATTCTCCTTATATTGAAAAGAGTATCTTGCTTGTAAATCAAAAAGGGCTTCCCTTGATGTTGAAAATGCCCCCTTTAACCACTGACTTCGATTTCTGACTGAGTCAGCTTCCTCATACGGCCCGGTCCTGCATTCCAGGATGTAATCAATGAAAACCAATAGCAAGGCCCAACAGGGGGAGGCAAGGCAAACGTGGCTCCAGGTTGAGTGGGTCGAGGGAATGCAGCCATGTTTGTGTGACAGACCGGTGTTGCGATACTAACGCGTACCCGCGGATAGGAATGCTCACAAAGTTAAAACACACTTTGTACTTAAGAATTTCAAACAAGGGAAAAGTGAATAAAAATCATATGCAATACTTTTTCAAGGCAAGGAGACTCGAGAACTTATTCAAAGATACAGATTAAAGTCAATAGGCCTGCACCAGTGTCAATAGAGCAGAGGCTCAGTTGCCGAGGATCACATGTTGAACAGTTCGAGATTCGAGATGCCAAGAGTTCGTAAAGATTGTCAAATGGAAGGAAAAGTTATAAGAGGGAGGGAAGAAATAACACATCTTCATGGACAAAAGGGTTCACCCCGATTCTGGCGGTCAGACAGAGAGAATGACCAAATGTACACAGTACCTTATTCCATTGGAGAAAAGCTGGTGCCACGGCAGTTGTTCCTGGTAGTTCTGCAGACTCACGGTTCCTGCGGCTTCAGTTGTGGGGGCAAGAAGGAGGACGTCTGAAGCGATCTGCACTACCCAGGAATGAGGCCAGCAGCAGCGAAAAAGACAACAATGAATAAAAGGTGCGCTCCTTTAAATCAAGAAAGGGCTCTTCTGATGGCTATCCGGACCACTACAGCACAGCAGTGATTTTGACCCAGGAAAGGATTCTCTGACTGAAGAAAAGTGATAAGCTAGTTGCTCCTAACCAGGCTCAAGGGAAGAAGACTATGGACTGGATCTTCTCTTAGTCGCTGAAGGGGTAGATAGCTCAGGACTGCAGCAGGGCTTCACCGGGACTCGGGGTTGCAGCAGCTGTCTTCTCCTCCACTTCTCTTTTGTTCCTTGTAGTTCCAGAGGCGACTCTGCCTTCTAGCTCAAGAGTCCCACCTTTTATGCCAAAATCCCCCATTCACACAACCAGGCTGTCAATCACTCAGCAGGGGGGTTGTCCAGCCCGGATAACCACCTCAGCCAATCAACACAAAGTGCGACTTGGGTCTCCAAGGAGACCCTGTGCAGGGGGTGACTACACCACACCCTCACATTCAGCCCACCTAGACACCCAGACGCCAAAGGAGGGCTTCTTGTCAGAAGCCCGCCAAAGGTCGGCAAACAAAGGAGGCAAACCTGGTTTGCCGCGCAAAGAAAGACCCAACAAGGATGTTAACAAAAAGAAATGGCGATTAAACCCAACCGGAGCCAAAATAAAAAGTATTTGGGCTAGCGGGTTTAAAGTTCGAGGCTACTAAAATAGCCTAAAACAGTACCACGTTATGTAATATAATCGCGGTAGGAAAATTAGGGTAGATACCACTGCCACCAGCCAAGACTTAATGTTAAGGGAGCGAAACAATGCTCCAAGAGGTACAGAAAAAGGGCTAAGATTTAACTCTTTCCAATACTCCATGTAAGATGGGGTATACTGGATCTGTGGTTAAATGACTATGTAAAGTTAATGGCAACTTCACCCTTTTCTGGGGGACAGGAGTCAGCACCAGAAATGGAGTCAGTGGGAAGTCTAAAAGACAACCCTGTGTCACTGCACTGAAGGTGCTGTGTAACACACACTAGCGTGGGGCTACTGAAGTGGTGTACTCCAGAGTCCACAATCACAAAAACAGATGAAATACACATGGCAAAACACAGGTAAGAGTGGGGGAAAAGCTCCAGAAATCAGCAAAGCTGCTGAGGGACTCACTAGGTAAGGGACATTCGCCATAGCATGAGAATTCTCCCTAACACTTGCCCCCCCCAGACTAAGGGATAGGAGGATTTAATCCACTCCTGGATGGATCTCATACCTCTAGTCGGTTATAAACATCCTAGAGAGACCATCAGCATTTTGGTGGTGACTTCCTGCTCTGTGCTCAATGGAAAAATCAAATCCTTGTAGGCAGATTGACCATCCGAGTAACTTCGGGTTTTCCCCTTTCATTTGCATCAGCCATCTCAAGGGTTAGTGGTCAGTCTGAATAATGAAGGTAGAACCATACATGTATGGCCTAAACCTCTTCAGTGACCACACAATAGCAAAAGAGTCACGTTCTATTGTTGCCCACCTTGTCTCAGGATCCCTTAACTTCCTGCTGATGAAACAAATCGGGTGTTACCTACCTTTCTCATCCAGTTGACTAAGGACTGCACGTATACCTACATTAGAAGCATCCGTTTGTACAATGAAGGGTTGGTGATAGTCAGGAGCTCTTAGGACTGGAGCTTGACAAAGGGCTTTCTTCAGACCTTCAAAGGCTTGATTGCACTCCTCATTCCGCCTGACCTTTTTAGGAAATTTGGGAGAGGAGAGGACATTCAAGGGAGAAGCTATGCTCCCATAGTTCTCAATGAAGTTCCTGTAATACCCAGTGAGACCTAAGAAGGCTCTCACTTGGTTTTGAGTAGTAGGGGTGGCCCAGTTTTGTACAGCTTGTACTTTGCTAGGCAATGGCCTTATTTCACCTCCTCCTACCTCATGTCCAAGGTAGACCACTGTGCTCTGACCAATTTGACATTTACTTGCCTTTGTGGTCAGATGGGCCTGTTCCAGAGCCTGTAATAGATAGCCTAGGTGATCAATGTGTTCTTTCCATGTAGGGCTGAACACTGCAATGTCATCCAAGTATGCCATGCAGAAGTCCTCCATCCCATTCAGAACTTGATTGATCATCCTCTGAAATGTAGCAGATGCATTCTTTAATCCAAAAGGCATTACCTTGAATTGGTAGAGGAAAGCTGGGGTGGAGAATGCAGTTTTCTCCTTGGCATGGTCTGTCAGGGCTATTTGCCAATAGCCTGACGTTAGGTCAAATGTGCTGCGGTACTTGGCTGCACCAAGTTTGTCCACCAGCTCATCTGTCCTAGGCAAAGGATGGGCATCAGTCTTTGTGACTGCATTTAGAGCTCTATAGTCCACACAGAATCTCAACTCCTTGTATCCTGCCTTTGGTACAAGCACAACTGGCTAGACCATGGGCTAGTAGATGTCTCTATAACCCCGAGATCAAGCATCTTGTTGACCTCATTCCTTATATGGGTTCTTACATTGTCTGACATTCTGTACCCCTTGCTTTTGACAGGCAAACAGTCACCAGTGAGTATACATGCTGACCTCAAGGGGTCAAGCCTGGTGAAAGTAAGAACAGGGAGGCAAACTGATTTAACAGTAACTTGCACTCATCCTGCTGGTCAGATGTGAGACTGGAACAGAGATTAACTCCTTCCACTTGCTCATCACACACAATCTCTGTGAGGACCTTAAAGCCGTTATTTTTTTTTTTTTGTAATTTACAGTTTTTTTACAAACTTTTATTACAAAATCCTCAGAAAATCACATCTCCCTGTTAAGTTCATCCTTGTCATCAGTAGTCCAACAACATCAAAAAGAGATAACAAAGGAGTTTACATGATTAAACAAACAAGAAGAGCAAAAAAAGCATAACAGAGCAGCCTCCATTCTATTCACTAATCGGCTTCTTTGATGTGGATAGAACACTGTCCAACAGGTTTATAGCCGCACAAATTAGATGGACTGAGTTCCCACTTAGGATTCGCATCCATAAGTCTTCTGGGTTTCCAGTTGAAGGTGCAAACTGGCCCATGAGTAGGGATCTAATTTCCTTTAGTGATTGACATTCCGTTAATAAGTGCTTTACTGTTTCAGTATCAAGCCCACAGAGCCTACATGCGTCGTCTGTGATATTTTCCATATGTCTCACAAGCAGCATGTTCCGTGACTTGTAGATATTAGTTCGTAGACGGAAAAATCGGTCTCTATGGAGTCGAGATGGAAATTGACAGAGATATTTTGGTGGATTGTCTAATTTGTTAATTGTCGGCCCCAAGTCCATTGCAGTTGCCAGCTCATAGTATTTATCTAAATTTTGTATCCATAGCCACTGCCTCAGTTTTTTCCTTGCAATTTGTGGCCACTTCAATAGCATCTCCATTGTAATGTTTGCAGACTTCATATAGATTTTTATTCTTTGAGACCATTCTTTCAATAAATTTACTTGATTTGTTTTCCCATGCGGAGCAAAGATTTTGTATGCAGGTTCCACATTGTTTAATTCCATCTTTCTTAGCAACGCCATGGATTTCCAAATAACTATGCCGTACAGAGGCTCCACTGCAAGTTCATGCCGAATTATTGTCATTGATAGGTATTTTGGTAGTTGTAACACACGTCGCCAAAAAATACCTTCAAGTTTTGTCCAGATTTTTAGGTCAATGTTCCAGCCTGCCTCTGCGCCAAATGTGATAGCTGGGATAACTTTTTGGAGATAGAATGTGCGGACTGGAACAAGCGTAAATTTTCCATATAGCATGTGGATTCTTGCTCCTTGTAGTGCCAGGGTTCGCGTTCGCTTGTCAAGTTCATTAACCCAGCTTTGTTCTCTGATTGAAGTGCTTATTGAGATTCCCAGATAACGGATCACATTGACTTCGTCTATTGGAACCTTATTAATATACCACTTAAAGTTCTTGTTTCTTGCTCCCTCTATGTGACCAAATTTCATGATCTTCGTCTTTCCCACGTTGATCCTAAGGTCATTTGCTTCCATGTACCCTTCCAAGGCACTTAGGAGACGCTGTAGGCCGATTGGTGTTCTGTCTGCTAGCAACGTATTTGATGTCCATTTATTTTAGGGGGAAATGAATGTGTGCTAGCTAAGGCTTCCGAGACATCAGCAATGTATAACTTAAATAGGACCGCAGCCAAGGGGCAGCCTTGCTTCACTCCTTTATTTGTTGCGATCGATTCTGAAAGATCACCATTTTCATTAAGCCTTATTCTTATTGTGGTGGATTCATGTAAGGCTTGTATTGGATTTAACAGAGAAAGCGGGCATTTCCATTTCTTTAATTTTGCCCAGAGCATCTCTTGGTTTATGGTATCGAACACTTGTTGCATATCAATAAAGGCGAAGTACAGGTTTTCCCTCTTCCGAATGACTTCAAGCTTCAAGATGTTCACTATAACGAGGTTGTTTTCTGTGCCCACTCCTTTCGTGAAGCCGGTTTGTCTGTTGTCATCGATTTTGGATCTCCGAGCCCATGCTGTTATTTTTTGTTGTAAGAACATTGCAAATACCTTCCCAATGGTATCTAGTAGAGTGATTGGGCGATAATTGACAGGATCTTCTCTGTCGCCCTTCTTATATATTGGGACAATTATTGCTTCCGACCATGAAGCTGGAATTTTCCTTGTTTTGGCAATCTCCTTAAACAGCTCCGAGATGAAAGCTGACCATTCGTGTTTATGTTGTTTTAGCATCACGTTGGTGATGCAATCAGGGCCGGCTGCTCTTGAGTTTTTTAATTTTGATATTGCACTTGCTATGTCCTCTTCAGATTCGATTATATCCCAGGCAGTTAAACATAGCTCGTTTTTTACTTCCAGCTCAATTGGTTGTGACGTGAGTAGTTGTTCAAAATGCCTCACCCAGTTGGCTTCCGATACACCATTGGCCATAGTACTTGCGTGTTTTATACTGCCTTGGTTCAAGATGTTCCAGATGTCTCTGGTATTATTAGTTTTAATCAGAGCTAGCATTGCCTCACCTCGTTCTTGATCGCGCTGCAGGTTGAAGGCCTTTGACCAATTGCGATAAACTTGTTTCCTATGTTTTATCATAGTAACTGTATTTGTGTTGCTTCCAGACCTCAGCTCTCGTAGGTCTTTTCTTAATTTCAACTTTCCCTTTCTCACGGTACTACTCCAGATATGTAAGTGATCATGTTCTTGATGGTGTTGCCTTTTATTTGTCGAGTTAGTATACGGCAATAAAGCAGTGTAATTTGGTGTTTCCTGGCTGTCTTTGGTTTGTGATTGAAAAACAGCAGTAAGGTTCAGGATTTGATTTGCTTTTATCCTAAGTCTGTTACGTCCGGAATTTACTTCCAGCTCTGTACATGCCGAACCTATTAGTGTCTTACAGCTTGGATGCCAAGACATGATCAGGAGAGAGTGATCACTACTGTTTGAGGGAATTATCGCCAGGTTGTGAATTAGTTTTGTCACATTATTAGACGTCCAAATATAGTCTAAAGTTTTTTCATAACCCATATTTCGCCAGGTGACTTGTGGCGGTATGTCTCCCTTCACGTTTCCGTTGATCATTGTACAGTCTCGTGCCTCCATTGCGTCGTTCCATCTTGTTTGCCTGGAGCTGGCTTTACGATCTTCAACTCGGGATACTTCGATTAATTCTTTTTTTCCATTAAACCATGCTAGGTTTAAATCTCCACATACAATGATCCATACATTTTGATGGGACGACTGGTTCTGGTCTATTAATGTTGTTATGGAGCTAATGAATTTGCTACTAGTGATCTTGTTTGGGTTCCAATAGACATTCAGTAGCAATAGCTTTTGAACTTTGTCTTTTTCTCCACTCTTTCTTTCAAGTAGGGTCGCTTGTACATGCTGATTTGGATTAGTTGATTCAGTAACTTCCCAATTTGTTCCTATTTTTATCAGCGTTAAAAGACCAGAAAAAGGACGACCTGTTATGTTTTTATCGGCAGGGTTGATCAATATATGATAACCGTCCTTTACCGGTGATTGCCGCATCCAAGTTTCCTGCAGGCAGATGGCAAAGTTGTTGGTTAGGTCCACTGGGAAGCCGTTGTATAAGTGACTGAATCCCCTGGTATTCCAGGAAATAAGGGTGGCCTCAGCATCCTGTCCGGTTGTGACTAGTTAAAGTCTCCTTTTAGCCTGCAATCGCAGCTCTTCATTTGTCGCAGTTGATGAGTAGGTACTCAAGTGGGATCGTATTTGAGCTCGACGTTGGGTCAGGGATCTTTTTTTTGATTCATTTCTTTCCTCGCGAGCTTCAGCCAACGGTGTTGACATCTCGAGTTGTTCAGAAATCTCGAACCCCAGACGTAGCAGTTCCTCTTTCGCGGTCAATATAGTCTTTCTGACCGCTTGAGAGTTGATGTGTAAGAGAACACTATCAGCTCGTTCTTCTGACGTGTATTCGACAATTCGTATGTCATCAGACTTAAGGATCCTTAGTGTCGGAACGGAGTGAAATAATCGCATTACATTGCCTCGGTTCAAATTTACCTCTGAATCATCATCCAATACGTTGATTATTTTTATTTTTCCTGAGGCACCTGTGCTTTGTCCTGGCCGGGATTTTGACATTTCCTTTCTTGTTTGATTTTGAGCTGACGTATGTTTTGGATTTAGTGCCGTTTCCAGTTTCTCTTTTATGAAACGGTTATCGTTCGGGTGTCTGTCAGCCATTTTTGTAGCTGCTGCCTGAGGCAATAACTTTTTGTTGTCTCCCATTTGTTTTGCGACAGCCCTCAAGTATTTCGTGTTGCCTTTCTGCCTACCCTGATGTTTTTGGGTGGAAGCTTCCAGAATGCTCGAACTTTCGGATAAAGAAATGTTGGTTTCGTCTTGAGTTTCATCTTCTCCAGAAACATTGGAATATGTGGAGAGGTTGCACAGTTCCTGAATGTCATTGGATAATGAATCACTACTTGTGTCTGAATCGATTCTTATCCGTTTTTTTGGGTTTAATTTAACAGTTTTAAGTACCCTTCGGACAGGATGATCTTTAGGACCTGTTTCGGTGTCTTTTTCCTTTTCCTTTTCCAATGTGTCCACATTTACTTCTTTTGAACCATTTACGATCGAAGATTTGTTGGTCATTATTCCCACTGCGTTTTCTCGAACAAATAGCTTTGGTTTCGGGGGTGTGGTTAGGTTTCTGATAAATTTCCTTGAGTTTGAAGTTTGGTTGTTGACTGTCATGTGTTTTTTCTTTTCCTTTCGTTTTTTGGGATAACTGGTGCAGAAGTGCCAGGGACCGCAGACTGTTTAGGATCAGGCATTTTTCCTGATAGGATGTTTTTTGCTAGTCCATGGAAGATCCCAAACGAGGCCTTGACGGTTGAACAGCTCGGCATGCCTGACGGAGGCTCTGAAACTTGTATCTTCAAGGTCTCTTCATTTTTCTCTTGGACGTTGATAGAGCGCTTTTCTATTGCCGTTGCAGAAGGGGCTATGACACTTGCCTCTTGGCAGCTGGGTACAATTTGAGTACTTAGATTTACGTCTACCGGATGGAGGATTACGACATTGGAAGCTTTTTGTGACAATATTTCCTCTCCTTTTGGTTCTGAGCCAATAGGAATAGCAATAGTATTGGGCCCATCGTCCATTTTAACTGCACATGAGTTTGCCGAATTTAGATCCGAAAAGGACTTTTTCATAAAGTCTAACAGATCATCCATTTGTTTTCTTCCTTCATTTGTCTGTTTTTCGATTAACTCATAAATCTTTCTAAGGCCATCATCTAACTCCGTGTATTGATTATCTTTTTGTTGTTGTTGTATTTGTACTAGGGTTTCCATTTTTGAAACTTTTTCCACCAAATTGCCCAAGCAAGCTACATTGTTTTGTGTGGCTTCATTCAAGTTATCGTATAATTTTATGAAAGGAATTAGGGCCAAGGAGGTTGCAGCAAGTACATTGTTATGAATCTGGATTGCTGCTGCTACAGATAGATTTGATTTTGCTTCATATTCCTTATCAACGGCATTTGATGATTTTTCTTTGGCTGGTATTTTTGAATCCATGCAGTCGCAGACCAGATGTGAGTCTTGAGGCTTTAGCAAATGCACAGCGGTTACACTTGCACCATGGTTAGTTGGAGTGGAACAGTTTGGTGCATTTCTGTCCCTTTTATTTTGCCATTTCTTCCCTTGTCCGAGTGATTCACTAAGAGAGTTCCCAGGTTTTTCACCAAATGCAAGGATCTGTGGGAGATGATGTACCGGCCTCTCGGTACTCAACTCGGAATCCACTGTGTATTCTTTGTTCAGCTGACAATGTTCTTTACCTTGTAAGTTTGCGCGGCTTGAGTCTTTGTCAGTTACTGACTCTGCAAGTACCGGATTTCTACAGCTATTTTTGTTGTCCTTCATTTTACTCACATAGCTGTCTGAGAGTTTCGTTTGAATATTTTCAAAATCGGCTTGTAGTCTCAGGGTAAGTCTTGCCTCTCGACCTGCCAAATCAATGCCACTATGATTTAGACTCTCCGTTGCATTTACTTGTGGAGCCACTTTTCTCTTGCCTTCCATTTTTTTTTTTTTCAAGCTCGCTTGTTGTTTCAGAGTCGTGTTTGAATGGCAACTGTATTCAATAGGCAGCGTGAGTCGCAGCGGTTGTATTGAGCTAGAAAACGTGCGATATCTTCTCGATTACTGCAACATGGTTCCTGTTGGTGGGTGTCGAAGTTAAATATTTTGGGATTTGATGGAGTTTGTGATGTTTCCATGTGTAGTAATTCTGCATCCGTCACGTCGAATGGGGAATAAAACAGGTCTTCGCCTGCTTCAGTTCTTCCTTCTTCAGATTGTAATAGTTGCGCTGCTGGTATTTTCGTATTACCAACTGTTTCGCATGCCATGAGCTCATTTTCCTCATCTTGATTCACTTGTGTTGCAGTCAGCGCCATTGAGTTTGTTTTGCCAAGAAAGTCCATCTGACTGGACGAGACCAACAAGCCTGGTGCCCGTGCAAAACTTGTTTCACTGACATTCTTTGACGATTCAGTTCTTTCGCTTTTACTACACTTGTTTTCTTTATTTTTCATTTCATATAGCCTCTGATTAGATGTTATTATGGACTCTGTGCTGATGGCTATTGTGGGCGCGGGATTAATTTCCATGGGGGCCAGCTGTAATTCACTCATCCGAGACCAAGGCCTTTCTTCCATTGACCTTGCTCCTGTTTGTATAAACAAGGGTTCAGGGAGACAACGGGCAGCCAAGTAAGCGAGCGCTGCAGGACCGTTAATACTTTCAGAGGACGTGTGTGGTCGGGGAGGCATGTGGATGGTAGGAGGAGGCGGCGTGGAATGTTCAAATATGCACGCGGTAGTGACGTGAGCTGGGGAAACCACAAACTCACCGCGCGGTCGCTCACTCCCCCTCCCCACTTCCTGCTCACATGTTTTGTTTGCTAACAAAGAAATGTCATATAAAGAACTTTCATGCACTCCAAAGACTTTCTGGCGATTCATTTTTGCACTGGTGCATGCGGTTGAAGCCTGTTTTGCTTTTAAACGTGTTTGAGGACCTGTTTCCATGAGTTTAATGGAGTTGTAAAGTCTTACCTTCCTCCTGACGTCCTGCCGCGGACTGCAGCAGACTGAAACTCTGCACGAAACTCTGCGCGTGCTCCGCGCTAGATCAGAGTTTTTAAAGGAAAGTTGGGCTTACTTTCCTTAAAGCCACAGTTCCAGTTCCAGAAAAAAAAAAAAACGGGACAGAACGAGCAAAGCAATAAGTAGCAGCAGCTCCTCTCTCCTCGAGCACTGCAGCAGACTGAAACTCTGCACCGTTATAATCACATCTAATCTCTATGGGACTTCAACTTGATTTTCACACTCCATACATGAAGTGAACCTTGGTCTTCCATAGTGAACCTTTTGCATTTTCGTGGTTTTATTGCATGCACTCTTTCTAGAAAACTGGTGGGGTTGGGGTCTTAGTGGGTTAGAGGGGGAATCATATGCAAAACCAGCATTGTTGATGTGTGAAGGCCAGAGACAGTGTCTGAGTCCTCAATGCCAGGATGGATCTGTGTAGTTTGTGACACTGGCACTTGGATTTCTCATTTATCCAGACGGAAGAGCCGACAATCCATTAAATGACAGCACTGTAATACTTGATTTTCCACTGCCTTAGGGGTTGAGTCAAATAAATAGAGATGAGTGCTTTGGCAAGTCTGCATCAGGTTAATTCTTTATTAATAGACACAAGGCTGCCATGTTTGGGGTAGAATATGTGTGTGTAGTTTACGGTGGTAGGAGAAGGAGAGGTACATCATTTTAGATGGGGAAGGGCTGATGATTTATTAGGACAACCATTGAGGAGTTGAATACTAAATGTTTCCTTTCCAGTTATTTGTTGACCTATGTGTGGCCCCCGGGCGAACTTTAAAAATATTCTTATCACACACCATCTCTGTGGGGACTTTAGTGTTATCATAATCACATGGCATATCTGCGGAAACCTTATTTTGTACTTGTAATTTTTTAGAATTTTATTTATTCTATAGCGGCTAATGCCTAAGGGCTTAACATCATCATAATTACATACTGGGCCTCATTACGACCCAGGCGGAAAACCAAGGTGCTAATAGCACAATGGTCCATGCCGGTAACTTACCGACTCCGTCATGGAGAAAAGGGGAATTACCACCCCATTACAAGGTTGGCAGGGCGGTAATTCCCCCTTCCTCCATGGCCCTTCCCCATTCCCATTTTTGCCCAATAGGGCTCAATGGGAATGGGGATGGCACTAAGTACGGTACCGCAAATTGCGGTACCGCACTTAGCACCAAGGTCTGTACGCGGGTCCCTACTTTAACGGCTGGTGTATACCAGCCGTTAAGGTCGGGTCCCGCTAAGGGACCTCGTAATCAGGCACTAATGGGTTAACGGCGCCGCAGCCTTTTACAGCGCCGTTAACCCATTAGCGCCAGGGTCGTAATGAGGCCCACTGTCTCTGTGGGGACTTGAATGTTGCCATAATCATACACAATCTCTGTTGGGACGTTAGCATTATCATAATCACTTACCATAATCACTTATCTGTGGGGATCATATTCTGTTTTTGTAAAAGTTTAGTATTTTATCTAGATTTCTATAGTGCTAATGAATGAGTACTTAACATCGTCATAATTACACACTGGGGGTCATTACGACCTGGGCGATAAGGGGTACCAGGCACCGGTAAGGAGACCGGTGCCAGTAATCGCTTACCACCCTAATCCGTGGTCCCTTGGCGGGGACCGTAAGGAATGTGTGGTCTGACCACTCGTCCCTTACGGGTCCCGCTAAGGAAACAGGGCGCTAATAACGGGCTTGCAAGTCACAAGCCCGTTATTAGCGCCCTCCCCATTCCTATTGAGCCCTGTGGGGGCTCAATTGGGAATGGGGAATGGTTTGTTTAATGGGGACTTACCGGTCCCGCCAGGGTCGGACTACACCGGTAAGTCCCCATTGAACAACACCGGACATGGACACGGTATGGGAGGCAGCCATGGAGCTAATAGCTCCATGGCTACCGCCCAGGTCCTAATGACCCCCACTGTCTCTGTGGGGACTTTAATGTTATCATAATCACTTGTCATATCTGTGGGAACCCTATTTTGTATTTGTATTTTTTTTATTATGTTTAGATTCATATAGCGACTAATGCCCAAGCGCTTAGCAGCATCATAATT
The DNA here is from genome assembly GCF_040938575.1 of Ambystoma mexicanum. Taxonomy (NCBI): domain Eukaryota; kingdom Metazoa; phylum Chordata; class Amphibia; order Caudata; family Ambystomatidae; genus Ambystoma; species Ambystoma mexicanum. The sequence continues at coordinate 175,561,345 of NC_090924.1, read as the reverse complement.
ACACACTGTCTCTGTGGGGACTTTAGTATCGTCATAATCACACACCATCTCTATGGGGGCCTCATCATCATTGTAATCACACACCATCTCGGTGGGGACATAAGTGTTATCATAATCTTTTACCATATCTGTGGGGATCTTTTTTTGTATTTGTAAATGTTTAGCATTTTATCTAGATTTCTATAGTGGCTAATGCCCAAGCACTTAATAGCACCACATTAAACACTGTCTCTGTGGCGACTCGAGTATATTCCTAATCACACACCATCTCTATGGGGACCTTATCATTGTAATCACACACCATATCTGTGGGGACCTTAAAGTTATCATAATCACTTGCCATATCTGTGGGGACCAGATTTTCTATTTATATTTATTGTATTATATTTAGATTTATATAGCGACTAATGCACAATCGCTTAACAGCACCATAATTACACACTGGGCCTCATTATAAGCATGCAGGCCCGGAAACAATGGTGCCGGTAAGGTTACCGGCACCGTTGTTTCCTGACCAGCATACTACAGGTTTGCCTGCTGGAGCCGCTGTGCCCGACAGGGCAGGCCCTGCCGGACACATCAGCCATGGTAGGCAAACCGTCACGGAAGCACAGGCACTGTTAACGGTGCCGGTGCTTCCATGGTCCCCACTCCAATGGAGTCCTATGGACTCCATGGGAATGGGGATTAACAGGATTACCGGTGCCTGACTTTGCAGCCGCCAGGGTTGTAATGCCCCGGTGTTACCAAGAAGTCAGGCGCTGGTAATTCTTTACGGGTCCCGCGGCAACCTGCTGGTATCACCGTTAGGGTTACCGCCGGACCTGTAATGAGGCCCACTGTCTCTGTGGGGGCTTGAGTATAGTCCTAATAACACACCATCTCTATGGGGATCTTAACATCATTGTAATCACACACCATCTCTGTGGGGACCTCAACATGATTGCAAGTATACACTGGGCCTCATTACGACCCTGGTGGTAGAGGGTTAACAGCACCGGTAGAGCTGCCGGCCCCGTCAACCCTCTACCGCCTCATTACGAGGTCTTCTTGCGGGTCCCGTGAGCAGACCAGGATGCAAACAACGGACCCGTCATTAACGGGCCCGTCGTTAGCATCCTCCTCATTCCCATTGAGCCCTATGGGGGCTGAAATGGGAATGGGGATGTATCGGGTCTGGGTTCCTTGAATGTGGAAATACCGGGCCCTCCAAGGTCAGAATGGCCCGGTATTTCCCCATTCAAGGAACCCAGACCCGGTACCCGGTATGGAGGTAGCCATGCCGCTAAAAGCGGCATGGCTACCTCCATACTCGGAATGAGGCCCACTGTCTCTGTGGGGTCCGTTTCATGATTATCGCACACGAGATCTGTGGAAAATTTAACTTTTCCATAATCAAACATGATCCCTATAGGAAAGTTAACTCAACTCTAATTATACACTTTCGAAAAGAAGAAAGCAACATCATTTCCATTACACCATTTCTAAAGAGCAGATATGAGTTAGAAGGGAAGATGATTCCTGTGAAAGAATGAAATCTGAATTTGAAATATTTATTCCTTTTTGGCCACTGTGTGTCAGCCTGGGTCAATCAAGCCATCGCCTGTGTCGCAGTTATCTTTTCTGGAACATTTTGATTGTTTATAATAGTGTTTAATGCCAGAAACTAAGTGCCTTTTTAAGTTTTGCATGCAAATTAAACATCTTGTGGGAAATGCCAAACCCCCAAAATGCGTCTGTTGTGATAGCTATAATGCAGGCAGGTACTCACATGTCCAAATAACATTTTATAATGTATATTGAGTACTGTAAAGAAAACATTTTTCCATTTGCTCATGGTGCAATCCATCCTAAATAAGAATAATAAATTAGGTCCCCACAAGGATGGTAACGTGCGTCCAAGTTCCCGCAAAGATGGTACCGGACACGCAAGTAAAAATAAGCAGTTTTGCAAATATGAAATTGGATCCTGTATTATGATTTTTTTTCTGAACATAGTTGTGCTCTTAGCCCATTTCTAAAACATTGGGAAGGGTTAGTCCCCACAAGGCAGGTATCCACACACATAGTCCCCACAAGGTAGGTAAAACGTGTGTGTGTGTGTGTTCTCATGTCAGGGAAAAAGAACACCTCGTTTTGTACCCCATTCTGGATCCTGCCATGTGCCCTGTCTCTTGCGTTGCTTAACTCTTACAGAAACACTACAGAGCAATAATGTGTCTTAGACTTCGTTGCTGTCCCTCATGCTGCCTACCTTCCCTCTGGAGAGTACCTGCTCCTCTCAGCTTCTGCCTTCCTGCTCTCAGAGGGCCCATGCCCTCTCACTTTGCTCCATGTCACTCTATGTGTGTAAAATGCACCTCTCCGCAGAATGTTCTTCTCTCCACTTTCCATACAGCACAGCTGCTTCTTTTGTGTTCCCTCTTGATCACTATTCCTCTTGATCACTGTTCTCCAAGACCCTGATTATGTGCTTCTCCTTTGAAGTGACTCTGCCCACATATTGCTCACAGTTCCTCCAAAAACTCTTGTGGTAATGCCCCTTTACCATATAGTGAACTTTCTTCTTCCCAGTTCGCCTACCACATTCCCTTCACAGATCCTCTAATGGTCCCCAACTTAACCCTGTTTTTTTAAAGTGCCCTTGTCCCACAATGCTCAATACCTTTTCCTCAATGTGGCTGTCAAAACGGTTCAATGTTATATTGCCTCATTTTATTTTATTTTGGCTGATTTTGTGCTGCCTTCAAAATGTGCATTTACGCCAAACCACTGAGAATCCGATTCCCTGCCCACACTCACCAGCACCCTCTCCCAGTGTTGTGGGATTTTGTAAAATGTGTGGATCCCCATTCCTTCCCTGCCACCCCCCTTTCATGCCCAAAGAATTCCCTGCAACCCCCTACCTCAGAAGCACTCATACACAAACACAATTATATTTACTCACTCTCTTGTTCCAGGCCCACCTTTACCCATCACAAAAATTCCACCTCCTCCCTCAAACAGAAATACAGACATACAGACACACATACAAACACAACCAATCCCAATGTCACCAAAAAAACACGAGGGATTCCTGAGACTTTCCTCTTCGGGCACTGTGCGTCTGTTAGTCCCTGTGCGCATCCAGGTGTGTGACAGTTCAATTTAGAAAGACCGCTTGGAGCGGCTCCGAACGGTCTTTCGAGATCAATCTTTTCCTGATTCAAAAAAGTGAAAAATATATTTTCACTCAAGACCGTCGAAACTGAACTATATTTTGTGGGCCAAGCCCATACAACCTGTTGGAAATAACGTAATACCGCATGAAGAGGATCATGCCTATATTGGTTAGTGGGAGTAAAGGTAATCTTATGTCAAGACACAGATGCTGCGATTTTGCATAACAACCTCTTTACTAACTGCCAGCAGCAAAGACATGGCAGGGTTAACTTGTAAAAACAGAAAAAGTACTTTGCCCTGGGCCCACCATGACCCGGGTGCACCTCATCACCAACAGTCTATAAATAATGCTCAGGTTGCTGCCTCGTCCTCTTCTTGTCTGCTGCCATTTAAGTGCTTTTCATTTCTTATTTGGTGTTCTGTAAAGTTTTTCTGGCAAGCAGCTTTCGTGTGCATCGAACAGTGCTCCTTGTCCCTTGGGGGGACTGTTTCCGTTTTGCTGCGCTGCGGTGTTGGGTGGCTAGTGTTAGCTGCTGCATGCAGACCTTGGATCGGGGGCGTGCGCGGGGAACACGTACCAGCGACAGTGCGAATGCTGCATATTGTCATAGTCCACTTTCTATGCCCACGTGTTTAGCCTGAAGTTACCGTTCGCAGTGTTACTTTGTTTAACTAAACTATTCTGTAGGCCAAGCCCATCTGTTGGGAGTGACCTAATACTGCCTGGAGAGGAATATGCCTATATTGGCTAATGAGAGTTAAGGTCATTTTTGAACTGCATGATCAGTGCTATTCTTTTACTGGCTCAGTTGGGTCAATCTTACATTTTCTATTGGAGAGGCCTTCTTCTTATTCCTAATGCACCATGGTCATGGCGTCATACCTACACAGATATGTGTCTATGGTGCAGGTAAAAAAGATTGACTTTACAAGGCGTTTCTGAATATCTGGGCACGTTTGAGATACAGTTTCCCCTTCTCCATCTCACGTCGCCGCTTACGTTTGAGGAAGTTGAAGGGATCAGATTCTTGAATTCCGCAATGTAAGCCAGAAACATTTTTTACAATCGTACTCATGTGCCTTATAAAAGTAAATCTAACCAAAGATCCTGTGTTCGCAAGACTTTCGACTTTAGTCAACTTTAAAAGGCGGATATAAAGTAATCCTTCAAGTAGGAACATTGATGTGCCCAGAGCGTGTTGACACCTACTTTACAATATTTGAAATGGAAGGTGATGTTCAGCATTTGATAAACATGGGGCTTCCGAAATAACTGCATGCGGAAATCCAACCAATGCAGAATACTTTATTTGGAATTCATTCAGATTATATTAATTTTCACAGGGCACACAACAACATTGGAGTGGGAAATAGAGCTTTAAAAAGAAATGAGAGAGACACGTTATTTATCATTAAGGTTTGGAATGTGCTCTGCAAATAGGCCTTGCCCTACTGGTAATAACCTCCATGGCACACCATCCGCTAGTCTCTACTTTTTGAATCCCATTTAGCCAAGCCGCAATATACTATGAGGACTATGTAATGCTTTTGCAGTCAAATATTTAGATTCTATGGCGGACCAATCAATATGCAGTATTGTAATTTGAAAACATGCATTAGGACCAATAAAACAGATTGATGACGCACCTGGATCACCCTAACTTTGGCGTAAAGGAAAGGACCTTGTTTAGTTCCTGCTGGATTGATAGTGTGCAACACATCTAGGTACTTAAAAGAAGCCTGGATCGACAAGACAAAGTGTGGCATTGGTTTGTGTGCACACCCTCTGCTTGCATTGATAATCAGTGGAGGTTAAGCATTCATATGTGCTTCTTTCATCTATATCTAGGGACTAATGGATTCGTGTGTTTGTGCAGTGTGTCTGTACGTTGGTCACATTGTTTCATGCAGGCCATTTTTGGCATTAAGCTTTCCTTTGCGGGTTCATGCAGGAATTGATGTGGATTGGCAGGTAAATATGTGGAGTGGATGTCTGTGCTGATTGGTTGATGTTGCATTCGAGTGCCCATTTCAGCTACCGAAGTGCTCCGGAAGTGTGGCTGTTGGGCTGGGCGTTCTGATTTTCCTGCTGGAATGTTGCAGTCTGGATTCTTTTTCCTGCTGGATTATTGCAGTTTGGATTTTTGCTACTTGATACTGCATCGGCAAGAGGAAGTTTGCCTTGCCGATTAATGCACGTAACGCGCTGTTACTGGACTGTCTTTTGGATTACATTTGGACTCTTCATTTAGCTCCGCCTAAATTGGCCCACCTTCCGCCCGCTCTCCACCCACAGCCTCTTCCTCATTATCACCGGTGCGCATGCATCTCGTGCGCGCACCAAAGTGCTCCGGAAGTGTGGCTGTTGGGCTGGGAGTTCTGATTTTCCTGCTGGAATGTTGCAGTCTGGATTCTTTTTCCTGCTGGATTATTGCCGTTTGGATTTTTGCTACTTGGTACTGCATCGGCAAGAGGAAGTTTGCCTTGCCGCTTAATGCGCGTAACGCGCTGTAACTGGACTGTCTTTTGGATTACATTTGGACTCTTCATTTAGGTGATTACTTGCTTATTTACTTTCTAAGACCGCAGGTTTTGCCATGGGTCTTGTTGCTGGCTTGAGAGTGTAACTTACTCTTTACTTCTTTCTTTCAGCCCCACCTAAATTTCCCCGCCTTCCTCCCGCTCTCCACCCACAGCCTCTTCCTCATTAGCACCGGTGCACGTGCATCTCGCACGCGCATCCGAAGTGCTCCGGAAGTGTGGCTGTTGGGCTGTTCGGCGGAGCGGCGGAAGCAAGGGGCTCCTGACTCTATCTGCTACAAGTAAAAATCTGTGTGCATTGTGTAGGGAGATTGTAATTATTAATACTTTAAGTATTTGAACTGTTTGTTAGGTTGATTAACCATCCTTAATTTGTGGCTTCAATGGCTATAGTAACCTGTCCCTAAAAATTGAAATGAGATTTATCCTGGCACTCGTTCCCCCTCCATTTTGAAAATAAGCATTATAACTCGTGATTGCTTCAGAATGGTGAATGGGTTAAAAAGCGGATGGAAACTGAATGACTCACAAAGTACAATGCATATTAACAATGATCATGAGGCTACGCCTGTGTTACCAGTTGTATTATCATCTGGGATTTCTGCTATGCCATCAGAGGTTATAAGATCAGATGTTGAAGAGGAAATGGGTGCAACTTTAACTAGTCCATCTTTAGATGCTAGACCTAGGATTATGGAAGAAATGGGTATTTCATCTAAATTTAACGTGCCCATTACGATACATTGCACCAATTATGATACTGCTAGTACCTTAACAAACACGAAATTCAAGTTAAAGGACTTGAATAATAGTAACCAAACGTGTTTTTCCCAATCCAACTCGTTGCAAACTTGCGACAACAGTATGTATAGTCTTACCAATTTATCTTATAAAGAAGATACGGTTGACTGTTCACTGATGGGCCCTACAATTGAGGCAGAATTAAGCAAACGTGTACGTCTTTCTTTTGACCCTTCTACGCCAGTTAATCAACGATTGGCCGGACGAGAGGACGTATTTATGTTGAGGAACCCTGCCCCAAAAAATAATTTACCCAATTACAATTCTGGTGTTTTGGGTGGCGAAAAGTCCATATTGGTATGGGAAACTGATCTCATTACCGATGTTTCGCCTAGCAAACCTTTGGTGAGTTCTCCAAAGGCAAAGAGTGCTCAAACTGCACTTAATGACAGAATGACCATAGACATTCAGGAGTTTCAATCAAGTCTGAATGATAGAGATAAGGAAGTCTCTAAAAACAAGGTCCGCTCAGAGAACATTACTCTCGATGTACCATCACTAAGTCCTGATTTTCCTGTATTGACGAGTATTGTGGACTTACTCGATAAAGGGCATGAATGCTCGTATTATGAGATCGGAATCATGAGAGCAGCAATTGGGGAACTTACAAACAAAGCCAACAGAATTGAAGGTCTTTTGTTTGCATATGACGCTGTGGCCGCACTATCAGAAAGACTACTATTAGGAAGGTCATGGTTGACAGTGCCAACCAATTTGATGGGATTTTTGGTATCCCCCCAATAAAAACGCACTCTTTTGCCAGTGTATTGACCCAATTGCCCAACAATCGATTCATACACAGACTGATGAGAATATTGATGAAATATTCAGTGTTAACCTCTGTGCAAAAAATCAAACGTCATCTGGAGCAATTGAAGGTTGACTCCTGTCCTGCACATCCTTTGAGTCAGATCCTTATTCCTGTAGAGGAGGTGAGTGACAACTCTGATGAACTAAATAGTCCCACCCTCTGACTGATCTGATTGCTATTTCTGAAGAGTGCTTGGACAGGAGTCTACCCACTCAACCTGATCAAAATTAATATGACTCATTATCGAACCATACGGCTGTTCTAACTCGCAAAGAAAAGAGGCTTGCTGGGAGGGCAATGAAAAGGAGGGCTAAAGCACTTGCACTAACAAAGAAACAAGCAAGGGCAGTGCTGATTGCCCAATTAAAAATAACGACTGCCATTCCTGAGAACGAGGCGGTCCTTGATCTCTCCCAGCTTGATGATGAATCTAGAGTTTTATTGGATTTAAATCCCTCCAACACAAATCGAGATCAGAAAAAGATAAATAATAAAGTAGGGTCTAAAAAGAATGACAGTAAGAACCTTACCGGAAAAAGGGGGATAAAGGAATGTAAAACTGTACCACCTATTAGTCCGATCCCCCCTGGCACCATGACTGGGGGGGTTACAGTTGTCTCTTTCCCAATTTTACCCCATCTCCCACAAGCAAACTTCTTGCAACAAAAGCAAAACTATTGAAAAGGAAATGAGTGAAACTGAGTTGAAGATAGTGGATGAACTTCGAGTTGTTAAATTCATTTTTGATGAGCCATGGATGATGGGTGTGTTGGGCAATGATCCATCAAGAATAAACCGGTTATCGCACGATATGAATGCGATGCCTGTTACTAATGATGTAAGTGCGCCACCTATTAATGTTGTGAAACATAAAGGAAAAGGGGTCACCCACGAAAACGATAGGCCCGCCTATAGTTGGTGTGACATGCGGCTTAAATATTAAACAAAATGATATCATCCATGATCTTGACCTCATCAAGACCCGCCCTTTATATTGGGTTGGTAAAGGGATCCAAAAATCAATACTAAACTCAATCTGAATCGTTCCTCACTTCTGAAAGCCTTCCATACCATCCCCTGTTTGAGAACAATAGGCTCGATGATATAGACTGGGTGAGACTGGCCACTATCCACAACAGATTGACCTGTGGATTCTATTCCAGGCTGATTATGAAACTGGTTTGGGAGCAAAGAGAGAACTTTGTTTATGTGGGACTAACCCCATTTCTCCTATATTCTGATTTAGAGGCAAAAGGTTTCTTGGAAAAACCCATTGCTCCTGCTGTTATAGTAAATCAAAATATGGAGAATGTACAACTACCCCGCATTAATGAAGAGTTTGTTAAACAGATTTTGGCTATGGCTGCCACCTTGCCTGGGTATAATAATTTGAGTACAGTAGTGCCTGCATCCACCTTGGCTGTACCACCCTAGCCTAACGCAGCATTATCAACCTTTTGAATGTATTTCCTGGAACAGTTGTGGGTTGGATAATTTGAACAGATGGTGGGGTACAGTGGATGTTAAGGCCCACCCCGCTGTTATACTACTCCAGGAAACCATGCATTTAACCCACTTTAATGTGGAAGGGTTTGATTGTCACACTCAGCCTGCGTTAAGAGGGGAAAAGGGCCAACCCTCTGGGAGGCTAGCAATTCTTATTAACAACGCCTGTAAACTCACCACGAAATGTGTTTACAAGAATGCTTTCATAATAGCTATTGAATTAACTGCAGGCATACCATGTAAAAACTCCCTTCTCATTATGTGTATATATTGGAATAGGAGTAAAACCCTGTTTAATTAAGCAACTGGTATACTTGATGCAATCCTTGAAGGTGCATTTACCCGACATACACATTTGGGTGTCGTGGTTGGGGGTGATTTTAATTCCTCGTGCTTGTATGATGACATGTGTATGGGGCGGAACTTACCAAATGCTAGTAATACTATGAAGAATGGTAAAAAAGGGGTTGACGTCTTCCTTAATTGGGATATTCAAGTAGTCCCCATTTGTCGTGACTTGCCACGAAGTGAAGAGTATTGAGCCTCTGTCCACAAATCACCCACAGGGAGAGAAAGATAAACACTCCCTGTGCGAGCTTTGAGGCCACAGGTGGTTGATGGTTCGCTGAATCAGATGGCGCCGAGGACCCCAGGGGCTGTTGGAAGGAAGTCGGGGTTAATACAGGCAAAGACAGTGCTTTAGTGAAATGCAAATAAATGATACTCTCTTACCTATGTTCCGTGAAAGGGAGCCTGAGGTTTTGGTGCAAGGGAGCGCCAACGATTCAAACAGTCAAGTACCTGGAGGCAGGTACGGGCTGACCACCCGTAACCCTTAAGGTGCGCGTAATGGTTTCCAAGAAAGAACGGAAGGAAGGTCGTAAGGAATCCAAGGGTCAAAATCCGAGTTGCAGTAAGTGAGCAGATAGGGAAAATCCAAAGCAGTCCGTTATGCGTAAGCCAAAGGTCCAAAGTACCAGTATCCGTGCAAAGTTCCAGCAACCGTATCCAAGGAGCAAGAGTTAACCAAATCCGTTATGTGTAAGCCTGAAGTCGAAATCCGATGTGGCCAAATAACAAGAGTCAAGAACGCCGAACAGTGTTGTGAAACAGCTGTGAAGCGGCGAGTGCTTCAAAGCTCCCGGTTTTTATGTGAGCCGCCTCCCGATCACGTGAGCGGGACTTCGTGCACGTGATCGGGAAGTCGATGCGAAACCAGGAAGCAATCGCGATCGGCTGTTCCAGCCCGATCGCAATCTCCATGGCAGTTGCCATTGGAGACGAGGAAACAAACAACGCCTTCCTCTGCGTGTGACCTGAAACCATCGGTGATGGCGACTCCCCTGCACCCTAGGTGATGGGACAACTTGAGGGTTTGACTGTGACCCGGGGAGCCTGACAGTCCTTTGTGTCGGAGTGTTATGCAAGGTGTTGTATGAGTGTGTAACTGACCTATTGTGCATGACAGAGCCCCCCCTCAATGGGTCACGACCACGTGGGCAGGAGGGATGGTCGAAATGAAAACGGGAGACAAGTCTCGGGGCATGGACGTCAACCGCGGGGACCCAACACCGTTCTTCCGGACCAAAACCCGCCCAGTCCACCAAATACTGGAGACAACCACGAACCATACGAGAACCCAGTATACCCGATACTTCATATTCCACAGAGCTACCCACAGAAACGGGGCCAGGCGTAGACCTGAGACGGGTAGGGGCAGGACAAGGCTTTAGCAAGGATGTATGGAATACAGGGTGAAGGCGCCAGGAGGTGGGAAATGAGAGGCGATAAGCCACAGGGTTGATCACAGCAGATATCCTATAAGGGCCCACAAAACGGGGTAGCAATTTGCAAAAACCAGGCAGCCGGAGGTGACGAGAGGAAAGCCAAACCCTGTCCCCCACTACATAGGAAGGTGCCACAGCCCTCTGCCGGTCAGCCGCAGACTTCGCAGAGACTTGGGACTCACGAAGGTGAGCGAGAGTCTGGGCATGAACGGCCGATAGGTCACGTGCACAGGTAACAGCGGCAGGGTTAGCAGAATGTGTAAGGTCTGGAACAGGCAAGGTGCGGGGGTGTTGGCCATACAAGACAAAAAAGGGAGAAAAGCCAGTAGAAGTATGCAGAGCATTATTGTATGAGAATTCAGCGAGATGAGGTACACTCAGCCAGGATTGTTGGTGCTGTAGAATGAGGCAACGTAAATACTGCTCCATGGCCTGGTTCACCCTCTCCGTCTGGCCATCTGTCTCCGGGTGGTATGCGGAGGAAAAACGGGAATCAATGCCCAAGAGGCCTGTGAGCGCCCGCCAGAACCGAGAAGTGAACTGGGGTCCCCTGTCCGAGATTATAATAGTGGGTAACCCGAAAAGACAGAAGACAGATCTAAAGAAAAGGTCAGCCAGAGCCGGTGCTGATGGGATGCCAGAACAGGGAATGAAACGGGCCATTTTGGAGAAGGAATCGACCACCACCCAAATGGTGTCGAAGCCCTTGGTTTGAGGTAGGTCTGTCACAAAATCCATTGACACTGTGTGCCAGGGCCTAGGAGGTATAGGTAATGGGAGTAAGAGCCCCACCGGACGTCCTCGGCGATGTTTGCATTGGGCACATACAGCGCACGTGTTGACATATCCTTCAACATCGCGTTTCATGGAGGGCCACCAACACCACCGTCTGAGGAGGTCCAGCGTACGCTTCTGTCCGGGATGACCATTAATGGCACTGTCGTGGGACCATTCCAGTGCAAGATTGCGAGTGTCGGCTGTTGGTAACCATAATTTGTTCTGTATGAATGGCAGCCCATCATGAAACACCGGATCCCACTCGGAGGCCTGTTCGGGATGTAATGAAACCCATGTGCGAATGGACTCTAGAAGTGGCAAAGGAGGAGTACAGAGGCAAATGACGTGCTGATCTAGTAGTTTTTCAGGGAAAACAAGCAAGGATACCCCACCAGGAGAACGAGACAATGCGTCCGCCTTCCCGTGGGACAGACCTGACCGATGTTTGATCTGGAAGTCAAAGGCTGCAAAGAATAAATGCCACCGCACCTGCCGACTGTTGATGCACTTGAGTGAGGCCAAGTCTTGGATGTTACGGTGGTCTGTGAATACTGTGACTGCATGTTTTGCCCCCAACAGATGATGCCGCCAGACCTGAAAGGCATCCTTGATGGCCAACAATTCTTTCTCCGTGACCGTATAGTGCGTTTCCGTAGGAGTAAATTTTCGGGAATGAAACGCCACCGGGTTTAGCTGACCTGAACAAGGACAATGTTGGGATAACACCGCACCAAGAGCAAAGGAGGATGCATCCGCCTCTACAATGAAGGGGAGTTCTGGGTCGGGATGCTTCAGTACAGGAGCAGTAGTAAACGCAGCTTTTAGCGCATCAAAAGCTGTTTGGTGTTCTTCCAACCAGATAAAAGGTAACTTGGGGCTGGTCAAGGCAGTAAGAGGTGTTACAAGAGATGAGAAATCCTGGATAAAGCGCCTGTAAAAATTTGAAAACCCAAGGAATGATTGTAATGCCTTAACATTACAGGGTTTTGGCCAGTCCAAAACTGCACGAACCTTGGATTGATTCATTGCTAAACCCCCAGGGGTAATGTGGAATCCCAAGAATTCCACACTCTCAGTATGGAACTGACATTTTTCTGGCTTAGCGTAGAGTGAAAAACGGCGTAGTCGAGACAATACCTCGCGGACGTGTAGTACATGTTCCTTCAGGTCCTATGAGAATATCAGGATATCATCGAGATATACCGCTACACAGATGTCCAACAAGTCATGAAAAATCTCATTCATGAAACGTTGAAACGTAGCGGGGGCGTTACAAAGCCCGAAGGGCATGACCACGTATTCAAACAGTCCGTAGCGAGTACAAAAAGCCGTTTTCCACTCGTCTCCGGGGCGAATTCTGATTAAATTATAGGCTCCGCGGAGATCGAGTTTCGTGAAGATATTGGCGTGACTCAACCTGTCCAACAATGGTGTAATCAGGGGAATCGGACACCGGTTTTTTATGGTGATAGCATTCAAGCGGCGGTAGTCCACACAAGGACGTAAGTCGCCCTCCTTTTTGGGGACAAAAAAAATAGGGCTAGCCGCCGGAGAGGTGGAAGGGCGTATATGGCCAACCTTCAGAGCCGCTTGAATGTATTCTTTCAATGCCTGTTCCTCTGAGGGGGACAGGGAGTAAATACATCCCGAAGGGATGCTGGAGTCAGGGATGAGGTCAATAGGGCAATCGTAAGAACGATGTGGTGGTAGTACCTCCGAAGAACCCTTGTCAAAGACCTCCTGAAAGTCCTTATATTCCATAGGGATACCTGTTGCAACCGCCCCCACCATGTGAGGCTCCAAGGACGTGGAAGCGTCCTCGTATAGTGTAAGTTGTGCAATGGCCCCCAAGGCACGTGAGGGAGATTCAGTGTCATCAGGTGCAGTGAGGCAAAAATTCTGACAGATTTCCGATTCAAAATGAACCTTCCCAGACTTCCAGTCGATCAGAGGGTTGTGTTGATGTAACCATGGGAGACCCAGTATAATCCCGAATTGGGGCATCGTTATTAAATCAAAGGATAAGACTTCCTGATGTGTTTTCTGTATAGTCAGGGTGATCGGGGCAGTTTGTTGTCGAATTGGGCCAGAAATCAGTGCTGTGCCATCCACCGCCTGTACTGGTTCCGGATGCTGTTTGGTAATCAGGGGCAGATTCAATGACCCGGCCAGGTTTATATCGACATAATTGCCCGTGGCACCAGAATCGATATAGATCGAAACGGCATGAACGATGTCGGGTGTGGGTTTTAACGTAGCCTTTATCATCACCGGCCTGATCCTGCCAAAGGTGGGGAACTTGTCCGAGGGAATTGAAGGATTGCTCGATCCGGCCCCCGGATCTAGGGTCGAGCATTCCGAAAAACCGGATTTTTTAACTTGGGGCGTCTGGGACAGGACTTTACAAAATGCCCACTCAGGCCACAGTAGAAGCAGGCGTGGTTGGTTCTTCTGCGGTCCCTCTCTAGTTGTGTGATCGGGCTACGAATACCGCCTATTTGCATAGGTTCACCACCTGTATCAGAGGAGGGGGAGGCCAAACTAGTAGTAGGGAGCCCTGTTTCGAACTTGCGTTCGGAACGCCTTGCATCGATCTGTAAGGCGAGGTCCACTAAGTCAGTATGAGATGTGGCAAAGAAGGAACGACGGCCATAGCATCTTTCATGGTATTACTGAGCCCTCTGTAAAACACAACTGCCTTTTTAGGTTCGGGCCAAGATGTTTCAGCAGCCAGTTGGTTAAATCGGGCAATGTATTCTATGAGTGACCCCTTTCCTTGAGTCAGGTCTAACAGCTCAAGATCCCGGGATTGGGCTTTATGACGTGTGTCGAATACATGAGACATTTCTGTGATCAATAACTCGAAATCATATAAGACAGGGTTGTTGTTCTCCAGTAGGGGATTGGCCCAGGCTGCAGCAGTGCCGGCCAGATGGGACAAGGTGAAAGCCGCCTTTGTGGTGGAGTCGGGAAAGGCCTGAGGTCTACAAAGAAAATGGAGTTTGCATTGATTTACAAAAGTGCGAAACTTTCTGGGGTCTCCGTGGAATTTTTCTGGGGCGGCCAGGGGAAAGGGCGCAGGCATGAGTACAGGAACTGGTGGCGCTACAGGGGGAACAATAGGCCGGACAACTGGGGGTTGAGTGGCGGCTTCCCCGAACTCTACATCAGCGGGTAACGGGTGTTGTATACTTTGGATCATATCTAATCTCTGATGTATAGCCGCATTGGCTGCTGTCATGTCTGCCCTCAGTACTGTGAGTGCCTGTACCAATGCAGCCACGGGGTCTTCGGCTACGGGCTCCATACTCGACACAGCGCAATGGCTTCACAGTCTGTCGTGACTTGCCACGAAGTGAAGAGTATTGAGCCTCTGTCCACAAATCACCCACAGGGAGAGAAAGATAAACACTCCCTGTGCGAGCTTTGAGGCCACAGGTGGTTGATGGTTCGCTGAATCAGATGGCGCAGAGGAACCCAGAGGCTGTTGGAAGGAAGTCGGGGTTAATACAGGCAAAGACAGTGCTTTAGTGAAATGCAAATAAATGATACTCTCTTACCTATGTTCCGTGAAAGGGAGCCTGAGGTTTTGGTGCAAGGGAGCGCCAACGATTCAAACAGTCAAGTACCTGGAGGCAGGTACGGGCTGACCACCCGTAACCCTTAAGGTGCACGTAATGGTTTCCAAGAAAGAACGGAAGGAAGGTCGTAAGGAATCCAAGGGTCAAAATCCGAGTTGCAGTAAGTGAGCAGATAGGGAAAATCCAAAGCAGTCCGTTATGCGTAAGACAAAGGTCCAAAGTACCAGTATCCGTGCAAAGTTCCAGTAACCGTATCCAAGGAGCAAGAGTTAACCAAATCCGTTATGTGTAAGCCTGAAGTCGAAATCCGATGTGGCCAAAAAACAAGAGTCAAGAACGCCGAACAGTGTTGTGAAACAGCTGTGAAGCGGCGAGTGCTTCAAAGCTCCCGGTTTTTATGTGAGCCGCCTCCCGATCACGTGAGCGGGACTTCGTGCACGTGATCGGGAAGTCGATGTGAAACCAGGAAGCAATCGCGATCGGCTGTTCCAGCCCGATCGCAATCTCCATGGCAGTTGCCATTGGAGACGAGGAAACAAACAACGCCTTCCTCTGCGTGTGACCTGAAACCATCGGTGATGGCGACTCCCCTGCACCCTAGGTGATGGGACAACTTGAGGGTTTGACTGTGACCCGGGGAGCCTGACAGTCCTTTGTGTCGGAGTGTTATGCAAGGTGTTGTATGAGTGTGTAACTGACCTATTGTGCATGACACCATTGATGAAAAGGGTCCCGTCCACACATGGTCAAGAGGAGGGTTGTACTCACACATTGATCACTGTTTTCAATCCTCGATTTTGCAGAATTCCCATGACTTAACCCACATAACGAAATTGGGTTTTGGTGATCACCATGCAATCTCTTTAAAAGTGAAAGTAAATAGCTGTTTTTTTTAATCTAACCCACTTCTGACGTTAGTTGAAAATGATCGGGTGGGTCTTTCGGTTAGATGGAACCCTTCTCTTTGCCATCAGTTGACAAGAAGAATAAAAGCTGATCCGGTGATTAACATAATTGCGACTGATTTATGTCTTGATCCAAGTAGAATTGACATACTTTTGGCTGAGAGGATTGATTACCATCTCTTTGAGATGATAAAGAAAAGAAAATTGACTTGCACAAAAAACAGCATTTACATGTCTTTAATATTGAAATTTTCCGAATAAAACAGAGTAAGAATGATAAGATTCGTCAACTCTCCAAATTTGTTCTTTTACCGTTTGATTATTATTTCTTAAAAAAGAACATCCTTTATAGTTATAAAACTGCGGTGAATAATTTTAGAACAAAACTTTACTTAAATGATAACCGTAATAGGATGCATAACTTAAGAAAAAGTGACACACAGAAAATATGGTCGATACTGAGGACATTGAATGCTTGTAATGATGGTCCAAAGGAAAATGGCATATCTGCTGATGTATGGTTTCATTTAATCAAATCCAAATATGATATACCAAGTCAATTCTTGAACTATCCCAGAATTGACATTAGTAAGGCCATTCCTACTCATTCACCTTAGGGACATGAAGACATGTCCAGGGCTATTATGAAGCTAAATCCTTCGAGGGCTACTGGTCCTGATGGCATTCCTGCATGCCTATATAGATCTGATACTGATTTGTCGGCAACGATTCTAAAGTACAGATTTGATGCTATTTTTCTCCTGCAAGATGTTGTCACGACTCGCTCCCTTCGCTCCCGTTCCCGCCACTTGGGGGCATGTTTTGGGGCTTATTCCTTGCTGGACATTTCCTCCGAACCTAATGCCACAGTGCTGTAATGAATTGGGAGCGCTAAATCCCTATTTTCCAAACTACTTCCCTTCCGGATCCATTCCAGGTTTTTGGCAGCCAACATGCTTCTTTAACCAAATGACTGTGCTTCCCAGAATGCCTGGCCCACTGCTCCACCTCCACCCTTGCAGGACAAGGTTGGGTGGAGGATAGGCAACACCTGTGGCTGCAGGTGCAGCAGTCAGCACACCAGAGGCGTGTGCTCGTTTAACAGCTTTAAAAGCCTCAGTCTCACTTCAGTCCAGCGCTGGTCATCGATTGCAGTGTTCCTGTTTTTGACTAGTCCCTGGTTCCTGGTTCCTTGCCTTTGTACCTACTTCCTTGTTCCTGTTTTCTTGTTTCCTCCGCCCTGAAATTCGGATTCATGCGCTAATTGATTTCTGCTCCCTTGATTTCCCTTTTTGTCTTCCCCTGTTTGCAGGCAGCATTTCTCAGTGCTTTCCCCTTTTAGATGCAGCCCAGTTTGTCTGTGTTCTATATTTCTTTGACTCTGTCCTTTGCTGCTGATACCCATTTGCCTTAGCCTTCCTCTTAGTTTAGTTTCCTGTCTTTTCCTTGGAGGGGTAGGGAAAAGTTTGCATAGGTTATTTCGTTTTTCCCTGCTCCTGATCCTTACTTTCTAGAGGATCCATTCCATGTTTTCCATTGCACTTCTGCATCCATTTCCCATTTGATCATTAGGTGTGGTGTGTGGTGGTAGCTAGCTCCTGTGTGAATGCTTATGTTTTCCCCTCTAAGTTGTAATCCCTATTCCAACTTAGGTATTTAGTTTTCTGCAGCGGATCACGCTCCGCTGCCTTCCAGTCTCCGCCCTTGCCCTGCGGGCTCTCCACATTGCAGCGGATCTCACTCTGCTGCCTTCCAGTCTCCGCCCTTGCCCTGCGGGCTCTCCACATAGCAGCGGATCACGCTCTGCTGCCTTCCAGTCTCCCCCCTTGCCCTGCCGGGCTCTCCACATTGCAGCGGATCTCGCTCTGCTGATTCCCAGCCTCAGCCCTTGTCCTCTGGGCTCCCTGCCCGGCAGCCTGCCTCACTCCGGCTGCCTTCAGCCCTTGTCCTCTGGACCTCCCTACTACTCCCATTGCTGTTATAGCCTTTCTGGGTCCCAGATTCACCAACAGGATTCGTGGGCTAGCTGACATTCAAGAGGTGTATCCCGTCCTCGTGAGTACAGTTCTTAAATTCCCTTATGTAATACCATCAAGAGTGTTAGTACACAGATCCTGTCATTGCTTGCCCTCCACGTGGGTTTAGCGCTGTCAGTACCTGTAACAGCAATTGGGGGTAAGGCGCTTGCCGACTTTCCTCGCGGTCAGGTGCTTACCCCACATCCCTTTTCATATATTGGTTTTGACGTCACACTCTATTTGCACTCCTGGGTTCTAGCATACCTGAGTCGTTGTTCCTGGGTGCACATTTCCCTTGCCATATTCGCTGCCTTTGTACTCGCCTGACTAATCCTGACAGAATGACCAGCCCAAAATTCCCATTGAATATGGCAAGTTTAAGAAAGAAAGGCAGCAAGGCCTCTAACAAGTTTGTACAGAAGGCCTCCCCTACATTTACCTGTGACAATCAAATCACTAGGCCTGACTCCAATGAACTCCTTGTCACGAATGGGCATTTACGTGCAAAGTATTTTTCCCATAGGATGGCACACCCTACATGGCCTGATCCTAGTTCTATCTTTGGTTTTGATCCCGATTCTATGTCAGCACAAGCCTTAGCCGCAGAAAACAACACACTGTTAGACTTATTATACGAGAGTACCTCGGTTGTTGAACCCCATGATTCCAGTTGTGCTTCACCTCAGATGGAACAGTTTCATGATACCAACATAAAGAATAGAGGGGTTTCTTGCATAACTTCTGTTTTCTACCCTCAGTCTAACGCATACTCCGTTGCACAGGTACATACTGTAGTCCCTAATGCCAAGAGGTCTAATGTCAATAGTTTGTTTAAGGGAAACACAGACCAAGTTGGTAAGAGGAACTATAAATCACAGAACCTGCAAGCAGTAGAGGACAATGTACAATCGATGCACATCCAGATTGCTAGTGCAGGATCCAGCCCTGATGCCACTATGCTTCCCCCTGTGCCTACTGATAGTGATGTACAGTTAATGCAGGGCATGCTAAGAGCTAAACTTGAGGAGTTAAGACAAAAACTCATTTCTGCACAAGAGGAAAACAAAACCTTACACTCTTTACTGAATACACCTCAGACTTTATCTGTTGATGTGGAGGAAGTGAACACTGTTCAGCCCCTGAGGGTAGAGACTTTGGTAAACCATGATATTTGTCGATATGTTAGATCTATTGGGAGTGAAGGTCTTTCGTCTAGCACAGCGCTCAATCCGGGCACAGTTTCTAACAATTGTTCTGCTGATTGTCAGGGATTTCAGTTAGCTGAAGATGTACAAGCCACTCCTTTACCTAAAGTTTCCTGTGTAGCAGTCTGTCATAATTCTGAGCTAGCACACATACAAGCTTCTGATCTCCAAACACAATACACAAAGGTGGCATACACAGATTCAGTCACTACAGTAGGCTTAGGTCCTGCTCTTGATACAGCTGCTGAGACTGAAGTAGATGTTAAAGCTGATGTGGAAGACGATCTTACCTCTGGGTTCACTCTTCCTTCTGCCAATTCTGATCAATACGAACAGTCAGAGACAGTACAGATTTCATGTTCTGATGAACTCATTCCACAGTATACAGAACCAAAAGACCAGCAGGCGATTCCTGAACTGTTGATTGTTAATCTGCCTCTTTCAGAAGCTAAGACAGAGGAATGGACAATTGACGAAATCCTGATTAACAGAGACTTTACTATGGTGATTCCACTGGTTGGTTTTGACTTCCACAAAGAAAGAGACTCTGTGTCACCCACTAAAGAAAAGGACTGCAAGGGTACAGTTCAGTCCTTGGTTACTGGAGCCAAGGAGTCTAATGCCCTAAAGGTGCCCTCCATTCCTGAGCCACTAATGTGTCTATCAACTTCTGAGACTTCTGTGTGTCCTCCTACAACCATTGACTCTTCTATGATCCATTCCACAGCCCTGCAGTCATCTTTGGTACACGTGTCTTCAATCAATGAACCGCTGCCATGTCTGCCATTTAATCAAGAGCCTCCACCATGCACGGGGTTAGTCCCAAAGACCCTGACATGTTTGGATTCAGCTACCGAGATGGCTCCAACTCGCATGCCTTCAGCTTCAAAGTTTCCTCTGGCCTGCCTGTCTTCAGCTACAGTGACTCATCCAGAAGATCATCCTTCAGCCAGAGAGCCTCCGGTAGTCCATCATATGTGCATGTCTTCAGTTCCAGAGTTTATTGCTTGTTTGCCTTCAGTTCATGATACACCGGTATCCTGCTTAGCTTCGCTTCCAACATCAGAGGTATACCTGTCTACACCATCAGATCCTGCTATATTGTCTACTGCTCCAGACAGTCCTCCTGAATCCCAAACATTTACTGTCGATGAACGTTTAGATTGCCTTTCTTTTGCTTCAGGAGGAGCACCAGAATGCCTGCCTTTTCCACAAGACGATTCTCCCAACTGCTTCACTTTAGCATCAGAGCCTCCTAAAAATGCAGCATCAGAGTTTGAGACTTTTGCCAGCTCCCGCTTCAGAGTCATCAAGCTGGACCAAGTGGTGAGTCAGAACCACTCACCTGGGTGTGCACAGGGGGTGGTGCAGACCGGCGTATTACCTACAGAACTTGTGCAACAGAATTCCGCCAAGAAGCACCAGTTGGGTGCTAGTAGCCAAAGGAAGGGAATGACTGCTGCAGTTCAAGATGTGTCTGTTATTGCTCCTTCTGCGAGTGTGCCTGAAATACCAAGTACTGTGTCTATCACTCCTATCAGTATGCCAAACGTCCCTGCTGTTGTATCCAACGTGCAACAAAGTGACTACACGACTGTCACCAGGAGTACCAGCCTCGTACAACCCATGGGACTTCCAGGCATCCAAGGCGTAGAATATGTGCAGTCAAACCTTAATCATTTTCAACCACAAGCCTTTTCCCAGATGGATGACAGAAAAGGATCTGAACCTCTACCTCAGCCGCCACCTTCTCTAATGGCTGAACATGAACATTTCCTGAAGCCAGCAACTTCCTCACCTCCCGCATGTCCGCTCTCGGCAGAAAGGCTAACAGAACTTCTACCATCGTCTAAGGCAAGTTGCACCAGCCTGCCTCCCTCCTCAAAGACTTACAAGGGTCCACTCCCAGTGACTGAGCTTCCTGGACCTTCCAACTCTGCTCCAGGTCCTGCAAGTTCTTCATGCCTTTCTTCGAACCATGAGTCTCTTCCTCACCAGAAGTCACCGTTTCCATCAGTATCACCTCCAAAGACAACACACTCCTATCATGGAAGCCCATCTGCCTTTGCCCACAAGCCACCATTTCCATCAGTGCCACCTCCAAAGAAAAAGCACTCCCATCATGGAAAGAAGAAGTCTCGTACGGGTGGCGGGCACCCGAAGAGGGCCGTAGGAGGGGGTATACTGTCACGACTCGCTCCCTTCGCTCCCGTTCCCGCCACTTGGGGGCATGTTTTGGGGCTTATTCCTTGCTGGACATTTCCTCCGAACCTAATGCCACAGTGCTGTAATGAATTGGGAGCGCTAAATCCCTATTTTCCAAACTACTTCCCTTCCGGATCCATTCCAGGTTTTTGGCAGCCAGCATGCTTCTTTAACCAAATGACTGTGCTTCCCAGAATGCCTGGCCCACTGCTCCACCTCCACCCTTGCAGGACAAGGTTGGGTGGAGGATAGGCAACACCTGTGGCTGCAGGTGCAGCAGTCAGCACACCAGAGGCGTGTGCTCGTTTAACAGCTTTAAAAGCCTCAGTCTCACTTCAGTCCAGCGCTGGTCATCGATTGCAGTGTTCCTGTTTTTGACTAGTCCCTGGTTCCTGGTTCCTTGCCTTTGTACCTACTTCCTTGTTCCTGTTTTCTTGTTTCCTCCGCCCTGAAATTCGGATTCATGCGCTAATTGATTTCTGCTCCCTTGATTTCCCTTTTTGTCTTCCCCTGTTTGCAGGCAGCATTTCTCAGTGCTTTCCCCTTTTAGATGCAGCCCAGTTTGTCTGTGTTCTATATTTCTTTGACTCTGTCCTTTGCTGCTGATACCCATTTGCCTTAGCCTTCCTCTTAGTTTAGTTTCCTGTCTTTTCCTTGGAGGGGTAGGGAAAAGTTTGCATAGGTTATTTCGTTTTTCCCTGCTCCTGATCCTTACTTTCTGGAGGATCCATTCCATGTTTTCCATTGCACTTCTGCATCCATTTCCCATTTGATCATTAGGTGTGGTGTGTGGTGGTAGCTAGCTCCTGTGTGAATGCTTATGTTTTCCCCTCTAAGTTGTAATCCCTATTCCAACTTAGGTATTTAGTTTTCTGCAGCGGATCACGCTCCGCTGCCTTCCAGTCTCCGCCCTTGCCCTGCGGGCTCTCCACATTGCAGCGGATCTCACTCTGCTGCCTTCCAGTCTCCGCCCTTGCCCTGAGGGCTCTCCACATAGCAGCGGATCACGCTCTGCTGCCTTCCAGTCTCCCCCCTTGCCCTGCCGGGCTCTCCACATTGCAGCGGATCTCGCTCTGCTGATTCCCAGCCTCAGCCCTTGTCCTCTGGGCTCCCTGCCCGGCAGCCTGCCTCACTCCGGCTGCCTTCAGCCCTTGTCCTCTGGACCTCCCTACTACTCCCATTGCTGTTATAGCCTTTCTGGGTCCCAGATTCACCAACAGGATTCGTGGGCTAGCTGACATTCAAGAGGTGTATCCCGTCCTCGTGAGTACAGTTCTTAAATTCCCTTATGTAATACCATCAAGAGTGTTAGTACACAGATCCTGTCATTGCTTGCCCTCCACGTGGGTTTAGCGCTGTCAGTACCTGTAACAGCAATTGGGGGTAAGGCGCTTGCCGGCTTTCCTCGCGGTCAGGTGCTTACCCCACATCCCTTTTCATATATTGGTTTTGACGTCACACTCTATTTGCACTCCTGGGTTCTAGCATACCTGAGTCGTTGTTCCTGGGTGCACATTTCCCTTGCCATATTCGCTGCCTTTGTACTCGCCTGACTAATCCTGACAGATGTACCCAAATCATGGTGTTCTGCTATTATCATTCCTATTCACAAAAAAGGACCAATTGTCAGGTCTGTTAGTTGAATCAGTGCTCTCTTTGTCAGATGAATCAGATTCTGAAGTTACCCCCTCCCCTAACTCCTCACCTTCTTCTTCTTTCCAGGTACCCTTCTTTTCTCTTCTCCTGGAAGGTTCTTTTTTTTTATGGAGGTAAGGACGGCCCCGAAAGGAAGCCACCGTGTCTCCAGTAAGGAAGACCAGGGGGCTCCTCTCCCGGAATCGCCTAGGAGGGGAAAAAGCCTATAAGGCACAAAAAACCCCTAAATCCTATAATGTTCGTAGATTGGTCTCCGGAAAGGTGAGTAGAACTGTAGACCGGAAGTATCCCGTGGAGTGATGCCTAGGAAGGGCAGTAGTCCACAGATAACCAGGAACAAACACAGGCGTCTGAACTCAAATCGATAAACAAAGGCAGTCCAAATGTAGGCAGGAGTCTGGTACACGGTGAGTAACAGGCAGGTATCTTTAGGCGGCAAGAATAGGCAATCCGGAGAACAGGCAAGGGTCTGGTACACGGCAGGGCAATGGTAGAGATACCCAAAGGAACAAGGAGTGAGAAAGGAAGGAAAGACCTGGTAAAATAGATATAGGAAAACAAGAAAGGGAAGACGGAAAAGGGTAGAACGTAGAAGGAAGGAAGGGGGGTAACAGACTGGAAGGAGGCGAAGAAGGTGGGTGTAAGAAAAGTTACGGGAAAAGGGAAAACAAAGAAAGGCTAGTTAAATAGGAAATAAGGTGGAAAAAAGCGGCGCCCAGAAAGGCGCAGTACTATAAAACAAAAAGGAATGGAAGTAGTAGCTGGCAAGGGGGAGGCGAACGGGAAACTAGCAGCAAGGCTCAGGGATACGAAAACCCGGAAGCGTTGCGACGCATCCCCGACCCGGAAGGAGCTGGTAAAGAGTCCGAGTCGGGGAGCGTCACAACCAATGAATTCAGGGCAGAGGGGAGAAAAACGTAGGAAAAGGGGGCGTGGCCAAAACGGAGGCAAATGAAAACGAAACTAGCGTTCGTGTCGCCATCGGTTCCACAAACGCCAGGTATTCCGTGATGTGACACCAATAGATGATCCTTTGAATTTCAGACCCATTGCCCTAACAGACGCCTCTTCAAAGGTTTTCTGTCTGCTAATCCTCGAAGAACTCCAGGAATTTATGAAAAACAATGTTACACTGCCAAAGTATCAGATTGGCTTTAGACGCCATATGGGCTGTTCTCTAAATACTACTATAATATCTCACATCCAACTCAATACTAAACACCACCACATGGGTGCTGTTTATATTGCAACACTAGACTTCAGCTCAGCATATGACATGGTGTTGCGAGAATTATTATGGGCTAAGATGCTAGTAATGGGCTTCCCGGGTGATTTAATAGTGCTCATTGCCTTATTACACTCTCATACTAATTATAGAGTGCGACTCAATAAGGGGGGCGTGCTTACTGACCTGATTCCATCTAAAATCGGGTTAAAACAAGGTTGTACGTTGGCAGCTGTCCTGTTTAATTTATACATCTGCGATGTGGAGGATTGCTGGGCAAAGGAAATTACCTACCCGATTAAGATAGGATGCCTTCAACTGAACTACATTGGTTTTGCTGACGATATTCTTATTCTTGATAAAAACCCCTTTGGTCTGCAGAATAAGATCAATGCATTTAGCATCTTTGCTGCATCCCATAATTTAAGAGTAAACCACTCTAAGTCATTGATTGTTAAACTATCTGATGGGAAAAAAAATGGTGTTCCTATAACTGGTCGATTGACGGTAGACGTATTGAAATAGCCTCTGAAATTAAATATCTGGGTTACCCCCTATCTGATGCCTTTTCTAAATCCTGGTGGAGGGAAAAAATCCAAATTACAATCAAACCCTTAATCTCACAAATGCGCATAATTAGTGCTAAATATTGTGAATTTTCACTTTTGCCCATCCTTCAGTTTTATCTTTTAAAAGTCGAGCCAACTATTATTTATATAACTGATATTTGCCTATATGAGGTGGATGACATATTGGATACTGTACAGGGGGGAGTATGGAAAAAAGTACTTGGTTTAGCCACTGCTGTGCCAAATGACATTGTCCGACATGACTGGGTCTTTTACCACTATGTGCAAAACGGAACTGGCGATTATTGAATAATTACGCAAAAATTCTTCACCCTCCCTGTAATTCCCTCTATGAAGATTTAAAAGACCTGCTTAAAATAGGGTGCCTGAGATCATTACCTGAATATGCAGGCAAAATGAATGATTTAATGACATTACTAGGAATTCTGAGGGAGGATTTATTACTGGGTCTGCCTAGTTGCAGACTGAAACTGCATTTATATTATTGGAGCTGTCAGGCGGACAGAATAGGACTATGTAGTTCTTATCATGAGTATGCCCAGTACAGAAGGAAGTGGGGGGTTAGATCGAAATACATCATGCAATTTCCATCTTCTGCCGCTCCAAGGATGTATCCCCGGTTCAAACTCAACTTGTATCATACTAATGAAAAGTTGCTCCAATGGGTTAAATGTGATGCAAAGTTTGCTTCTGATCATGCTGCTTTTGTAATGATGTCGCGGTTTTGGTGACCCTCAAACATGTAGTCATATATTGTACATTTTTTGAAGATTTGTGTCAATCTAGGTTTGGCCACTTTATGTACTCAGATTCAATTTTGTCCCGTGAGGCACTATGGCAAAAATGTATGAATGGAGATAGTATCAAGCTTATTATCAGACTGACGCAGATCTTGGCAAATATTGATTCTAAGCTGAATGAACTGAAATTCTGTGGAACTTGATATACTAATCAATTTGCATCAATATTACATTAAGTTTATTGCTTTATGTCATTTGCTTTGTATCAATTTTTAGGAAAATAATTTCTGAATGTATGAATTTTATGTGTTTTACTTTTATGTGATAAATTTTGTATCTAATTTGTAAAGGTTTTCCACAATATACAATAAAAAAAAAAGTGGATGTCTGTTCTGATTGGTTGATGTTGCATTCGAGTGCCCATTTCAGCTACCATACTTATGAGCATGATTCTATTCCCTCCACAGCAGCACTTTGAATGATAGCATCTCTCCTCTTCTGCAGCAACCATTCTTAACATGGCAGCCACATGATGCCTCCCCTCCTGCCTTCCTGTATGCCTCTGTACCACGGCTGCAGAAGCACTAGCGGCTGCAATGGGCCAGGGTTACTCCCTCAGCTGCCAATGCAACAGACCCTGGGAAAAATCTGGGTGAATTCATGTCTGGATGCAGCTAAACTTGAGCAGTAGGAAGTAGAGGAGAAGAAAGAGGATGAATGGAATTAGTCAATTGGAAGATCATCCATTTTCATTTAAGCTTTTAGAATTCGAACACTGCCCAAAATGATTCATCTATATAAATAAAAATGTAAATGTTTGTTTGTTCAAAATCTTAAATCTTCGAAAATTCTTCACTGATTACATTGAAATTTTGAATCAACGTCGCATTCGAATATGCACGTTTTTTTATATACCTATCGTACATAGATGTCACACCTGTGATAGGTAAAAGCATGCCTTTTCTGAAAAACAGTGCCATCTGTTGGACGTAAAAGCAACACATGCTATACTACATATTTTCATGCTTTTCCGGAAAAGCAATGCCATCTGGTGGATGTAAAAGCAACACACGCTTTACTAAATATTTTACAATTCCATTTCAATGTTTCCGATTTAGAATGGCTCAAATACGTGCCTGTGATGCCTGCGCCATGGGCCCATACATTGGCGATCCTTATGGACTAATTGTTATTCATTTATCTACAGAAAACTCTTGGATCAACCTCTATTCACTTTTTGGACCTTATTTCCCATTTGCGAGACTTTGGTGCTTTTTTATTTTACCCAACTAACTACAAGTACCACAATGCACTTTGCCATAACTATCTATTCTACGAATCTTTGTATGCTGTTCCTCCTTACTCTTGCTTTTGATTCCAGTGCCCTGCCGGGCTCTCTGCATTGCAGCCGATCACACTCTGCTGCTTTCTATCCTCCACCTTTGCCCTTCCGGGCTCCTGCCTTGCAGCCGATCACGCTCCACTGCTACCTTCCACCCTTGTCTTCCAGGCTCCTGCCTTGCAGCCGATCAAGCTCTGCTGCTTCCTTCTGCCCTTGTCTTCCAGGCTCCTGCCTTGCAGCCGATCACGCTTTGCTGCCTTCAACCTACATCCTTCGTCCGCTGGGCCTCCAGCCTTGCAGCCTACTTCAGTCCTCTGCAGCCTTCTACAGTCATCGGCCTTGCTCCTCTGGGCTCACTCCTTGCTGCCCGGCCCTTCTGGCTCCTTGTCGCGCAGCCTGCTTCACTCCGCTGTCAACAGCCCTTGTCCTCGGGACTTCCTGCCTTGCAGCCGATCACACTTCGCTGCTTTCTACCTACAGCCTTTGTCCGCTGGGCTTCCAGCCTAGCAGCCCTCTACAGTCCTCTGCAGCCTTCTACAGTCAGCGGCCCTGCTCGTCTGGGCTCACTCCTTGCTGCCCGGCCCTTCTGGGCTCCTTGCTGTGCAGCCTGCTTCACTCCGTTGCCCTAAGCCCTTTCCCTCTGGGCTCCCTTCCTTACAGCCCTGCTCCTTTGGGCTTGCTCTTTGCTGTCCTGCTCCTCTGAGCTCTCTTCTTTGTACCCTACAGTCCTCTGCAATCCACAATAGTTTACCTGCATTTATTACTTTCAGTTATTGCAGTCCCCCTGTTTCCTGAGTGCTGCTCCCTTGCTTTCTTCCTTGTTTTCAACCCTCTGTTCTTTATCCCTGTCCTATTCAGTTATACTGCTTTCCCTTCATTTCCTTCTGCTAGTTTGCTCATCGACTTCCTTTTTTCCTGGATTTGCCTGTTATTGTCTTCTCTTGTATCGTTTGTTGACCCCTTTGTACAGAGCTTGTCTGTTGGTTTCCGGCAGGCAACCTCTGCACCTTCCCTTGTCTCGTTTCAGTGTTACAGACACCCACAGCTGTTGTTCCCAGCCATGAGCAAACAGCGTGGGCCTCTGTTATAGCAAACTGTGCAGAAGGCTGGAGTTTTTCCTAAAGTCCGTGGATCACTCTTTCCCATATCTGCATACACCCCAAGAGGGTATCCAGTCTGTTGTACCTTATTTCCTTGCTACACTTGTCTACTTTTTGTTCTCTTTTACTTTCAGCTGTGTGTGTACTTATCTGTCCACCTTACTTTGGTACAACCACCCAAACCCTACCTGGGTGCCCTGTGCCACTCTTAACAGAGTGCCATCCATGACAGTGCCGAGCGATGAAGCAGCAGAGCTACATGCAGCCAGACTTCAGTAAAGCACGGTTGCGAGCACAGTGATCGCGTTCTGCAGCTTCAGATCTGCTTCGTTCTCAACAGAATGAACGCGAAAGGCTGAGAGTGCCTAAAAGGAGAAAGGAGAAACGTTAATGGAGAAACAAAAGGAATGTGTTGCGCTGCCGGGAATGTGTTGCGCCGCTGGAAGAATTAAACTGCCTCAACTTGGAGAACCGCCAGAGCCATTAAAAACTTTGCTTGCCAGATATACCGCTGAATCAAAGCATTTCCTATCTAACATCAGGAAATACAACTCATGCTTCCAAATGATGTCGTTCGGCGCAGGAATCCTAACAGCTCAAGTCATGCCAAATTACGTTTGCAATCACCATCAACAAAGCTCAAGGCAAATCTTTACAATTGTGCGGTTTACATCTAGACACAGATTGCTTTTCACATGGACAACGGTCGGCAAACCAGACAATTTCTATATCCGCACAGACAATGGAACAACAAAACATATTGTATACCCAGAAGCATTTTGAAATTAAACCTATTAGAAATGTGCACTTTCTCTTTTCTTTCTTTTCCATTTAACCAGACTGAGCAACAGCAACGCGTGGCCGGGGACAGCTAGTATTTAAATATAGGTACTGCCCCCTTCAGATGACATGGATTCTGACAAGGCCAGCAATGGAGACCTGTCGGCTATGCAATACAATGTGAATGGCTGCAGAAGCAGGACTTCTGTGAGGATCTGTGGACATCCCTTACATACTTTTTTTTTTCGATCTGTATTGAAACACGCATTGGCAAAGCCAATAGTTTTGGTGTTTACTGCTGTTTTTTGCATTTTGCAT
This sequence comes from Ambystoma mexicanum, assembly GCF_040938575.1. NCBI lineage: Eukaryota > Metazoa > Chordata > Amphibia > Caudata > Ambystomatidae > Ambystoma > Ambystoma mexicanum. Next base: position 175,532,295 of record NC_090924.1, on the reverse strand, counting down.
TTATAGGCACCAGGGTGCAAGGAGGAAAGATTCAAAGAAGGATGTGATAAGGGGTGCAAGTGTGCAATAGAATGAGAAGGGGACTAGAGCAACAATGAGGAAGAGGAAACATGAGCGAGAAAGTGTGAGAGTGAAAGTGTAAGGTATACAGCAAGAGTGTGAGAGGAAGGAAGAGAGGGGATAGAGAGAGAGGGTGGAAGTAGAGAGAATGGGGGTGAGGTGGAAGGGATTGCAGAGAGTGGAGTTAGGGTTGGTGGGGGAATAGAGGGGTTAGGGTGGGTAGCATTAGAGCGAGTGGCGGTAGGGTTGAGTAAAGTGAGGGAATAGGGTGGGTGGGGGTAGAGAGAGAGGATAGCTAGGTGGGGAAGAGAGAGGGTAGGGATAGTGGGGGTAGGGAGGGTGAGGATGGAGCGATATGGGGTGGGGTCAGAGAGAGTAGAATGGGTGTGCATGGAGAGATGGAGTGAGGTGTGGGTTTAGGGGGTTAGAGGGAGTCAGAGGGGATGAGTGGGGCTAAACAGACGGCAAAACTGTCATGATCCCTGTCCCTAACCCTCTTCGGCAAAACACTGGAGCCAGGCTACGATCCTCCATATTGGCCTTAAAGGCTTCCCCATCTCATCTGAGAACCTCTTGGAATCCGTCCTGGTGCCTTTGGTGCCAGGCTCATACATTTTCAGAGGAAAGACTTGAGAACTGGACTTGGTAATGGACTTTGGTCCAATACGGATGCCTCCACATAGCTCAGTTCTATGAACTGTAATATGCGGTCTAGCTTTTTGGGTGTGGTTAGGCATAGGCATACCTGGGATACCTGGAGGTTATATAAACCACGCCCGGGCAGAGGAACACGCTTCACGTTACTCTGCGCCTGCAGCGTGACACTCACTGCGCTCAGATCGGTCTCCTGAGATCCTCGCCTGCCTTCCTAGACCTGCGTACCTGAAAGAACAAGAACAACATTAGCACAACACCTACCTTGAGTAGAATCCTTCTTCCATCCATCGCCCCTCTGGTCCAGAGAACAGCATCTCAGCGGTGCCATCTCCAATTGCGGAACGCCGCATCCTGGGAAGAAAAGAACGGAGGAAAAGACATTAGTAAGCGTTCTCATATTCCGATTCCAAAAACAGCAAGAATAATCACACGCTTACCTGGTCTCGAGCTGCTCATGGTCACATCCATTCCGGAGCATACCATCGACCTAAAAAGGAGAAAAAACACAGGTTAGCACATGAAAAGACAAGAAGGTGCCGCACATTACACTTTACTCACCGCTAATTACTCTCTCAGCCCCCAGCCATTCTGGGACATTGCAGCGGCCTGCAAGGGAAAAGAGAGACATAGGTCAGCACAAGAAAAAGGTGAATAGCACCGTGCATTGTGCTTTCACTCATTTCTCCGTGCTCGGCCCCCCAAGCAGCACGACACCATCAACAACCTCTCCCAGCACCTAGAGGGAGAAGAGGAGACATTATTAGGGGCAAGAGAAAAGAAAAGGACAGTTCATCAAAACCAACAAACCTACCTTGTCGGACTGGAGTTACAGCAAGTCCAGACTCATTGGGCCTGCACCAGTGAAGCAACTAGTTCGCGCTGCACCCATATCAACAATGCACCCCTGCACCGAGAAGCAGGACGGAGAGCGCACAATACAAGAAAACAAGGTGAGGAGAGGACAAAGGGGAAGGTTTGGTCCTCAATGGAGGTGGGAGTCAAGCAACAAGAGACAGTAAAGTTAAATCCAAAATTCCTGTATTTTAGGCCCAATCCTTGGTTAAACAGATTCCAAGGGAGGGGTTCGATATCGCGAGTGGTCCAATCAAGCTGAGTGGCGTCCCCGTGGATATCATGTGAGCATTACAGAAACATGCAGAATGACGAATAACACATGTAAATGTGGGATTGTTGAAGGACGGTCCACGGTCAAGCAATCGCATGCCCACATGAGCGCAAATATATACGTATTCATGGATTTTAACTCTGAACATCGGGTTGCAAAAAAGTTCATGCAAATCCCAGTACCCTCATGCCACCCGATAGCAGGCGTAAACCTCAATGCAGATCGTAACAAACGCATATAAAGCATGTAATACACACCAAACAAACATATCCAGCATTTGTCGGAGTGATTGTGCACGGACACCACAGGAGGAGGATGGCCAAGGACTGGATCTTTAACCCACGTACCACCCTTTTCAGGATGCCAGATGACCAAGTCTATGGCAGGTACAGGTTCCCCCCTCCATATTATCCTAGACATGGTCAGGGATTGGGAAGATGGGCTAACATCTCCCACTGTGTGCTCCCAGACCCCTAACCCCCTACAAAAAGTGCTCACTGCCTTACATTTCATGGCAACTGGATCCTTCCAGTGTACCACTGCCATAGTCGGCAGTATCTCCCAGGCCACACAATCACGCTGCCTACACCAAGTGCTAGCGTGCATGACTGCACAACCTTCTGTGCGCCACCACATCTATATGCCAAGAACACTGGCAGAAAGGCAAACATGAATGCAGGACTTCTATGCTGTGGCGCACTTCCCAAGACTACTTGGTGCAATAGATTGCACCCATGTTGCGCTACTTCCCCCCAGATTGACAGAGCACATATACCGCAAACATTGACACTCAATTAATTTTCAAGTTGTGTGAGATGCCAAGGGCATCATAACTGAAGTGTATGCCAACTATCCAGGAAGCACAAATGACAGTTATATATTTTGGATGTCACCACTACACCGGAGCCTGGTAGCCAGTTAACATGGGGATGTATGGCTCATTGGTAAGCAATGTTCCCTCTAATTATTTTTCTCTATGTGCGGAAATGGTTGGCTGGCGTGCGCACATTTATTTCCATGGGTGCAACTGACTAATGAAGTAAGCCACTTTGTGAGCATGCAAAGTTAGTTAGCTAGTGTCTCTGAATAGAGTTTGAAAAGGAATTTCCGCTTCCGATCCACTGCAATTCTTTACAAATCTGTGTAAATGTTGCAATTTACATGTGTTTCCAAACGAATAGACTAAAAAATATTGTATATGTTATTATAAAGACTACTCGTCAACTAGTCCAAGACTTCAAAATTTGCCTCAGTGCCTAGCAAAAGTACTCCTGTGCAGAGAAAACTTTTTTTAAGCCACTGGAAAGACCCTCATGTGTATTAAAAAACCCACATTGCATAATTGATGTAGTTGTAAAACTACTCAGACAGAACACAATATTTACATATGGGATAATGGCAACGAAAAGGACGGTGTCTGAACACACTCTAATGCGAGTTTATGTGCCACTTTAAGTAATCCAAGGGCCAAGTTAACGTGCATAGTTTGTGTAAGGATGTGTAATAATAATTGCATCAGAATAACTGCCTCAGAATATGATGGTCAAAATTCCTGGGCCTTGACTTATTATCCACATTGCATTGTCCGGTGAGTTGTGACAACACTTACACAAAACAAGCCTTATAGCGAAGAGACATATACACTATCCAATTTTACTCCCTAAAAATAGGAAAATTAGCCCAACAAAAATGGGAAACAATGAACACATGGGAGCATAACCCCTGCTTCTACCCAAAAAGGTGCACTGATATGTTTCCAAGTTAGTTACCATCAGAACAGGGCGATAGGAAACAACTCTAATAAGATTGCTGCTCGATCTCAAGAGAAGTTTTAAGAGGTAAGAACATATTTCATAAAATATCCTTAATGGCAAAGCTAATCATTTTTTTACTCTGAAAAATCACTTTAATCCAAGTAGGGAGCACAATCCTATCAGAGACCTGCTTGCAACCCTGACATAGGAAGTGAAATGACAGGGCTCTTAATACAGCCCATAGTTGTCCCCTCCCTTTCTCACCACAGCCAAGACAAAATCCCGGGAGGATAGCACAGCGGCAGCGTGCGCGTCTTGGAAGCAGGACGACACAAAGCAACAACTGGTTCGATCCCCGTGTCCGCGCTTAGAAACCTCCGAGTGTTTAAGCGCGTTATAAATACGTAACTAAGACAAAGAAAAAATAAACCTAATCTTAATCTGTGTTTCCTCTGTAACAGCGCCTCGATGCCTCATGGGCTGCAAGTGCGCTTAACAAATGCAAATAAATAAATAAATAAATAAATAAATAAAATTCAACAAGTGCCTTACTGAGGTTTCTAATGGAGCCAGTTGAAGAAAATCCCATATACATACCTTTTAATTTAGTAGCAGCAATGCTCATCAGTACAACAGATTGAGTGCCTTCTGTAACCAGGGACCCCTCTTCTGTAATTCATTATCACTTAAATAAGTTGCAGGGGGATCATTGAGTCAATACATGGAACACATGATTATATAGAAAAGCTTCAGCAGCGGAGATAGAGACACAAGGTGCAGTTTGCTACCCTTTAGCAAACAAACATATTTCCTTCCCTGTCCTGCTGAAAGGTGTGATTTGGGTTTTTTAAGTTTGCTGATTTGTTCATCACCAAGGAGTGTTCTCCCCTGCCCTTCCACCTGTATTCCTGCATCCCCTGGCTTCTTTGCTAGCCTCCAATACTAGTTGACCGAGCACTGTAAAAAGTGAGGGATTGTAGCAGTAAACACTTACTGGGATATTTGCATACCAACAATACTTTGCAAGCAAAACATATTTCATGTCTTGTTATATGTGCATTTTAAAAAAATGTCATCAGTCGGCATGTACATCATTATTTTTCAGTGCATACAAGATTTCTTGCAACATACCCCACACCTACAACCCTATACTATTAAACAAGTGTTCAGTAAAAGCTTTTTCTGTATCCCCAGCAAGTTAACAAACTTTGTTAAGATCTACACACAATGGAATTCTGAACACTTGGAAAGGATGTAGATTTTGTGAAAATCATTCAACTATCTGAATATCCATCAACCCTAATATTATAGAGGACTAATGCATAGTCGATGCCCATTTTCCCTTGCAGGGCAAGAAAATGATATTGCAATGTTGCTCTCCACCTATACGGTATTGTTAGGAGTGTTAAAGTAGGAGATGCTGAGCATAACATTTGTCTACTCGAAATCCTTGGATGGCAAATTATTATTTGAGTTTCACAATGTGTTAACTTGCAAGGGGACCGCTTCAAAACACTTGTGTGACATGTACAAAGTAGAGGAAACATCGGATGAGGCTACACATCCAAGTAGCTTGCTTACTCGAAGTCAGTAACTAATTTTTGGCTGACAGTTGGTGTACATAGTGTGGGTGATGCTTTTGGTGAGGCACGATGAGCACCAGAAATTCTGGAACTTGAACATTATTCATACAACAAATATAAAACAAGTGGATGTCGGTACAAGTCTGGTAACCTTTCATAGAGCCAAAAGAAGAAGAGTCCAGGTTGATATCTAAATGTGTTCTGGGGCACAAGTTAAGAGTCATAAGGTAAAAGCATGGTAGAGCCAAGTATCGGATTCATAAATTCATAGGTGGGGAGGGAACATTATTTGGTTAATGTGTCCAGCCAAATCTTGGTTAGATTCTGCTGTGAGCCACTTTTTCATATTAGTATTTAGCCTCTTGTGGGTGTGTTCTGTTGGGGTTTATAGGTTTTTAAGGTGATGCTTGCATGGTATGGTAACGCAAATGAGCTATACCAGAATATTAAGATTAGTTATTTTAAGAGAAAGCAAATGTCAGGTAAATGTTGCAGCTTGTACCTTATAAAATATTTTAGTTAGGTGAGAATTATCTCTGTGCGCTGCTAAAAATCTTCTGAGCGGGACCCAGAAGCAAGCTGGGTAAGCGCACATGCACACTCAGCTTAGAGGGAACATTGTTGGTAAGTATGAACAGACACGCACATGCATGCACATTGCACACTGACCAACAGACACTGCCAGCAAATGTTAATGACAACCATGTACACATTTACTGGGGACAGTGCCTACCCGCTGAGCACATTCATGATGATGCCCATACAGAATCCCACCACACTAGATGAGATAAGATACAATACTGCCATGTAGCGACTAGGGGCATAGCGGAGCACACATTCCGAGTTGACAAGTCACATTTACACTCTCTTGACCACTCTGGTGATGAGTTGCTACATGCACGACTAGTTGTGTGCATGATCATTGTGGCAGCATGTGTCCTGCACAATGTCTCCACAAGGAGTGGCATCCCAGTGGAAATGCAGGTCGGCCACCACCTACACCCACAGGCACTGCCCTTTTGTATGACTGGCAAAGGGCACGTGGAGAGGCTGCACATAACCAGCTGGTGCAATCCTACACTACGTAAAATCCTGTCCCTGCAGAGTGCACACGATCAAGCCAAATCCCAGGTGCCATTCAAAGTTGACCATGGGCTAATCTTCCATGCCCACAAGAACACCCTGAGAATGTGCCCCTCGGAGGGAAACATTGTGTGCATCCATTAGACATAAAACAACATGCACAACATGTGACTAAGTGAAAGACATACATGGGTGTATGCCACCACTACCACAGGAAGCATGGAGTGAAACCACTCCAGAGGCACACAAACATCACTAATGTCCCAAAAAATATGACCCAAAATATTTGTTGCCACAGATAAATTCATCAACTTTCCAACTATCAATTCTGACTAGCTAGGCTTTCATGGATACTGCCGAACTCGCAATCAGGCCCTTAGTTTCCTTGGACACCTACCGCACCATCAGCCTGCAGGCTCATACTTAGACCCAGGCTGCACATGTACCTAACATTGATTACATTGTCATATAAGGGGGTTTAAATGGCTTAAAACAAGGGTTTCGCAGAACTACTCATAACATTATTCATAGGGACCGTAAGTGTAGCATTCAAACCTAGTGCCTTTATCTCATGAATTACTTTGATGTATCAAATAATAATATGATGACATCAACTCAGCAGCACACAGTTAAACAATTCTGGAGTAGATGTCCTAACTTTTAGAAAGCAGTGGGATCTGATCGAGCAGACATTATTACTGGGTGATAATTACCCCTGTAAGAGCCGTCCTTTTCGATTGTAACCCTGACACATCAAGTAAGGTGTGAGTAAACAGAGAAGGTAACAAGGTAACTTCTTTACTATAATCCAACAGCGCACTCAATAAATATGGCATGGCAAATGTCTCCTCATTAACTGTTTAGTCTGAATTAACACATAAAATATGATCAGAAGAAAATAATCTGAAACTATGAATTACCTGTGCTGGCACAAACTCTAATTCAGCTATAGATGAATAGCACACTGTGTGCTAGCTCTGACAGCATGCAATGGGATGCAACCAATTATCTGGATATATTATTCCAGTTTGAGTTATGATGTACTTTTGTTATTACAGGGGAATGAAGATGGGTGACAGTGCAACATTGACTGCCATCACTTTTGAATTCCAAATCACTCGTGTAGGATGTACAATACTAATAAAATGTTTCAATTTGGAGCATATGTACAGAAAGTGCTCCCAAGCATGATTGCTTGCTTTCACACAGGCCAACCAGCACTAATCACATTTGCATCGACTAACTTGTGAAGATGGTATTTTGCATTTAATTGAAATACATTGAATGAAATAACACCCATTATCAAAGTGTTTAGAATTCGGAGGAATCTGTTATGAAGGTCTTTAATAGAAATCTGACATAATGTGGCAATAAGCTACGAGACAGCGGGCCAATACCGCCCCAGGTAATGCCCCCGGGGCCCATAGTTAACGAGGCCGAGGAGGCATTACTGCGGGCAGTTTTGGCCCGCTGTCGAGGGGCTTATAGCCATTAGTACCCAGGCCTCTTAGACCGGGATACTAATAGCATTTTCTTCCATAGCAGGGTAAAAAGCCGCGTTTCGGAACAGAAAAAAAAAGAAAAAAGTCAAATAAATGGCTGCCGGGAAAGGGAAAACGTAGTCCGTTTTCACTTTCCATGGCGGCCATCAGGAGCGGACACGCTGGGAACAGAAATGTTCCCAGCGCATTCGCTCCCGAGAAAAGAAGAAAAAAGAAGGTAAGTGGAATTGGGAGGGTGGGAGTGGATACATTAGAGAGGATGGGAGTGGATGGAAAAAAAAAACATACCCGAGGTGTCGGCGGGGGACAAAGGCAGCCTCCAGCCTTGGGGAGGCTCGGAGGCACTGGATTGCCCTGTTTTGAGCCTCTGCATTGGCTAAGGCTGCCACGCCCCGCCACCGGGAACAAACACAGGTACGTAGGTGCGTCCACAGGATTACACCATGGTATGGCTCGAAAACGATCCAATCGCGTTACGTGTATCCCGTGGACACACCCACGCCGGGTACTAATGTATTGTTAAGTGCAATAACTCTGTGTAGTAATTTTAGAAGTTTGACCATTACAGGATCATATTTCTACGCTAATTAGAACCTCTCCTACAATTCAAGGATCTACTCTGATGGCTCTCTCTGGTGTAAGATGTTAGGAACGTTTTCTCTTTTTAGCAAAGTTCCCTCCATTGCTATGTACCCCCAAACTTGCTGCTTTTGTTTTTTAACTCTGTCCTGACTTTTTCCAGTGCAGTGAATCCTTCAGCTTCTCTCACCTGCACGTTTGCTCATTGTTATGGGGAATTGACCAGTTCGTAAGGCTGTCAGTACTGGGAAACTATGTTGCTTTTTTCTTTATATATGTTATCTATTTTTTGGGTAACATTTTATCATTGCACAATGCATCTTAAAATGCAGTGGAATGCTGTTACTTTTGTATGACCCTAAACTACACTCCAAGGGATTTTCTGGTTTTGTTTACTTATGTTACTTATGTTAGCCTTAGTGTGTTTACTGTGCTTGGTTACTAACTGTGGCTTGTGGCCCAACATGGCCATGCCACAAGGTTTTTGCTTGTTCTTTTGGACATCTTGTCCTGTTGCCTTCTTCCTGCCTTGACAGATCAGGAAATTCCTTTCATGAACATTCACAAAGCCTTGTTTTTCACAAACTGGTGCAGGGTCATGTGTGTGTGTTCCCAGGAAGTGGGCCAGGACTGTCTGGTCACAATCCAAAATCTAGTTTCTGTGTATATAGAGTATATGCATGAGTTTCACCATTAGTGATCCTGATTGGACCACTGCTGGGGTATGTGTGAGGGGAAGACTTGCATTGGGTTGGCTGAGTTTCTGCCTCACCTGAGTCTCTGGATAAGAAGAGAGTTCCTGCAGCCATGCCTCAGACATCCTGGAGAAATCCGGCAAGGAGAGAAAGAAGGCATTGTGAACAACTTCTGCTGCTGTCACAGTGAAGCCATGTCTGGCTGGTGATCTTCAGAAGGCCTTCAGTGGTGTTTCGACCATTGGATTGTTGGGACCAACCATTCCCAAAGTCTGCTCAGTACCCAGCCATCTGGAGTCCTCTAAAGCATTCCTGGAACTATCCCGTGGACTGGCTAATTCCAGTTTGGGCTACCGCGGTAGAGATGTCCTGGTTTCACATTTTGGCTCAGATAATTGGGGACCCTCAGCTTATGCTACAAGAGTCCCACCTTTGAAATGTCGGCATTCCAGCTTCAACGGGAACCCGAGATAGGAGGCCGACTCTGTCTGTGAAAGCTGTGTCCCTTTGTGTCGCTGTGCATGGGTGACGATCATCGAAACCAGATTCCCCATGTCTACTCGAGTCCCTGAGGAGTGCTGCATTAGTGGGAGTTACATTAATTTACTGCAACAGGGTGCACCACCTTCTTTGGCCAACCAGGACAGCTCTTGCACCTGTGACTCCTGGTCTCTGGTGACCGGTACCATTGGTGGGTAATATGACCTCTGATGACCCTCTGACAACCTGCCAAGTCAGAAGAGAAACTGGAGTATCAGTGTTAGTTTCAGCCATACTTTGCTGACCCCATATCTACATCTGTAAACGATTTGAACACATTTTAAAGTTTTACCTTTGTTTGCCATTGGCAATACATGTTGCTGAAAGCCCTCTGAATGCTGAGGTTACGTTTATTTACTGGAATAGATACTTACCTGAGTTTTGCAACTGATTTCCCACCCACAAGAACCTCCACCTAACCTTTTCCTGGCTCACAAAACTACTAGAAACGTTGTGAACTTTAAAGGCACAAGGCCCTAGTCAATGTAGGGTTTACTTTGACTTCTAAAGTTAGGGTTGTATTCTTGTGGACTGCCATTGCAAATCTATCCATACTTTCCTTTCAGTTTTGTGGAGTGGGGCTATTGTGGTTTTATTGCATTATAAGTACTTTTCTAAGTGTGATCTTTGATTATTTACCTTTTGGACTCATTGTGGATGGTTTACCAGGCTCACCCCTTCCTGAGATTTACCCTTGGCCACTCTCCATGCTACCTTGATTAACTTGGCTACAACTCTAACTAGGTTAGCCTCCTATACATTGGTCCTCCAGTCCAGAGTACAGAAATCCAGCCTAACACTGGTGCATGCATATTCTTCTGAAACATAGCCCAGTGAATGTGGCTATGTGCCCCTGCACATCTAATGCCCTTTTCCTCATGCAGCAATGTAATACATTGAGTTCATCCATATCCTGGATCGTATTGTCTTTGAAGAGACAAGTTCCAACATGTTCTGCACTAGGTGTCAGCTTTGCCATTTCCATTCTCTTTTTTTTTCCATCTCCTCTTTTGGATCACATTTCCTTATTTCAAAGCACACCATTTCTTATGACACCATGTCCTACATTTCAGACACATTGGCAAATTAGATTAAGGTTAAACTCTCATAATATTAAGGCACCTAGGCACAGTAAGAGAAGGACCATTTCTGAAAGCATGAATAGGCTTAAATGGACCATAGCACATTTACAAAGAGCATATTTAGTGATTCAAGAAATCCCCATCATGATCTCCACTTTTCTCCCACTAAAAATAGGAAGCACATAGTTGCTTCCCTGTCAATATTTAGCTCGAAATGCTGACCTAGCAGGAAGATGGATAAGATTTCTGCTTGGAATGTGTGGCCTACCTGGCCATTTCTATATGAATATGCTCCTACGGCAGACCCTCAATTCACACGAACATTCCTAGTTGAAGTTGCAGAAGATGTTAACTCCTCACCAATTCTTGGTGTCGGCTTAAAATTGACAAAATACACTTTAATGAATAAACAATGAAGATTTTCTTCCAGGAATCCCTGGAGCTTACACGCTATTAGAAACACTGTCAGGATGTTTAATTGGTCTGATCCATGGAAACTAATATATCTAACCAAAACATAATGTTCACTCATAAATCGTTTCCTGCAATGTACTATGCAAAGCCACTACTCCTTTTATTCAGCCCACCAGTGTTTCTGTTCATGCCTTGATTCATTTTTGGGGATTAAATGCCATGCCTTTAAATAATCACTTCATGGTCCCCCAAAAAGGCAATGGGTGACCACACTAAATTGGTAAAATAACAAGCTTTCAAATTGTAGGGGGAAAAAATGAAACCAAAACAGGACATGTCACTCATCAGTAAGCAATATGTTTGAGATACTGACTTCCTCCGTCAATGTTGATTGCGCCAATATTGCTGTTAATGTTTTCCCTGCTAATCATGGTGTTGCCGTCACTGCCATAACCGAGAACCCTGTGCGGAGGGGACTCTGGGCTGTCTGTCCAAAACAATAACACAACATGTCCTCAAAATGAATACCCGCAAACTCACCTCCTTCTGTCCAACGACTCCCCCACCGAACTCTGAAGGAATTGAAGCCACCATTAAAAGTGTAACTGCTGAGCTTGGAGAGTCTATCAGCTGCTTAGGCTCTAAATTAGTCACAGAACTGATATCGCCTCATGCTGTGACGGACACAGATATTGCCTCATGCCGTGACAGACACAGGAACTTGCTGCTCCCAGACTAGTAGAGCCCTGCAAGATCGAGATATGAATGGTACATCTATTACACAAAGTTCCCCTGCAACGATGATATCTCCACGAGCAGCTACGCCCCTGAGTGTCGGTATAGAAGTCACATCTGTGACTACCAGTACCAAGCTCACCTCTGATGTGATTACCAAGGCCTCTATCCATTGCCCCATTTTAGCTACCAGTTTTCCTCATGCCCCACCTAATCCTTTAGATTTATCAGATAGTAGAGGAGATCAGGAGTGCCTAGGGCCCATTGTTGATGGGTCGTTTTCAAAACCTCTCCCAGCACAGTCCACCCCCGCTGCCCTTAAATGCGACCTGAGCTTCCAACTTGCCCATGATGATATTCATGTACCAACTAGCCATGATGCTTGTTTGCCCTCCATTCCTGTTGTCCCTAACCCAGATACCAGACGACCCCCTCCTCCCTGCCTGAGTCCCCCCTCCCTTCCTAGGTCTCCCGCAGCAATGTCCAGCCAGTACTAGCAGTATGGACTCGGACCAAATGTTCCAGGCGTTCGAACGTCTCCTTTGCACTCTAATTGATAAATGTGAAAACATTGAAAATAAACTAGACCTCCAGTCACTCTTATTCCATAAGAGCATAAATAGAGTGCAGAAAGCAGTCCAGGAACAAAGCACCAATACTGATAAAAGCGTAAATAGTGCCCCAAATCCAGTACTGTCTAATCCATTATTATTTTTAGCAAAGTCAGGTTTGAAATCCCTAATTCCCACAGTCGGTCCTAGGGGGAAAATATATGTGACTGAGCATGTAGTGACTGCAAAGCGCAAAATGAAAGTCATTTCTCAGTCGATCATGTATGCCAAACGACCCCGACCCAGTGATAACCAATGTATAATTCTTGACTCAAGTGCTCAAGCAAGTACAGCGATAACTAATATTGAAGTCCTACGTCTGGCAAGTGCCCAACTATCTTCACATGACAGCCCAGCATCAGCCAGTATAGACTGTGACTCTTCTGCTGTACCCAGTGGAGCCCCATGCGTGCATCACCCTATCCCGAATAGCTCAACTACTTTGGGTGCTCAAGCTTCACACTCATTGGGTCAACCCCCGACTGACCGATATGTGGCCCACATTGATCTGTCGCCTGCCCGCACCTGCAGTTGACCTTATACCCCTGAATTCCCCCACAGGTGAGATGAGAGTCAATAGTGCATTACAATTAGAGTCTATTGCCACAGACAGCACGGCTGCCACGTTGAACCTTGCTGCAGTATTAAGACTACTACATGCTATAGTTCCACTAAGGGTGATTGAGTCTAGTAACATAATTTTAGTAAATCAAGTAGACCACTGTGTCATTAATATCTGAAATGTACAATTCCGAACTCAATCCTTGTTGGACTACGTTCGAACTTACCAAGATGCCTTATTTAAACTGGGCTATCTGAGCTCTGTTTCTCGAATTCCCTCCACCAATTAACAAAGCCCAATGATATTGAAAAGCCATATGAAGAACATATCCAGACCTTTAACTCAGGCTGATCCATCAGTTCCTCCTTTATTGAACAAGGGATGCTCCACCAATCACCCTTGTTGTGGGCACACCTGCCTATATAGCCGCCAGTTGTTGACTAGCATGAAACCGTCCTCCAATCCAACTCTCATGGCAACTCGTGGTGTTATGAGTAAACTCACAAAACCATTAACATCTGAGCCAGGACAGCTACCCAATGGCGACAATGTAATGTATGCTGATTACTGGCAGTGGCTGCCCTCTGTTTTCAAAGATCATTTTTCCCAAATGTGTTGATGACACTCAGATTATCTTATCATGGAATACCCACAGGTTTATGCACTTGTTCAACTCTGATCGGCTGACTATATATCTGTCAAATTTCATCATTGTGACACTGCAAGAAATATGGTTGACAGAAATTGTAGATTGCAATGGCCGGTCCACGATTCAAAAATCAGCGGTTAAAGGACCAAGGGGTTGGCCTAAAGGTGGCTTATTAATCTCTGTAGCTTCCCCATGGGTGCAGGAGGAAGTAGAAGGATCCACTAACATGGTTCTAGCATCAAAACTTCACATAGGCCCGCTGAACTTTGTCTCAATAAATGTTTACAACCCCCCCCCCGAACAATTCAGCGACTAGTGTGAATGTAGCTGTGGTACGGTACATTTTACACAAATTACTCTTTAAATACCCTATATTCATAGTAGGTGATTTTAATGCATATATTGAACTCTCTACCCATAATGGAAGCAACAACCATGCCTCAGGTCCCTATCCGCCATATAGAACTGTTAAGCTGCAACACAACAATGGGGCATGACGCGTTTCAACAGCCTCCGCCCAGGAGACACTCCAATGGCATGCACCCGGGTTAGTGGTCTATCCGCTTCCATCTTAGATTACTTCTTTGTCAACTCTAGGGGCATGCATTTTGTTAAAGACATGGCCATCATTTCACAATCTTAAAGTGACCATCTTCAACTATGCCTGCTACTTACTCAACTAGGTAACAAGAAAACAGTCAATGCACATGACACCAATGAAGACATAGCATTTAACATGCAAGGTAATCGTATTCGCTGGAATGCCTCACTACTGGCTTGTGCTACTACAGCCCCGTTCATTGCTCATTTTGATGTCATGACCCCCGATTTAGAGAATGAGATTGTGACAGTGTTTGTCACCTTGGCTGTCCAAATCAAATGCACCACTTTATAATTACGTAAATTTAAGAGAACTGCTGAGCACACCAATAAAACACCCTCTAGACGAATTAATCATGACCCTGTGATAGCTCTAGCCAAATGACATCTTCGCATGACAAATAGAGCCATCATCTATGTTGAAATCTGCCCCTTTACATCAACTGAAGTCACCCAATACGTCAGAGTAGCCAAGAGGTTATACCAGAAATGGTTAGAGGACTATAGCTCAAAATAGAACCTCCACACTTGGAAAGACATCTTATCAACGGGGTCTCAGAATCCGAATGGATGACTCATAATGCAAATACCTTAGGAAGGAGTGAGAGCAATGCTGCCATATTTCCTCTCCCAATCACAACCTGGACATGCCATGCATCGATTCTTGATATTACAATTATGATTGACCACCTTAATTCATCCTGTGCTGCCGGACCTGACGGTATCTGCAATGCCCTAGTTACAACTGCACCAGGACTGTGGCCCACAACCTATACTTACTGTACACTCATATAGGTAAGTCTGGCTGTATCCCAAAAACATGAACAAGAAAATCACACCTTGCCAGTACATAAAAAAGGCCCATGGAACAAAGCATGTAATTAGCGAATGCTGGCCATGTTGGATGTTCCATCCAAGATCTTCGCCATGGTTTTACTATGTGAATTGAACACTCAGGCTCCTGCTCCTTCTTTTGCCCTTTGAGGTACAGGACCTTTTGAGGCTGGTCAGGCATTGGTCAGGCATTCCTCAAGGCAGGGGTCAAAATCCCTGCTCATCTTTCTCAGACGTTTACCATGCTGTCTCCCACAAGCACCAAACTCTTCTCACAGGGTCCAAAATTCAATCCCAATTCTCCCGCCACCAAAAGATAAAACTCACCCTTACCAGATGGCATTTCTTCACAATCTGTTCTACGGATGTAGACCTCATCAGATCTTCTGTAGGAATGGCCAATAAATGTAAATAATTCTATGGAGATCTATGAAATTAATATGGTCTCCCATATGTTCTCTTGGAAAACGTAACGTTCTTAATTTCCCAGCTTGAGAGAGAGTAAATGTGGTTTGCCAAATTAAATTGTAGAAAGTAAAGAAAGCCATATGTACCATGATTTATGGGAAAGCCTCACGGATAGAGATTATTCCAGTTGATATGTATTAAGCTTCAAAACTATGCTTCTCATCACACATCCATGAGGTCTTGCAACATTATGTTGCCCATATACGCAATGAAGAACCCTTCAACGAGTCTGCTGTAATAGTTAGCTCAAAGAAGCCTGGGCAAGAACAAACAATTATGACTAACTAAAACATAAATTCCCTCACCCATCAGGATTTAATATTTACTCACATATTGTTTGTTTGCTTGCTTGTTTGGGCATTTATATAGCGCTACGTCCCCTCAGGTGTCTGAGCGCTGCTTATTTACCATGGTGTGTGTTGCTCATTTATCGACCTGGGAAGGATGAAAGGCCGAGTTTGTCCCTGTCAGGATTCGAACCTGCGTCAGCAGGCTCTCCTCGGATGTCAAAGCGAGCGCTCTACACGATGTGCTATCTGACGGTTTATATATTGGATAATATACTTGCTCTGGTACTGTATATTAGGAAATTAAATATGAACAAGTTTTTCTTTAAATAAAGGATTTAAAAAGCAATCTAAACAATTAAAAAACGAAATTATCAAGAAGGAACAATTTCAGAATAATTAACTGAGAAATATTTCAGAAGTGCTTTTTAGAAAGTGCTGTTTGCTGCCTCTTCACCCTCTGCTGCCTGGCTGTACGTGCTGTTTGAAAGAAAACAAGTGAAAGAAAATTGCCTGGCTCGTCCCCCATTACCCAGAAGCACCCACATTAGCAAAGATGCACACTTGCATTTTCGGAACTGCTTTTTAGCAAGTTCTGTTGGCTGCCTCTGCGCCCTCTGCTGCCCCTGCTGTCCTTACTGTTTGGAAGAAAACAAGTGGTATGGACTACAAAATGGACTTACATGGACACTTATATTGCTATTAAGTAGTATTCATACTTTGATCAACAATCCATGATATCATACTATTTGTTTACCTTATAGAAAGAAAATTGCCTGGCTCCTCGCCGAAAAGCCAGAAGCACCTACACTTGCACCGACGTGTGCGCATTTGCACGCGCACATTTTCGGAAGTGCTTTTTAGCAAGTGCTGTTTGCGGGCACGGGGCTCGCGGCGAGCAACAAAGTCTTTGTTTGTTTAATATAAATGTTCCTCCCCCTGTACTATTGGTGGACCTCCCCGTGACTCCATGGTCAAGAGCCTAGTGTCTTAGTCAGCTTAAGTTTGAACATCATTGTTACTGCACACGTATGCACGTTTCCTGCTGGAGTTCTATTATTGTCCATCTTTGCATCTGTTTTCGACACATGTTTAGTGAAGGTGTGAGGATATACTTTCCCGTGAGGAAGTCTGTACGAGAGTGTGTGTACGACCGTACTTTATGGTGATAAAATTGTACTGTCGGCCAACATATACTTTCAGGCTTGTAAATGTTCCTGTATTTACTTGATTCACTGCTAGCGTTCTTTAGGACACCCCCCGACCCCCTTGTCCCTTATGTGTATGCTGTATCCTCATCTTGGGGTTTGGTCTTGTGCCCAACTTTAAACAATATCGAGGTATTACTGTGATGTCTGCAATGTTAGTAAATTTAGAATCAAATTTGGTGGAGTGTAGTGACATCATAGACCTAGAGATTTGTGATAGCACCCCATCGTTAATTAAGTATGCAGAAACCTATGCTGTGTTGTTGCCGGATTTGCCCCCACCCCAAATCATTTCTAAGCCCATTTCTGGAGTAAAGTAAAAAAACAAAATGAAGACCTTCTTTCCGAAAGTGTCTCCCCTAAGCCGTATTGAGGAGAAAACCACGGCAAAGGAAATTGTTGCAGACATGAATGCCTCATTGGGATGCATTGGGACAAGGCTACTTGAAGCATTTATTGCACTGCCTGAGGAGGTTTTGAATGTCGAAGATGCAATAATTGTGAAAGTTTGCGAAAACTCCCACCCCCTGTGCCTGTCAACGGTACTGTCTTAGCGAGCCCACAATTAGAGTTAAATAGACAGGAACAGGTTCATCAACAACTATGTGACAACATAGATGTCACGCATGCCTTGGGCTCTGAAAAGGCTCTTTTAGCGGTGATGATACATGATTTGGCAAATTATGGTTTTGACAACCTCTCTGAATCTACTAATTGTGTAGATATTTTTGATGAGGGGAATGAGGTAGAATCTATGGATGACATTTCGGATTTGACATCGACATCATATCCCTTTAGTACTGAACCGCACACCTTTTTTGAGTCATGCTCAGCTGAAACTCGAGGGAACCCTAATCAGCATGTAGTAAATGAAGACCCTCATGAGTGTATGGCTAACCCAAATGGAAATAAATGTGAGCAAGAATGAAGTTTTAGCATGCCCGCTCCAAATGATTGATAAAAGTAAGAATGATATGGGCAATACCAGTCGGACCTCAAATTATATGTTTTGGGCCTTTGAAACTCTCACTACTTTAATGGCGAAATGGGAGTGGTTGGACAACAAATTGGATGTCCAGTCTGTCCTCCTACATAAGAGTATAAAACGAATACCAGAAAATAGTCAAAGATCAAGGTACGATTACCAGGGTTATTGAGATTAGGGCAAGTGAGATCACAGCTGTAACTGCAAATGAAGATGTGCCTCTGAAACCCAGTGCTGAAAATGTAAAGAAAGGAAAAGCTGTCAAGCGCAAGACTAAAGTTACCTCCCAAGCATTTATGTAAGATAAAAGTATTAAATTGCGTAAAATGCCTGTGCAGTGACTAACAAATCTGTGACTGTTAATGTGATAGAAGTTGATTTTCCGAGTGGTAACCCCCACATGCCTCCGCCTGTCCAAATCCCAGGGCAGGAGGTTGTTCCATCTCGGTGTGAGATGCTACCGGTGGCAGCTCTGTCACTTGGTGACAGTGTCTTACCTTTTGGTTGACCTGATGTCCCCTAGGCGACCGTGGACTGCACAGTTGGCTGTCCTGTTTGGGGAATAAATTGTCATATCCCAACTGGACCACAGACACAAGTTAAACCTACTGATATTTGCGCAGCTACTGTATCTGATCCTAAGAAAATTGATCATGTTATTTATTACCTCTTCAATGAATAGTGAATTATTTGGGGAACTACAATTGCAGCCCGTGTCTCCAACTGTGAATCTTCCTCTGCATAATAGAGCAGCAGTATTTTGTATCCTTCATACGGTTGCTGCTTTGAGAGTCCTTTAATCGGATGACATAAATATTGTTGATCAAGCTGAACATACATCTACTTATATATCTAATGTATGTTTTAATTCTGAGGCCACATTAGATTATATGCTGAAATATGAAGATAAATTGTATAGGCGTGGTTACTCCTGTAAGATAGTGCACATGTCTCCAATCAAACAAAGAAATAATATACTCCAATTTATAGAAGGTCACAACATGAGTTGTGCTTCTTAACTATTCAGTGGCCATAACAAAATAAAGAAATAGTAATGCTAATCCAAATTCAAACTGAGGTAGTACCATGGCATGTGACGGTGATAAACCCCTGTGTCTGTGAGTTCCTCCTGTGAATGAAAAGGGTGCAGAAGCAAAAATGGCAGGAGCTGGATATATCGGCAATGGCTGCAATCTGTTTCTTAAACCTCACTTTTCCTCACTGTCTCGATGATGTTAACCTAATATGTTCCTGGAATACCCGTGGTTTTATGCACCTCTTTGGTGATGAAGTTCTAGTGTCTCACATGAACACTTTTTCAATCATTGTCCTGCAGGAAACTTGGTTGATTGACCCTATTCACTTTAATGGCCGTAACACATTGCAGAGCCTGGTGACGCAAGGTCCTAGAGGGCATCCTAAGGGAGGTTTATTGATCTCTGTTAGGCTGCCCTGGGCTATTAGTTATCTAAAGGGCTCGTCCACAATGGTGCAGGCTGTCAAAATATCCTATGTGCAGCTGTCCGTCATGCTAGTAAATATATATGATCCTCCTAATTGAGTGGCCACTGAAAGCAATGTTGAAACAGTGAGGCGTATCTTAGATCTTAATTTGCACAATTTTCCAGTCTGGCTAATGGGTGACTTCCATGAATGCAATATTGACCCTTATGTTACTGTCAGACAGATTATGACTAATCGTCAAGGAAGGGTGTGGGCTAAGATGTTAGATGAGTATGGCTTTATACAACTTAATGGTTATTGCCCAGGAGATGCTTGCATAGCTTATATGTGTGTGAGTTTTGGTAGCACCTCCACCATCGATTACGTGTTTGCTTACCAGTGGGGGCTAGCTTTGGTGGAGGACATGGCTATTGTACCACGTGATGATAGTGATCAACTTCCGATATGTGTACTTCTTAAGGGTTACCAGTCATTTCGTCGAAAAATAATGGTCGAATAACAAACTGATCGAATGAAAATGATCGAAAACCAAATGGTCGACAACAAATAGAAATAATGTAACCAGGTCAATAGGTCGAAAACAAATGATCAAAAGTGAAATGGTCGACAAACGAGTGACTAATGTGACAAGCATATGCGCAAGATATAGATGGCATTAACATAGAAAAGGGTCACAGGAAAAAACATAAACACACGAGTAAAGAACCTCATATGACACCGGTGATCACAGATGACGGTTAAAAACAAACTGTCAGTACTTCATGAAAGTGACAGAGAGCACAGCTGATGAAAGCATTCGCTGGTACAACGTATACGTACATAAAACAGCGGTGAGTTACACATGTTAAATAAACAAATTGCATAGTGGTTCACACAATTTCATATTGCTAATGGGGGGGTCCCCCCCTCAACCCCCTGTTTTTTAATACATTTTTTTATAGAAATACGAACCTTCCGAACAATTGAATAAGTAATCACACATTTTTTTCAGCACATATATATGTTAGATTTTGCATTTTTGATGTAACAAACCTATAAATACAAACTCATTTACCGAAAAACAAGTGAATAATTTAGAATCATTTTATTATTTTGCTATTTCAGATACTACTTGAGAGAGAAAAATGGAATTCATAAAATCACAAAGAGGCGCCGATCAGTTAACGCATGAAGGCTACATATACAATAAAGAAAGCACAAAGCAGGAAAGAAACTACTGGAAATGTAAAGAGTACACCAAAAATAACTGCAAAGGAAGGGCGATTACGGTTGGCGAAAACATACATTTAACGTGCGAACATAACCACATGCCGGACAATACGGAGGTTTTCATAAAGAAAACACTGAACATATTAAAGGAAAATGTCGAGAAAAATACGAATGAAGCATCGACTTCTCAGGTTAACAAGGCGTATGAAAGTTTGCCACTACATATAACGGCACAGATGCCAAACACGACAACTGTAAAACGCAATATAAATCGCCAAAAACAACAAAAAGGAAACTTACCCATGGCACCAGTAAATTATGAAAATATAGTTATACCAGAGGTATTACAGATAACTGAAAAGGGAGAGCATTTTCTATGGAAAACTTTGGAAATTAAAAAGGAAAAAATGTTAGTTTTTACTACTTTGCAAAACTTAACACATTTAGGCAATTCGAAGACTTGGCATGGGGACGCTACATTCAAAACCTGCCCAACTCCATTTCAACAATTTTATAGCGTTCACGGCACAGTAAATGAAACCGTAACACCTCTGATCTACGTTTTAATGCCAGGAAAAACCGAAGAAATGTACAGCTGTTTATATAAATTAATACAAGAATCAATGCCTGAAAAATACCCAGAGACTATGATCATGGACTATGAACAGGGACAAATGAACGCTTTTGCTAAAATATATCATGAGACACATATTCAAGGGTGCTTTTTTCATTTTAGTCAATCACTGTGGAAAAGAATTCAAAAATTAGGGTTAAGAACATTGTACATAGGTGATACCGAATTTCAGCACCAAATCAAACGATTATACGCATTAGCATTTGTAAGAGAGGACATGGTTACTACGTATTATGACACTTTGATTGCTTCTAGTTACTATACTAATCATGACGAACAGTTAAGCACATTACTAGACTACATGGAAAACACATGGATTGGGCAACTTACGCGACATGGAACAAGACGAAAAGGAAGATATGAAATTAAAATTTGGAATTGCTACACATCAGTCATTAAGAAAACCCCAGGAACGAACAACGTACAGGAGGGATGGCACAGCAGGATAAATAAAGAATTCAATTCACACAACCCAACATTATGGCACTTCCTTAAAAGTCTGAAAAAAGAACAAAATTTACAAGAAATAAAGGTGTCCCAAACACTGTCACTGGAAAACCGACAAATAGCAAAAAGAAAATACAGAGACCATGAAGAGAGGATATCGAGCATAGTGCAGAATTTTGAAAAAACTGAGCCAATACAATATCTTGAAACAGTAGCATATAATGTAAAATGTTAAAGAAAAATAGAATTAACTCACCAAACAGAGAACTCCGGTTCAATGCAGGAAAACATGCATCCAGAAAGCAAAAAATCCATGTAAAATCCACCGAATCCACTGATGCATCGGTCCACCAAAAAAAAATTCCATGAAAAAAGTACAAGAAGAAAGCAAAAATCCAATTTAAAATCCACAAAGTCCTTTTGAACATCCATCCAGGAAACGAAACGAAAAGATGCATCCAGAAAGTGAAAATCCAATTTAACATCCAAAGAAAGACTGTGATCCGGAAGTTGCAAAAAAAAACATCAGTTGGTGAAAAAAGCAGATCCGTTAAAAAAACCCATCAAAAAGACGATCCGACGCAATAAAATCCGACCGGGAGAAAAAAAAAAACATTGAAAAATCCATCTAAAAAAAAAACCAGGAAAAAAAAAATAATAATCCATAAGCAGGTCCGGAGCGCGAGCAACAGGCATCCTACAGGAACGAAGGAACTTCAAAAATGGCGTCTACGTCGCGTACGTACGACGTCATGCGTTACAAAGTTTACTAAAGTTGGATTTACAATAGCATTAAATAATAGTGAAATAGCACCATCTAGCGGTAAAAGTTGGTAACACAGTTATAACTTGTTCATTTTAAAATTGCATTGCAAATATTTATTTATTTATCAAATATCACTAAAGAATTGTATTAAGAAATAAAAATAAATCAAAAATTTACAAATACAAACTGTATTAGTGTACAATGTTTTAATTACAAATACAAACTGTATTGCTGTGTAATGTTTAAAGTAATTACAAAAGCACAATACATATATATAATTACACATGAAGCTTAATTTACTGCATTTCGACCAAAAAAAATACTAACGACCAAAATGCATTTTGAGATAATTGTAATTCGACCATATTTATTCAACCAAATTAATTTCGACCAGTTTTTATTCGACCATTTGTCTGGACACCCTTCTTAAGCTATTAAAGGTGAAAATTGTGCCTTGTAGGTACGATCTAAACAGCAATATCTATCTAACCAAGAGTCAAAATTGTATACACTGGAGTGGATCGAATTTTGTTAAGGCAAATCATGCTGTAGTAAGACTCTTGCATATCTATATTCAGCAATATGCTGTGTACAGTGTTAATGATGTAACTAACACAGTGCCTGCCTTCTCATCTATGATCACCAGTATAAGAGAAATTACCGGCATGAAAAGAACATATAAGAGCATCTATGAGCGCTCCAATAGGGTGTACAAACAACGCCATCTATATGATTCAAGGATGAAATCAAGTGAGATTAATACCTATATTACATCCATTAAAAAGACATACCAGAAATGGTTGAAATAATATAACGTTAAATGTGAGAGGGAGGGGTGACAAGAGATCGCCAACCTTGCTCTATCTAGTAACACAGTGGAGATATGGAAAGTGATAAGAGGCTCTGACAAAAAAGATCTGCCATTCAACTGTGTATCCGAATCGGTATGGACAGTGCATATTGAATCTACTTTAGTTGCAACCTTGCTCATTGATAGGTAAATGAGCTTGCCTTATGCTATATGGGAATGTAAGTCATCCATATAGGATATTACTATTATATATTACGATGAAGATACAGCTTCCCTAGATGAAATTATCTCCTTTGACAATCCTCAATAACTGATGAAGAGACATGGTGGGAAAGGATGATAAGTGGAGACCGAACGTCTTGGCAATTAGGGACCTTCAAGATCCTCCATCATCTAGTGGAAAAACTAGAACTTAAAAGAAACAAAACTTCTTAGGACTTTTTCCCCTACGGCTCCTTTCTTCTTTTCAGCTTTCAACATCAAAGGTCTTTCAAAGCGCAAGGCTCTCTCTTCAAAACATCTACAAAGGAGAACAAACTGAAGATGTTGGAAAAAATCAATTATTTGATTAAAAATTCAACAATAAAAAAAATATATATATTATTGAGAGATTAAATAAACTGCGTGCTACTGGTCCCGATGGAGTGTGTAAGAGTCTGTTTAAACTGTCTCCGGGTATTTTGGCACACACATTATACAGCCTGTTTATACATATAGGATTAAATGGAAAGCTCCCGGATTCATGGCGGGAGAGTCACATTTTACCGGTCTATAAGAAGGGTGCCTGGAATAGACCTGCAAACTATCGAATCTTAGCAATGCTGGATATTCAGGCAACATTCTTTGCTAAGGTGTTACTGTCCGAATTAAATACTTGGATACAAGAATAATATCCTGCCACCAAATCAAACGAGTTTTAGGCTGAAATCCAACATGTCCCATATCCGCAGTTGAATATGCTTGGCTGAGGAGGGAGTCAAATGTGTACTACACCTACATAGACTTTAGTGCAGTGTTTGATAGCGTTATGCAGTATGAACTATGGAGAAAACTGCTAGTGTGGAACATTCCTTCAGGACTTTTAAACATGCTTATGTTACTTCACACTGATATCTCTCTATGGGTACGTCTAGATGGTAGGGGCAAGCTAACAGCATCTATGAAGATGCATCGCTGTGTGAAACAAGGTTGCATAGTGGCAGCAACAATGTTTAACTTGTGCTTGGCTGACTAGTGTGATGCCTTTAAGAATCTGCATAGTTGTCCAGTTAAAGATGGGTCTGAAACCATGAGCTGGCTTGCATACGCTGATGACCTTCTTTTGCTGGACCATACTCCCACCCAAGGGCCTGCAAGAAACGATGGATGCACTAGGTGTCTATGCTAGAAATAATGGTCTTAAAGTAAATATAGACAAAAGCAAGATTATGGCATTCTCTGGGAAAAATAATGTACTAATACAGTGGTTTGATGGCATCCAATTTGAACGTGTTAAAGCGTACAAATATTTAGGAGTCTATGTTGATGAAAAATTGAATTGGCATATGCATTGTTTAGAGACGCAAGCAAAATGTTGCGAAAGCTGTTAATGACATAAACTCCTTTACAGGGAAAAATGGGGGTTATTCTGCCTAGACGATCTTGCTGTTGTACACAGCCAAAATCTTACTAATACTGAACTGTGGAATAGAGGTGTGGGGCCCTAATTAAATGATGGAACTTAGAAAGTTTGAAGCAAAGATTCTGCACACACTGTTTAGAATGCCTCAAAATGCAGCTGTGGAATTCCTATATTTAAAATCGATATAAAGGGAATATTAGCTGATTTTATTAAAAAAAAAAAAAACAGTTATGTGCTATGAAAATCTGCAAATTCTAAACAATAGTATGATCATGGCATGTTATTTAAAGGCATTTCAGCGGACATACCGATGTAAATACATGGGCCCCCTAGGGAAAATACTGTCGCTATACCCCAAATGGCCTGATGCTCCAGTGAATGGATATATAGCTGGGCAAGTATATGGGTTCAAACGTAGCTTGAACATGAATGTAATATATAGTACAATCTAGTACATTTGTCCACCAAAATCAACAGTGGACCTTTTCTCCACTACAGAATGTCTCGTATTGAGACACCTCAATACATCAGGGCATATCCTAGTTGTGACGTCTTCAGGCAATATTTATTATTGAAGTTTAATATCTGTGAAGTATTGGAGAATAATGGTGCTAGGGGGGCCTACCTAGAGCTGAGAGAATGTGTCGCCTATGTTGGGGGAATACACTGGAAACATTAGAACATCTACTAGTTCATTGTGAGAGTCTATGTTCCATCAGGGAACTTTTTTTTATCGTATAACATTCAATATGCCTTGAATGGTGTGTCTACGATCTGGTCCAAATTCATGAAGGATGATGAATTACATTTTATATTTTTTATGAAAACATTTTACGGGAAGTGTAAAGACATTTTATATGAATTATCAAATTGTATGTTTCATTAATTTGAAGGTGTTTTTATTTGATGAGTTTTAATGGGTGTTATAGGTATTTGATTTTTATGGTGTATACATTTTGGAATATTTTAGATACATTTTTTATTGTTTCTAAGGAATATGAAATGTGTTTGTCTAAATGTGTACTTGCATTTTAACATTATGTAATATGGGGCGTTGCTAGGGGGGGGCTATGGGGGCTATAGCCCCTGATCTTTTGGTTGTAGCCCCGGATAGAATCTCAGGAGCTACAGCCAAAAGACTAGCTAGCCCCGAGTCCCAACAGTTCCGACATCAGCTTAGCCCCGGGTCTTTTCCAGACCTAGCAACACCCCTGTATGTAATGTTGTTTTGTATATACAAAGCCGTAAGGCTATGAGTATATTATAAAAAATAAAATAAATACATTAAATGATCAAATGAAACCACTTTAAACTGGTACAAAAATGTCACCCCATCTTGATATCATTATTTATTATCACCTTAAAACCTCTGTTCTGAGGCTTTAGCTATTCAGGTCATGAAATCAAACTTTCAGTTCCTACAGATAATAATATGCACTACATTGGTTTCCGAATAGGAATATTCTGCATGAACCTTCATGGCTATTGATATGTAGTTTGTACCCATAGGTTATTCATTAAACTGCAGAAAATATAAACAGAATTCTTCTTTCTGAAATGCCTAAGTGCCCCAACAATTTTAGGTTATTCTGGTATTAAGTGTGCTCTTCTGATTTAAAACAGTTAGGTGTGCTTTTTGCTGGAGAGTACCTGAAACAATCAGCTTCAATATTGATAGGATTTGCATTGATGTAGAGCACACCTTTTTCATGTGGTCAACATGGATCTGATCTTAGTGGGAGAGATTTGAAGAAATAAAAAGGAACATGTTTCCTCAAACATTTTATATTCTGGCTCTGTCTACAGACCTATTACTTACATAGTAGAATAGCTCTGTTAATTCTTTCAAGATTAAAGGACAATTGTGGGTCTGAATCATCCCTACTTCAACTTCAGACTTTAGAATGGTGCTTTCTTGATTTGATAGTCTACTCCACAGCATTCAAAGGCACTATTTTGCCTCAAAGGAATGTTTATATTTTTAAATAAATCTTCCCCAGCAAGTGTTTTATTGTGCCAGGAAAAGGTGGAACACTGATTTACAATCACTTAATGTAAACTCTTCCCTACAAAAAATTATAAGACTTTTATTGAACTCTGGACACACAATGCAGGTAAGGTACCTCATGATTTTGAACCATCCACAGGCAAACTCACTTTCCTTCTCCCAACTGTCACCCACCCACATTCTATCCTCCCCAAATGTCCCCTTTTATAACGCAAAGCCATTTTAACACATCCCTCTCCCCTCAAACAATCAACACTACTGAGATGAGACCCCAAATATTTACATATTAACAGGTAAAATCTCTCATCCACATAGGTGGATGGCCTATTTTGAAGCTGCACCTGAGTTACCGACAATGCCCCGTCATTTGTTCAGGAACATGTTTTCCTTTGACCTCCACTTCATTTCTTTTAGTTTCATTTGAAAATTCCTCTACCTCTCTCGAGCTGTCCTCTGTTGGCATTCCTTCTATAGCACCAAATGCCCCGTAGATCATATCTCGCCACCTTCCACAATATCCACTCAATTCCTTAAGGCTGCAACGTTTTTGAGACCCAAAAACATCTCCGCTTGATATTGAACCTGGGGTTCCGTATGAATACACAAACCCCTAATTCCCATTATTGGCACTTCACTTTGTGATCTCGATTGAACCTCTGCTTGAACTTTTCTAGACTCTCCATAATAGCACCTATTATTTATTACCTTTCTACCAGTACATAATTTGCTAAACCTACCCAACTAGGACAAAGTGTCATTCCAATGTCCCTTCCATTCAATGATCCAAATGAAGACAGCCCTGTCACAGAATGGGGAGTGGAATAATATGTCCAAATCATGTGTCTAACCACATCCCTTAAAGAGATCTTTGCTTTAAGAGCTTATTTAACTCCCTCCCTTTTCAAACACTTAGCTCTCTCTACCAATAAATTAGCCCTATGAAGATAGAGGGATGCATGAAGGTGCTTAATGGCTAAATCACTCAGGAAATTCCTCATCCTTTCCAAAATAAACTATACCCCATTCTCAGTTACTAATTCAAAAGTAATACTCTCTCTATGGAATGCTTCTTCTAAGAATTTGATCATCTCAAAAGGTAGAGGATTTTGCCTCTGCCTGCTATTCAATCCATTTAGAGTGGCAATCCAAAACATGAAAAATAAATCTCATGCCCCACACCAGACCCTGAATTGAACTCATAACATCCACGGCCATTTTGGTTCTAGTCTCTGTGTGAATCTGATCCGGAAATAGCAGATCTACTGTGGCAATCTTTGATGTGCTACTATTGGCACATTCCTGACAGTCTGTAATAATCAAATAATCTTCAACATTCATTCCTGGAAACCAAAGGCCTGTCTTAGTTTCCATTTGGTTAAACTGCTCCCTAAATGTCTCTCATGTTCCAAATGAATAATTGTTCCCATAACACTGTAGGAGCTATTATCTTACATTTCCTTCACAATGGTTCCCCAATCATGCACAGCTCATCCATTATGTCATACCAGGGCCTGCACTCCTCAGCCACCCACTAACTGTCAATTCTCAGATGTATTTAAGTATATAACCCCCAAACCGAGCCTACTCCCACTCCTCCTCAGATACAGATTCTGTTCTTACGCTGGTCACTATTACCTCTTCTTCCTAAATATCACACCTGTTTATGCCACAAGGTATTGGAAGTCAGGACAAACAGTCAGCTTCAACATTCTTGATCTCAGGCATGCATATAATAAACTGAGTGTAGAACTAAAAGCCACCTTGATATTTGTGTAGAACCATTTATACAGCCATTACAAGAGAAGATCTGTGTCCATGGTTTATGATCTGACCAAACAATAAACCTATTACCCACAAAGAAAACATTTGAAATTTTGAATCACCCACGACACTGCAAAACCTCTATCTCAATTACAGAATACTTTTCCTCAGACCTTTTAGAGACCTAGATGCTAAATCTATTATGCATTCTTCTTGTGATTGAAACATTTGGGGAAAGGTTGCTCCTAACGCTAATCCACTAGCATCTACTATAAGAATGGTGTGATAATTCACTCTGAAGTTGCCAATAGTAGGGGCATTAATGATATCATCCTTTAAAATTGGAAACACCTGATCACAATTATCTGACCAACTAAATCCCACCGTTTTCTTCAGTAGCACTGTAAGGAGTTTAGACTTTATAGAAAAATCTTTTAAACATTCATGAAGATATCCTGCTAAGCCCAGGAACCAGCATAGCTGATCTTTATCCGCTGTTGAGGAAGCTACAGAAATGTCATCAACCAAACATT
Organism: Ambystoma mexicanum; assembly: GCF_040938575.1. Lineage (NCBI taxonomy): Eukaryota > Metazoa > Chordata > Amphibia > Caudata > Ambystomatidae > Ambystoma > Ambystoma mexicanum. The sequence continues at coordinate 175,503,027 of NC_090924.1, read as the reverse complement.
TCTGGGGCCGTACTGCTTCCGTTGTAATTTTATGCAATAGGCATTCATCTTCCTTCACTCCTAATTTACACTTCTCCAGCATTGGATCTTTCATAGATTCAGATGCTTGAATATTTCCTGTCGTCAGACCGGTTCTCCTCTGTGATGTAAATAATTATTAACATTTTTGAATATATACATTATTGCCATAGAATATGAATAAACATTGCTCGTTATGGTCTATGAGCCATTCACTTGTGTAGTCCCTCCACCTCATTTTGGTCCTTTATGAGCCCAACCAATGAGGTGGCAGGGCTTAAGCTCCGCCCCAGTCATCCATCTCCAGATTTTTCACTGCAGTCTAACAGACAGAGGGAATCCTCCAGCTCTCTGAGCTTTCAACATTTTCTCTCTTTTTTAGATAGGTTATATTCTTTAAAAGTGTTCTATTTTATTCCTCTATTCAGGGGCTATCTACTCTGGTTTTTTGGGCTCAGAAAATGTATTTTCTCACCCTAAATTCAAGTGAAATTCACCTCAAGCATGGCTGAACTTCAAACTGCCAAGAAGCCTTCCCTATTCAGGGACTGCACAAGGTGCATGAAGAAACTTGTCTACATCAAGGATCCACATGAACAATGCATCTACTGCCTTTATCCTCATGATATCAATAAATGTGACATTTGCAGGACTTTCTCAATAAAAACCCTGCAAGACAGACACAGAAGACTTCTTTTGCATTTAGAAGCCAAAGGTCTGTCTTCATACGAGGAATCTGTCAAAACAGCTCCTTTACATTACAGCAAACCATCTGAGAGGCAAACTTCTAAGAGAAGGACCTCTTCAGTGGAAAGGAGCACATCTCCCTCTCATAAAAAGAAGAAGAATTGAACTTCTTCCACACCTAGTTGGACTCTGGAGACCACAAGATATGGCATACGGAGGAAAAAAACACCTCCATAAGTAAGGAGGTGTTTTGAAAAAAACGGGGGTGGGCTTGCAGTCGTCCACCTAGAAGCCGCCTACGAGCGGCAATAAGGATAAAGGCCCATCGACGACCAAGCATTGATGGAACCCTTATCGTCCATGACGACGACACTTCAAACCTCATCATCGACAACCAAATCCTCATCGTCGAAATCAGCATCCACAAAACAATCGCCAAAGAAGGAATCCAATCACTCGTCCCCGAAGCTCTCGTCCACAAAGCTCTCGTCGACGGATAAAGACCGTCAACCATCTTCAAAATCATCATCCACTAAGCTGCCGCCATCGACAAGACCACAAACTTCTCCATCTACGGAGAAAACACTCATAGCGAATGGGACGATTACATTGTTGAGAAACCTAGAAAGAAAGAATCTCAAGGTGACTCTTCACCACCGGACGATTTAGTTTTATTTCATAAAATTATCGGCAAAGCCGCAGACTTATTCAAATTACAAGCCACATCGGAAGAGAAAAAGTTGGTGCTTTATGAGCACGGGGACAAACGTAGAAGAATGGTCACTACCATTCCTCTTATCAATACCATATGGGAATCTGCGTCTAAGGTACTGGCCACACCATTATCCACTACTGCTCTGGTTTCAAGACCTGAAAAGAAATACAAAGCTCCTGATATAGCACCGCTTTGACTAAGTGGACATACTAGGCCAGATTCTGTCATCACTGTGACAGCCAGGAAAAAGTTAGCCAATCCTTCATCACCATTATCAGCCCCTCCAGACAAGGAAGGTCGTAAGTTAGAGGCCATGGGCAGAAAGGTATCCTCCTCAGCATCTCTAACCATCAGAGAGGGCAACGCACTAGCCATGACAGCTAAGTTTGACTGTAAACTTTGGCTTTGTATGTCTGAACTGGTCAAAAAATGTACCAACGGATCTTCAGGAAGAAGCCAGATCAATCATAGAAGACGGGGAAGCTACCTCAGATCATATGATTGACACAGCAGTTTTTGTGGCTGAATCAGGATTCAGAAACATGGCCCACAGTGCTGTACTGAGGAAACAGGCCTAGATGAAAGCTATGAATTTCAGACCAGAGGTCCAAGCACAAATATTGGACATGCCATTTGATGGACAAAACTTAGTTGGTAAAAAGGTCGATGACCACCTGAAAGGGATAAAGATGGACACAGCTCAAGCCATCAGTTCCCTCAAGGACAAGGACCGTACACCTTTTTGTCCTTTTTGAGGCTCATCCTGAAAATACAAAGGATTTAATCATTGCTCCTATGGCAAAAAGACACAGGTAAATACATTCCAGGACAGCAGGTACCACCAATCCTCTAGCAGGTACTAAGGCTTGGCTCCACCCAGGGCAAAGCCCAGAGCAAACAAAATTGACAAATTATGTCTTCCCCCTCAATGTCACACCCCAGTGGGGGGAAGAGTAAGCCGATTTTTTCAACATTGGCAAACTATAACATCGGGCAAGTGGGTGTTGCAGGTGATCCGTGAGGGTCAGACCATAGAATTTCTAGATCAATGTCCATCCCTTGCTCCCACCCCTCACAAGGTAGATCTGTTAAAGCACATCATGTCCGAAATTCACAAATTGCTGCAAAAAGCAGCGATAGAACCTGTCCCATATCAGTAGAGGGGAAGAGGTTTCTACTCGCGTTTCTTTCTGATCAAGAAGAAAAACGATCAGTGTAGACCCATTCTGGATCTGAGAGCACTCAACAAATACATCAAGCGCATCAAATTCAAGATGATATCCTTGCAAAGCAGCCTTGCAAGGATCAGTGAGTTGGAAGCTTTGTCATCAGAGCCTCCTTTTACCTTGTTTCATAAGGATTGTGTCATTTTGAGAACACACACTAAATTCCTTCCCAAGGTCTTGTCAGAAATGACACTCACAGAGCGCATTGTCCTACCAACTTTCTTCCAGAATCATACCTCTCAGGCAGAAAGAACTTTACATTTGAATTTTTATTTACAGAGAACTAAGGAGCTCCGCTCCTCCAACAGGTTGTTCATTGCTTTTTTTGGCCGCACTAAAGGCCAACATATCTCCAAGCAAAGTCTGGCATGTTGGGTCTCTCAATGTATCACCCACTGTCACCAAGCGAAAGGCGACCCCCTCACCATGCCTCCTTTGGCTCACTCTACCGTAGGGAGAGCAGCTTCAGTAGCGTTTCACGCAGGGGTAGCTTTGAAAGACATATGCAGAGCCGCTACCTTGAGCACTCTGCACACGTTTGCCAAGCATTACTGCCTGACAGAAGAAACCAACAAATAATCGCAGTTGGCCAGGCAGTTCTTCGCCACCTTTTTACATAAGGTAGGATCAGCCTTCTCTCCCGCATTTCCCTAAGTATGTAACCTTTGTGTTGCTGCATGGTAAAGGCTCCCAGAATTATTTTCTGCATATCTATTGTATATATGATGGCTGCATGTTCTTAACTGCTTGGTATTCTATTCAAGCATCTGAATCTATGAAAGATCCAATGCTGGAGAAGTCGTAGTTACTGACCTGTAACTGTGTTTCTCCAGCTTTGGTATCTTTCATAGATTCACATGCACCCACCAGCCTCCCGGAGAGGCTGCTTCCACGCTCAGCATCCATCATACTGTAGTCTCTATGACTGAAAATCTCAAGATGGCTGACTGGGGTGGAGCTTAAGCCCTGCCATCTCATTGTTTGGGGCCATAAAGGACCAAAATGAGTTGGAGGGACTACACAAGTGAATGGCTCATAGAGCATAAGAGCAATCTACATTCATATTCTATGGAAATAATGTATATATTAAACATTTTTATTTATTATTTAAATCACAGAGCATTCCCGGTCTGATGACGGGGAATATTCAAGCATGTGAATCTATGAAAGATACCAGTGCAGGAGCAGTACAGCTACAGGTAAGTAACTAAGACTTATCTCTTTGAATTGTGAGGCCAGCCACCTTTAATCAATCTCGTACTTGTCTTAGAGCCTGATCATGATCATATCATACTCTGTTTCCCCATGCACAAGAACCTTGTAATGGAAAATTACAGTTTATGGTAAACCTTCTATAATCCTTTCCATAATCCTTTGGAACTCTGCCACTTCTGTGGCAAGGGTAAAAAGTATGTAGCACAATTGTAACAAATGGTGTAATGAATGACTTTCGATGTTGGTAATGTTCTGAGAGCTTCACTTGATGATATGCTGATAATAGGTCAATCACACTAAATAATGTTGCCCACCCCAGTTTAGATAAAGTGTCAGTAATGTTTGGTAATGTGGTAATGGATACCTTCCAAACCTATATACTCTTATTAAGGTCTCTAGGATTGAAACAAGCACACACTTTGCCATTCACCTTCAATACTAAAACTATTGGAGGAAGCCATTCAGAGCTCTCAGCGCCCTTGATAACGCTTCTTTAAAACAGGATGTGCATTTCCTGTTTTTGTTGTCATGCATGGTGTGCTATTGGAGGAAGCCATTTAGAGCTATCAACGCCCTTGATAACACTTCTTTAAAACAGGATGTGCATTTCCTGTTTTTGTTGTCATGCATGTTGTGCGGTATTGTGCAAAATTTAAATACAACCAGAATAGCACAATCATTTAACTTAATTTCATGTTCAATGCCTTTTAATGCTGCCAGATTGTCATTTAATACTTCCGACTACTCTTAGCACACTGTAGAACTGCCTACAATGCATGTGGCGTTCTCCAACAATGGCCAATGGTGACATGGTGACATGGCGTACAGCCACACTCTGTGAACACTGTTTAATTTTCTTTCCCGTGCCTGCTGGGCCTAGAGACCCAAGCTACTCCTCACTGATGAGCCCCAACAAGGGCGAAACATGTTTGGGGATGCTTGTGGTCTCGTGCAGAAGGGATGTGATCCAGCAGTTCGGGCTGGACTGCCCCTTTTGGGGTGGGGCCAAGCCTGATTTGCATATGGTCTTTCCCCTTCTGTAATGGCTTGGCAGGCGAAGAACGATGGTCTGGAGGGTTGCCCCGAGCAATGCCAGTGGTTAAGATTCAGTCTAAACCTTCCAGCCATCACCTCTTTGTTTTTGCTTTGTCACCCCGAGTGGGACGGGTATGCCCAAACGTGGGTCCCGTGCCTGCTGGGCCTAGAGACCCAAGCTACTCCTCACTGATGAGCCCCAACAAGGGCGAAACATGTTTGGGGATGCTTGTGGTCTCGTGCAGAAGGGATGTGACCTAGCAGTTCGGGCTGGACTGCCCCTTTTGGGGTGGGGCCAAGCCTGATTTGCATATGGTCTTTCCCCTTCTGTAATGGCTTGGCAGGCGAAGAACGATGGTCTGGAGGGTTGCCCCGAGCAATGCCAGTGGTTAAGATTCAGTCTAAACCTTCCAGCCATCACCTCTTTGTTTTTGCTTTGTCTCCCCGAGTGGGACAGGTATGCCCAGACGTGGGTCCCGTGCCTGCTGGGCCTAGAGACCCAAGCTACTCCTCACTGATGAGCCCCAACAAGGGCGAAACATGTTTGGGGATGCTTGTGGTCTCGTGCAGAAGGGATGTGACCTAGCAGTTCGGGCTGGACTGCCCCTTTTGGGGTGGGGCCAAGCCTGATTTGCATATGGTCTTTCCCCTTCTGTAATGGCTTGGCAGGCGAAGAACGATGGTCTGGAGGGTTGCCCCGAGCAATGCCAGTGGTTAAGATTCAGTCTAAACCTTCCAGCCATCACCTCTTTGTTTTTGCTTTGTCACCCCGAGTGGGGCGGGTATGCCCAGACGTGGGTCCCGTGCCTGCTGGGCCTAGAGACCCAAGCTACTCCTCACTGATGAGCCCCAACAAGGGCGAAACATGTTTGGGGATGCTTGTGGTCTCGTGCAGAAGGGATGTGACCTAGCAGTTCGGGCTGGACTGCCCCTTTTGGGGTGGGGCCAAGCCTGATTTGCATATGGTCTTTCCCCTTCTGTAATGGCTTGGCAGGCGAAGAACGATGGTCTGGAGGGTTGCCCCGAACAATGCCAGTGGTTAAGATTCAGTCTAAACCTTCCAGCCATCACCTCTTTGTTTTTGCTAATTTTCTTTCCTCAGCAGTCTGGGCCACTGTGTCGGCTGCAGGTGCTCCTTCACCATCAAACAGCTCATTTGCTGCTGTTACCAGTTGCAGGCCATCTGTGCCACCTTTTCTCCTGCAGAGGAGGTGTTACTGCCCGAGTCATCATAAATACAGGGCATTTTTTTAGGGGTGAGAAATGTTTCTATTCGGTCAATCCCATCTGCATCCCGACATTGCCAGTATTGTGCTCCACATACGCAACAAAGGTAAGGTACCTCTTTATTTTGAACAATCCACAGGCAAACTCACTTTCCTTCTCCCAAACGCCACCTACCCATGTTCTTATCACCCTGCATTCGCGTCCTAGAACCCTGACTCCTCAAACTCTTTTACAAAATCAGCAAGTATTTTCACCCATCACAAAACAAATCACACACTAATTTATGGCTGATTAAAATCTGCCTAAAAATAATTCTACAACGATTTCTACAAAAGCATCAAGTATTTTGTTTCACCACAAAATGATGTCAAACTCAGTTACAGCCACTAATGGTAATGACATGCCAGGCATTCTGGGATATCATTCTCCTCACTCTAACAAGAAATGACATGCCTGTTAATGTCATGCAAGGTTATGTGAGCTATCCTATTTCAATTGACTACCCCTCACTCGACAAAATCCTACTTTAGTTTTTTTCTCAAGCAAATACATTTAATGTTCTACCTTCCCCTTTACTAACTCTTCGATTAATGCTGTACCTCTCCCTTAATGAAATCCAAATGTAATAGTCTATATCCCTCAAGTAAACCGTATTAATGTTCTACCTCTCCCTTAACTGATCTCTATACCCTCTAATTGCTATGCAACCTCTGGCCTCTTTATTTGCATGCACAACACTGATCCGGAAACAAAGCAATGCATTTCCTATTCATAGAATGTTTGTCCAACCAACATAAACACTCTACCCGAACAGCAGAAAAAAACTATTTGTGAAAGCCTGTTTCCAGCAATAGGGCCAAAAGGAGGGTGATTTTGTATGTGTCCAAATATATTTGCAGATTGTTACTCTTCCTAGCAGCAATTTTAACTTCTTGTGTTAGGGGACCACGAGCCAATGTTGTGAAAAGGTGTGGGAGGTTTTTTTGGACATCTTGCCTTTATGCAGTATTTATTTTCTTCTTTTATGTGCGTGATTGGATATATGCCGTTTTCTTTAGCAGAATGGCAAGCTCACAGGTTAAATGATCACCTCTGATACTGGGCAAACATTAACTTTGCAAGTTTAAATCCATTCAAGTTTCATAAATGAAACATCTTTGAACTGGGTGATAATAAAAGTGAATACAGGTTAGTGCTACCGTGCTTTTAAGTGCCTGGAATCTATAATTTGGTGCTATATGGAACCTGGCTGCTATGATTTATAATGCGCAAACTCAAATGATGTTTGCTCTCAGCAAAATGTTGTTAGTGTCTTCTGTCATTTCCAGCACACAGAGAAATTCAAAGATCCGAGTCTTAAAGACATAAAAAACCCTCTATCATACATTCTTGCAACAGGTTTCTTTAAGACAATTTAGATTCTGTGTTGTCTTTTGATGTTATATGGCTGCAATACTGTTCTCAAAATATAAGAAAATCACTACTTGCAAAAATAAATGTAAAGTTTGACCACGATTTGATTTCTGTGCACATTCCACTATTAAGCTGATATCAAACACATGGGGGCCATTAGGAGTATGCGGCTACAAAATTAATGTGCTGGGAATTGCATTTACCAGAATGTTTCCAGTCCAGCATGCTCCGAGTTTGCCGGTGGGGTCGCCTGAGTTACCTCCAGCCAAGATCTGGAGGTAAATCAGGCCCCCACCAGCAAAAACAGACAGTGTTACCAGCAGCGGTATTACCGGTGTGGGTAATACCAAAAATCCCCTATGGAGTCCTAAATGGGGATTTACCGTTTTTCCCGCCACCTGCAATATGCTGGCAATTCTGGTTTATGAGGCAGCGGTAATGGTAATGCCAGCAAACTCCTAATGACCTCAATGTGAATAGATTTCCATTATATTCCTGTGAAGAAGAAGACATTTTTAAGATTACATAATACAAAAGTTTGTATTTTTACCCTATTGGAATGTGGGTGTAGTGCCACTGCATTGCTTTTCGGAAAAAAACTGCTTTGAATCAGAAAGAATGATATAATTTACACATGCTTTTAACATTTAATTTTCAATAAATCACCGAAGAAGGGGTGATAAAAGTCTATGAGCCATGACAAACTCTATAAATGGGCCATGGTATTTATATATTTATTATTATTATTGTTTTTAAATCCGATATGGGAAAGAATTGAAACCCAACCAACACTGAGATGAGATAAGGAAGCGATGCAGACTGTCTGTACTTTTACCTTTTTTACATATGTCTTAATCTATTTCATCTTGATTAAGATTAAGCAAAAAAGCCTAATTAATTTGATATTATTATAACTGTTTCATGCTAATTTGTTTCTACTTTAATAAACTGATGCAATGTATGTTACTTAACCTAGTACTGCACATTAGGCATGCATGCATTTATAATACCCCATAACGGTGCTACCTGTCAATTGACATGTTTTGACGCTTTATTGTTTTTTTTTAAACACATACTCAATAAAATATTGTAAACATAGTAATACAATACTAGCCAAGTAGAATCAAATGTATCTTTAAGGGAACATATCATGTCTTCAGCAACAACTCCATACCACTCCAATTCAAAAATTATCTCAGTCCTATACCGACCAACAAAGGGGATGCTTATACTGCAGACATCTGGGGGTAGTGTTAGTTATGATACGCCCCACAGCACCACACCTGGTGTAGTAGGTTTAGCTGACATAAAACAAATAAAAATAGATTGTAAAGAAAGTAAACCAAAAAGGACTAGCCTAGTAGTTGTACAGCATTTCTGGATGTCTGGTGAATGTGAAAGTCATATAACAGGCATCCTAGCAAAAATATTGGACTGATCCCCACTGGCTAAGCCTTTAGTGACACTACTTGTGAATAAAGCTCATCCTGTGTAAAATATGTCTACGCACTGACAAAGAAATCAATGAATGCGGTGCATTAATTGATCATAGGCCATGCCAATGGCAGGAAAGGTGAAGTGGGTGGCAGCAGGGCTTTATGTTCATCATGGCTAACCATGGCAGAGCCCCAGAAGTCTCTGAAAAATGTCAACGAGACGGGTCGCTGCCAGGGTTCCGTTATGTCTCCTGGCAGCCACAGTCAAAGAGGATGCTAGAGGCCAAGTCTTTTTTTCTAAAGCCTAAAGCTCTTTCTCATGTGCGAGAGCTTCAGGCTTTAGTAGAAAAAATAGTTTCTTTCAAAATTGTGGCACAGGCATCATTGCTTACCGGTGGTTGGCACCACAAGTATGGAAGAAAAGGCAAGACTTCTAGACATCAAGGACATTTTTAAGCCTTTGAAGCTGTTTGGGATATTTCTTCTCTGTGAAAGATAGTGAGCTAAAGACTCTGGGTAAGTCTCTCGCAACCAGGACTAATGTCTGGCAGAGGGACTCTCAGGACCCCCCCTTGTTAATTTGCACACGTATGAGAGCCTTAACAGTTTCAGAAAAAAAGGCTGTGACCTCACCTTTTTATTCCTAATGGTGGCACTGGCCGCCGCCAGTCACCACTTTTACTACGAGATGCAGAAGAGATTAAAGGGATGCAGGGTTCATTACACCATGCCTGAAAAGGGCTTCAAGGTGGGGGCCGTCTGCAGGCCGTAAGGGCACACCCACTTGCAAGCCATGCCCCCTCAGAAGCCAAGCTCAATTTCCTTCCCACTGAAGGTGCTGGGTGGCAGGAATACATTGTTGTGGCGATTGTGTAGTGCTCACTTTGAAATACAGACTTTCAACTAACAGGGGACCCTCTGATGGCGCTTACCATCTCTCATATCTTCTCCAATTGCTACTATCTCCTACCCTCCCTCTCTCACAAAGTCTGTAAGAAGAAAGCACAAAAAGACATGCTGAGTATCAATCCTGGCCTACCCATCGCAGACACCTATGCCAGCACAACTTTCAGACAGGTCTTCACCGATATCCTCTTCTTTGTCCCCTACCAGGATCTAGGGATGTGTCATCTCATTTGTACTCTCCTCTCTTTCACATCCTCTCCCATTAATGGTGGCACCAAGCGGGCACTCCTCTTGGCAGGCTTCTCATCATCACGCTGTATCATTAATGTTTACCACACTGGCACTATCGTGGTTCAGGGACCTCAAACCAACCTCCTTCTCTTTGACCTGTGTCTTCCTTACCTCATTAACTTCCTTCCTTCACCTGCCTCCCCAAAAACTAGTTTCTCTGTCCTTCCCCCACCGACTGGTGTACCACGCCCCTGTACTTCTCCTCGGAAAACCTTCAAAGGCGGAGACCTCCTTCACCTGGCCATACTTAACCCCTGCTCAGACAACTAAGACTCTACCAACATCAGCCTGCTTCTTGAAGACATTGACCTCAACATTCTTGCAATTACCGAGATGTGAATCAATGCCAGCTCAGTCACTGTTTTTGACTCCCTTCTCCCAGATGGCTACAAGATCTTTTCCAAGCCATTACCTAACTGTGCTGGTGGTGGGGTTGCCTTAATTTTCCATCAGTGGGATCCTGGCTCCATCATACCCACTCAGTCATACTCTTCCTTTGAGTGGCTGGTAAGCAAGTTGGTCATCTCTCCCTCCTCCTCGCTGACCCTTGCCACTATCTTCAGGCCCAATGGCACTATCACCCTGTTCCTCTCTGAATTGGCTGACTTTGGCTCCTCTCTTCTCACTCCCTCCTCCAAACTCCTTCTCTTGGATGACTTCAATCCATCTGGACTCTATCATAGCATCCACACTCTTCTATTACATGTGCACCTCGCTCTCCTCTCCATTCTCCTGTCTAGTCCAACCCACTCGGGAGGACACACTCGTTATTCCCTCATCCACTCTGGTTTTTCACACCCCCCCCCTCTGATCACACTGCTCTCTTGGTCAGACCACTCCCTTCTCTCTCCCTACCTGGGTCCTCTCGTTCCTCTGGCTGAACCTCCTCCAGCCCTGCCAACCTTGTTCACGAACATCTGTAAAATGAAATGAGTGTCATCTGCTGCCTTCTCCTTCACCTTCACCCCTCCCCATACCCCCCACTCCTGACTCTGCTCTTAGCACCCTCCATCTGGCCATTGCTAACACTCTGGACATTGTTGCCCTAGTCATGATGATCCGCCTGAAACCTGCCTTTAAGCATAATGCCCGGTATGAATCTGAACTTGCAGCCCTAAAACACAAGTGCAGAGCAGCAGAACGAAAATGGCAAACCTCAGGTTCACCCTCTGAGAAACTGACCTGCCACCTGCTCCAAAGGCAATACAGACTCTCCATTCGGGCCATGAAAAGGCAACACATCCAGGCACAGTTATCAGGTGCATCCAACAACATGGCTGAACTCTTTAAAATCTGCAGGAAACTAGCCAGCCCTTCTTCAGGTTCCTACTCTTCCTTCCCAGGCCCTCTGCAACACACTGGCCTCACACTTCTCCACAAAAACTCTGGACATCTTGAACACCCTTGCTACTGTCTTCCATCACCTCCCCCACTCCGTGCCTCCTATGGCCACCTACCCTCCTTCTTCCTTTCTCTTCTCCTTCTCCCCTGTCACACCTGATGAGTTCATCAGCAATGTCTACTCTATGAAGGTCTCCTCAAAACAGGTTTCCCACTGCTCCTCCATAACCATCAAGGACAACATTGGATATCTTGCCCCCCTATTGCAGATTTCAGCAAACACTCTTTTGGTACTGGGTCTTTTCCCTCCTCCCACAAAGCAATCCCTAGTACGCCCCTTCATTTTATCACCCCCTTCCTTGGGAAACTCCTGGAGAAGTTGGGGTTCCCCCAACTTACCTCACACACTGAACTTGTTGGTGGTGCCCACAACCATCAATCTGGATTCTGACCATAAAGAGGCACCACAACTGTTCTTCTGAACACCTGTGAAGAACTGTTTGCTTCTCTTGATTCTAACTCTGCAGTTGTCCTCATTCTACTTGATCTCCCCTCTGCCTTGGACATGGTCATCTCTCCATCCTCATAAAACGGCTCCAGGATACCCTGGGTATCTCAGAGTGGGCACTGGACTTGCTGACCTTCTTAATTGACAATCCGTCCCATGTTATTCTGAGAACCTTCTCCTCTCCTACCTTCTTCTCCACCTGTGGTGTCCCCCAAGGCTCAAACCTCTTCACCTGGCTTTTAAACACTTACCTTGCTCTGCTGGCACTCATCATTCCTTCCTTCTCCCCAAACTTCCAGAGCTAGGCGGATGACACTAAACTCTTCTTCAAATTTCCTGCTCACCCCCTTGCTTCTTCCATCATCCTGGACTGCCTATCTGCTATCCAGTCCTGGTGCAAATCCAATTATCTCTGCCTCAATGCCAGCAAGAATGAGATCCTTCCTATTGGGATCCATGCTCCCTCTTTCTTCCCCTCACTCTGGTAATAATACAGGGTGCCTGGCTAGGTCCTTAAATGCCCAGGAGGGTGAACGTATATTCAAACAAAAAATCAGGATGGGATACCCACACTTTTGAGATTCAGGATAGTTTTAGTTTAATCTCTGAATTTTGGTGATGATACATACAATATATCAATTGTTAGCATAATAACAGATAGACGGACAGTTGTACATTTGATATGTAGGTGTACCACTAGGTACCACGCTCAAGAGTATGGAGGGTGCAAGCCTTCTGATGGTGCAAGATCTCTTGGATACACAGTTAACAAGGGTTTCCAACACGAGTCAATGCAGCCCGGTACCTCAGTTGGTCCATGGGTATTGTCATAGGGAAAAAACACAACAACAGGTGTGCAAGGGGTGGAGTTGTGTCATGGATCGACACTGTAGTGTTTCGGCCACAGGGTACGAAGACTGGACGTAGGTGACTGGGATGGCCTTCTTCAGGATGGAGTGAAGGGATGAAACACTGTCCGTGGGGTATCTGTGGGATTCATTGACAGGTAGTTTAGGAGGCGTGGGATCTGCAGAGTTAATTGATGATTTGCGCAACTTATTAGTGACCACTTAGTGTCAGGACAGATGGCAAGATTAAGCACCAGAGAACAAAGCTTACAGTGAACCGACAAGTGGTGCGGCAGTAAGGGCTTCTGAGAGTCTTCAACCATCCGGGAAGTCAGGTGAAGGCGGTGGCAGAGTGGCCACCTTTGCTGATGGAATTAGTCCAAAGAACCGTATCTGGAACAGATGGCGGTAGCGTCAATCAATGGTGCCTGTAAGAAGATTCAATTCAACACTACAGCTAAGTCAATGCCTAGTCTGGGATACTGAATGGAAACCCTTATTGATATATATTTATGTCCAGTTCATGAGTTCTGGATGACTACCCCTATATAACACCCCTCTCTTAGAATCCCCCTGACCCCACTGAGCCAAGAAGTAGTTCTGTTTTGCAAGTTTAAAAGGTTTATTTCAGAATTTAAACAATATATATATATCACACTTTATAATAAATTAATATCTGATAGTACACTTAGACATATGATGTTGATCAACAATGGGTAATCTGACACTAGCACACTTCTTTATAATCAATGAGGAGTTAGTATAGGATGGATCAAGTAGCAAAAATACTTTTATGATTTCAAGGGAAAAACAATGAGGAATAAAATGCAGTACAGAAATACTTGATATGATTTTAGCAAAAGATAATATAATCACTTTTTCTCTGGCAATTCACCCCCCTCCCCTATGCAATGTAAGAAATGGAAGGAGATGGAAGTAACACACACAGTTCTTAGGAATGCAATCAAATATAATTCAGTTCACCCCAGCAAGCTTAGACCACAGATAGAAGTTTGAAACACAGGCCCAAAATGCTTTTAAAAGGTGATGGCAATGAAGTGAGAAATATGCTGAAAATGGTTTTAATTCCCTTTAGGAGGTTCAGGGGGAGTGGTAGCTACTTGGGATAAGTTCAGGCTCACTTTAGCAATGATTCAGAGATGGTGATTAAGAGGCAAATGAATTTTTAGCAAGGAAAGAAATGACTGCTGATGGTTACACGTGGCTGGATTTTTAACCAAATCGCAAATCGCGGTAAAATTCGCGAGTGCGTGAATCGTGATTACGGAAAAAGTATAAGCAAGTCGGTTCTAGGCGTGTTGAAAAGCTGAGATTCTAAGCTTTCAGAGGAAAGTTAAACCAAGTTCGTAGCCCAAACGGTTCCAGAGATACGGACGATTAAATAAAGGTAGTTTTTCGTATTTAAAGTAAACTCAAAATGACAGGTGACAGCTTTGCAGCTGCAGAATTGACAAGTGATAGTGGTGCAGCTTTCCAAATGACAGGTGACTGTTAGGAGGCAGTTCTACTTAGGTTAATAGATTGAATTATATTACTTTAAGCTAAGAGATTTGGTTTTGCCCCGTCCTAGCTGTACTCACAATATATTTGGAAGGACTGGGTCTCGTCACGGATCTGATCAATCAGGCTAGCGGCACTTCACAGCGATCTGGTCTATGGGTCTGCGGTTCTGGACGGTCTGGTCTGGTCTGGTATGTCCCGATACAGCGATCTCTGCACGGTCTGGTCTGGTCTGGCACTGGTCTGGTCTGTCCGGATACAGCGGCCTCTGCACGGCTCCTGGATCTCTACACTGGTACTGGCAAAAGTTCTTGGCAAGAGATTCAAGCAGCTCGCCCGGCTGTGAGTAGCTTGCAATGATTTGAGGTTGCTGAGGCCTGCTGAGAAGAGTTCTCAGTTTGTGGGTTTAGGCCCTTGCTTTAAGTTCTGAAGTAAAGTTGTGGTCTTTGGAGATTGATGGATTTGAAGTCTGGATCTCTGGATGTGAAGTCGTCGGTCAGCATGCTCCGCAGCAAATGGAATTGAATGTCTCTACCTGTCCCAGCAGTCTCTTTTTATGTGTTTTGAAAATGGGTGTGTGCCAGGGCCTAGCTAAACCTGCCCTTCTCTACTTGTCATTGGCCCAATTCTCCCCTCTACCATGATTGGGGGAAGGAAATGTGAGTCAGAGTGATGCTGTAGGTTTTATGGGTCAGAGGATCCTCCCCTGGTCAGTTTGCCCACAAATCTATATTTGATTCAAATGCATATTGCACGGATACACAGTTGTTTAAAATTACATGCACCCATCACATATCACATGAGGTATACTCTGTTCAAACTCTGCTCTTCCTGGGGGCTTGCATTCAGAAATTGCAACATTTTGCGCTTTTTAACTGGTTTTGCAATATCGGACATTTACCCAAATTTACACACATGTGCGCAAGGAGTATGGACATTAATTGATGAAGTGTCAGATTTTTAACATGCAGACATTTGGAGTGAGACCCTATTTTCTGTAGGTAACCCCCCAGATCATACCACCGGGTCCTAAAACCTCTTAAAATGTGGGCAGAAAAATCACAAGAATTATGGTATCATTTAGATAATTTTGACAAGTCCGCACCATGAGTTATACATCTTTCTTAAAATCATATTCTGGCCAACAGGGGTGTGTCTTCCCAGGTCACATGGTGGAGAAACCAGTTTATCCACTTTCTTTAAGCTCAGCCTGTCCTCAGAGGGGGATGCCCCTCCCCGTTTCTGCCAAGAGGAAGCCACTTTTACGACGCCCCCAATATAACATTTGCCTGAGTCCAGGACAGGCCTTTGTTCAACTCCCTGTAGCTGCTCCACCCCTAATCTAATCAGAGAGGTGACAACTCCTTTTGGCAAGGGGAAGAGTGGCTGAGCAGGTTTTAACTCCTGTGGGGGTAGATGTCAGGCAGAATTCAGTTTCATTAAGCCAGGTTTCAGCTAAAATATCACTTTTTGTTCCCAGTTTAAATCACTTACAATTTTTAAATATACATTAAATAATTACTTCCTTCAAGTCATTTCAGAATATAGTTCTACATTGTATCCACCTCTTAGCAAGTCTTTCCTTGGTCTGGTTTTGTTTCATTTGTTCAGTTTTACACAAAAGTCTGGTGGTTTTAAAACGCCGGCTTTCTGATAGTGGTGAGTACTGGTAAGGGAGGGTAAGTAAGCAAGGGAGATATTGTAATGCAACCATTTTTGGGATTTAAGAAAATGAATTCCCCACAGTTCTGGGTTGCTTTTGGCAATCAGCATTGCCATTCCCAATGGTTTCAGGCTACTGTGTGGGTAGCCCAATGGTGGTTTTAGGCAGTGCCCTCCTGTGCTCACAACATAGGCAAAAATGGGTGGCAGCCTATTCTTCATGCATTTCCCTGTGCATTTTCTGGGAAGTTCTGGCCATCATGATGTTTTCCATGCCAGTAATGCACAGTTTTCCTATTCTGGCGTACATGTGGGCTTTTTGGCCATCTTGGATTTTCTAAGCCCACAGCTCCAAATGTTGCAGCATGATAGCTCAAACGTGGGTCAGGACACCCAGCAAAGACCCCCCACGCGACTGCACTTTGAATTTGAGTCGATGGGGAGTCGGGTGCACAGAAGGTTTTAACCCACGCACTGGTATGTCCGCATAATCTTCTTCCAATTCTGCAAATGGCACAGTTCAGCATCTTTTCCTCCATCCGGTACTGATCGATCGGTTCTCCTCGCCGGTCCTGATGGGAATATTGGGCGGTACCCCGGGCCCCTTGGGTCTCTGGTCCCAGTCTCCGGATCGTCCTCCTTGGCCAGTCTCCAGGTTTTCTTTCTCCTAGGACGACAAAGGAAAAGCGGCAATATCTATTCATGGACATTTCTCCCCCACCATTGATATAGTGGGGTGGCATATATATTTTAGAACTCAACAGATATGAACATGCACATTTTTTTAAATTAAGCGACAGGAACACATAAACTTGAGAAACACAGAATTTGATAGGCTATATGTACGATATTTTAGGGTTGGAATTGAATTACTCTGGAGCGGTACCCTCTGGGATTACAGAGGACTCCTCCAGTTGCTTCAAAGTGTGCCTGGGATGGCAACACTTCAACTGGTTTATGTGGACCCACTTGTCTTCCCCCTCTGCCAAACCGCCTTTGGGGATGCGGATCTTGTAGGCCACAAGGGAGATATTGTCCATAACCTCAAAGGGTCCCTTCCATGTAGGCAAAAATTTGCGCTGTCTTGCCTGGTTTCTTTGGAAGTTGTATAAATAGACCCGGTCCCCCACCTGATATTCCTTTCTGGAAGTTTTCAGGTCATAGTGGGTCTTCATACTCTCAGCTGATTTTTCTAGATTCCGCTGAGCATAGGCAAAAGCATGCTGAAGGTGTTTCCTTAAATTCTCCACATAGTCATGAGTTGTGGAGGCATTTATCAACGTTTGCTCTTGGGTTCTGTAGAGCAAATGCTGAGGAAGCACCATCTTGCGCTCAGTCATCAACTCGAATGGTGACATTTTGGTTGCAGATGAAGGGGTACATCTGATGGCCATTAGGACCAGAGGTAATCGGATATCCCAACTTGGCCCAGAATCTGCCCCAAACGTTTTTAAAATGCTCACAATTGTCCGGTTGTAACGTTCCACTGCTCCAGAAGAAGCTGGCCTATAAGCAATATGTAGCTTTCTTTTGACCCCCAGTATCTCCCCGATCTTTGTCATCACTTCACTGGTGAAGTGGCTACCTCTGTCTGACTCAATCCTTTGAGGTAGACCAAAACGGGAAAAGATGTGGTTAATCATCAGGGCAGCTGCAGTTTCTGCCTTGCAATTTGGGGCTGGGAGACATTCCCCCCACTTGGTAAACAAGCATGTAACAGTCAACATGTACTTGTTTCCTCTAGACGAGCGGATTACAGGGCCTACAAAGTCGATTTGCAAATCTGACCATGGCAGTGTCATCCCCCTCTTTTGGAGGGGTGCACGGTGCGTGAGGGATGATGGCTGAAATTGTGCACACACAAGACACCCCTTCAAGTATTGGTCAAGGTCCTGCCCCATGTGTGGCCAGTATGCAACCTCTCTTAAGATTTCCAGTGTTGTGTGAAACCCCCTATGACCGGCGGTGGCCGCATCATGGGCTTGACTTAACATCAGGCTTCGGAATGAGGTAGGAACCACCCACTGATCGTGGCCAGTTTTGGATTTCCTTACCAGCAAACCGTCTTGGATTCGGAACATTTTTGGACATTTCATCAACACTCTTAAGTCCTCTTTCCCAATGTAATCGGTATCCGTCAGGGGAAAGTTCTCAGGGTCCTCAAGGTGTTGGTAAAACTTACCAATAATTGGATCCCCCTTCTGAGCTGTAATCAAATCAGCATCAGGGGTCTCCTTGCTCCATTGGGCAGTTGAAAGATCATTGTGAGCATTTGTCTGGGACCTAGTGATAGCAGTGACCTGGATTTCCCCCAACAGGGACTCTATTTCGATTAGATCCCCTTGGATGGCCCCGGTTTTGGCCAGCTGATCAGCTAAGTCATTTCCAGTTTTGTCTGGTCCCTCTACTTTGGAATGACCCTTGATCTTTTTCCAGTAGATGGTCATCCCATTCGATGTGACCAGATGATCAATGTTTTGGATTAACTTCCCGTGTTTCAAGGGTTTGTTATTAGCACATAACATGCCTCTGGTTTTCCAATTAACCAGGTGCTCCACGAACCCGTTCCGTACATAATCCGAATCAGTGATTATGACCAGTTCGTGGAGTTGATGTTGGACAGCAGTGAGGATTGCCTGATGCACAGCCATCAATTCTGCCACCTGACTACTTCGGGGACCAATTTTGTATCCAGCGGAGGGTTCTGGTCACTCATTCACCCAGGCATTCCCTACGCCGGCCACCAGATCTTTCTCCCCGTTGTTGTCAACCTGGTACGAGCATCCATCCACATAGACAGTGGGCATTCCCTCACACTTGTCATCTTCAAAGACTTTGTGTGGGGAATTAAGGTATGCCTCTGTGTTATCCTTGATTTTTAGACTTTCGTCCTCGAGACAGTTTTCTCTGGCACAATCATGCAAGTCAGCCAGACCTTGCGCGAGGGGACTCTTCTTGTTTTGAGAAAAAGAGGATAAGAAGGGCACTACATGTTGTAGTTCACAGTTTGTCCTTTAGAAATCATAGATATGATAATTAGTAGTTTGTATGGTTTATTTTCGCCTGGAGCTGCCAATCTCAAAAGAGGTCCTGTAGCACTAGGACCAAAATGGTCAAAAAAACTTCCAAGAAACAAAGTGTATCCACTAAGTTAAGAAAGGCGCATCTCAGTTTGCCCCAATTTGGTTGCTAATATTCAGTCACTGATTTATGATATAGAAGTAATAGAGTTCCAATAAATTCTTTTGGCAGGAATTGTTTAATTCACATTCCTATATCGTTTGCCGCCAATGGAAGTTTAATTTTTATACATCACACAATGAGTTCTCATCTCAAATTGCCCATAATACTTTGGTGCCAATGCATTTCGGATACAATCCTTCTTCAGGGCGGTATTATAGCAAAAAGCATAAAAATTAGTTTAACTAGTAACAGTATATGTATATGCAAATATAGTAATTATAACAAATATAACAATTATTGCAGACATTTGTAGAGAGTTATTTCGAAAATCACATACCCATCCACGAGTCATGTTCATTTGGAGAGGAAATAAGCAAAAATAAAACAAAACGGTATGTCAATTAGTTGACTAAAGTAGAAAGACATTCTATCATTTTCTTTTAGCTCTATATATTTGTCATACCTCGGTCAAGCCGATCTCTGGACTCGAGTCGTTGTACGTATGCACAATCAGATCTATAAGCAAATTAAACAACAATTTTGAGTCATCCTCAATCTCTTTCGTGGGTATGTTAATCCTAATCGGTACTGCTGTACTTACTCAGCTCCTGCCGTGCACAACGTGTAGCTGCAGACTGAGCCGCTTGGAACGCGCTCGTGTAAGTTTACCTTTCGTTTTAAAGGTCACCATGGAGACGGTACGAGGCGTCGTGGACCGACCTGGTGCACGTACGCCTCGCGCCCCACCCCCGAGTGTTAGCCCGGGGGCGGGGATGTCTCCATGGTGACCAGCACTCTGTGAGACAGTGCAAGTAGTTAACTGTCTACAGCGTCAATTGGCGCCGTAGCTGTAGTAATTGGAAAATTAGCAGCGTGTGTCAAATTTTTTAAATTTTTTTTGTCGTAGTAGTGTTTATATGCAAGACATAAGGTCCGCATTAACAATTGAACATATGGAAGAGATAAACAGTCTAGAGCATTTTCGCTCCCGAACCTATTTACTGTCGCTACTAAGTCATTAGAGCAATTTGGGGCAAAATAAACAGCGCAATAATACAACTAGGAAATAAATTGTGACAAAAGGATAGCAGATATATGACAGATATTTACATGGCAGGTGTAAATCTTCTTTAGATAAAAATCGAAGAGTAAAGAAATAATTAAGTTGACCAAAATGCTTTTACAAAAAGCACATAAAGTTTATTTCTTCATTGAGCCCCTTTGGAGAAAGGGAGCTCAGCCGGTCTATCCAAAAGGATTCTCTTTGGTCCATCCTTTTTTGGAAATTCTCGTGGATGTCTCTTTTTGAAACCACCTCTAGGATGACAAAACGGATTTGGACCAAGTTGTGTTTCTTTTCATCCCAATGTCTTGACACTGCTGAGTTAGGATTATGGTTTCTTATGCATGATCTGTGTTCATTCCACCTAATTTTTGCTACTCGCAATGTCTGACCCACATAGTACAGTCCACACGGACATTTGATAGCATAAATCACGTTGGTTGAATCACATGTAGCAAAATTTCTCAGTCTGATTGTCTCTCCTGTGTGTGAATGTTTTATTGTCTCTCCTCTCATCACATAGCTGCAATTACTACACCTTAAACACGGAAACGTCCCAATTCTTTCTGTAAGCTTCTTTTTAGGTGCTGGTTTAGTTTGAACCAGTCTATCTTTTAGGTTTTGACTCCGTTGGTAAGCAAATGTGGGTACTTCCTTAAATAGATGTTCAACTCTCTGATCACATAATAAAGTATTCCAATGTTTTTGAATAATGCACTTAATGCGATTACTTTGTCGTGAGTATCTAGACACAAACACTAATGGTGGAGCTGATTCCTGTCTGGTTTTTGTCTTCAATAGCTCTTCTCTGTTTTGTGTAGCTACTCGTGATTCTGCTGTGTTTATTTCCTCTTCTGTATATCCTCTTTCCAGGAACTTTTTCCCCATCTCACGGATAGCTAGCTTGTAGTCTTCTTGGTCACTTACCAATCTTTTCACCCTGAGCATCTGGCTGTATGGAAGATTTTTTATGAGGCTCGGTTGATGGAAGCTGAGACGTTGTAATAGATTGTTACGATCCGTGGGTTTTCGAAAAATGGTAGTCTGATATCCTGTGTCAGTAATCTTAATGTCTACATCCAAGAAGTGTATGCTGGTTTGGGAGTGTTCTTGAGTGAATTGGATACGAGCATCTATGCTGTTCAAATGTGCGAAGAACTTTAGGTATTCCTCTTCCGTATCTTTCCATATTCCGAATATATCGTCAATGTACCTGATCCAGAGACTTAATTTCAGGAACCAATGTTCATTCTGTAGTATATGTTCGGATTCAAATTTATGCATGAATGAATTAGCATAAGAGGGGGCCATGGTGGCTCCCATGGCTGTCCCAGCCACTTGGAGATAGTACTCATTCTTATATCGAAAGTATGAGTTGTTACTAATAAACTCCAGAAGAACCATTATAAATTCTTTCTGAGCCGGTATCTCTTCAGCATTGAGTAGCATCCATTCTACCGCTTCACCCCCTAAATCGTGCGGGATCGATGTGTAGAGACTTTTAACATCGATAGTAAAGCATATGTTGTTGCAATTGAATACAGTTTCGTTCAAGAGTTGTAAAAAATGTGTCGAGTCCTTGATATATGTACTGGTTTTTTGAATCAGTGGTTGTAAGAAGTAATCCACATATTTCCCTAAGGGTTCCAGTATGCTGTTAATCCCTGCTACGATTGGTCTTCCAGGGGGTTTGATGAGATCTTTGTGTATCTTAGGAAGGGTATAAAAGTGTGGTATCTTAGGGTGTGTATTAATCAAAAATTTCTTTGTGTGGTGATTAATCCACTCCAATTCCTCCGCCTTGTCCAACAAAGTCTTCAAATTCTCTTTAATCTCCGATGTGGGATCTTGTGTCAATCTGGCATAAGTATTACCATCGCTTAGTTGTCTTTCACATTCTTCTTCATATTCCCTTGTGTTAAGTAGTACTAAGCCTCCTCCTTTATCCGCAGCCCTTATTGTGATTGTGTGGTCTCCATATAGATCACGTATCAATTTAAGTTCGTGAGGTTTCATGTTTCGAGGTGATTGACTTTTGAACTTAAGCTTCTCAAAGTCTCTTGTGACTTGTTTTTCGAAGATTTCTATTGAAGGTATACTTATTGGAGGAATAAAAGTACTTTTACTTCTGAATTACTTAAGTTCTGCTTCTTCTCTGGCTTCTTGATGTTCTAGTTCACTGAAAAACACCTTCAGTTTCATCTTCCTAATAAGTTTAAAGAGTTCTATTTTGGAATCAAATAGTGTGCTGTCATAGGTAGGAACGAAACTTAGGCCTTTCTGTAAGGTTTCTATTTCTTTCCCAGTCAAGACTCTGGATGATAAGTTTATTACTATGTTTTCTTCTGTTGTAGTCTCGTGTTGGGTTTTCCTTTTGGTCTTTCTCCTCCCCCGTCTCGTTCTCTTCTTCCTTTGTCTAAAAAAGAAGAAGTCGCTGTATCTTCTCTTGCTTGCGAAAGGCCTGAAGTACTTGGCGTGCCTGCTTCTTCTTGGTTCGGGGGTTCCCTTTCTGTCTCGGTTCCTGAACTTGATGTTTCACTCAAATTCGTAGGCTTTGGTTTCCTTTGTGGAGGAGCATATTTATCCATCCAGTTATAAACTTCATCTTTAAGGTAATCATAGGTGTCCTTCCTCTCGGTATCCGTTGACTTTTATGGTATCTGCCTAACTTAGATTTCTCACTTAGCACAACTAGAGGAGGAGCACACAGGCCAAAAAGAATAATATAGATCATTGAAGCATTTTTCGTATAAAGAATGTCATACACTGACATCGAAGCCCTGACCACTAACAGGGCAGACACACTGGGTTTTTCATCTGAAGAAGCAGAAGCAATATTGGGTTTGATAAAAGACAGCGGCTTTGGAAACAGTAATAACAAACAACAAGATCCTAAACAACAGATAAAACAACTAGAATATCTAATTCGAAAGGAAATAAATCGCAAGCTACATGCGATAACCCTAGGCAGATACCATAAAAGTCAACGGATACCAAGAGGATTACGAATCCAGTTGCGTCCTACATTGTGTAAAGAAAACAAAATCTTTGTGAAGAAATGGGAAGCTATACTTAACAAATGTTCTCTGGACCTTATATTACTGACCATACAAGAATTGGCAAGGGACATATCAGATTTAGGCAAAGAAATCAAGGAAATAGAAGTAGCTCTGGTAACAACACTGAATAGAGAAGAAGTTGATTCTATCCTCCAAGAGATAAATGACAAATTGGAAGACTACAAAACAGAATTAGAATCCAAGAAAATTCACAAATTCAAAAGAGACACCTATGATTACCTTAAAGATGAAGTTTATAACTGGATGGATAAATATGCTCCTCCACAAAGGAAACCAAAGCCTACGAATTTGAGTGAAACATCAAGTTCAGGAACCGAGACAGAAAGGGAACCCTCGAACCAAGAAGAAGCAGGCACGCCAAGTACTTCAGGCCTTTCGCGAGCAAGAGAAGATACAGCGACTTCTTCTTTTTTAGACAAAGGAAGAAGAGAACGAGACGGGGGAGGAGAAAGACCAAAAGGAAAACCCAACACGAGACTACAACAGAAGAAAACATAGTAATAAACTTATCATCCAGAGTCTTGACTGGGAAAGAAATAGAAACCTTACAGAAAGGCCTAAGTTTCGTTCCTACCTATGACAGCACACTATTTGATTCCAAAATAGAACTCTTTAAACTTATTAGGAAGATGAAACTGAAGGTGTTTTTCAGTGAACTAGAACATCAAGAAGCCAGAGAAGAAGCAGAACTTAAGGAATTCAGAAGTAAAAGTACCTTTATTCCTCCAATAAGTATACCTTCAATAGAAATCTTCGAAAAACAAGTCACAAGAGACTTTGAGAAGCTTAAGTTCAAAAGTCAATCACCTCGAAACATGAAACCTCACGAACTTAAATTGATACGTGATCTATATGGAGACCACACAATCACAATAAGGGCTGCGGATAAAGGAGGAGGCTTAGTACTACTTAACACAAGGGAATATGAAGAAGAATGTGAAAGACAACTAAGCGATGGTAATACTTATGCCAGATTGACACAAGATCCCACATCGGAGATTAAAGAGAATTTGAAGACTTTGTTGGACAAGGCGGAGGAATTGGAGTGGATTAATCACCACACAAAGAAATTTTTGATTAATACACACCCTAAGATACCACACTTTTATACCCTTCCTAAGATACACAAAGATCTCATCAAACCCCCTGGAAGACCAATCGTAGCAGGGATTAACAGCATACTGGAACCCTTAGGGAAATATGTGGATTACTTCTTACAACCACTGATTCAAAAAACCAGTACATATATCAAGGACTCGACACATTTTTTACAACTCTTGAACGAAACTGTATTCAATTGCAACAACATATGCTTTACTATCGATGTTAAAAGTCTCTACACATCGATCCCGCACGATTTAGGGGGTGAAGCGGTAGAATGGATGCTACTCAATGCTGAAGAGATACCGGCTCAGAAAGAATTTATAATGGTTCTTCTGGAGTTTATTAGTAACAACTCATACTTTCGATATAAGAATGAGTACTATCTCCAAGTGGCTGGGACAGCCATGGGAGCCACCATGGCCCCCTCTTATGCTAATTCATTCATGCATAAATTCGAATCCGAACATATACTACAGAATGAACATTGGTTCCTGAAATTAAGTCTCTGGATCAGGTACATTGACGATATATTCGGAATATGGAAAGATACGGAAGAGGAATACCTAAAGTTCTTCGCACATCTGAACAGCATAGATGCTCGTATCCAATTCACTCAAGAACACTCCCAAACCAACATACACTTCTTGGATGTAGACATTAAGATTACTGACACAGGATATCAGACTACCATTTTTCGAAAACCCACGGATCGTAACAATCTATTACAACGTCTCAGCTTCCATCAACCGAGCCTCATAAAAAATCTTCCATACAGCCAGATGCTCAGGGTGAAAAGATTGGTAAGTGACCCAGAAGACTACAAGCTAGCTATCCGTGAGATGGGGAAAAAGTTCCTGGAAAGAGGATATACAGAAGAGGAAATAAACACAGCAGAATCACGAGTAGCTACACAAAACAGAGAAGAGCTATTGAAGACAAAAACCAGACAGGAATCAGCTCCACCATTAGTGTTTGTGTCTAGATACTCACGACAAAGTAATCGCATTAAGTGCATTATTCAAAAACATTGGAATACTTTATTATGTGATCAGAGAGTTGAACATCTATTTAAGGAAGTACCCACATTTGCTTACCAACGGAGTCAAAACCTAAAAGATAGACTGGTTCAAACTAAACCAGCACCTAAAAAGAAGCTTACAGAAAGAATTGGGACGTTTCCGTGTTTAAGTTGTAGTAATTGCAGCTATGTGATGAGAGGAGAGACAATAAAACATTCACACACAGGAGAGACAATCAGACTGAGAAATTTTGCTACATGTGATTCAACCAACGTGATTTATGCTATCAAATGTCTGTGTGGACTGTACTATGTGGGTCAGACATTGCGAGTAGCAAAAATTAGGTGGAATGAACACAGATCGTGCATAAGAAACCATAATCCTAACTCAGCAGTGTCAAGACATTGGGATGAAAAGAAACACAACTTGGTCCAAATCCGTTTTGTCATCCTAGAGGTGGTTTCAAAAAGAGACATCCACGAGAATTTCCAAAAAAGGATGGACCAAAGAGAATCCTTTTGGATAGACCGGCTGAGCTCCCTTTCTCCAAAGGGGCTCAATGAAGAAATAAACTTTATGTGCTTTTTGTAAAAGCATTTTGGTCAACTTAATTATTTCTTTACTCTTCGATTTTTATCTAAAGAAGATTTACACCTGCCATGTAAATATCTGTCATATATCTGCTATCCTTTTGTCACAATTTATTTCCTAGTTGTATTATTGCGCTGTTTATTTTGCCCCAAATTGCTCTAATGACTTAGTAGCGACAGTAAATATGTTCGGGAGCGAAAATGCTCTAGACTGTTTATCTCTTCCATATGTTCAATTGTTAATGCGGACCTTATGTCTTGCATATAAACACTACTACGACAAAAAAAATTTAAAAAATTTGACACACGCTGCTAATTTTCCAATTACTACAGCTACGGCGCCAATTGACGCTGTAGACAGTTAACTACTTGCACTGTCTCACAGAGTGCTGGTCACCATGGAGACATCCCCGCCCCCGGGCTAACACTCGGGGGTGGGGCGCGAGGCGTACGTGCACCAGGTCGGTCCACGACGCCTCGTACCGTCTCCATGGTGACCTTGAAAACGAAAGGTAAACTTACACGAGCGCGTTCCAAGCGGCTCAGTCTGCAGCTACACGTTGTGCACGGCAGGAGCTGAGTAAGTACAGCAGTACCGATTAGGATTAACATACCCACGAAAGAGATTGAGGATGACTCAAAATTGTTGTTTAATTTGCTTATAGATCTGATTGTGCATACGTACAACGACTCGAGTCCAGAGATCGGCTTGACCGAGGTATGACAAATATATAGAGCTAAAAGAAAATGATAGAATGTCTTTCTACTTTAGTCAACTAATTGACATACCGTTTTGTTTTATTTTTGCTTATTTCCTCTCCAAATGAACATGACTCGTGGATGGGTATGTGATTTTCGAAATAACTCTCTACAAATGTCTGCAATAATTGTTATATTTGTTATAATTACTATATTTGCATATACATATACTGTTACTAGTTAAACTAATTTTTATGCTTTTTGCTATAATACCGCCCTGAAGAAGGATTGTATCCGAAATGCATTGGCACCAAAGTATTATGGGCAATTTGAGATGAGAACTCATTGTGTGATGTATAAAAATTAAACTTCCATTGGCGGCAAACGATATAGGAATGTGAATTAAACAATTCCTGCCAAAAGAATTTATTGGAACTCTATTACTTCTATATCATAAATCAGTGACTGAATATTAGCAACCAAATTGGGGCAAACTGAGATGCGCCTTTCTTAACTTAGTGGATACACTTTGTTTCTTGGAAGTTTTTTTGACTCTTCTTGTTTTGGCCATATCTGACCTCCACAGGAAAGCCTTGCATTGACAGAATCCAGGAAGTAATTCGGGAATTACTCACATTTCCGGCCCAGATTCTGTCACTTTGGAGATATTGCCAAGGCTGGTGTGGAGTCTCCACTATGATGTGTTCCCCATGGATAAACGGGCGGTAATTCTTCAATGCCCACACCGTTGCCAGGAGTGCCTTCTCACAATCGTTGAATTTTTCCTCCACAGAGGATAAAGTTTTGCTCGCATTGGAGATTACTTTATTGACCTTGTCAGGCTTTTGGTATAATACTGACGTCAAGCATGTATTAGAGAACCCTGTCTCCAGGAAGAACTCCTTGTTTCTGACAGGGTAAGCTAGGCAAGGCGCTTGTGAGAGGCTTCTTTTGAGTTGTCTTACTGCCTCGGCTTGTTCTGGACCCCATTCCCACTTGACCCCCCCCTTCAGAAGATGAATCAGGGGTCTGGTGATCTCTGCGTAGCCCTTAATGAACTTTCTGCTGTAATTAGTCAGTCCAAGGAGACTCCTTAGTTCCCGCAGAGTTGTGGGGTCTTTCAGTTTCTGAAGTGCTTCCACTTTCTTTTCCTGGGGACAGAGACCCTAAGGAGTAATCTCATGCCCCAAGAAATTAACACGGGTTCTACACCACTGTGCTTTCTGAAAGGAAAGTTTTGCTCCGGCGGCCCTCAACTGTGTCAGAACATAATGGATCTCCGCTATGTGTTCCTCCACAGATGAACTTTTGATGAGGACATCATCTACATAAGCCAGGTTACCCCTCGCACCCAGGTCGGGCATGGCCTTATGTAGGAAAATGTTGAATTAATTGCTGGAGTTGAAGTATCCAAAGGGAGTCCGGGTCCATGTGTACTGCTGGCCTCCAAAGGTAAAAGCCAGTTTGTATTGGTCCTCCCTACTGACAGGCACGGTCCAGTATCCATTGGTCAGCTCTATTGCTGTGAATACCTGTGACCCCTGAATCTGGGCCAGCCCTTGGTCAATGTAGGGCAGAGGCCATCGGGAAGTATGGACCCTTTTGTTGAGCTCCCTGAGGTCGGCGCAGAGTCTCCACTGGCCGTTCGGCTTCGATATTCCCAGCACCGGATTATTGAAGGTGCTGTGTATTGGACGAATTATTCCCCGGGACTCAAGGTTGTTAATTATTTCAGTAAGGGACTCCATGGATGCGAGAGGCAAACGATAATGCTTCACAAACACTGGAGTCATTCCAGGGTCCGTGGGAATTGTTGTGGTGTGGATGTCGGTGCGACCACAGTCATATGAGTCTACCGCAAAAAGATCTCGAAATCCAAGAAAACTTGTTTCAACTTTTGCTTCTTTTCCAGAGTCACACAGGCATCAGCTAGGTTGACTCTCTCTTCCACCATCTGCCTGAAGCCTGGAAAGACTTCTGGTTTGGCTATTTCAGCGGCCTCCTCCAGCTGGGTGGAGAAGTCCCTGGTCAGAGTGCTGATTTGGACTGGAGGCTTCAGGTGGGAAAGGCAGCCCTCGTGGACCTGGAAAATCACCTCATCCCTCCTGAAGTCACAAGTCACATCTTCCTTACCATAAGGGCAAGAAGTGTACACCAGGAAGTTCCCCCCATGCCGGGTGAAAATCCTGTCTGGTGTTGTATTGTCATCACTGTCACTGTCAAAACAGTCCTGGAGGATTGGTCCTAACAGTTCATTTCCTAAATCAATGGAGAAATGTCGGTCATCAATTGCCATTCCAATAATGGTGCCTGCGGCTAGAGTAATACTCTTTAAGTCGCTGTATCCACCTCTATTGGAATGGTGTCATGTTCTATGTTGACTAATGGTGTTGGGTTTACCCCTAACCCTTGCTGTTGAAGAGAAGCATTTAGATGAATATAAGCATCAGGGTTTTGCAATTTTTGTCCTCTTTTAACTTTCACTTCCAGGGAGAATTGTCGGGTCCTTTCTGGGATGGTGACTTCCTCTTTGATCTGAATTTCAACTGCATAAGGTAGCAATTGAGCTGACCTAAATGCTTTTTCTGGATCATCAAAGCCCATGGGATTATCCGCTAATCCGGACCAAGCTTTGAAGTTTATTAGGTCCAAACTAATGGCAAAGCGATTGAGAATGTCACTGCCTAAGTAAAAGGTGGCAGTGACGTCTCGCACGACCCAACAATTATGGACTATGCTCTTGTTGCCAATGGAGATTTTGAGCATACACCTGCTTGGCACGAGATGTTTGGAATTGGGTGCTTTCAGGTCCATTTCCCATTTGTCTATCAGTTTGAATGTGGGAACGGCTGGATCTTTTGGGAGTTTGCGGAACATGGCTTCGCTGATGAAGCTCTTACCGTTGTTCACACACACTCGAGCGAGAACAGAGTCCTTCCCATCATTTAACTGAACAGGGATGAACAACTGCTCTCCAATTTGCTGAATATCAGCCAGGCTCTGAGCTGATTTCACATCTTTCTGGACTATAGGAGTAGGAGTTTCTGATTGTGGATTGGTGAGGAATTTCAGAGTGTTTCCTTCCAGTGTGGAATACCACCTTAAACTGGAAGGAAGGTTGATTTTCAGAAATAGGGAGGACCCCCCATCACCACCAGTCTGTTGTCCTACTGCTATTACTGTCCCATCTGGAGTTTGGTTGTTCTGGAAGTGAAATTCTACTTGGTCAGATTTTTGTTCAACCATGTGGTAGGTGCCGTTTAAACTAACATGGTTGACACTCTGTTTTAATTTTATTGGTCGGCTAGTCTGGGTCCAGAGGAACTTGTTTACACAATCTATTAGGGGTGACAACCTTCTCAGGAAGTCATTCCCTAATAAACAAGGGGTGCCCTCTGGAGTCACTACTATGACCGGGTGTTTCACCTTGTGTCGCCCAATTTTAATGTCCAAGTATGCAGTCCCCTCAACGGGAATCTCCTTCCCGTCAAAGTTCTGCAGTTGTCCAGGAAGAGAGGTAAGAGGAATACGGTAATTCTCCCCCCTTCCTGCATTTAGTTCCTCAAAGGCCCTTTTGGACAGAAGGGTAGCTTGGGATCCAGTGTCCACCAGTGCCAAAATTGTACCCTGCCCCTGTACTTGTACCGGGGCATAGTATCTTCCCTCCTTCTCCTCAAGGGGGCACAGATAATGCACATTTTTGGACAACTGGTTGGCTAATTTTCTGGTTTTGGACACTGCTAGCGAAGAGATTTGGGCAGAATTCTGTGGAGAGCCTTGGGAATCTGAAAGAAAAAGTTGGCAACTGGAGATCAGAGCCATTGTGGGTTCCCCTGGTTCCTGTTCTGGGACGCCCCCCCCCTTTTTGGAGGCAGTCACCAGGATGGGTTTGAACCAGGGGATTTTGGTATTGTGGGTTCTGGGATGAGATGATGGGCGGCGGTAGCTCAGTCTCCATATCTCCCCAGTCTGAATTGGCATCCCTCGGGACCCATTTTTCCTTGGGAGGTGTTCCCCCATCTCTAAAGGAGAAGATCCTTTCCCCAGGATCCTCTGAGGATCCCTCTCCCTCAAATTCGAAGACCTGTACCTCCTCCACAAACTGGGTCTGTTTGGGTACTTTGTTTCTCCTACCTCCTCTCTGCTCCTTGGGTGGCAGACTTTCAGGGGTAGGAGATTTTGTTTCCGGTTCCTGCTTTTCCAGGGGCTGTTTACAAGTTGGGAAGGAAGCTTCCTCCAAGGCTTTACACCCCCCTTCCCCTTGTGCCTCCTCCCTGGGAACCGGTGGGTTATCAGGGTGCTGCCCCCGTCATTGTTCTGGAGCACCAGGTCCAGAGTTTGGGGCATTCTGCGGTGGCATGCTCATCTGAGGGTTCTGTTGAGCCCTCAGTATGTGACCCAGATCTCGTGCCATATTTTGGACCTGGCGCTCAAGCTGGGAATCCCGCTCGGGCTGATACGGGGCTCTATTTTCTCCCCTGGGCTGATCCCGGGAAGGGTAGCTATCCCTTCTCTGGTAGTACCCCTGGTTGGGAAGATTTTGGTACCCCTCCACCCTTGGCCTCCCCTCTCCCGGATTAGGTTGTCTGGGCTCAGGGAATTGGGGAAAGAAGGATGGATGATTTTGGGGCGAGAAATTGGGTGGATACCTGGGGAAAAAGTTCTGCCCAGGATTTGGTGAATTTCTGCCCTCCTGTGGGAAGTTAGGAGGGAAGTTCCCCGGGTCAGGTGCTTGGCTGGATCCCCCCCCTTGGGCTGGAGGAGTCCACAAATAACCCAGGATTGGTCGGTTTCCCTTGTAGCGGGGACTTACATAGTCAGGGGTGCGGGGGACCCCATTTGTGGGACTACCTCCTCGACTCCCTGTCTGTGACTGGCCCGAGGGCCTTCTGGGCTGTGAGTTATTTGGTGCAGGCAGGTTTTTAGGCCCCACCATCTCCAAATCTAAAACGGGGGCAACCTTTACCTCTGCCACCTTCACAGCAGCAGGGGTGCTGTTGGTTTTGGGGTTTTTCGGGGTGTTATTTTTATTTTCGATAGGCTTCTGCACCTCATAGATCCGGGTAGCCTGTTCAATGACCCAGTCTAAAGATCTTTTCTCATGAAAATCTCTCGCCAGCTGGGTCATTATATATTTAGGGAGAGCATGGAAAAATGTATTGACAAACTCTTTGCTGTCTGTGCGCACCCTTCTGGTGGTCTGCGCAAAAGCACGCTTTAATTCTTCCACAAACTCTTGTGGGGCCTGATCCTCCCCACATTGCAAATTGTAGGCTGCCTTGCGAGCCTCTTGAGGATTTCTGTGAACAGAAAAATGTTTCAAGATGGCCGCCCTGTAGGTGGACCATCTTGAATGGTTTTGGTCCTCCAGCCCCGCAAAGAAACTGAAGTATTCTGGTGAGAAGGTCCACTTTACATATTGAATACAGCTTTGGCTGTCCTTCAAATGGAAAGTCTCCATCATTTGCTCGTAAAGCTCCAAGTGTTCCCAAACAGAATACTTGGCATTCTTGTGATAAGGCGTGATGACACTCCTTATTGCCTTTATTTGCTTCAATGGGTCCTTAAGCAAGGCCCTTTTTGCCTTATTGGCCTTTTTGGTTCGGGTAACCCTGGTCCATTCATCCTCTGACTCAGAGGCACTGCTCCCAGAGGTTCCTGTCTGATCTTCCATGTTTTCCCGGATTCTGCGAGCCTGGGAATGGCTGGCAGAATGTGGGGACCTGGTCTCCTGTGTCCTGCGCCGTTCAGAGGAATCTTCAGATTCCTCCTTGCTGCCAGGATGTGATGGGTACCCCCCCACTGACCTAACTGGGCAGGAGTTTTCAGGATGCCCTTAATGGGCCTACTCTCCTGGGGTTCCCCACTAAATTGCACTGTGGTTGGGTGCCCATACCCAGATGCCCGCCCCTCCATTCCTGGGAGGTACTGGCCTATGAGCCCCATGCTTCTGGTTGGATAGTAATCTGCCATCCCTGTGGCCCGGTGCTCATGTGCGCGAGGGGACATGGGGGTGGCAGAGTCCAGGGACTGAGAGATATGAAGGCCTCTGGTACTAGGGCTCCTGAGGTTATGCTCAGGAGTCTCCCTCTCCCAGCGAACCTGGTCTCTATCCGCCCCTGCTCCCTGTTGCAATGCAAGAGCCTGCGCTTTCAGTTCCTCAGTTAAGGCCTTACTAGACTCTATCAGTCTCTCCTGCATCGCTACCTGTTGTTGGAGCCTATCATTGTGCTGACAGAGAGCCTCATTTTCTCTCTGTGCCTCCTGATTGGTCCTGGAGTACTGGGCCAGTCTTTGCTGCAGGAGGGTTACCTCCTGAGTCCCTTCCCTACTGGCCTGCTCCTTTCTTGCCAGAGCCTCCTCCACCCTCCTGGTGTGCTCTAACAAGTTCTGGTGTTCTTTTTGGAGGTCACCCAGTCCCTGCAGGGCCAGGTGATTTTCTTCCATTTTCCTTTTTAAATGGCAGACTTCCTGGCCTAAGGTGTCCCTTTCCTGACTAAGAGTCTGCATCTGTGCCGCCAGGTCGTCCCTTTGCCTTTGGAAGGCACCAGCTCTCTGGCGCTCCTGATCAAACTCTGCCTGGGTATCCAGGTCTTTCAGAATCAATGTATTGCTTTCTGCCTTTTCCCTATCTAGGTGGCTTTGCAGGGTGACTACCTGCTCAGCACATACCCTATTGAAATCTAATTGTTGCTCCAGCTTTTTCTGGCTCTGTAGTAGGGAGTCCAAACCTTCTTGGTACTCCTTTTGCAAGGCCAGAAATCTGGTATCCTGGTCAGCCTTTTCCTGTTGCAGGATGTCCATATCCTCTTTTATTTTAATGATATACTGCCTACTATCATTTTCTAACTCCTGGCTCCTCTGCAGCCTCTGCTCAGAAGAGACCAGGTCAGATTGGACCTTCTCTAACGTCATATGTCGCCTATTTGCCAGATCTTGGCTTTCAGTACATTTATCCTGCATGTCTCCCATATATAGGTACAGTTATGCCGCTATCCTGGCAATCTTATTGTGTTCATCTTTGGCTTTAGGAGCCATATATAGTTCACTCAGGGCCACATGTAATGGACCCTGATCTCTCCATATGTCTGACCCTGTTTCAGTGACCTGTTGCGCGATGGCCTTCAACCAGATCGTTTGGTCCTGATGAGTCCACTCACCTCTCACAAATAGCTTATGTAAGAGGTTGTTAAGTTGTGTGTCCCGAGGACGGGGCGTACCTGTATCTCCAGAAGTCTTGCGTGCCGAGGTAGCCAGGTCGTGGTAGAGGTAGACACGTAGCTGATGAAGTCTTCGCAAATGAAGAGTAGCGACGCAAAGAACCAACCCCGGACCCGTCCTGTAATACAGGATTGAACTGGGGCCGGCTCCTGACGCCACGAATGACGCTTCCCAATATTAACGTGGCATCAGAACAGTGCAAGCACTGACTGGGAAGGTCGTAGATGTTTCTGGCAGGTACCGGCAAGTATCCCAAGCAGCTATCCAGGATAGTGAAGTACAAAAGTAGCCAGTACAGGTAAGCTGGGAGTCCAAGGTGCCAATGCCGGTAAGCAAAGAGTCTATGGTACAGGTACAGGTAAGCAGTGAGTCCAAGGTACCAATGCAGGAGAGCCGGGGAAGCAGACCAGGACCACAGGAGACTCAGCAGGAAGTGGGCAACTCAGGCAAGGATGGAAGCAGGAGGATTCCCCAGGGAGGTAGACCAGAGTACACAAGAAGACAGGAGAGGGAAGGGAAAGGGGAGCCAGACAAGGGTATGATATGATATGATATGGTATTTGTAACGCGCCTATACACAAGTGTTTCAAGGCGCGACGAGGCAGGGAGGGAGGGAAACAAGGGGAAAACAGACAAACGATCCTACTAGGCCAGGTGTCATTCAGATCGCGCAAGTGCAGAGGTAAGGGGAAAAGGAGGAAGTGCAGGGGGGAGGAGGTGGGGGGGGGAGTGCAGTACAAGGTAAGTAGCGTAAAAAAAAAAATAAAATAAAATAATAATAAATAATAAATAGAAAGGGCCAGCTGGTGGCAAGTGCGAGGTAAGTGCAGAGCAAGTGCTGGGAAAGGGGCTGTAGGGATACAGTGACAGTCCCACAGTGCAGGGGGAGCCGGGGAGGCAGTGCAGGTGGAGAGTGGCTGGGCCCTGGACCGAGGTTGCTGAGAGTGGCCCAGATGCAGGTTTGAGCTGAGTTCAGTGGGGAGTTAAGCAGGATTAGCAGGGGAGAGGGAGAGAGAAGGCAGAAGCGAAGAGGAAGGTTTTGAGGTGCTTCCGGAACCGGAGATGGTTCTCCTCAAGTTTCAGGGAGGCAGGAAGGCTGTTCCAGAGGGAGGCCCCTGCTGCGGAGAGAGATCTACCCCCAGCTCGTTGCTTCGAGAAACGGCTGACCATGAGGGAGTTGGAGATGGATGAGCGAAGGGCTCGTGAAGGAAGATATTTAGGAAGAGAGAGTTGGAGGTATTTTGGTCCCAGGCCCCAGAAGGCCTTGTGGACAATGCAGAGGGTTTTGAACTTGATCCTCGCGGCCACTGGGAGCCAGTGAAGAGATTTCAGTCCTGGAGAGATACGGTCCCTGGGCTTGAGGCCAAGGACAAGTCTCGCAGTTCTGTTCTGGATAAGTTGCAGAGGGCGGAGAGTGGAGGCAGGCAGATTAAGATAGAGGCTGTTACAGTAGTCCAGCCTTGAGAGAACCAGGGCTCGAGAGACAGTGAGCTTCTGGGGGAAGGAGAGGAAGGGAAGAATACCTCTGAGGAGGTGCAGCTGGTAGTGTGACTTCTTAGAGACGTCAGATATATGAGGAGAGAAGGAGAGTGTGGAGTCGAAGATGACCCCGAGGTTTTTAGCCTTGCAGGTAGGGGCAGGAAGGGGGCCAAGGGAGGCCGGCCAGAGAGCTGCAGGGAAGGAGGGAGTGGGTGTGCCGATGAGTAGAATCTCAGTCTTACTGGCGTTGAGGCAGAGGTCATTGGCGGCGCACCATTCATGGATAGCAGACAGACAGTCGGAGATGAGGGAAGGAGAGGAGGAGGCTGAGGGTAGCCTGAAGATGAGCTGGGTATCGTCTGCATAGCACTGGAAGTAGGGGCAGAGAGCGGCGATGCGGTGGGCAAGGAGTGCCAGATACTGGTTGAAAAGCCAGGGAGAGAGGTTGGATCCCTGGGGGACACCACAGGTGGAGAAAAAGATGTCAGAGAGGAAGGAGCCCATTTGGACCTGGGAGGGTCGATCGGAGAGGAAAGAAGTCAGCCAGGCCAGAGCCTGACCAGTGATACCCAGGTTATCACGGAGACAGTTGAGCAGGATGGCATGGTTGACAGTGTCAAAGGCAGAGGAGAGATCGAGCAGAATGAGAACACAGGGAGTGTTGGTATCGAGGTTCAGGAGCAGGTCCTCACGGATGTTCAGGAGAGCAGTTTCCGTGCTTCTGGCAGCTCTGAAGCCAGATTGATGGTCATGCAGATTACCAACAGAGTCAGCATGGAGGTTAAGCTGGGAGATGGCCAGTTTCTCCAGGAGCTTACCCAGGAAGGGAGTAATGGAGATTGGGCGATAATTGGCCGGGCAGGAGGGGTCGGCAGAGGGTTTCTTGAGGAGGGGGTGCACAAGGGGGTAGGGGCAGGAAGGACACAGCCCAGGCACAGGATCAGGACCCAAGAACCTCAGAACCAGGGAGCGAAGCGGAAGGGAACCAACCGCATTGAGACGCGATGGGAAAACAATTCGGATCGCTTAAGTAGCGGTCCCGTGTGAAAACGAGGCTTGAACCGCGCTGCAATGCGCATGCGCGAATGGATGTCGCCTCGCGAACGAGGTTTGGAACGCAAACACGTTCGAACAGCTGCGTGAACGACAACCGTGCCCCACACGGGCCAGGACAGAGCAAATCCGCCGGGGAAATGTGCCCGGGGCGGCGCGTCGTCTCCACAATCTGAGACGTGGGTACAGCCGCCAGGAACCAGCACGCCCCCCAGAGCCCCGCCGCCCAGTACAGGTAGGTGTCCTAACACTATGCTCCCCACCAGAAAGACCCAGAGCACCCGGTTTCCAGGGATTCCTACGAAAAAATTCCCGTAGTAGACGGGGGGCATGAACGTTCACACAAGGTTCCCAAGTCCGATCACAAGCAGGGTAACCCTTCCAGTCCACCAAAAATTGAAGCCTACCCCGGAAGAAACGGGAGTCACAAATCTCCTGCACCTCAAATTCCGGAGTGCCTCCCACATCAATGGCCGTGGGCCGAGAATGCGAACGACCGTACGGATCAGACCGAAACGGTTTAAAGAGAGACACATGGAAGACGGGGTGAATCCGCCAAGACTGCGGCAAATCCAACTTGAATGCCACAGAGGAGATTCGTCTGATCACCCGGAAAGGTCCCAGAAAACGGGGTGCTAATTTAGTCGGGAGATTGTGTACTGGTAGATTCTTAGAAGAGAGCCATACCATGTCCCCAACCTGGAAAGCTGGCTCACTACTCCTTCTCCTATCAGCCTGTGCCTTCATACTTTCACATGCCTTGGCGAGAGCTCCCGTGGCCTGGATCTGATTCTTCTGGATGTCAGCAACCATCTGATCCGCGGAAGGAACTGCACTGGAAGGAACAGGATGAAATGGAATCAACCTGGGAAGAAGACCCGAGGAACAATAGAAAGGACTCATTCCAGTGGCTGAGTGTTTAGAGTTGTTATAAGCCACCTCAGCCAGATCCAGATGTTTTGCCCAGTTGGATTGAGAAGCATTGGAAAAACAGCGTAAGTATTGCTCCAAAGTCTGATTAGTCCGCTCAGTCAGGCCATTGGATTGTGGATGATAGCCGGAACTGAGAGCACGCTGGACACCCAAGTGACGGCAAAGTTGCTTCCAAAAGGCAGAAATGAACTGAGATCCACGGTCTGAAATAATCTTCTCAGGAAGCCCATGTAAGCGATAAACAGAATGTAAAAAGGCCTGAGCCATACTACCGGCTGAAGGTACCTTCCGGAATGGAATGAAATGGGCTAGCTTAGAAAAACAATCGATGACCACCATGATGCATGTATATTCTTCCGAGGGAGGGAGGTCCACAATAAAATCGGTGGCAATAGTATGCCAAGGATATGGTGCTCTCTCGGTGGGTTGGAGAAGTCCAATAGGTTTCTTTCGTGGAATCTTGACCTGGGCACACACTGGGCAACATTCCACATATTCTCTTGTCTGCCTAGCCCATCCTGGCCACCAAAATTGGCGAGAAATCAGTTCCTGAGTGGATCGAATGCCGCGATGTCCCCCAATCTTAGAATCGTGTAATGCTTGCAGGACGGCAGTCCGAAGTACCTCAGTGGGGAGGTATAACCGATTGTGAAAGAAGAGTAGGCCACCGTTCTCCCTAATTGAAGGGTGTTGGAGAAGTAAGGAATACTTGGGATCCTTTTGAGTGTCCTGTAGGATGATATCCAGGCATTGAGATATAACCAACAAGAAGTGTTTAGAAGGAAGTAATTGTTGAGCTCGATGATCTAGTTCAACGTTGTTCTCCAGGGAGCGGGAAAGAGCGTCAGCCTTCGAATTGCGTGACTGAGGGATGTAGGAAATCGTGAAATCAAATTGGGAAAAGAACAAGGCCCAACGAGCCAAACGAGAAGTACGACACTGTAAGGAGCGTAGATACTGTAGGTTCCGGTGGTCAGTGCGTACTTCCACTGAGAATCTTCCCCCCAGAAGATGGTGACGCCATTCCTCAAATGCAACCTTTATGGCCAATAGCTCCTTTTCAATGATTGCATAATTTCTTTCGCTGGATGTTAACTTCCGGGAATAATAGGCAACAGGAACCTCCAACCCTGTCTGTGGATCGTCTTGAAGAAGGACAGCCCCAACAGCAAAATTGGAAGCATCTGCCTCCACAATGAATGGCCTGTTCTCATCAGGATGATGTAAAATCGGGGAAGTACTGTATGCCTCCTTCAGTTTCTTGAAAGCACTGGTTGCTGTTGCAGTCCATCTGAACGGAGTCTTGTTGCTGGTCAAATCTGACAAAGGCGCGGTTACTTCCGAATAGGCAGGTATGAAACGCCGGTAAAAATTGGCGAATCCTAAGAAACGCTGAAGAGATTTCAAGTCGGAAGGTTGTCTCCACTCCTGAATCGCCCGTACCTTGGCAGGATCCATGTGTATTCCGGATTCACTAATAACATATCCAAGAAATTCGATACTATTCTGATGAAAGTGACATTTCTCAGCTTTGGCATATAAGTGATTGTGATGTAACCGACCAAGAACCTCCTTCACATGACGTGGATGTTCCTCTTTATCTTTGGAGAATATCAAAATATCATCGAGGTATACCCATACGGATACACCAATCAAATCCGAGAAAATGTCGTCCATTAGACGTTGAAAAACGGCTGGAGCGTTGCACAGACCAAACGGCATTACACGATACTCAAAATGCCCTGCTGGGGTCTTAAAGGCCGTCTTCCATTCGTCGCCCGGCTTGATACGTACTAAATGGTATGCCCCTCGGAGATCCAACTTAGAAAATATACGGGCATTCCGCAAA
This sequence comes from Ambystoma mexicanum, assembly GCF_040938575.1. NCBI lineage: Eukaryota > Metazoa > Chordata > Amphibia > Caudata > Ambystomatidae > Ambystoma > Ambystoma mexicanum. The sequence goes on along the minus strand of NC_090924.1, from coordinate 175,463,705 downwards.
GACTCCATAATGTTGCGTTTCAAGGGCAACGGATATCGATCCTTTCGTGTGATGTCGTTTAATTGCCTATAGTCTACACAAGGCCGTAAAGTGCCCTCCTTCTTTTTCACAAAGAATAAAGGGAATCCCGCAGGTGACTTAGAAGGTGTTATATAACCTTTCTGAAGACAGTCATCCAAGTATTCTTGCAGGACCTCTCTCTCGTGAGGTGATAAGGAATACAATTTGCCATGAGGAATTACTGCATCGGGTAGTAGTTCTATGGCACAATCAAAGTCTCTGTGAGGTGGCAAAGGAATGGTACCAGGTTCAGAAAATACCTCATGGTAATCGTTGTAGTCGGAGGGTACCGAAGACAAGGTACACACGTGGAATGGTCCTGATCCTTCTGTCTGAGTGGCAATAGTGGAAGATCCGGTACTAGGTCCGAAGGTGTTACATTCCCGACTACATCGATTGGAAGCGAAGGTCAGGTTACGGGAAGCCCAATCAATAATGGGGTTATGATGTAATAGCCACGGCAACCCCAGAATTATCGGGTATGAGGGTGATTTAATCACATCAAGAGAAATCAGTTCGTGGTGTTCAGCTATCTGTAACTGTAGTATTCCGGTATGTTGGCGAACCGGACCGGAGGCCAAAGGGGTTCCATCAATTACCTCCACCAGGGTAGCACGATCCTTATCAAGCAGAGGTATCCCGTTCTCCTTGGAAAATTCAAAGTCCACGTAATTACCTGAGGCTCCACAATCCAGAAGACCCAATACAATCACTGATTTGCTATGCCAGGTAACCCGGATCTGAAGAGCCATAAGGGCCACCGGAGTCATGGGTGGATGGGTCGTCACAGGAATGGGAAGGACTGAAGAGATCGAAGGGCCTGTCACTGCCTTCCTCCGTTGCGACAGGCCTCTTAGTTTTCCGCCTTCTTGATTGGTCGCAATGGACAAGCACTGAGAAAATGTCCGGCAGTACCACAATACAAACAAAGACGGAGACTTCTCCTGCGTCTTTTCTCAGCCTCCGATAATGGTCCTCTGAGTGCTCCTAGCTGCATCGGTTCTAAACCCATCTCCGAACTGACAGGCGCGCCTCCAGCCTGAGGAAGTGGTCGGGGAAGGAACCTCTCTAACCGACGTCTCTCACCTCTTCTTTCGGCCAGGCGATGATCAATACGTAGGACCTGCTCCTGGAGTAACGGCAGAGTCTCAGGTTCGGGTATGTGAAGTAACTCATCCTTGTATTCTTCTCTTAGGCCGCGTCTGAACAGAGTTTTTTGCGTTACTTCGGGCCATTGAGAGTCCGTAGCCAATTGACGGAACCGACTTATATAAGTGATAATATCACTGGGTCCTTGTTTTAAATCCATCAACTGATTCTGTGCCGTAACAGCCAAATTGGGAGACTGAAATACCTCCAAAAATGCTTTCTCAAATGCCACAAAATCATTAAGAATGGGACTGTTAGCCGATACCAAGGGAGAAGCCCAAGCCAAAGCACTTCCTGTTAGATTTGCCAAGATGTAGCCAATCTTAGCCTTTTCTTGTGTGAAATGTGATGCCCGGAACAAAAAATGTATCCTGCAATGGTTGCAGAATTCTGCCACACGCCTAGGATCACCATCAAACTTCATGGGTGCGGTAGAAGCCATTGGTGTCTCCGCATGTGGAATAACAGGGGTTCCTTGCATGACCATCTGGCGGAGATTGAGATTCTCCTGACGTAATACCGCCATTTCTGCTCTTAAGGCTCTGACTTCGTCATGGATCTCCTGGGATTCCTCCATCTCCGTCTCAGAACTGGGGATAGGGCGTCTCAATCTGTTAAGTTGTGTGTCCCGAGGACGGGGCGTACCTGTATCTCCAGAAGTCTTGCGTGCCGAGGTAGCCAGGTCGTGGTAGAGGTAGACACGTAGCTGATGAAGTCTTCGCAAATGAAGAGTAGCGACGCAAAGAACCAACCCCGGACCCGTCCTGTAATACAGGATTGAACTGGGGCCGGCTCCTGACGCCACGAATGACGCTTCCCAATATTAACGTGGCGTCAGAACAGTGCAAGCACTGACTGGGAAGGTCGTAGATGTTTCTGGCAGGTACCGGCAAGTATCCCAAGCAGCTATCCAGGATAGTGAAGTACAAAAGTAGCCAGTACAGGTAAGCTGGGAGTCCAAGGTGCCAATGCCGGTAAGCAAAGAGTCTATGGTACAGGTACAGGTAAGCAGTGAGTCCAAGGTACCAATGCAGGAGAGCCGGGGAAGCAGACCAGGACCACAGGAGACTCAGCAGGAAGTGGGCAACTCAGGCAAGGATGGAAGCAGGAGGATTCCCCAGGGAGGTAGACCAGAGTACACAAGAAGACAGGAGAGGGAAGGGAAAGGGGAGCCAGACAAGGGTAGGGGCAGGAAGGACACAGCCCAGGCACAGGATCAGGACCCAAGAACCTCAGAACCAGGGAGCGAAGCGGAAGGGAACCAACCGCGTTGAGACGCGATGGGAAAACAATTCGGATCGCTTAAGTAGCGGTCCCGTGTGAAAACGAGGCTTGAACCGCGCTGCAATGCGCATGCGCGAATGGATGTCGCCTCGCGAACGAGGTTTGGAACGCAAACACGTTCGAACAGCTGCGTGAACGACAACCGTGCCCCACACGGGCCAGGACAGAGCAAATCCGCCGGGGAAATGTGCCCGGGGCGGCGCATCGTCTCCACAATCTGAGACGTGGGTACAGCCGCCAGGAACCAGCACGCCCCCCAGAGCCCCGCCGCCCAGTACAGGTAGGTGTCCTAACAGAGGTGCTCCCTCGCTATTTTCATGTCTACCAAGGTCGTCATTCTAGAGATTGATCTCTGTCCTGACTTACAGAAATTAGTATTTTATTTTTGCAAAACAGACCTTTTCCTTAGAGTGTCCCTTTGAAGAGTGCTTTACAGCGTAAAACAGCGTGGTGATCCTACCGGATGTATGTATCCCGTCAGTTAGCACACTGTATTAAGCTGCACAAGTGATTGATCAAACCCAGACGTCCGGCTCGAGCCCCCACTTTGTAAGAAGATTCAATTCAACACTAAAGCTAAGTCAATGCCTAGTCTGGGATACTGAATGGAAACCCTTATTGATATATCTTTATGTCCAGTTCATGAGTTCTGGATGACTACCCCTATATACCACCCCTCTCCTAGAATCCCCCTGACCCCACTGAGCCAAGAAGTAGTTCTGTTTTGCAAGTTTAAAAGGTTTATTTGAGAATTTAAACAATATATATATATCACACTTTATAATAAATTAATATCTGATAGTACACTTAGACATATGATGTTGATCAACAATGGGTAATCTGACACTAGCACACTTCTTTATAATCAATGAGGAGTTAGTATAGGATGGATCAAGTAGCAAAAATACTTTTATGATTTCAAGGGAAAAACAATGAGGAATAAAATGCAGTACAGAAATACTAGATATGATTTTAGCAAAAGATAATATAATCACTTTTTCTCTGACAATTCACCCCCCTCCCCTATGCAATGTAAGAAATGGAAGGAGATGGAAGTAACACACACAGTTCTTAGGAATGCAATCAAATATAATTCAGTTCACCCCAGCAAGCTTAGACCACAGATAGAAGTTTGAAACACAGGCCCAAAATGCTTTTAAAAGGTGATGGCAATGAAGTGAGAAATATGCTGAAAATTGTTTTAATTCCCTTTAGGAGGTTCAGGGGGAGTGGTAGCTACTTGGGATAAGTTCAGGCTCACTTTAGCAATGATTCAGAGATGGTGATTAAGAGGCAAATGAATTTTTAGCAAGGAAAGAAATGACTGCTGATGGTTACACGTGGCTGGATTTTTAACCAAATCGCAAATCGCGGTAAAATTCGCGAGTGCGTGAATCGTGATTACGGCAAAAGTATAAGCAAGTCGGTTCTAGGCTTGTTGAGAAGCTGAGATTCTAAGCTTTCAGAGGAAAGTTAAACCAAGTTCGTAGCCCAAAGGGTTCCAGAGATACGGACGATTAAATAAAGGTCGTTTTTCGTATTTAAAGTAAACTCAAAATGACAGGTGACAGCTTTGCAGCTGCAGAATTGACAAGTGATAGTGGTGCAGCTTTACAAATGACAGGTGACAGTTAGGAGGCAGTTCTACTTAGGTTAAATAGATTGAATTATATTACTTTAAGCTAAGAGATTTGGTTTTGCCCCGTCCTAGCTGTACTCACAATATATTTGGAAGGACTGGGTCTCGTCACGGATCTGATCAATCAGGCTAGCGGCACTTCACAGTGATCTGGTCTCTGGGTCTGCGGTTCTGCATGGTCTGGTCTGGTCTGGCACTGGTCTGGTCTGTCTGGATACAGCGGTCTCTGCACGGTCTGGTCTGGTCTGGCACTGGTCTGGTCTGTCCGGATACAGCGGTCTCTGCACGGCTCCTGGATCTCTGCACTGGTTCTGGCAAAAGTTCTTGGCAGGGATTCAAGCAGCTCGCCCGGCTGTGAGTAGCTTGCAATGATTTGAGGTTGCTGAGGCCTGCTGAGAAGAGTTCTCAGTTTGTGGGTTTAGGCCCTTGCTTTAAGTTCTGAAGTAAAGTTCTGGTCTTTAAAGATTGATGGATTTGAAGTCTGGATCTCTGGATGTGAAGTCGTCGGTCAGCATGCTCCGCAGCAAATGGAATTGAATGTCTCTACCTGTCCCAGCAGTCTCTTTTTATGTGTTTTGAAAATGGGTGTGTGCCTGGGCCTAGCTAAGCCTGCCCCTCTCTACTTGTCATTGGCCCAATTCTCCCCTCTCCCATGATTGGGGGAAGGAAATGTGAGTCAGAGTGATGCTGTAGGTTTTATGGGTCAGAGGATCCTCCCCTGGTCAGTTTGCCCACAAATCTTTATTTGATTCAAATACATATTGCACAGATACACAGTTGTTTAAAATTACATGCACCCATCACAAATCACATGAGGTATACTCTGTTCAAACACTGCTCTTCCTGGGGGCTTGCATTCAGAAATGGCAACATTTTGCGCTTTTTAACTGGTTTTGCAATATCGGACATTTACCCAAATTTACACACATGTGCACAAGGAGTGTGGACATTAATTGATGAAGTGTCAGATTTTTAACATGCAGACATTTGGAGTGAGACCCTATTTTCTGTATGTAACCCCCCAGATCATACCACCGGGTCCTAAAACCTCTTAAAATGTGGGCAGAAAAATCACAAGAATTATGGTATCATTTAGATAATTTTGACAAGTCCGCACCATGAGTTATACATCTTTCTTAAAATCATATTCTGGCCAACAGGGGTGTGTCTTCCCAGGTCACATGGTGGAGAAACCAGTTTATCCACTTTCTTTAAGCTCAGCCTGTCCTCAGAGGGGGCTGCCTCTCCCCGTTTCTGCCAAGAGGAAGCCACTTTTACGACACCCCCAATATAACATTTGCCTGAGTCCAGGACAGGCCTTTGTTCAACTCCCTGTAGCTGCTCCACCCCTAATCTAATCAGAGAGGTGACAACTCCTTTTGGCAAGGGGAAGAGTGGCTGAGCAGGTTTTAACTCCTGTGGGGGTAGATGTCAGGCAGAATTCAGTTTCATTAAGCCAGGTTTCAGCTAAAATGTCACTTTTTGTTCCCAGTTTAAATCACTTACAATTTTTAAATATACATTAAATAATTACTTCCTTCAAGTCATTTCAGAATATAGTTTTACATTGTATCCATCTCTTAGCAAGTCTTTCCTTGGTCTGGTTTTGTTTCATTTGTTCAGTTTTACACAAAAGTCTGGTGGTTTTAAAACGCCGGCTTTCTGATAGTGGTGAGTACTGGTAATGCAACTATTTTTGGGATTTAAGAAAATGAATTCCCCACAGTTCTGGGTTGCTTTTGGCAATCAGCATTGCCATTCCCAATGGTTTCAGGCTACTGTGTGGGTAGCACAATGGTGGTTTTAGGCAGTGCCCTCCTGTGCTCACAACATAGGCAAAAATGGGTGGCAGCCTATTCTTCATGCATTTCCCTGTGCATTTTCTGGGAAGTTCTGGCCATCATGATGTTTTCCATGCCAGTACTGCACAGTTTTCCTATTCTGGCGTACATGTGGGCTTTTTGGCCATCTTGGATTTTCTAAGCCCACAGCACCAAATGTTGCAGCATGATAGCTGAAACGTGGGTCAGGACACCCAACATGCCAGCAACTGGAAGGAAAAGGCAAGAGCTACTAGTGGTCTTGGTCTAGTAACAGAAATGGTTGACCGGTCAGGGGTGGTACATACCTGATCAGGGGTGAAGGAGCCATGAAGCAGATTCAACAGAACCAGAACGTGTGTGATGTCCGGTTCAAGTGGAGGCTAAAATAGCCTATATGCGCCCAAGTTGACTACAAGGCAGGAGCCTCCGTGAGGTGCAATGCGTAGGAGACACATGGAGGGAGGCATATATCGTGGTTTATGGTGCCCGTGTGGTGCCCATGTGGTTGAGCTGTGTGGTGAAAGTCATCCAGACAAAATGACTAACTGAGGGAGTGCCGGGTGACGGTGCCTGTGGGTCCCAGCAATTGACATGGTCACTGTGCAGCAGAAATGAGAGAGCAGTGAAATGCCAAAAAGTAACAGGCATGAGGTTGAAGACTGAGTGAAGTCATGTGAGGGACGTGGAGTGTCCCGGAATAGACTATGGGCCAGGGAGTAGTTGAGAAACAATTCGCAATTCTTACAAAACGTACTTGGTTACTGGAGCCGAAGCGTCTAGCTGTAGCGTTGCGGCGTGTGCAAATGAAAGTGACACTAAAAACCTCCCGAGCACTTACCAATGGCTCTTATATCTGCTGCTCACCCATGAGCACAGACATTCCAGCACTTACCCCCACTCCCTCCTCCCCTCTTTCTACCAGCACTTGCATTGCACGTTCTGAATACTCACAAGGCCTAGTAGGTTTGTCTTTATCTTCCACTGTATACATTGTTTCAATTCCATGTACTCTCCATATTGCCATGTGGGCACTTTGGAACACAATTTACTTGATGTATAAGCGCCTAACAAATGCACAATAAATACAAATAAATAGTACCGCGTTTAATCATTTGAGGTCCAAGCGTGACACTGAATGAGTACCTATTTGGCAGAATAAATGTGTGCGGAATAATGCTCTAGTGAAGATGGGATTGAATAGTTATAGTAAACTGTGTAAGGAATATATTAATGTATGCAATATGAAATGCTGGGCAGTCATTGAGGCATTATTGCCCTTGACGGCATTCCGATCCAGATAATTCTAAGGATGCTCTGCTTAAGTTACAACCCTTAGGTACTGTTTTGCCCCATAACTTCATCGCTACTCTATCAGGGCATGACCGTGCAGCATGCACCGATGCCTATCACACTCTTTTCTATTGAACATGCAGTCTCAACCTGCTCATACAATGTTTATCCATGATCTCTTATCAGAAGGAGCATGGGATGTAGGATTCAAGACAGAAACATGGCGGTCAGAGGTGTCTGCTCCTGCCCTTGCCCAGGCCCTCCCAGCTGACTATAACATTATTTGGCTGGATCGTGTATCGCCCCAGCGTGGTGGGGGTTGCAGTCATTTTTAGAACTGTGCTCCAGTTTCTGGCGATCCCGTTGGACCCCAGCAGATGGAAGCTCTATTGGTTCATCATACGGTATCGGCTTCTGCGGTCTGGTTTTTCCTATTGATATGTCGGCTCGCTGGTCCATTTGCAACTTTTTTTAACCCATTCTTAGACCTAGTGGTGGCTCTTCAGACCAAATATGTAAATCTGTTTGGGATAGAACCGTTACAAGAGGATGATCTAATCTCAAATTAAAGTCTCCCAGCACAGTTCTGTGAAGCGCTGCTGGATTTAGGTCTATGCCAACACATTTCCGAGCCCACTCATGCCCAGTGGGATACTATATCTGATTGACTCAGTATCACTGTTCCCAGTAATATGGTCGAACCATAGCCAATGTAAAGCAGCTTGCAGAACCTATTAAAGCACATCCAGTGCCCTCCTCGGGGCATGATTGGCGCTTGGTCAATTCTCATGATCTATTGGCCCTGAGGTGGTTGATCAAGTATGATATGATATGATATGGTATTTATAACGTGCCTATACACAAGTGTTTCATGTAGCCCCTCTGAAACTGATATAAGCTCAGAGGGCCCCCTCCAAACCATGGTTCAGTGACCAATTGAAAGCCTCACGCCTGCTTGTGAGACAGGAAAAGTGGAAATGGCACCATTCGTATGCTCTGGATGAGAAAGTCATGCTGCGATAGATCACCAAAAGTTGTCATCAAGATTTTTGGTGGCCAAACAGACGTTCTTTACTTGGAAGGTAAAGAGTGCCCTGAATCAATCCAGGGAACAGTTTTGAGATCAGTCTCATCCCCCTACCACCTCTCTTCAGGGGTACAGCACTGTATGATTCTCAGATTACTTTATCTCTAAGATAGAAACAATTCAGGATAGAATTGCTTTAAGGAGGACATGTGTGACCTCTCCATCTTCTATGCCTTTCGAGACTACCACAAAGGTATGGGTGGAATTTCCTGTTTTTTTCAGTGGAGGAGGTTGATCGAGCCGTCTGCGACTCAAATCAGCAGTCCCCTCAGATCTAATTCCTCTGACCACACTTAAGGCAATTCTACCGGGTTTGCTGCCCTTAGTTACTGACACCGTAAACCATGCCTGTCAGTTAGGTCTGATTCCCACCGATCTGAAGCAAGAGTATTAGCACATGTTCAGCCTATTTCCTTCCTTCCGTTTTCTCTGAAGCTACTTGAATCACTAGTTTCAACTCTCTTTCTTCTTTTCTAGAATTGTCCTTGTTTTTTTATTCCTTTCAATCTTGCTTACACCGGGGCGGGGGGCGGGTGTCATGGAGAGTCTCCTGGTATCCGTGGTTGATGACCCTGACCATCCTCATCTCCCAGCTTGCTAGGTTCACCTCCTTTCTGTTAGAGAGGAGCCAGGCACTGCTACTCTCACCTTTTCTATCCTCTGTACATGGGGCCTCATTACGACCCAGGCGGTAACTTACCGCCTGGGTCGTACCTTTACCACCATGGCGTAAACTACGTTTACGCCATGGTGGTTGGCGGACTTGCCGCCCCATTCCGAGGTGAGTGGGGCGGTAAGTCCCCATTAACCCATTTACCCTTCCCCATTCCCATTTTTGCCCCATAGGGCATAATGGGAGTGGGGAAGGCGTTAATTACGCCACCGTAAATTACGGTGGCGTAATTAACAACAAGGTCCCTTAGCGCCATGGATTTTAACACCTGCTAAAAGCAGGTGTTAAAACCTCCATGGCGCTAAGGGACCTCGGAATCAGGCGGTAAGGGTCGGCGCTGTTTACGCCGCCGTAAACCCCTTACCGCCTGGGTCCTAATGAGGCCCATGGTCTCACCTGTGGTGTTCCTCAGGGCACCGCCTTGTCCCCTATGTGTTTTAATATTTATGTTCAACCGCTAGTTCACCTCACCCACGCATTTGGATTTCATTGTTACTCCTATGCAACCCGGATCCTGGTCCATCTTGACCGGGGCTGGGAAATCAGCTGGCCTCTGCGAATGTCTTTCTGCAGTGGGAGATTGGATGAGTGCGAACTGGCTCAAGCTGAATGGGGACAAGACGGAGGTCTTGATGGTGGGTTCTTCGTCTGAGTCTGTTTTGGACCTCCTCACTGTGGTCTACCACCCTGGGTGATCTTGCCGTTCCTGTGATGACTGTCAAGAATCTGGGGGTGGTTCTTTCATCCTCACTCTCTATGTCCCCACAGGTGAGCGCGGTGTGTAAGACGATTCATTTCATGTTGAGAGTTCTCCGGAAGGTGTTCCCCTTTTTTTCTGCACCAATTGAGGCTGCTGGTAGTCACCTCATTGATCACCAGTCGAATGGACTATTGCAATGCACTTTACCTGGCCCAACCTTTGGGCTCAATCCATCGGTTACAGCTCCTGCAAAATTTGGAAGAGTAGCCACAAACGCTCCCTATGGAGCTCATATACGTCCTGTGCTATGGGTTCTATACTGGCTTCCAATTACCGAAAGAAATACATTTAAGTCTCTCTGTCTGGTCCATCGGGCCTTTTACGGAGAAGGGACTGACTATTTCAGGGGAAAAAGTCATTGTTATGTCCCGGTACGATTGCTCTGCTCTAGTGCGGCCAACCTTCTGGTCATTCCTAAAATCCGAGTGTCCCATGTGGGAGATATTACTTTGGTGGCCCACTAAATTGTGGAATAGCCACCTGTTGGGTTGATGTGGATGGGAAATCATCTCTTCTTTAGAAGGGCCCTGAAAACTTTCTTGTGTTAGCTGCTGGTTTTGACCTTGAATTCCTCGCGCAAATATGCCCTTGGGTGAACATGTGCACTATAAATGTCCCTCACATAACATAACAAAACAGGGTGGTCAGCTTTTGCTGTATTATAATAATGCCATGCGCAATGTTGACCCACGGGTGTCAAAGACTGTTTTTGGAAAGATCGTTAAGTCAGTCTGTCGACACTGCTGAAGTCTGCTTATCATTATGTGACTACAATGTCATCAAAATGGAAACAGAATTTTACCAGTACTGGGCTGCGGAAAAGAGAAGAAAATTTAGCATGCCTATTTCGATCTTGTGGGTGCTGAATGGCTATGGGTAGTGACCTCGAAGACAAGCGCAACAGAGATGTACTTGTACCTGGGACTACAACCCACTTTCTGAGCAGCCTGATTGGTTGCACAGAAGCGACAGGGTAATAATGGATAGTAATGAATAATGGCTAAAATGGGACCTCACAGAAGTGGTTAGCCACTCCCTAAGACTTTCAAAGGGAGCAGAGGAAACGCAAGGGTGTATGTTCTCCTGGCTAAATGGCTATATCATGAATATCATCATGCAAGATGGAATATTTTGGGTTAATCACTACTCCTATAGCAAATATTGCCCAATAAGAACATCAAATTATTCTTTAAAAAATATTTACAGAAATAAGTGTTCTCTTGGTATGTGGTGGGATTACATAAACACATAAAATGAATGCAAATCACAACTGGTGAACAGCTGCAGCCTTATATTCTTTCAAGTCATGATGTGGATGCTGGATCAAACCAATCTGCATGTATTGGTATCTGTCATGTACAGAGCTTATGGAACAAGTTGGGCTTTCCGAGATTCCATCTCATTTTAATGCTTTAATCTGATATGTCTCATATGAAGGTATATAAAACATGTCTACAATGATAAAGGGAAGAACATATAACTTGAACATGGGAAAAAGAGTCCTCAAAGAACTGCTAGGACCAGAAGAAGACATAGCTCTCGAGATGCGCTCTCTTTTCGGGATGTTCAGAGGAGCTCTAAGGGCATTGTTCTGGATTACCTGAAGTTTGAGAATGTTTTTGGAAAAGGTGCCATTGAATAGGACGTTCCAGTAACCAATCTTTGAGACAATGATTGCATGGACAATGGTTAAGCAGTTATTTTTAGAGAGGAAGGGTCTGGCTGCATTAAGGACCTTGGTTGTGTAGGCTGCCGAGGAGGCAATGGCTCATGGTAAGTGATGCGTCTAGGTATACCCCTAGGGTCTTTACTTTACTTTGTTAGAGACCGGTATTGAGCAATTGTCAATTGTAATTGTGAAGGCAGAGTATTGATTGTTTACGGTCTTTAGGGCACTTGGCGGGACAACAATCAGGATTTCTGTCTTGTCACTGTTGAGACAGAGATGATTGGGTGCCATCCAGGTCTGAATTGTGGAATAGATTGAGTTAAGGGTGTTAGAGTTTTAGTTATCTGAGAGGAGGATCAAGATTTGAGTGTTGTCAGCATAATGTGTATAAGCTATGCCGAGTGAATATAAAATGTGTAATAAGGGCCTAGTAAACATATTGTACAGCTTAGAGTCAATGCAGGATCCTTGTGGCACACCGCAGGTGATAGGAGAGGGAGAAGCGTTGGTAATCTCTGAGAAGACTCTCATCACTCTTCCATTGAGGGAGCATGTTATCCAGGCAGTGGCTGAAGGTGAGAAGTGAGCGTGCCTGGTGATGGGATAGCTAAGGATGTGGATGTTGACCAGGTTGAATGCTGCATATAAATCTAGGAGGAGGAGCAATGCAGACTTGCCTCCATCCCTGATCTCATCCAATTGATTTTTTAGATTGAGCAGGGCAGATTTTGTGCTTGTGGTTATCCTGGAGGATATGAAAAATATTTTGCTCAAAGTTTGGAGAAGTACCAGGAGGGTGGTAGATCAGGTGCATAGCGATAGTGCAGGTAGGGGATAGTGAGAATTTGGGTGAAAAGATGGTCTGTATTCCCATCAATGGACTTGTGAATTTGTCTAAGGGGGATGAAATTTCACGAAATCTTAGTGAATCTGCATCCCCTGGCGATGGGTCTGTCCTTCCGTAGGATAGTATATCCTGGGGATAATGCCAGGGCTAAAGCAGGGCCAGAAGCTTCATGAAGCCAGCTCTCAGTGATGGCTAGTGCGTCGAGATTGAAATTAGTGATGAGGTCATGGATGTCGAGTGCGTGGCCAGAAAGGGAACAGCGTTGATCATGGTGCAGGTCAAGAATGGCTGAGTGCCAGTGTGCAGGGTGACAGAGCCTAGATCTTGGTTGGAGGCTTGAAACTGAGAGGCTGGGAGGGGATGTGGGGGAGGTGTCTGTTGTGTGGATGTTGTTTGGTTCTGGTGGCAACTGTGACTTTTAGTGAGGTCCCTGCCAGTGATGAGAGGAGCAGTGGAGGTGTTAGGTGTCTGAAGGGGATGAGGAGGGTGGTTTAGGAGATAAGCTGCAGCTTTGAGTGCAGATTTTGCGCTGGGCTTCTTGTTGCTATGGGCTATACGGTGGTGAAGTGTTGCACGTTGTAAGCAAGGTGAGAACCTGTTGGAATCCGGTTTGGGGGCAGTGTCTGGGTACTGAATCCTGGCTTGTAGAGAACATTTATGTGGGCATTTGGTGGAGATACGTGGGGGTACCATAGTGGTAATGTTACATTTCAGAGTGGTTGTTGATTGAGATGGTGCAGCAGTAGGAATACCATCTGAAGAGTGGCTGGAGGCATGAGTTCCTGGTGAGGGTACCTTGGGCTGTGGTGTTGGCCGAACTATTAACATGAGCTAATATGGCTTTAGGATAAATCACCATCACCCAGTTACTATGAATGATCCACACACTGACAAAAAGGGGAGGATTTGTATATGTTCCTATTTGAGAGAGACATGAGGCATTTAAATAGAAGAGCACACTCACTGAGATATCTGATTTAGAGGGGCCACACAAGTGATTACATAATGCATTAGTTTATACTTCCCACCATTATTGGCTACACATGGTGGACGTGAGAGAAAGAATAGTAGCTGTGGCACTCGGATACACCTAATACATCTAACAACAACCACTGGACAAAACCACTCTGTGAGTACTGTATGACATGGTGAAATATCAAACAACTAAAGAACCATTATGTGTGGCAATCTGAAATATTCAGAGCTCTTTCAAAGGATTCTTCTTACTATATATTCTGAATATAAACATCTGCCCTTCTAGTGGGACTCTACCTGAAACGATGTGTTGGTATTTCATTATTTTATTTTTCAGTAAAATATTACTATATGGCCGTATCTGTGTATTAAGGCTATCTGGAGAGTTTAGCATGATCATGATTGTAAGCTTGCCATGACAGAGCCAGTAAGGGCTTTGAACATTTAACCCACTGTCAGAATATTAATTAAGGAAAAGCAAAAGGGTACAGGGTAATTTGCTAATACCTTGGCATGATCTGGTAATACCAAACTGGGATGAACAGTTAATTGCTGTTATTGATAAACATTCACATTGATTTTAGCAGATGGATTCCCACACCACACACCCTTATGTCGAAAAAGCCTCCATAGAAATAAAGCGTTCTCCTACAGAGTAGAGTTTGCAATTCACTAAAATGTTCACATCTAAAAAATCACAGGAGCCATACCTTTTAGATAGATTGACAGGGGTTATCACAACCTTTCTATTAACTAGAGTAAAAGTTGAAAGAGACTTTCAGGAACAGACAGCAAAAAACAGCCTGTGGGTGGAAAATGTACTGGTACACCTATGATGATGAAATATGGGTTCCTTTCTTTCAAGGAGTAATGCAAGACAATAATATAACTATAATCCTACCAATTAGCGAAAGAGCTGCCATCGTCATAATCTATAAATGAGGTGACTGGAACTTTCCCCAATCTTATAGAGCAAAATCTCTGACAGACAGCTATGCCAAAATGTCAGACACATGGTCTGCTATACACTAGAGGGTTAGTTTGTAGAGAATGAGATATTGGCCAACATGCAGTATTGCTTCAGGTGAGGCTTGAGGACAGAATGCCAAGTACTTGACCAGTATTTATTGCCAGCCATTTACATTTATTAGCAACCAGCGAGGGTCAATGAGCTTGTAAAAAGAAATATCATTTGCCCTAGCCGGTGCATTACCTGCCCAAATAGGCTCTAGTTCTGTCGCGTCCCTGACTTCTTTCTGCAAGTGGCTGCCATGGAAAGGGAGAAGGGACTTTCATGGTGGTCATGTTGTTTGTTTCCTTTTTTTCATTTGTTTTAAGGGCCACCATGAAAAGGGTGAAGGGACTACATGTAGTCCCTTCTCCCTGAACCCTGGTGGCCATTGTTTTTGCTTTTATTTCTAAAGTCGAGAAACGGTTGCACTGTCGTTTCTCAAATCTAGAAAAAGTACTATTAGTACCCCAGTACAACATGCCAGGGTACTAATAGCAATATAACCCTTGCTTTGATTGGGCTTCTAACTGTGGCCCCGGCGGCATTACCCTATTGGTAATGACACCCTCCTCGGGTTATATTGCCTAATTAAAAGTGTCACAATGTTCCTTGAAATCCTTTATCGGACCTGGACAATTGATTGTGTCAATTGTAATTTAATATGGCAGATGATGGTAGATATTGAATACCAATGTCTTGGTCATGTGTATTTATTACCTTGCAAGAAGAAACAGTGTGGGTGTAAGGGGGCTTGTACGAGCCCTTTCATGATAAAACAGTGGGTTTAGGAATGGCTGAATTCTGTCATCCCTTATATTTATTCTGTGCACCAGTGCCATGGAATCCGTATTACTGGCATTAAGAGCCATTGTATAATCTTAAAGATAAATCGTAAGATGTGTTATCATCAGTATTATAGGAACCTTACAACAAAAAAAAAAAAAGAAACTTGTGCCCTCTTTTAGGAACTTGCAAGAGGGAAATAGATCTTAAGGTTAATAAATCTGCAGTGTTGGCTCTTTGCTCAAATATAAAGAAAACAAATCAAAACTTGGGGGGAAAGTAAAGGTTAAAAAATATTTGATTAAAAAAACATCGAGGATGTGCACATCTTACAAAACAAGAACATATGAAACAAGCAATTCATGGTTTCTTTAGATTCCTGAGTGACATGAATTTTCAGACTGTCAATATGTCAAAGCGGGAATACGAGCAGAAGGCTACATTGGTGGCATTACGTGGATCTAGCCTGTAGGGTGGGGTACATTCGGGCAACATGCAAATAGCTGTAATTCTGCCCATAGCATCCTGTGTTTGCAATACACAGCGCTGTAGCTAACACTTGTGTAGAAGATGACATGAAAACAAGTCCAATGTTTATGAATCTGGTCAAACCTCAAAGTGTCTCTTTCATAGGCAATAAGTATAGGATCTGTATCCCATATTTGTACCAGTTGAGAAAATATCAAATTGTTGCATGTTAGTCCCATCTGTATTTCATTACAGTACTTTTTAAAGAGAATCTTTGAACGATATCTACCTTAGCATTGTATCAGCATCAAGAATTTCAGAATGGCTGGCATGGCCTGACACACACATTACAAGGCTACAACACCGTAGAGTGGCATTTGTACAAATTGCTGTTATGTTTTGTTTTCTTGATCATATTACCCACACATCTTAACACTAATTTTGCCTTTTGAGGTGCTGCTTTTCATTTCACCACTAGCCCAGGGCACAGGCACTCTGCGAGTGGGAGGAGAATGGGACATAGGTACAGTGCTGGAAATGGAAAACATTTATTGGGGGGACGTCACTTCTTACTAGGTGTTGGGCTTTGGGGGTGAGGGGGCAGGGCCACAGGGCAAGGGGCATGGCGTTTTGCAAAAAAGCAAAGAGCATAATGGGAACAACATAATGTCCACAATTTTAAATGTTAAACATGTCTTCTATAGTGAGAAAACCTTTCGAGCAAATAAAGGTCTCTTCTGTTTTGATTGGTCTCAATATTCACCCAAATAGAGATGTTTGTAATATGCAGGACATATATACCAGTTTGATCAGCAGCAAAAATGAATGAGGCTTTGGCAGTTTTTGTGAGCAGGCAACAGTTCTGCGTGGTCTGAATGTGCTTTGAAGAATGGGTAGTGTAGCAGGCTGCGAAAGCGGTCTGCTTGAAGAGGCACACAATAAGAATGGGTTGTGCAGCTCGCTACAATGAGCAAGACTTCTTTTAGAAGACTCGACATGAACGGTCTGCTCACTGAGGCACAGGATCTGTCAGAGTCGTATCTGGGACCTCCTGGGTCTGGAGGACGGAGGGGGGCTTCGGCAAGACTATTTATGCAGGATTGCTGTTCCGTCTTGTTCCAGCCCCGTTCCTGCACTGCATAGGTGTCCTTTTTAAGCACATACACATTCAGGCACCTGCTGGTCTCTGTGGCCGTTGGTGCAGGGATAAAGCATAACTGGTGACCTCATGATACTTTAGGGGCCATGGTTCATACTCAACGAAACCCGCATCAGCAGGGTCACTGCTAAACCAACTACGCTGACAAATTTGGTTCATTTCACCTTTGTTCATGTTAAGGTGGTTCAAAAATGTTGCATTTTACAACTGTGTTATTGTTTTATAATTCTTTGTTTTTAATAGTGTGTTTGTTAATTAATGTATTAATGAGATACATAGGTCCTCATTACAAGTTAGGCGGATAATGGGTGGTTAATCCTTCCTAAAATATCCCTGAGGAATTATCTTTACCGCCACTTGGTCGGGCGGAATTTTCGCCTGATTACAAGTGATGGTGACGGTGTAATTTTCCATGTATTTTGGGTCCATTGGACCTCATGGGGCTTTTTTGCAGAATTACTGTGACAGTGATCTTATTACATATTAGTTATATATATTTTTATATCAAAAGAAGTTAAATAAAGTAGAGGTGCGAGGGAGAGGTGCTTAGCCTTGGTACCTAGGCTGGAGATAAAGGACAAAAGAGAATGTTTTCCTATTAGGAAAGCTTCGTCCCCTGCACACTATCTGAAAGGTAAAAGCCTAATGGTGATTAGAGAATCGGTAGAGCTGAAAAGCCTTTTTAGGCATCTTAGATATATTCGAAATTTCACCAAATAATTACATTTTGACAACTTGAAAGATAAATTCAAAAACAATACAATTTATTATTCGTACAGAATGGTAGGCCCAACGCGTTTCGAGTAGCAAAAAACTCTTCATCAGGGGCATGTTTTCGAGTTCATTTACCTTTCTAGCTGTAAACAAGATGTAATGCTCCTCTGGATAAGCAATTCCTCATGTTGCTTGCGCATGCGCGAACAACATCACATACCCCCAAAAAATAATAGTGACGTCACTCACACATGCGTGAGTGACGTCAGCAAGTACATAAGGTACATAAGGACGGGTTTTATCTCAAATTGGCAGACGCCTCCCCGGCCTTCGTCCGTCTGGATGCTGCTCCGTTTTGGGACCTATAGAATAATAAGACAAGCAAGTTGACTTGGGATAATTACTTTATAACTTGTATTATTCGTTTATGTAGAAATAACATACTTACCATTGGCCAGATAGCCTCAACCTGTACCGTGACAGTTATTTTGCAAAAAAACCCCTCTTTTTTCAATACTTACCTCCACCACCTTGGTTTTTCAGGACATCTTCCTTGGAAACAGACTGTTTTTGAATAGTTTTCTCCAATGGGCCATTTACCAGATAAAGATATCCAGTGACTTATGACTGGTCACCACAACTATTGGATCACTTTTGAACCCAAGATTTGTAAGTGTGTTTCACTTATATGAAAACCTGACAACCAGTAACCAATACGCTTGGCTTTAAGACAGCGATTTTCTCTTTCTCTGAATATAGCTATTTAGACCAGATCTCACGACTGGTCAAGAACAAACTTTGCAAAATCATCTCACGAACAATATCATCTATGGCCACACAAGACATACCTTCTTCTTTGGCCTTTTTTAATTAGGTAAGATTTTAGAACAACTAGCTGTAGATATAAATTGTTCCCTATGTGACAACGGAAGTTTATCCCTTTATGTTCACAAAAAAACCTATGGCGTTGAAACACTCCTACCGTAGGTGGTGCATACAGGCATTTAGCACCAGTTAGTATAATAACTAGGATGTTCAAAAAATTCTCCTGATTGATTCAAATTAAGAGATTTAAGTTTTATACAATCTATATACAATCTATAGAAACATTTTCACTCTAAAGGCAGGTTAATCTTGCTTGTCAGAAATTCTAAAACAACTGGGTTTATTAGAACTATGCACTGTACACTTTAAGTCTAGGATTTGGGTGTTGACATATAACTCTGAGATGTCTTCTAATTGAGGTTGCTTTTTGAAATTGTTTTTTTGAAATTGCTCATTGACTTAAAATGTTATATTGTTTAAATTGAAAAAGTTTCTTCTCTTTATAGAAATGTTATTCATAAAGAAAACATGCCCCTGATGAAGAGTTTTTTGCTACTCGAAACGCGTTGGGCCTACCATTCTGTACGAATAATAAATTGTATTGTTCTTGAATTTATCTTTCAAGTTGTCAAAATTTAATTATTTGGTGAAATTACGAATATATCTAAGATGCCTAAAAAGGCTTTTCAGCTCTACCGATTCTCTAATCACCATTAGGCTTTTGCCTTTCAGATAGTGTGCAGGGGACGAAGCTTTCCTAATAGGAAAACATTCTCTTTTGTACTATACACAACAGTACATATATTGTAAATATGTTATATGGAAGCTTTGGAAGAACGGTTCCAAGTTAGTAGAGTAGCTTTCGGTTGTGCAACTATTTCAAAGTCAGCTCCCAATCAGCCATACCTATGACAAGTCCTGTGTTTGATTGGAAGGGAATGACAACACATTAGGCTGGTGCTGAGAAAAAAGTGATATTTGGCGGCAATGAGTTGAGTGAGAGGTGGTTTGTTCTAAAGGACATTGATCCTACAGTACTTTGAACATATTTCACTCATGTGCCTAAACTGTGGGTCATGGCTATTCATTTTCTGGTCTTTCGTTTAACTATGCGCACCCACAGTGCCCCGCCGACAACACATTGAGTACTGTTTTTGTGCATCATTTAATTTAATACAGCATGTATGAGGACACAGCACTCGCTTGTCATTTTTATCCTACCTACTTATTGCTGCCCATGCTACCCATACCTCAATTCATTCAGCTCCCACCTATGACTTCTCCTGTGGCAAAGCAGCACTTTCACAAAAGACTCAATCTACCACCCCTGAAATCAACATAGGTTTTAGTCCATTGTGGACTAGGCACAATAGAGTTTACCAATCCATTCTGGTGCCAGCTGGTATTATGTTCTTCAGACCAGAGCCCTTCATATTACCATTGCTTCACTCTTGTCTCCAAAGACATTGAAGTTGATGTGGTTGCCAATGAGCCTTCTAACGGAAATCTCAGCAAAGGTCTGAGGTAATGTGTGGTGGGGTGGAGTTGGAGGTGTGTGGGCCACTGATGCAGGAAGTAGCATCGACCAGTCAGTGAACGGGGAGTATACATGGTTCATCAATTAAAGACTACAGAGGTTTTACTGATCAGGTACCACTACTTTATTTCCAAGTACACGTACACATAGTACAACAATACTAGTTGATAACGAAGGAGTATGTGATTATTGCCAGCACTGTTCTTGGATATGCATGGTTATTGCTTCAAAAGATAAGATAACCACAGTTGGGCAGATCGGCAAATGTATGACTGTCTTTTAGTGGAACAGGCCCCAATTCTGATGCAAAATCTTTTTAATTTCGTTACTCACCGGGTTAAATGTGGTAACACAAACCAAATTATCCTGCTTCTGTTTTTCTCGAGGCACTAGACACATGTCTCTATTCGTATGTGATGCCCTCTTCAAATTATCCTTGACAAGTTTCTTTTGGTACCCTCTTTCCAACAATCTTTTCTTCAAATCGTCTGCATGTTTTTTAAATTTATCTTTGGCAATGCAATTTTTGTGAATTTGCAGAAATTGACCACAGGGTAAGTTCTGACGCAACCCCACAGGGTGAAAGCTGGAAAAATTAAGAAGAGTATTTTTATCAGTATGCTTTCGATAAAGTGTTGTAACCAACTTGTCACAAGATTTTTGGATAAGCAGATCCAAGAAACTCACCTGTGTTCTATGTGAATCCATCGTAAATTGTATATGCATATCACAGGTGTTTAGCCATTGATGGAATCATGTTAATGTATCACTTGTCCCACTCCAGACAATGAACACATCGTCGATGTATCTGTACTTAGGCCTAAGTACAGTTCATTCTAGTTTTAGTAGATTCTCTCTGCCCAAAATGAATAAATACATTTCTCCTCAAAATCTGCCATAAACAAATTGGCAACATCCGGGGCAAAAGTTGCCCCCATGCTCACTCCTTTCCGGTGTTTATAGAAGGACTGTTGGAACAGAAAGACATTTTCTGTCATGGCTATTTGCGCACATTCCTGTCGGTGATACATTGGGCTCCGATTTCTTATCTAAAAAGTTCCCTAACACCTTCAAACATTTCATCTGTGGGAATGAGGTGTAAAGGGACTCCACATCCATAGTGGAAAGCACAGCCAGTGTTCTTCTATTCTGTAGTTGCTTGACTTTCACAGTTTGAATACCTTGGAACCAGGGAGTTTCTAGAAGACCCTGCACTGCCAGAGAATCTGAGATTTGATAACCCACTGCTTACAGGGCCATTGACAACCCCACAGTGGAAATAGACCTGATACCAATGTGCACGGAATAGGTGGAGCCAAAGTCTCTGAAGTTGGTTTCGAAGAGCAAAGTGGTCAGCACTGTAGGTGCAGTAATGTCCAGCTAGTAAACTTGTTCCCTTTCTTCTTTAACTTAATCTAATGTTTTCACATACATTCTTCATTAATTAACAATATGTTATTTATATATTTATTTATAGAACTCACAGGAAAGCAAGGCCTTTCTGGCACAAACACACTTACAAAATGTAACATTGATAACAGAGCGGAGGACATGGGTCCTTGATAATGGAGTCAGAGAATGTGACTTCAAGACCAAATGTTGCAGAGGAAGTTGGAAACATAAACCAGGGATGATGACAGGACAGAATAACATAAGATTGGCATGGTGGAAGTGCTAAATAAGGATACACGGGTGATGCAAAAGTGCTGTAGAGTTGTCTATGAGGGTAGAGAGAGAGGGTGAAGCAGGGTGATGGAGTAACATGGAGTGATAGGAAAAAGGTGTTTCAGAAAGGATGTTATGTTATGTTATGTTACTTTGCATTTATATAGCGCCTTATGTATCATTGGTATGATCTCAAGGCGCTGGTACGTTGAACGCCCTCGGGAACCATAGTTCAAGTCAGTAGAAAGAGAGAGAGAGAGAGTCATAAGATGCGTGGGTGCACCGGATATGTGTGCAGCCGGTGTGGCAGTTGATTGATAGCTGATTCATAGCGGTAGGTGAGGTGGGGGTGGTCAGATGTATGTGTTCAATTCTGGAGGGTGGACACCCAGAGTGAATTCTGTCTGTGTTAGGCCTGAGGAGACACATATGCTAGCTGTGTGTGCAAGCGGTGTTTAATTAGGATGATGTGGAGTATGTGGCTGGTGTTAGTATGAGAAAAGCATACTGAGTGTGTGAAAGTATCACTGTGTTCTAATGGAGTGGTGGTGTATAGGAGAGACTAAGCGTGGTGGTGTGATATGGTGGTTTTCAGTAAGGCTTTTGAGATTGAGCGCTCATCCGTACCATCTATTCTATCCATTTAAACACTCTTTCCGTTCATTCATTTCATCTGTTCATACATTTCATCTGGTTTATCATTTAGTTTACTCGTCTTTCCATCCATTCCTTCATTCGATTCTTCATCTACATAAACTACTCCATCCAAGCTGTTGATCCATTTCATATTTCCTATCTGTTTAGTGTGTTCCATCTGTTCTGTCCTTTTTATTTGTTTGAACTGTTCTATGTGTTTTATTCGTTTCATCAGTTACATCTGCTCGTTCCGTTCTATCCATTCCATCCGTTCCATCCACTCCATCCGTTCCATCCAATTCAATCCATTCCATCCACTCCATCTGTTCCATCCACTCCGTCCGTTTCATCCATTCCATATATTTTATCCACTTCATTCGTTCGTTCATCCACTCCATTCCATCTACTCTATCTGTTCCATCTATTCCATCCATTCCATCCACTCTATCCATTCTATCCAATCCATCAGTTCCTTTTACTCTATCAGTTCCATTCACTCCATCCTTTTCATCTATTCTATCTGCTCCAATCCATTCCATCCGTTCCATCCACTCCATCCGTTCTATCCACTTCATCCGTTCCATCCACTTCATCCGATCCATCCACTTCATCCGATCCATCCACTTCATCCGATCCATCCACTTCATCCGATCCATCTACTTCATCCGGTCTATCCACTTCATCCGATCCATCCACTTCTTCCCTTTTATCTGCTTCATCCATTACATCTACTGCATCTGATTCATCAGCTTCATTCGTTTTATCCACTGCATCCATTTCATCCGTTTCATCTGCTACATTTGTTTCACCCACTGCATCAACATCATTTCTTTCGTCCACTTAATTCCTTTCATCCATTTCATTTGTTCTATTCAGTTTATCCATTTTAATTTACAGTAGCAATTTTAGTTTTCTGTTTTTCTCGACCTGGTCTTGATGCTGGATTGTTATTTTTGATACAGCATCCACGGGCTACTGTTTATTGTTGCTGTTATACTGTTTGGGTTAAGAGTTGATTTTCTTTTTTTTTTTTTAGGGGAAGAGCCAAGTTTTCAGTAATTTGTGGAAAGACATGAGGACTTTGGTGAGTCGGGTGTGGGTAGGAACTGAGTTCCACAGAGTGGGGGCCAGGGCTGAGAATGATGATCCACCTAGCCTGACTGAGTTGGTTTTTGGTATTACAAGGAGGGGGCAGAGCTTGATCTTAGAGTGTGTGGTGGATTGTAGGGTTTTAGTTTGAGGTTGAGGGGTTTGAGGTTGGATTTAAACAGTGGTAGAGTTTTAGTAGCACATAGAGATAGAGCAATAGAATTCCAGAGTAGGGGAGCAGAGAGAGAGTGAGAGAGAGAGGAAAACGAGAGGGAGCTGTATTGACAAGGAAGTGAGCCAAGTATGATCATAACGAGTGACAGGGAGAGGAGGGAGTGAGATCAACAGATAAGTGGGTGGGGAAAGTCCATGGGTAGATTTGAAGATGAGAAGAGGTTTATACTTGTCTATTTGTTTCAAATATATCCAGCCAATCTGGTGATAGACAGAGGAGCTAGAGGTAAAGTGAGAATGGTTGAATTGTGTTCAGACCGCAAAGTTGAGTACTTGAGGTGAAAAAGCATAGTTGGCGAGCCATAGAGGAGTAGTCGGATCTAGAAAGGACTACGGTGGAGATTAACTGTTTAGAAGTATTGAATGGAAGAAGATGATGGATTTTACTGATATTGAGGAGGTTGAGTCTGGCTAAAGTGACACATTTGGAGATAAGGCTCGAGATGTTGTGCGATGGGTTGAAGATTAAATCAAGGTTACGAGCAGAAGCAGAGTATGGAAGGTAGTCAGGAGGGAAGAGAAGAAGAGGGAGATAGAAAAGGCAGAGGAAGAGATATGTTTGTCTGGGAAGTAGAAAATGTCAGTCTTAGTGGAGTTGAGCATGAGCTTGTGAGATGCCATCTGAAATTTTATGACAGTGAGACAGTTTGACATTTTTGACAATAGCTTGTCGGATAAGGAGGGAAAGAAGAATATGTCATTTATTTTTTTATATCTATTTATTGATATACATTGAGGATCACAAAAGAATGTACAATATATACGAAATTGTTGATTTGATCTAATCAGATATCAGATTTGACGGAAAGCAGCGAGTGTCTTATAATGGGGCGAGTTTGTTCCGCTTACTAACCTCTGTGATATGGTCAAAATATCACTCAGTCACTGGGGACAATACATAAGCTTACATACATAGACTAAGGACAACCAAAATGATACATTTTTAAGTGCAGATAAGCAATACGGCCAGCTGTGTGCAGAATGTGACCCAGATGGGTGAAGTGCCAGAGGGGAGGTTGAGAAAGTGAAAGACAGAGGCAGGTTAGAGTTGAGTGAATAAATGTTAGCTAGAAGCCAGATGAGAGGTGGGTTAAGAAGATAACTTAGAGACGAAAATCCATGTGGTCACTTTCTCAAATGTCTAGGGCAAGAGTATTCCATGCAAGTGGAGCAAGAAGAGTGAAAGAGTGGAAGCGAGAAGCACATAGAGTGTGAGGTGCCACAAGGGTAGTTCAGGAGACAGAGCTGCATGGAGAACGATAGATACAATGGTGCTTTACTTTCCATTGATGTGTGAACCAGGAGAAGAAATGTAAATCTGGCCCTGTTTTGCATCATCAGCCATCCAGCCTGATGATGGTACGAGGAAGTAGATGTGACGGGAGGGCATTCAAAGGAGGACCTGTAGCAAAGTTAATGATCTTGTTGAGGGAACAGAAAGCATAGTTGTGGAGACTAAAGAGTATGCTGCCATGGTAGTCCAGTTTAGAGAAGACAAGAATGATTAAGAGATGCTTGTCAGTGTTGAAAGTAAGGAGGTGTCTGATTTTCCTAATATTTAGGAGAATGTGACGAGCTGGCTGCTGTTAAAGGTTTAGAGATGATAGTAGAGAAGGTGTGAGAAGGGTCATAGATAATGCCAAGGTTTCTAGCTGAAGGAGTGAAGGGGAGAGTCTTAGTGGGAACTGGACAGGCAGAGAAAGCGATGATAGAGTATTTGGCAGGGAAGAAGAGCATCTCTGTTTTGGCAGAGTTTAACATCAGATAGTGAGAAGCCGTTAAATATTTAACAGCAGAGAGATAGTTGGACATTTTGTTAGAGAGATCAGATGACAGTTCAGGAAAAGAGAAAAAGATGTGGGTGTTGTCCACAAACAGATGGTATGAGAGACTAAGAGCAGAGGTGCAGAGTGTATAGAGGAGAAGACCAAAGACAGAGCCTTGTGGAACACCAGCAGTTAGAGGAGTGAGTTGAGAGGTGTTGTTTCTCCTCTCCATGAGACAGAGAATTGGTGAGAAGCCAGGTAGGATTCAACGGAGGCAAGGGCTTGATTGTGAATCCCAAGTAGAAAGAGAGTAATAAGAGAGAATAATAAGAAGATCAGAGTGATTGAGATTGTCAAAGACAGCCGACTGGTAAAGCAGAATTAGAATAGAGGATACGTTGGAGTTCTTAGCAGAGGCAATGAAGTTGGGCTCATTAAGGAAAGCAGTTTCTGCAGAGTGACAGGAGTGAAAGTCTACTTGTAAGGGGCCTCAAAGGTTTCTGATGTCTAAGAAATGTGTAAAAGGGTTGAACACAACCCTTTCGAGCTGAAAGGGAAAATGACCCAAAACCTGCATGTAAAATAATCAAAGTCATCAAATAATCGCTGCTCCTCTTTGCAAAAGGAAACAAAGCGTATTGCATGCAAAACAAAGTCTGGCATGGAGTTCTCTCACTTCCAAATGGGTTACATGTTTTATGAGAGATAATTGTCATCACTTATGTACAAGGTTACATCATAATCCCACCACCCTCATTGGCTACCACCTATAGAACATACTAACTCCACCTACAGTCGCTTGACTGATTATCCACGTCTACGCAATCCCACTCCCCGTGGTTCCATACACCATCATTGTCGAACCCACTTAAGAGCCCACCTATCACATATCAATCAGCTTGTACATTTGGGACCATCGCATGATGTGCACCCTCCTGTTTCAGACTCAATCAAAGTAACTTGGCAAGGCCAACTCTGCCTTTGAACAGACAAAAGGCATCCTGATTAATCCACACGCCATGGTGCACACAGGCTGAATCCCTGACTTTGTACTGAATGTATTGGCATCACCTCTGCTCCTTCTGTCCCAAATCACACGACATTCCAGACAAAGCTCCCCCTTATCTCCTGCCAACCCCAGGTGCTGAGGGATGACATGACCAGGGCACCTCTCTTGAGTCTGAATTTGAGAGATTTATTTGCTTAAGTTATTAAAATAGATCGTCCGCTCTTGTTATGCGCACTCCCAGGTGCGGACCTCGGTCATGGTCCTTGTGGCAGCGCTGGCGGCATCTTTCAGGTGTTTATACTACCTCTCCTAAAATGGTTTCTGTTATGCGAAGTAACACTCTAGTTGTCCAGGCAGGCACTGTGAATGGAACACCTCCCCCTCACTCATTACGGGTATTTCTTTCCTTGTATTCTACACAGCAGCACGTTGCTACTGCTACCAGCAGCCACGCTACGTAAGTTTTTTAGAATCCTTTCCTTCAGCTTTCACCATTCTTTGTTTACAGAGATTATTGTTTACCTGACAGAGCCTTAGCGGACGCCTCGAGACCTCGCACACAGCCAAGTTATCTAATGAACGTAGGTGATCAGTATACCCTTTCCTTCATATTTAGTCACGTACCCTTTGTAGAAGGTAACATTTCCTTTTCTCACAATCCCAGAACTCCCGCAAAACTATCAGAACTACAACTCCCATTCATTCTAGCGGTCCCGACAAGGAAACTGCGACCGCCGATTCCCTCACATTTCATTCCAACACTGGTAGGTTTACACCTATAATTAGTACCTCCTTTTCAGCCTCCTATCTTCTGTTCATTTATAATCATACTGTCATTATACCTTAGCATCTTTCGCTTTAGTCCCGATAGAGGCTCCGCCCATCAATGTCTCTTTGCAGCCCACAGAAAAGTAGACGGCATTTCAAGAGGGAAT
Source organism: Ambystoma mexicanum (assembly GCF_040938575.1). Lineage (NCBI taxonomy): Eukaryota > Metazoa > Chordata > Amphibia > Caudata > Ambystomatidae > Ambystoma > Ambystoma mexicanum. The sequence continues at coordinate 175,436,617 of NC_090924.1, read as the reverse complement.
TCGACACATCTCTTCTTGCACTAAATATCATTTCTTTTTACAGTGCTCCGCAAGGATAGGATCTCCAATCCACGAATAGCTACGGTTTCCAGACATCATTCGTCCAAGATAGAAGCATTCTACGGAAACCACACTCGTCAGCTTCACAGGGTTTTATTCCCCAAGAGGGTTTCCCTGGCTCCTTCTAACTCTGCCAGTTTCTTAGGCATGGTGAGAGGGTGTTAGGTGAGCCTTCCATTCTTCCATCCCACTTCAGAGTCCAGGTTAGTGAATTATTGTATTCTAGTGTCTGCTTATTGTGCCTGTTGGGTTTTCTACACGCTAGTTACACAGTGTAAGTACTCTTTGCAACTGTTCAGTTGGAAACAAGAGATAACAGCTCTTGGTTGAGGACAGTAGTGCTCTAAATGTTTTCCTGGCTCTTTGGCATTACTAAGCTGTGTGCCCTATTCTCATGAATTAATCTTTCAAAGGGCACATCCCTTCCTACTCTTGTACCAACTCACATTCCATTTCCACCGTGCTCGGGACCTGCAGCTGGACACAATTACTGCTTCTCTGTGCACCCTGAGTGACTCTGACCTCGGCTACTCTGTTGGGAAATGGGATTTGTTAGTCGGAGCTGAACTGCCAGAGCCGCAGCTCCACACCAAGGCCGGCATTCTCTCCCGCTCATCATGTCCTAGACCGTGGGCCTCATTCCGAGATTGGTGGTAGCCATGGCGCTATTTGTGCCATGACTGCCTCCAATAACGGGTCCGGCACCGGTGATGTTCAATGGGGACTTACCGGCGCAGTCCGACCCTGGAGGGACCGGTAAGTCCCCATTGAACAAACCATTCCCCATTCCCATTCGAGCCCCCATAGGGCTCAATGGGGATGGGGAGGGCGCTAATAACGGGCTCGCGAATGGCAAGTCTGTTATTAGCGCTGTGGTCCCTTAGCGGGACCCATAAGGGACGTGTGGTCAGACCACTCTCATGGGACAAGTAACCGTTGTCTGCATTATTTGGGGACATTTACATGCAGCAGGATAGACCAATGTTCTTGCACACACACCCCCTTCCAAGACAGTGAGATTGTCATCAATGTTATGGCCCACAGTTCACTTTTGATTGAGTTAAGTCACTTTTCCATCTGGTTTGGCATCTGAATCATCACCCATGTACTTATTTGCAGCCACTTGGCATTGGTTGCAGTCTGGATACCTGGCACCAGAAGGGAGGTACAACATTTCTCAGTTTTGGTAAACAAGCAATAGGGGTCTGTAATCACCTTTTGTTTCTCAGAGGAGTCTTTGGACAGGTAGTTAGAACTTTTCTGATGATGACTTCTTACGGAGCTGCAAACTTGCTTACCGGTTGGGGGCTTGGTTGGTTCTGGGGCTGGCACATTTATTACTGATAGATGAGAATCAGGAACAACTAAAACCACAGAGTGTATGGTGGGCATTGAATATACACCACTCCATCCTGGTGGGAGGTATAATTGTGCATAATGTCCACACACCCATGACACATCCATCAATGCTGCTGTGCCGTCAGTTAGATCCAAGTTAAACAATGTTTTATTGCAAAGGCTTTTTTTTCTTATGAGTGCAGTGCCATTTCCTCAAAAGCATAAGTAACACTCTCCTCCTCTTTATACTTTTGCTGGTTCTGGCTTAACTCAATTCCTGTCAGTTTCAGCACGTAATTAAAACAAATTTTGCAACAGTTGAGATTGACACGTGCCACCACTTCTTCAGGGAACCCCAGTAAGTCCCCTGCTGCATAACTCATTACTCCTGCCACCCATCTATTGTTGGAAGACAATGCTCCTTACATCTTCAATAACGGTTGCAGCTTGCACCATGCCTGTTCTTTTCTTCTTGTCATATTCTTCATCGCCCCTGTCCCTGATTACCGATTGGCCAGTGTGCCCCTGGAAAAGGCTTTGTACTCTGCACAGGGTTAAGTGTACCATGCCCTAGGCTAAAAGAGGCTGCATTTTTGGAGTATAAACTACTTGGATGCACCCGTCACATGAGGGTACGACGTCCTTTCATCGCAAGATGTTTTTTCGCAGGGTTTTTTTACCGCAATTTTTTTTCCGAAAAACCCCATCAAATTTATTTGAAAATAGGGAGGTTGGAAGGGTAACCCCCAAACATAATTTTAAAAAAATGTGATGGGTTTTTTTCGTTAAAAAAATTGCAGTAAAAAACCCCACGAAAAAACATCCCGCGATGAAATGACATGGAGCCCACATGAGGTATCAAAGAGCATACATAGCATCTCTGATTTGACCTCTCCCTCCCCACATTGCACATGTGATTATATCACATGTCATCCAATTCAGTGTGGCAATCGATCTTTTTCCTCTGATTGTGAGGGACCAAAGCAATCTTTAAATATTGCATAATGTTCTGGGCCTGTTGCTGCATGTCAGCTGGAATAGCATGGAGGACACCTGCACATTACACATCACACAGCACAATGACCCCATGTGCTACTCGGCTGCTGTCTTTAGGGGGAGCAGGGGTGGACTTGGGTCCAAACTCCCACAGAATCTCTTGATTTGAATCTTGTGGATTTGAGCAGGGGGCAATTTATGAGCTATCTCAAGACCTGCAGCAAAGGAGGACACTTGTAGGGCATTTCAAAGATTTGATGGCAGGTCTTCATCCCAGAAAATTGTGCAAGGTTGATAAACCACATTAAGATGATACTTCCATTAACATAGAGCATAATGGGTCCATGGCCAATGTATGAATGGTCTTTGTGTATCACCGAATGCCTGTACCATAATATTTTATTACTCAGCTTCTGAACTGTGCCAGTTACCTATTAAATACAAAAAATAAGTGCATAATGTAAAGGAATGTATGGCACTGTTTTTTTCTTTTCTTTTAATAAGTAAAGCAACAGAGATCGCCCACAAAAAAACGGTTGGTGGAAGTTGAACTGTAGGAGCAAGTCAGCACAGTACAGCATGAGCAGCATGGTTTCTATGTAGCGCCAAACTGTGGAGAGATAGGAGAGGTGCAATACATTTCTCTTTAGGCATATCAACAATGAAAAATATAAATAAATCAATAATTGGTGACTCAATGAGGCAATGGGTCATGTTTACGAAAAGGGTGCATTGTGTGCTCGTCAATAATGCAAATGTCAAAGACAAGTACTCAGCACTCCAGCAGATCTGGAAACTGTTAAGGGCCTCAGTAGAGGCCAGGTGCTTTCAGACTGTTTCTTTCTATATTGTTTGGAGGAGTTAAAGATTATAAGACTCTTTCGGTTCTTGTGGGCACATTATAAAGCTTTATTGCTCCTACTGAACAAGCAAGGGGGATGTAACCAGTGAAAGACAGCACGTATGCGCATGCTGCCCGGGATCACACACACTGTGTCATGCTTTAAGGCAAAAACACCTGAAATGATGTGTTACATTTATTAGAGAAAAAATATAGCCTTACTTTTTGATCTTTGATATATGTATGTATCTAATCATGTTTGTGCAAAGGATGACATTGAAATGCAGTCTTGTGGAGCGTTTTCTCTGAAATAAAGTTATTTTACTTATAATACAATTCACCTTTCGTCATGAGCAACCCTTAAGTTTTGTTCCCATCTTATTATTTCAGAACCTGGCAGAGCTTACATCTACTTTATTTAGTTAATTTGCATATACGTTGGCAGAATGTCCACTAGTTTGTAACCAGGGAAATGTTAACTGAATGCAAATGTGCATATGTATTCATTTGTTTAACATTTCACAAAGATGTGCATCACAAAAGTTACATCAAATGGATAAATACCAATTTAGCAGTTGATGGTGACACAAAGCCAGTATTTCGGAGAGATGGAGGGGAATGCAGGTTTTCCAGCTCTTAACAGCATTTACATCAAACATTTGAAGTTATTGTACAGGGATATTTTTACCTGTGGTTGAAGGAGCCATTTCTAAAGATGTTGGGCCACATTATTACCTTGGCAGAATGGGTTAACGGGTGCCGCTAATGGATGCAGACCCGTTAAACCCATTCCGCCTCATTACGAGTTCCCCTTGCGGGACCCGGTAAGGACGCCTGGTAAAACCAGGCGTCCTTACCGGGTCCCGCGAGGGGACCAGTGAGCTAACAACGGGCCGGTCGTAATCGGCCCATTGTTAGCTCCCGCTTCCATGAGAAATGATTGTGTTGGACATATAATATCAAGTAATGTGAGTAAATATGCACAGTACCTTTTTCAATTCTACATGTCTCTCTCCTAGTGTGTTACATGTTCCGGTCAGTGCATCCTAAGCACACTAAGGCATTGCTGTCCCTGGGTGGACTTAATACAAATCAGACAAGCTTTAATCACTTTGAGAATATTACAGTGATGAGCTGGCATAGTACACAAGTTCTAATATGATAATTATTATTAATATTATTATCATTGGAATAATTATATTGCTTTCATGGACTGCTTTGAAGGAAGCCTGATTTCGAGCAGTAGCATTGGATGTTGTTGGCAACACACTCTGTGAGTCTTCCAAAGAGCAACCTTTCAGTGATTTAACTGTGACCGGAGAAATTTAAGACTAGGTTTTAGGCCATACATTTAATAGGTAAGCTAGTTCGGGAACGTAATCTGGGTAGTGTTAAATAATAGTGTAGGGGGGGAGAGCAAGGTTTCCTAATTGGACAATGCATGTGAGTTTAGAAATCACCAAAGAATTTGTCTTAATTAGGGCTTAAAATGTATAACCCAAACATAAACATAATTGTTTAGAATGATTCAGTTTGTTTTACAAACATCGAGAAGAAAAGTCAATGCATTTATTGTGTTCACCTTATCATGCTTCTCATTTGCAAAATTGGTTCTGTAAATTCCTGTCACCAGCAATTTATTTTCTTATTGTAACTTTCTTGACAGAATCATTTGGGACTGGAACAAATAAATTAAAACGTTATGTCTACCAACTTTTGAATTTGTCCAACAAGGCAACAACGTGGTTCAGATAGTCATCAATTGCACCATTCCATGGTCATGTTAATGATGTACTGGACATCTCACTGCAAATCAAATCTTTAGATTCATCAAAGGACAGGCTGGACACGAGAAGCTTATTTGCAAAAGGGCGAGCATTACTGTTTGCTCAACTTCTGAAATGCATGTCTGGCTCCCTTTTCATTATTGATTTCCATTCTGAATAACGCTTCCTTTGGAGCTGTCCTTCTAGAGACTATCTTTGCACATTAGAAGGCATGTCGATCTAACAGAGCAGAAGTGAGGAGTGGACGTGAGAAAGCTATAACGGAACCAAAATCCCGCGAGAAGAGGTATTCAGCCCAGAGCATGCAGTTCTCATCGAACAAAATGGATATGTTTCAGCTAATAGAGACAGCCGGACCAATGCATTTCCGTTAGCCAAAGTGCCGAGTTCATGAACACAACTGCAGGTCTATAGTGCGCACGACTGCGGGCCTATAGTGCACATGCCTGCGGGTCTATAGTGTGCATTATAAATGTAATGTAATGTAAGTGCATATCAAACTGCAGATAGTGATGAAATAACGTCAAAAAGCTTTTACTGAGAAGATAAATCACTTGTGCATAGAGAGAGGAGCTTAAAATCACAAATGTGTTGCTCTAACTTTTTTGTTAAATAAAACGTGTCATTTCAAAGTTTTAAAGTTGTTCACACTACACCACTTCATTGTTTTCTTTTGTCCATATGCATATAGTTCTTCTTTATTTTTGGAGTAAATGTGTAAAATATATACTCCCACCCTCGCCATCTCCTAAGTGCAGCAACATAATTGTAATTGTTCATTTATAACGTGCTTAATACCATAGATTGGTTTGCTGCATTCTCTTGCTTCCAAGACAAACGCGTTGCCCCTGAGCTATCCCCCCTCAACATAGCACCCCTATATCAAGATGCTGCAATTTATAATACGTAACTGGGCTTCCAGGTATCTCTGTTTTTTGTTTACAAAAGCATAGGACTTGTGGTTACTTAAGGCAGCTGTGCTGTGAACAAGACACCACTGCGGACCAAGCCCAGTGTGAAGTACCCAATGGCCTGGCAAGAAGTGCACCTTTTCGGTACAATTCATAGTTTTTCGGTGCGTGGGACATGGACTACAGCGATTCAATCTGTGCAGCATTTGCGGGCCATGGCCTGTGGCACGCCCTGCGAGCACTGCTCATAGGGCGATAAAGCCAAGGTCCCCAACACAGGCAAACCACTTCCGTGTTACCCAGAAGACATGATGCAACTGTTGCCCCTGTCGGCAGGGGTTTGGGGATTGCAACATGGCTGCCTACTGGGTCATGGCTATAGTTATATCGTAGGAATGTTCTCACACGTACTGTGATTGTTTATCTCACCAAGTATAGTCTCACCTGCTTGGAAACAATGTTAGGTTGCAAGTTGGCACGTTGGAAAGCCTCAGTGTACTAAAGAAATAAAGTAGATATGAAAACAGAACACAAGGAACTTTGTAAGTAACGTGCGTCTGTCTGGAGAAAACTGTACTCTTCTGATGAGCCCTAATGAGAGTCAAGCACAGACCATGCCTTTCGTTTATTATATTTCAGGTTGGTTTGACTGGTACTTTAATCCAAATGCCATGCTGCTCTGCCTTCAATGGTAACAGTTTATGCCACGTGTGCACTTGGTGTGGATTATACAGCACCATTCAAATGATTCCAGACTGTAGCAGGCTACAGACATTTAAGAGTGCAATGTAGAGTTCTGATGGATTGACTGATGTGTTTTACTCAAAATACCCTCCATATAAAATTGGAACATAGAGAATGCTTCGGAAAACTTTGATTGAATTGGGATGTTACTTTTATGTAATATTGAGACTTAGTGCAATGAAGGCCATGGGAGGCGATTTGGGATTGTATTGCTAAAAACCTGGAGAAGATAAGGGACCTTTCGGGTTAAGGTACCTACAACATCTTTAAGAACTTGCATTGTTATCTATCGTGTGTAGAGAACCATAACTTCCCCTAACCAATGTTTCCTGATCTCATTTTGTGGCGTTGGCCATTTAACTTGGACCACAGCTCATGGGCTGTGGCTTTACCCGAGAGTTGTGTTCATACCATCAGCTCCCATTGCTGCAACGTGTATAGTGCATTGCTTGTAGGCACTGCATAAGGAGGAGCAGAGGCCGTGTCCACATTAAGTGTACGGCACGGCCACTGGACATGTCGACAAGCATTGAAATGTGATTTTGCATGTGACCATGACAGTTACAGAATGCTCTTCATATTGTGGTCCTCACTGCAGTGCCCTCAAAGCATAATATGCTATGTGCCATCAGAAATAGCCTGGGTATCTCATCTCAGAGGGTGGAGACAGGGTGCTGAGATATCCTGGCAGTAAAACTTACATGACCTTATTAATATTTGGAATTTGGTGAATGCGTATTTTAACCCGAGAAGGAAATTTGTAGAATTATTTTTGAATGAAATTTCTGAGCTTTCATCTCACTGGTCGACTGAGTGTAATGCACATTTTATTATGTTGGTTAATTTTAACAGTGAATGCTTGTACTCTGATCGGTATGCACACCCACCACGATTGATAAAATAATCGGCCCATAGAGGCCGAGACCATCTAATTCATGAGGGTTTGGATTTATGGGACATGCATATTTTGAACGGGAATTTTGAGGGGGATCGACCGCAAAACTTTACGTGCAACAATTCACATTTTAAATAACAATTCACATTTTAAATCTACAATCGATTATATTTTTGTTTCACGAGAAATGTACCTGCACTGTATTAATCTGGTCATACCCACACCAGCGAAAAATGATCATAACTCGCTTCTTCTAGAAGTGGCATATGATGTATCAAATTGCCACAGGTACAAACATCCTCTGGTTGTGGAAGTTAGAGAAAGTAAATACTCTCCCTCCAGATCTTTGCACTCCTCTGGCTCCAACTCTCTGTGTGTCAAGACACTTTGCTAAGCAGCGAGCTGGTGATCGTTCTCTTTCCTTGGCTGACTCCCTCCTCTGGAACAGCCTCCTCCTTCCTCTCTGTCTTGAGCCGGATCGCCTCAAATTCCAAAAGTTCCTCAAGACTTTCCTCTTCACCTCCTCCTTCCCCTTCCCCCTCTCCCTCTCATGCTAAACCCCCCAGTCGCTGAGATTGGTGGCCTGGGCCCTTATGTGTCCATCTGCGTACTGGCCTTTTGCCAATCGCCTTCAGCCTATGCCCTCTCCCAGCACTTGCCTTTGGGAACCCACTGGCCTGTGTTGCTTCACAGGCCTGCACTTACTGTATTGGCAGGTGACCACTCCTTACCAAGTGATCTCTGCCAGGTACTTGCCTGTTGCCTGCAACTGATTCCCTGGCACTTCGCCTCTGTGGAATCTCCTAGCACTTACCCCCTTTCCTTCTCCCTCTCTCTGCACTTGCACGCTCTAAATGCTGACAAGGCCTAGTAGGACTGCCTCTTTCCTGTTTATCACTTTTATTTCCATTTGCCTTTTGTTCCCATGTTCCCTCACCTATTATCCTGTGGGCACTTTAAAGAACAATTGCTTGTTGTATAAGTGCCTTACAAATGCACAGTAAATAAATAAATAATATAGTTCTTGTATGTCGCCCTGGTTATGGTTTACAATACAACTCACAAATTAGTTATTTACTGGAAAACAATGACCCTGATCTTACGGATCTTTGTTACTATGCAATGCAGACCCGACGAAGGACTCATTCACTAAAAAACATGTCCATGAATATGATGGATTGGTGCAAGTCAAAAAGAAAGAACTGTGTGCCAACCTAAAATTCTTGTTGTAGAATGTTGTGATGACTATATATCTATGTCTCGTAAGCTAAAACAAAGTTATAGGAATTGGCTATGAAATCACAAGGTAAGCATGGTTCAGAAACACTCGGAAGCCATATTAAAACTGTATCAGGGTAAGACCCGAGTATGTTTTGATCAATGATTAAAAACTCAGGCGTACAACTATCAGCTACAAGTGGTTACAATAGATGAATCGGTTTGGACTAAACACGTTGCAGCCCTCTATCATGGTAAAATGCTGCAAGTTACTGTAAGTAATACAGCTACTGAAACTTGCCATTCAAATTTCGAGGGCGAGGATAGCTGGCAAAACATTGTGAAATGTTAAACTTCTAGGTCCCCAGGCCCCGATGGTTTATCGAACTCGACACGGAAATCTGACCTGACGTTATGCGCCACTTTACTGTACAGATTATTTCACAATGTTTTATACACCAGGTGCACCCCTCTGTCTTGGAATGTTGCCCGCATTGTGGTTATCTTCAAAAAGGGAGACACAGAAAATCCCAAGAACTACCGGCCAATTTCATTATTGGATATCGCAACAACATTTTCTCGAATATTCTTTTGAGGGATTTAGAGCGATGGGTTGAGCAGGAAGGTGCAATAGATACATTCCAAAGAGGTTGTGAAAAGGGGGTGGCCACCTCACAAAACAGCTTTGTTTTACAGCTATTAATTGCCCAAGCCAGAAGCCAAAACAAGCTGTTATTTCTGGATTTGCTGGACCTTTGATTGTATTAATAGAAACAAACAATGGGACAAAATCGAAACAACGAATTATCCGGCTAACTTGCTGAATATTTTAATCAAACTCCACAAGGGTACACGAATATATATCAGGCTTGATAATAAGGGCACATACAGTAAATGGATTAATACCAGTCACGGATTAATTCCAGGTTGTGTCCTTGCACCATTTCTTTTTAATTTGTATACACACGACATTGGTTCGGTTTTTAATAATCTTAATACATATCCACCGAGACTAGGGAACATCTATGTACATTATTTGGTTTATGTAGACGATCTCATGATCTGTGACCAAACTTCAGTAGGTCTGCAAAGAAGCCTCGTGGCAGTAAATCTCTTTTTAAAGGAGTTAGACCTATCAATCAACCCATCGAAGGTGATGACTGTGAAAGCCAGGAAAAATGCAGTAAACAAAAGCTCTAACTTCAATGTTCTGCTAAATGGACTTAAACTAGAGTTAGTGGAAGATTAACAATATGTGGGTGCAATATCTTACGCAGTTCGAAATAAACCTAGGGTGCGTTGTAGTCTGATGAATCAGGCAAAAATTGCAGCTACGCAAATGCGTTAATTAGATAAGCGCTTTGACAATTTTCAATTAGACCACTGTTGGTATTCTGTTAACAAAATATTATTCCAAGGATGACCTTTGTCACTCAATCTGTGGATTCTGACGTTGACTAGGGAAAATAAAAGGATCAATTTGGAGAAAGAGTCTGAATCTCCAGCAGGGACACCCAATGAAGTTGGTCTGATCTCATTGGCAGCACGCAGAAACTGGCAAAAACTGCAGTTGTATTAAAAAACGTTAAAGCCTCCCAACTATTCAGTGTTTTATGAATTGTATACTCGAGTTGAGGTGAATCCATGCAGAGTTTTATTGAGCTGGGTGATGAAGTGTAAGAACCTCTTGATGAAATTAAAGGTCACTATCTAGGACTTAACACTGACACCGAGCAAGTTGTTTGAATTGGATTGGTCAGATCATCGTTCTAAAATATCGGGATATCAATTGCTTGAGCCTCTTATTTTTGATATTAGAGGTTTTAACATTTTGCCAAAGTATCTTTTTAAATATCTTTCTCGTGTTTTTAGAGATGGGTTTTTAAGATTGAGATGTAATTTGTTTTTAACTATTGAAGTGGCTGGGGCCAGGTCTGGGGTGCATAGGTCTGAGAGACTTTGTAGACATTGTAATGTTAGTGTGGAAACCCTCAAACATGTATTGACTGAGTGTATTTTTGGCACCGCTGAGGTACGATACATTTTTTAAATACACCAACTATGAAATGAGCGTGAATCTGGATTACTTCTGGCATTTTATTTTTAATTCTCAAAAACTGTCAATCTGTATTTGGTCTCGAACTTTCTAAACTGTGTTCAAATCCGATTGTATGAAATAGGAAAGTACATATATTTTATCTTTAAAAGGTGCCTTTTTTATTGTGTTTATATTTGACTGTATGAATTTGTAATGTAGGTATTATCAAATGTGTGCAAAAGGTTTATTTTAAGCCAGAGTGCACTAAATAAATAACTATTTATATGTGGACATTCCTTACAAATTATGCGATCTTGCTATTTACTCGTGTCATGATGCTGGTGCAGTGCAAAATTAAAGAGTAATGAATGGAAAAGTCTTTGAACTAACCATAACCACTGGAATTTGATCTGTACAGTATTTTAATCCATACAGTTTTAGGTGGATGTTTTATCGCAGAAGGGGCAGAAACATATGCAATCTGGCTTGTACGCACCACAAAACGGGATATCCACCCGGAACCTCTTAAACACAACATTCCTGCACCAGAACACATTGAGCCTCATCAAGGAGGTGCATCTTCAGGCCCAAATCACATGAAGTGCAACAGTGAAAGGTAGATTAGCTCCGTAGTTCAGCCCAACTGATGGGCAATTTGAATTGATATTTGCATCAAACTGTTAGTGGAAAATGGAATTGAACAGTATGACCAATGCCAAAACAACATCTCCAATGACTGAAAAGTGTAAGAGCAATCTTTTGGATCTGTGCAAATATTGCAGGTACTCACACTCTTTGACTGGCATTCAGTGGCAGACAGCACCTATGGGCGGGGGTGCACCCCCCCCCCCCCCCACATGAGTGGCATGGCTCCACCTCGCCTGAGGGACAGGCAGCACAATCCCCCATGTCCTTTATTTTCGTGGGGGACCATGCTGCCTGCTTCTCTGCAGGGGTGCGTCCCCCTTTAGGTTATTTATTTATTTTGTTGTTTGATGCTGCTTTGGATGTGAGGATCAACAGTAGGATGTCTGCTCTGGTATCTAGTAATGTGCTTTCAGTGCTTCTGCTTGACCAGAAACTTGTTTATTTGTCATGCAAATGTTGTGTCTTTCTCTGTTCATCTGAAGTTGTGTGGTGATTGCATTCCCGATTAGTTTGATGGGTAAGCCAGGTTTTAGAATGGATAATTAGCAAGAATGGTCGATTCAGTAACTTTCTTCTTCAAGAAGGAAGTTAATACAGCTGTTTTGAGAGTGAGAATGAGGATTTGTATTGCAAGTGATATATTGTAGAACGATGGTTGGGATTCTGACCACCTTCATTCCAGTGTGCGAACCTCTCACTTCATGAATTATACATGCTTGTAAAAACACTTATGTTTGCCTTCTCTCTTGTTTTCAGTCATTTAGATACAGAAGGGTCTACGGTTTTTCTCACTGCTTTGGCCATGTCTCCTCCTCCCCTCTTCCTCCTCCTCATCCTCCTTCTCCTTCTCTTTCTCCTTCTTCTTCTTCCTAGTGGTACCTTCTCTCTGTCCATTCTCCTCTTTGATCTATACCTCCTCCAGGCTTCTACACAACCTTGCATGTTCCCTGATTTGTACCTCTCTTAACCTCTCCTGCTCTTCATCCTCCTCCATGATCTTCAGTCCCTTCAAGCCCTTCTACTCTTATTTGTCTCCTTACCAAGGTTCACTCACAACATTCCTCTTTTCCCCCTCTTCAGCTTCTCTGACTCTCTCTACTCTCCAACCTCCTTCTACCTCTTTCCTTAGCTATGCCCCTTCACCACATCCACCATTTCTAGCTCTATATGTACTTCTCCCTCGTCCTCTGCATTCAGTTGTTTCTGCACCTCCACTTATTTCTGCATTCCCTGCTACTTCTGCACCTTTACCACTCTATGATTCTCTACTTCCTCTGACTTCCTTTCTGCTCTCTCCACTCATTCATACTGCTCAATAATCTGCTACTCTAATTCCGCACTCTAGCCTTTTGGAACTGCCTGCTTATTTATTTCCAGAAACACTACCTCGTGTTTGGATCTCACAAGGCTCTGCAGCTGTGAACTATAATTGTTACTGATTGATGTGTGTTGCTAGGCTTTCAAAGTCTGGATCTCCTACTCTATCATCATGGATTGGGCATCCAAAAGGTTGTTTTGCTCTCTCTGATTTGGTCTACACATGTATGTGTAGTGATGTGCAGCTGCTGCGCCCAGTGGAAGATCACAGGTTCTACTGTGCTTTTCTCAGTCCTTCCCTTGAATCTTGATGTGGCAGTGCTAAGTGGTCTTTCTGTGTATTCTGAAATAGCTTTACTTTCATTTTGATGTATTTTGTCTTCACACCGTCAACTAGACATTCCACAAGGGTCAGATACTGATTCTGGAGCACACACTGGGAAATACTCTTTCCTTGGCTCACTGCAGTTAGTGGCCACAATATAACAATTCCCTGCTAGTGGACCCCACTTGCTTGGGGAATCCTCCCCTTAAATTCTCCAGGAACTTCTCTATGCTGGTGGTCATGGCCAGTAATGAGACATCATCGTGCAATGTATTGGCCTTCTTTGCCTGCACAATACTGATATTTCCAAGAAAAATTCCACCAGACAAACTTGATCACCTACAAACGGTATCAGGTAATATTATCCCCCACCAATAATATTGCCGTATATATGGTCGTCTGGAACGCCATAGGCAATATTTTTGGGGGGATAATGTGTGGGAGCGGGGGTGTCTCCCGCACATTTAAAAACAATGCAAGGGTTGCAGGGGTGTCCCCCGCAGGGTCCATGCCTCAATATTGCCGCAAAAATATGGTGATATTTTTGTATCGTGATGTTACTGCAGGGATATTAACACATGGAACCATACAAATGGAGCAGAACATTAATGTCACACTCTAGGTCTAACACAGATATAGGTCCTCCCCCAACCATGGACCTAGGTGATACATAACAAAAGATTTCTGCACAAAGGCGCACACACAGAGAAGACACCCTCTCAGGGAAAAAGGAGCAAGAAGGACAAAACACCAGGAGAAGGAATGTGACGATTCCAAGAAATATTTTAAATACAATTAAGTCACCAACCCACTTCAGCATACCAAGGGACTGAGCACACTTGCAGGTAGCAGACCATTGAATACAATTCCTTAATCTCTGCTTGTCGCCATACCTGAGGAAACTGCAACACAGCTACTACAACATGATGGAAACCACTGTCATGAGCATTCATCTTTGGAAATGGGAATAGGCAAAGACCAGCTCATAGAGAACTGCAGGGAAACAACAAAACACAACGGGAGATATGCAGAAGTGGAGATGACCAAAAGGCCAGCATAATTGAACCCACCTGAAGCACTATTGATTGACAACAAACATACATACCATAATCAAGAACAAATAGATAGGACCATAAAGCAGGACCCTGGAAAATACATCATGGACAAGCTAAATAAAGACCATGCTGAGCACATATAAGCAGAATGCCACAATAGACAAGTTACCTGGATGTAAGGGCTAACTCTTGAACAACTCATAAAGTTGAACACACCAATATCCACTGTAAAGAAAAGAACTCAATAGTACAGTGGGGGTGGCGGGAAATTCGAAGCCTCTATACCTGTATAGCATAACAAAAGAGCCACAGAAAACCAAGTGCAAAACATATAATCGCAATCTCGATCAAGAGGGTGACAGAGTTCTTCTCGTTGCAACATAGACATGTCCGGTAGATGTCTAGGCAATGGAAGTGCATGAAGCAATCATATCCAGCTTCAAGATTATGATGGCAAATGTTGAGTGCAAATGAGGTGGGCAATACCCTCATCCACAATTCACAGCCCAATTAGTATGGCTCCGTCAATCACAATACTGCATGGTGAAACCAGTCATGACCCGGCGAAATTGCCCCTTCTGGACCTCATGGTCATTGTCACGAAGGGCTTGTACTCCTTGTTCCTCCCAACATGGCCGTACCAAGCTCCGTGCTACGCACTAGCTTTCACGTCGTAGCACGTACTATAAATTGGGCCCGCCCTTACGGGTCCGTGCATTTCAACGCTATCTTCGATAGTGACCCGACGTGTGTTTGCTCTCTACATTTGCTTCCTTGATCCTCATACTTCCTTTCTTGCCTTTTTTCCTGTTCCTGGACTTCCCCCTACATTGCTTGTTTATCGCTAATCCTGGACACCTTGGAACCACGAACTTCCCGGAACTCTGAACGAGCTCTGCAACCTGACGAGGCCTGGGCAAGCCTATTCAAGACCCGAACCACCCACAGGAAGAGTCTTGCAGCTGGACAAGGGAGATCCCGATCACAGGTGAGACGGGTGGAGATTTATGAAAGTAGTTTGAGACGCCAAACGATCAATACGGATTCTACCATGGAGAATGCTATTAGGACCTGATGCGCGGAATGCAAGAACTTTCCACAGAGATGCAGAATATAAAAGCCGAGAATGCGGCGCTAAGACAGCTCGTCTTGTCACGCGACTCCGCGAACAAGGACAGCGTATTATTGGGAGGAGTGGTTGATAAATACGACGGTTCAACAAAGACCTTACGTGGATTCCTGGATTCTTGTATGGTACATTTTACCTTCAAGCCCTACTATTTCACAACTCCTATGTCTAAGGTTGGCTTCATAATATCGCATCTTTCCGGTAATGCCCTTACATGGGCCACTCCATTACTCAATTCAGGGGATGCTCTCCTGGATGATTATGAAGGGTTCATCGCGGAACTCAAGACCATATTCGAACGACGAGAGCTGGTTCACAGTGCTCAAGAAAAGCTACTTGACTTCCACAAAGGATCCCAAGACATGTTGACCTATGTTACCAGATTCAAACAGCTAGCCAAAGAGGCGGACTGGCCCCTGGAAGCCAGTTTTACTTTGTTTTGCAGAGGTCTAAATGAAGAGATTAAGGACGAGGTAGCCAGGGTGGCACGTCCTAGTTCATTCCAGGCCCTCCTGGACTTGTCTATGCAAATAGACTTTAGAATCCAAGAAAGAAAAGGCCGAAAAGAAAAAGAATAAATTATCAATTCAAAGATACTC
Source organism: Ambystoma mexicanum (assembly GCF_040938575.1). NCBI lineage: Eukaryota > Metazoa > Chordata > Amphibia > Caudata > Ambystomatidae > Ambystoma > Ambystoma mexicanum. Next base: position 175,420,716 of record NC_090924.1, on the reverse strand, counting down.
CCTAGAGAATACTACAAGGACAGAATCTGCCAAGAGTCCGAGCACTGATTCTGAACCCATGCAACTTGGAGCCTTTCGTGGACCAATTTCCCTGCAGGAAAGGTTAAGAAGAATACACACAGGCTTATGCATGTATTGTGCCTCGGATAAACATCTAGTTAAAGTGTGTCCTCTGGCTCTTCCCTGACGCTCGGTAAACGCCAGCTCCCGATCCTAAATGGAGCAAGGTTTCGGGAGAGCGATGTTTGCTCCACATCAATTCCATCCTTGAACTCTCCTGGACAAAACAAATTGGTGATATTACAGGCCTTTTTATCGCCATCCAAGGACAAGGTCTACCCCATACTGGCCTTGATGGATTGCGGAGCAATGGGAGTCTTCATTGATCAAGATTGGGTCAGAAGTCATAACATTCCGTATGAAGCAAGAAGTTTTTCACAGCCAGTGGAAGCGATTGACGGAAGACCTCTTTCCTCAGGACCCATAAGTCTGCAAACAAGGGAGATCCATCTTTCCATAAATGATCATCAAGAAAGAATTGTGTTTGACATTATAAAATCAGCCCATTACCCCTTGGTTTTGGGCAAGCCCTGGTTACAAAGGCACAATCCATATATCAACTGGACGGCCGGATCCTTATTCCTGGGCTCAGAGTTCTGTATGAACCATTGTTTAAACCTGGATACCTCATTCACAGCCCCTAAAAGTCCACCAAGGTGTCCAGAGACACCACTCATGGTTTCCAATATTGTACAAGTTCCAGGGATCTATCAAGGGTATGCGGATGTATTCTCTACTGCCATCGTTCAAGCCTTACCTCCACATAGACCTGAAGACTGCGCCATAGATACTGAACCCTCAGCAGTGATTCCCTTTGGCAGGATGTTTATCCTTTCAGTACCAGAAAAAAGAGCCCTCCGGGAATACCTAGACACTAATCTTGAGAATGGCACCATAAGACCTTCAAAATCACCAGCTGGAGCTTCATTGTTCTTCGTTCCTAAAAAGGATACCAAAGAGCTCAGACCTTGCCTGGACTATCGGGGCCTAAATCAACACACCCTGAAAGACAGATACCCAATACCCCTGATCTCGGATATCCTTGAAGCTGTGAGAGGTGCAGTAATATTCACGAAACTGGATCTCTGAGGTGCTTACCATTTGATCCGTATCCGGGAAGGAGACGAATGGAAAACAGCATTTAGAACACCCTTTGGTCACTTTGAATACCTAGTCATGCCCTTTGGTCTGACTAATGCTCCCGCAGTCTTCCAGCGTTTTATGGATAGGGTGTTCTCTGACTTGTTATTTCTCAATGTTATCGTCTACCTGGATGACATATTGATCTTCTCAAAGGATTCTTTGAAACATGAAGAACATGTAAAGGCAGTACTTCAACGTCTCCGTGAAAATCAACTCTTAGCCAAACCAGAAAAATGTTTGTTTCATGCTACTTCAGTTCACTATCTGGGGTTTGTCCTTAGTTCAGAAGGAATTAGTATGGATCCTTCAAAGGTGAAGGCCGTACTGGCTTGGCCCGCCTCAACATCTGTAAAGCAAATACAGTCCTTCCTGGGGCTTGCCAATTTCTACCGGAAATTCATTCCCACCTTTTCCGAAATTGTTCAACCCATTGTTAATCTCCTGAAGAAAGACGTTCCATTCAACTGGTCTATACCACAAGACAAGGCATTCCAACGCTTGAAAAAAGAATTCACCCAGGCCCCCATCCTGGCCCAACCTGAAATAAAACATCCTTTTCTAGTGGAAACAGATGCCTCCAATTATGCCATAGGAGCAGTTTTAAAACAAGAATCCGATGATAAGTTGGAACATCCCATTGCTTACCTTTCACGGACCCTGACTACCAGTGAGACTCACTACTCAGTTCTGGAGAAGGAGTTATTGGCCATTCGTCATGCCTTCACTGAATGGAGAAATCTACTCCTGGGTGCTAAATATCCAGTTCAAGTCCGTACAGATCATCGAAATCTTCAGGTCCTACAATCCATGGAGTGCAGGAACAGTCGACAAGCTCGATGGGCCTACTTCTTTGCTCAATATCAATTTCAAATCACACATGTTCCTTTACCGCAAAACATGATTGCCGATGCCCTTTCTCGGCGTCCCGACTACGTTCCCTTGGAGGATAAGATCTATCCTAAAATGTTTCCACCTACAACCTTTGTAGCTCAAGCGATCAATCTCCTGGAAGAAATCAGAGTACAGACTCAATCATCTGAACTCTGGAAGGACATACCCGAGAAAAGTCCCTGGCGTTTGACAATCAAGGAAGGATATTTATTCAAGAACAATTCAGTGGTCATTCCGACAAAAGAACTTCAACAGAAGGTAATGAATCTATGCCATGATACTCTTCACTCCGGCCATCGAGGGATAACCAACACCTTCCATCTTATACAAAGACAGTTCTGGTGGCCAGGGATGAAGTCCAGTGTAGTTCAATACATCAAGACCTGTGCAATTTGTAGTCAGAACAAATACGATAATCAGAGGCCGGCGGGTCTGCTTCTACAACCTACATTGCCAAAAAGACCCTGGGAAGTTATTGCCACTGACTTCATTGTTGAATTACCACCTTCCCGAGGATATAAAACCATCATGGTAACCATTGACTTTTTCACTCATCTAGCTCATTTTACACCATTGTATAAACTACCATCTTCCTCAGAACTTGCTGGAATTTTCCTGGAACATATTTTTCGTCTTCATGGCCTCCCTTCCAAGATTATTTCAGATCGGGGACCTCAATATATTTCACAATTCTGGAAACATCTCTGTCGTGTTCTAGGTATCCAACGTGCCCTTTCTTCAGGCTATCATCCACAAACCAATGGGGCAACTGAATGAGTAAATCAAACCCTGGAACAATATCTTTGTTGTTTTGCCACCAAGGTTCAAGACGATTGATCTCTCCTTATACCTTTAGCCGAATTCTCCTACAATAACTCAGATCATTCAGCTCTCAAGATCAGCCCTTTCTTTTGCAGTCAAGGTTATCATCCGTCTGTTTTACCATCAGTTCTTCCAGAATCTACTCCGGTACCTACCCTTGACTCTTGGATTCAGACGCTGATCGACTTACAAAGAGAGGCCGAGGATCAGTTAGAACAGGCCCAGACTCGAACCAAAAGATATGCGGACTCTAAAAGAAGACCATCACCTTCCTATTCAGTTGGCGATCAAGTCTGGCTAGCCTCGAAACTGTTACCTCGACATCTACGACCAAACAAATTGGCTCCTCGCTATTATGTTCCATTTTCTATAAAGGAGATCATCAATCCTGTCTCCTTCTGACTTAAGCTCCCGGATTCCTGGAAGAAGATACATCCAGTCTTCCATACTTCCCTGTTGAAACCCTGCGTTAGTTCTACTCGAAAACCCTTCAAACCCACACCTGTTGTTGTGGACGACCAGTTGGAATATGAGGTGTCCAGGATATGTGATTCCAGGTATAGATGGGGTTGATTACAATATCTGGTCGAGTGGAAAGGCTACCCCCCTAGCGAGAGAACATGGGAACCAGTTTCTAATTTAAAGACCCCTCGTTTGCTCAGAAGATTCCATCTTATTCACCCAGGCAAGATTGGAGGAACCAGTCTTCGGAGGGGGCATGCTGTCATTACCCGGCGAAATTGCCCCTTCTGGACCTCATGGTCATTGTCACGAAGGGCTTGTACTCCTTGTTCCTCCCAACATGGCCGTACCAAGCTACGTGCTTCGCACTAGCTTTCACGTCGTAGCACGTACTATAAATTGGTCACGCCCTTGTGGGTCCGCGCGTCTCAACGCTATCTTCGATAGTGACCCGACGTGTGTTTGCTCTCTACATTTGCTTCCTTGATCCTCATACTTTCTTTCTTGCCTTTTTTCCTGGACTTCCCCCCTACATTGCTTGTTTATCGCTAATCCTGGACACCCTGGAACCACGAACTTCCCGGAACTCTGAACGCGCTCTGCAACCTGACGAGGCTCGGGCGAGCCTATTCAAGACCCGAACCACCCACAGGAAGAGTCCTGCGCCCGAACAAGGGAGATCCTGATCACAGGTGAGACGGGGGGAGAATTATGACACTAAGCCTATCTGAAAATCACACCCTGCACTTGCGTGACCTTCCTGTTAATATATACACCAGAAACATTCTGATATAGTATGAATGTTGGTGCATGTGGTCACCAATCTAATAATGTACCATGCACAACTAACAACCTTAGGAGATGTTACTATCTACTTCAATCAGATCTGCAAAGGAACTGCTATATCTCTACCTGACAACCTGGAAGGCATGTGCCGCAAAATCCTGGCAAAAGTAGCAAATCCTACAGCATGACAAAGTGGACATGATTATCTACAACAGAGACATGGTGACATAGAACATACTTAAAAGAGTACAAGTAGGATTCAGACCACTAATAAGAATGGAATTAGCCAGATATCAATCTCGGTTTTTCTTGAATAAGAAAAGATACACATCTCTTTGTATACATCTCAGCAGCATTTATTACAATCAACCACTGCGTCCTTAAGAAAAAACTGGAAGATGTGGGATGGGGCATTCCAGCCCCACAGTAAATAGCATCCTTCCTTTCCAATGGGACAGAGACCAATTACCATATTTCAAATAGGCCACGTAGATGTTCAACTGCTGTTTACCAAAAGCATGTACGTGCCCCAGTTTTACATCTAAAGGGCACTGCCCATGACAATTGTCCTAGAACACAAAACAACGTGTTCCATCTATGCTGCTTGCACCCAAATGATTTTCCACATTCAAAGTGGATAGACATTTATAAGTGGAATTATGAAACTAATTCACACACGTGGATGACCAAATGTAACCAAACATAATCAAATATAATCGATTAAAATGAAGTGATTGAATGAATTGATCTGCAGTACAAACAGACACATGCTAGCTAACACCCCATGGTTTCCATGTCCCAGAAACAAGATGTTGTGAAGAACGTGAACATCTTTGTAGAACAACCTCACTCTTGACACAAAAATCAAAACGTTATGAGAAAATGCATATTCTAACCAAAATCAATTAGGTGCATAATTCTATTCCTCACTTTTTACAAACGGTTCTGTCCAGCATCTCCATAATCTCTTATAGGGTGGACTACTGAAACCACACCTACTATATGCTTCCCCCAAAATGCCTTTTAAGACGTGCTCAGGGTGTCTAAAGTATTACTGCAGGGCAACCAATATTCGGGAAAAGAACACACTTTCAACGTGTGCACCTTCCATTACAATGGTTCCCAAAAAGATATAGGATCCCATTCAAAGAATTATTTATAGCCAACATGCTCTCCCTAACAAGGAGCCAAATTGTATCTAGCAAACTAATCCAGAAACAAGGAGGTTCAGGCCTTCGAGGGAATCCTTTTTCCAGGGAAAGCGAAACCATCAGTAACATATTTGTTGGCATTTATATTCTATATAGCTCACTACCATAATGATATCGACCGGTATAGCTACCTTTTCTTAAAAAATATTAAATAAAAAAAACCTTTCAAATGGTTTGTCACAAGAGCAGATAAAGATTAGAACCCTACAAAACCAGAGGAAGAAAGTACTCGGCTTTGAAAAAGATCATACAAAGGCACATCAAGAAAAATGACTACACACTCAGCCAATCAAAGACAATGAGCTGCAATCAACGTAATTGAGGAGAGGTAGAGATGGCAAGCTCTATTGGTAAGTCAGCAGTGTTGTTCATACCAAGAGGTTCATTGCATCTTTCACCCAACACCATGAAGAGTTCACATTTATCCTTGACCCACAGCTACAATCTGATCAACCTACATCTGTAATAGTGCATGGCCTGGAGATGTCAGAAGTTAAGTCTCATTTCTTTTGACTGGCTGAGTATCAATAAACCTGATCTGGTAAGAAGAAATAGGCTGGATATACAAGAGACCAACACTACTACACAGTCCCGAGGAAAGCCGAGCCAAATAAACCTGGCAGCCCTCACCGGGGCCCTTCATATGAGCACCCCATCAAGACTAGGACCCTCCCCTCCCCCTGTACAAATACCTTGTTAAAAAAGCACTTTGGTAAAATATCATCTGTAACCGTCGTCAATCCCAAGATTTGTCTTAGATTTTTGTAACACAAAACAATACTCGTTTTTCTAGCTCAGAAATTGAGCTCTGCTAATCAGGCCTCACTTTCTTAATGTTTCATGCTGCTAAAATATAGAGCACATGTGTCCTCTGCCTACTGACACACCAGCAACTGCCATGTAGTTTGGCAATTTAGCAGCTAAAGAGCAACATGTGCTTTCCTGAGAAACAGACTGCTGGAATCTAAATTAATTCAGACACTCTCATGAACGACTTTGGGAACATATTGAAAGTAATTTACTCTTGGACAAGGCCTGCCTGCTGTCAAGACACTGATACCATGGCAGACCTCACAAACAATTGGCAAAGTCTGGCAAAACTCTTCAAAAGCACAATTCGCGAGGCTGTTCTCGCCACTAAGCTCTGCAGGCATAAAAAACCCACCTAGGAAAGAGAACATGAGCTGGGCCATGGGCCATTTACAGGTTCAGAAAACGTCTTTCGATAGTTTGAGGTGTCTGCTTGGCTGGCCAAACTGCCTTATGAGTTGTAAGCCTCTTGTTTGTACGGGCCCTTGAACTCTACCTCCAATCAAAGGCCAGAACCATTGGAAAAGCTGCTGTACTTCAAAAGGTGGGTCTAACCCATCCAAAAAGGATTGAGCGCCTCGCAGGACTCTTTTAGAGAGGTTTGAACACCCCAAACCCACACACCTCCCACTATTATTCATCTAACAACTTGATTTCTGCCAATGAACACTGAATTGTTTTTAACATGTTGTGCAATACACTCAAGAAAACGTTTGAACAATATGCATATATAAATTGAACCATCTAAGTTCACATCCACCTCACAAAGGCAGGTTTTCACTAAGTTGACAAAAATTGAAAAACACTAGAAGTTAAGTCATGAATTTATAATATCTGGCTTTTCTAAAAACGTTGCACACTTCTTAAAGATGCCCATTGAGTCCTTCACAGGCCCTGCACTGCTTTCTTTAAAATAATCCCATGATGTCAAAATGTTTGTCTGAAGCACTGGGTGTGCGTGGGTCGCACCTGCTTCTGTGGGATGCAATGAAAAGACCTATGCTCCAGTACCAGTGTCTCAGTGTGTTATATTGGCATACACAAACAATGAGAAAGCTAAGAGCACCAATTAAACCCACCACATAGTAGGCTTTCAAATACCGTTGAGAACCAGTCCATTACTGCCTGGCATGGTGCATGCACTTAGACTTACAATATCAAGCTCAAGCTGTTCGACATTCACTGGGTTTCACATCTGACCAGCTCACGCGCTTCGGAATTCAATCCCGCATGTGTTGTGAAAATTAGGCATTTAGACCAGCGGGAGGTTCATCATGAAAATACGCAGCTATCATTTTCTCTATTGCTCTTTCAAGAGCATGATTGGTTCCGTGCGTTCAGGACGTCCAACGTCATCATATCCAGGAAATAAACTATTCCTAAGAGCCGTGTCTTATCAGCCCGCACCCCGTGGCTAGTAAAAGAATAAGGCCGCATGTGGTGCCAAGCTGGCATTTATTGTTGTATCATCATGCCTTCTGGCATTTTGCAGGAGTGTGTAATGCATCCGGCCACTTATGTGATAAAAGTGATGCAGCGTTGTGTACCAGAAAATGTGAACATTTGCATATATATTTTATCACAGCTTCGCCGGTTAACCCCTTCCTTTTGTGCTAAGTTTAAATGATGCTTCATCAAATTCAAGCAACCGAAGTAAATGGCAGACAATTGCACACCTTCCGTGATTGCCCTCCACCTGCACCCGGGAGCTAGGCATGAAATCGCCTAAAGGTGTATAGTCATTCCATCGACAGCCAAAGCATCTAATGCCATACCATCTAAAAAAAAGCATCTCATTTTTTAATAGGGATGGGGGGTTCCTGCCCAACCCCCCTTTTTTAACCTTAAAAACCCATTTTTATTAAACTAAAGCCTTTACCATCTAAAAAAAAATGCATTAGATGCTTTTTATTTTTTAGATGCTTTTTTTTAGATGGTTTGGCTGTCGATGCTTTGGATACCCGCCTAAATGATGCTGATAACTCACAATGGCCAGTCTGGCCTTTTACTCTGATGATTCCCTTGGGGGTGGGCGTGATCCAGCGGCCCTCCTGCAGGAGTGTTAGCACGAAGGAGGAATTTAGTGCTCAAGCATGAGCATGGTGGCAAGAGGCTTTCCTGCCAGAAGACGGTGAATATCCCTGCCATCACGAGGAAGGCCTCTTTTTGGCCTGCGGCAGAGACACTTCATCCAGAGACACGCGTCTGAACTAAAGGTCCAACGATGGGGATAGGGTTAGAGATAGGTAGTAGGTTAGGAAACGTTGGTTGCTACTAACTACTTTTGTTTTTCTTCTGCCACAGAAGGGGAGTTAGGGTGATCCTATCTAAAAGCAACAGGGTTATGCAACAGGGTTATGCAGAGTAACGGCGAGGAGCCTATGTCGCAACTGACCCGGCTGCAGAGGACAGCACAGTTGCATCAGAGGCTCCTTAACATCAGGACAAAAGGATTCCTATACAATTGCAGAGTGCTGTGGTCTATGATCCATATGGGCTATAGAAGTGAACAGATGGCTTCAGCAAGTAACCACTGTCAGAGCTGGGTTTCCACTTGGAAGGTCTTCCGCTCAGAAGTGATGAAACATTCACACAGAAATAATGATGACGGCAAGTGCTGTGGTCGCTAACTGCAAATTCCAGGGATGGTGAAAACCTTGGACTCAAGACAGGAAGTGATATGAGTAAGTGATCTGCCTGCTTGACTGAGAAGGCATGGAAATTACAAATGGCGGTCTACGAGATATTGCTAGGAGACTGGTTCACACTTAGCCATGTACCGCCTACAAGTTGTTGTTGTAATATATGTGGTCTATTTGTGCTCTACAAACGTTTGTGTCCAATTATTTACGTGTTTCCCAAAGTGTTGCCTTTGTAGGGGCCAGTTCTCCTTCTCGTGGTCTCTGCAACTCAGTCCATTTTACAAGTAGCATACTTCCTCATCTGTATGCCTTTTGTCGTGCTCTCAAGGCATCATTCTTCCAATTAGCATTTTCTAAGTTAACTTAACTTCCAGGTTCACGATGTTCACAGTTTTTTTTTTCAGTTCTTTCATTTTGGATTTTATTTATTTTTCATTTTCAGTTTTTATTTCTGTATACATTTCTAACTCGTTGTTCTGTGTAAAGCACACTCGTGCCCTTTCTGGATTATGTGTTACACTATAAGACATATTTCAATAAAGGAATATAATATGTAATAACCTAACCTCAACCTGGCTTTCCACCTTATTTCTCACATCCCTCCTTTTCCCAGCATGTATTGAAGGCATTAATTAACAGCCAACAGCTGGAACACCAGAACTCAACTTTGGAATTGCTAGAATTTCTAATCATTGTTACTTTTATGTCACTTTGTCTACCAAACACTACATTGTTCAATTTGTTTTAAAACACTTGCATTTATTATTTATTATGTATTATTGTCAATTCAATGTGAAGACCACTATTATCAATGAATCATAATTGATGCATGTATAGTTTTTCACCTATGCTGTATGTGTTTGTGTTCTGTGGTTTTCCCTTAATGTCATTACACACTGAAAAAGTTGAGGCATTTCAGGTCCAGAGGACACAATAAATACATCTGGTTGCACTGAGTAGGAGCATCATTTATTTTAAATGACTCCTTTACTCTTCCTTTTTTGCTTTAATGTTTACAATTGTAATTGATGACCTAATGGTACTGTGGGTGAATATTCCTAGACTTCACGTCGAAGGATCTCTATTATTAAGGAGACCAGACAATATGGAATTAGGATAGACTCGAACACCAGTTTCTATCCATTTAACTTAGCATTTTCTTTAGTGATGTATGCAGGGGTATACGTATTTGTTGTCACATCCCCACCATTTCATGACTTCCTGTTTTTTTTACTCAAACCCTGAATGTAGATCATTCTATGACAGCTGACAAACATTTAAAGGTGGATTGGATTAGTTGCATTGCACTTATGATCTGTTTGGCACGTAATACACGTGTTCTCCCTGTGTGTACTTCCCTGTACATGCTTCTGTTATCTTGAGGACTTCACTCGCTCCTTGATTGCTATCTGGCAGACATTATCCTGCTCCAACTCACCTCTTAACTGATCTGGAATATTGCGAGGCAGTAATTTATCACACTCACCTCCCCACCAACTCTCTTTGTTTTCATCTTTCCCTCTCAAAGTGCTACAAAGAAACTGTGTTTGTGGTTGGCACATTAAATAACAGACATAAATAAATAGATATCATTGAGCAGGATAATGATTTTATAGCATGGATAAAATAAACTGCCACTCATGCTCCAATGCTTCTTCCTTAGTACTTTTTGTAAATATGTTTAACATTCTTAATACATATGTTGTCCCATTTCTGTCTGACATACGGAGCACGGCATCAGTACCCATGGTGCTTGTGCTGGCCAGTAGGTTTGGTCAAAACTTAGAATTAGACCTTCGGTAATGCCACATGTTCTGAGCAAGATGCCACCAGAATGGATTCAGCCTACATCCAAAGATCCCCCTAGCCCCGCCACCCCTGCTTCACCTTACCACAAGGGAGCCTTTGCCTCTTGCCTCCATCCAATCCATGACAGCACTTTCTGGCCACCTTTTGTCAGCAGCACCACCCCCTCCAAGTTCTGGGTAAGCCATTTAAAACTCGGGAGAGAAGGGACTGTGCTCTGAGCTCTAATCACCATTTCAATGGTGGCCATCTTCTTGTTTTTTTTACACAAAAGACAACTCATGCTCCTTAGCCGAGCAGATTATTTTCTCAAAAATGTCCAATAGCTCCCGAGATTATTAGCTGGGGGTGCTAATGGCACTAAATCAGGGTGCTGAGGTTGGAACTGCTCGTCAAGTCCTGGCAGCCAACCGTGCCCGGACCTGTCAAGTTGGTCTAAAAGCCCAATGAGTCATGCATTATAGCCTCTATGGTATATGTGTTGGAATTCCATTTTCGATTCTTCATTCGTGGGTTTTTTACACCCTTCTACCAAAACCTCTTGTTTCTATTTAAATGATGGAGACATGTATTTTATTAGAATAAAGCATATCTATTTTCTTTAAGCATAATATTCAAAGTATATAATATAAAACACATTACTATGTTGCACACATATAAACATGAATGCAAAACAGTATTTAAAAAAAATAATGAATGCAAAATTCCCAATAAAATCTCCCATTTTTCGCGATACAACATATACAAATGAAGCCATCCTCAAAACCACCTCCTGTACATCTGAGACTCTAAAGAACACAATAGCAACTTTAGACTTCACACGTCTATTAGAACAAATTAACGGTGCCAATAATTCGGTCCTGTATTCAATATAAGGACATAATATCCAAAAAGTGATGTAAAGACTCATTAACATTTTTGCAGAGTGGGCAATTTTTAGATTTTGTTTTATCCCACTTGACAACTGAACCAGCTAAGGGTCAGCGGTTGAGCTTAAAGTGGGCATATAAAGCCCTCCACCTGGGGCAGGAAACACATTCAAAATTTTTGTTCACAATCCCGAAGAACATTCTGGCACACATTTTCAATAGACATTGAGCATAATATGTCACTAAATACCTTTCCTCATAAGGCTTCTTGATGTCACTATAAGACTCTTTAATATTCACACAATCTTCCACCCATAGATGGGAGGAACCTAAATCATTTAATGAAGATGTTATACTTAAAACATTTCCTTTAAGCCTGATCTCAGACAAGGTTGACGATTTAAACACTTGTGCTTAAGTCAATCTCAATTGTGCCACATATGTAATGCCTATATTGGTAACATGAACGGATCATTTTCTCTGGCTATCAATTTTTACAGTTTGAAGGTTGAGGTTATTGGGGTTGATATGCCTTCCATTCACCCCATTGTTGATTCAGAAGGGTAGACCCATTGCCACAGTACTCAATTCCTCAGAAACTCCCCAACATCATCCGTGGGTGGATGATCAATGGGCCTGAAGTCTGTCCGGGTCATGACATTTCGCTTAGTGTGTCTACCTCCTACGGCCTATGTTATGTATATAGTCAGATTCACGTCATTGGTTAACATTGATTAATACTTACCTTGCTTTCAAAGAATTTCATTCCATAGCTTGAACCCAGCTAACCCAGATACATACAGCTGCCACTGCTCAAATTAAATAGTTGGATATGTTTGGCTTTCCTACTGCATAGCTACGTATCTTACAGTCCACCTGCCACCATACAATGGTTTTCATTGCATTAGTCAGAAGAGTTGCCTCTTAGCCAACCCCTCACTTATCAGACTTAGGTTCAGGTGTGGTGTGAACGCATGCAATGAACATACATAATTACATCTTGGAGTATAACATTGACATCATGCCCTTGCAATTGGCACTACTGCTTGCAAAAATGTATCTGATGCCTCTGTGAATGGGCCTCCTGTTTCGGATAACATGCCTGATGCCCGTGCAACTGGCGCTCCAGCTCATGAAAACGTGTCTGATACCATTATAACTGCCTGTTAGGGAGAATTCTCCATAATGGCTAATTTCCGTTACCTACTGAGTCCCTCAGCAGCTTTGCTGGATTTGTAGGATTTATTTTTTTCACCTGATAAGAGTGCGAGCCTTTTTTCCCCACTCTTACATGTGTTTTGTTATGTGTATTTAACATTTTCCTGTGTTCATGGACTGTGGAGCCTCACCTACTCCATAGGCATGATCTTTTTACTGTGTGTTACACAGCACCTTCAGTGCAGTGACACAGGGTTGTCTTTTAGACTTCCCAACGCAGACTCCATTTTCTGAGACTGACTACTGTCTCTCAGAAACATGAGAAGTTGCCATTGACTTTATTTGTCTTTTAAATCCACAGTCCCAGTTCAAACAATCTTACACAGAGTACTGGAAAGGGTTAATACTTATCCGTTTTTGTCTGTTTCTCTTGGAGCATTGTTTTGCTCCCTTTTCAGAAAGACTTGGCTGGTGGCAGTGGTAACTGCCCTATTTTTCCTACCGCGGTTATCTTAAATAACCTTGGTATTGATTTAGGCTATCTTGGTAGCCTCAAACTTAAACCCACTAGACCATATATGTTTTTATACGGTTCCGGATGGGTTTTTTGTAAAAGTCTTTCTTGTGTTTTTCTCTGCGCGCCAAACCAGATTTGGTTCCTTTGTTCACTGTCCTTTCACGGGCTTCTACACAGAAGCCCTCCTTATGCACCTGTATGTCTGGGGGGGACAGGATGTGAGGGAGGGGTTTAGGACTCCCTGCATAGGGTCTCCTTGGAGACCCATGTTGCACTCTGATCTGATTGGCTGGGGTTACTGTCCCGGCGGGACAGCCACCCTGCTGTGTGATTGACAGCCAGGCTGTGTGAATGGGGGAAAACAGCATAAAAAGCAGGTCTCTGGGTCTGGAAAGGCAGAGTCATCACTGGAATGAAAGAACCGACGAGGAACTGACAGACGAGGACCCCTACAATGACTGAACCGCCCGGTGAAGCCCTGTTCCAGGTCTGAATCTTCAGATCCAACGACAGAGAAGATCTACCAGGAATCTTCTTCCCCTGAGTTGGTGGGACCAACCAGTTCACCCAAACTGCAAGCCAGGACTCCCTCCTCTGGTCGAATTTGCTGTAAAGAGCTACAGTGAACCGGATAGCCAGGAAGGTCGGACACTGCTTGGGTTTTAAGGAGTGCACCTTTTATTTGTTGCTTTGCTCTGCTGCTGGTTTCTTTCCTGGGCAGTGCAGGACCCTCCAGTCTTCCTACTTCATGTCAGTCTGACAGTCGCTTCAGGAACTGTGAGCCTGCAGGACCTGCCAGGAACGTCCACCTCAGCTACAGCTTCTTCTCCATTTAAAGGTACTCTGCAAATCCGGTTCTTCGTTTCGTCCAGCCGCAGTGAAGGTGTGTGAAACCTTTCGCCAATCCGAGGGCTTGTCCTTCTCTACTCTTTAAACTAACTTTTCTGCCGACCAACTTCATCTGGAACTCTTGGCAAAGACTTAACCGCAAACTACCCTGAATTGTGTGATCTTGAGCACAAGACTTTTGTCCTATTGACTTTGGCCTTAAGCCTTTTTTATTGGATTCCATCACTGTAGTTCCTCTTTTAAGATTGCCCTGCTTACTTACCTGTTGGTGCTGCTCAATTTTTACCTAACTTTGTGTTTCCCTCCCTTTTAAATTGCTGGAGTGCCATTTTGCCCATACTTCATTTTGAGCCTAACTTGTCCAGAATCTATTGGGTGTGGTGTAGTGTATTAAGAATGTGATTTTTCAACTGCTTTACTTTAGTGAAATGTTTTATAACTGATGTGTAAATAAATGTATATTATTTTACTCAGAAACCTTGAGTCAGTGTTTGTTTGAATCATAGCAATTGCTGTCCTTTGTGTAACTATTGAAACTGCTCACTTGCTCTTGAGATAAGTCTGGCTGCTCAGCCATCGCTACCACTTTACTGTATAGTACAGGCTTGTGCCAAAGGTGAATTTGTACTGTCCCTTGTAGTCTTTATTGTGTGTGGTGTTACCAAAGGGTACTACATATAATTCTGCCTAACACTGCCACTATTGCTTGAGAAAACACATCTAATCCCCTTGTAATTGAACATTTCTCCATAGCCCTTACAACTGGCGCTCTTGTCTGTGAAAAGATCCTTGATGCACTTGTTAAAGAAAATGGACCTGCCTCCCCAACCATTGCATTTATCTGTGGCGCCCCGCCCAAGCAAAATGTCTCCACTGCCTTTGCTAAAGAAAATATATTTGAGGTCTTTGCCCCACTGGCAACTCCCACCATATCATTCATCTGCCCTAAAACAGGCTTACAACCCCTAGAACCAAAATTGCCCATATCCCTCATGTCACCCTCAATGGAAAATGCACCTGCTCCTGCCATCAACAGCAACTCATCCATATCAGGCACAAACCCTACACCTTGCTGGCCAAATAGGAAGACTTGCCCACCCTATGGGGAAACTGACTCTTCACTGACACAAATCTGCACTCAGACAACTCCTAACCTAGACGTAACACTATCACTCAAAGGAGCTCTAATCAATGCTAGATCCCTAATGGCTCATGCCCTTGACATCTACGATCTCATCACCTCGAACAACCTTGATTTACTATCCATTACAGAAACTTGACTACATGACGCAGCTGGTCCGTCTCCCTTGCCATCCCTAACAGTTACACTATCTTCAGGAAAGATAGATTGGATGCCAAAGGGGGGCAGAGGGGTGGCCATTATCTCCAATATTGATCTGCCCATCAGATAAATGACTGAGTCTTCCAGTCTGGGGATTTGTTGTCAATCAAACTGTCCCTTTCTGACACTGACATCCTAACTCTTCATCTCATTTATAGACCACCAGGCCCACTATCTTTCTAGCAAGATATCTCACATCTCCTTTCAGGAAACACCAAGCCATCCCCTAGTGTTGTCCTTATGGGCGGTGTAAATATAGGACTTAATGACCCTATAGACGCTAATGCGCTTGCCCTAGCAATTGTATCGAAGCCTTAGTTTGACCCAACGCATTACATGCCCCACCCATGACAAAGGTTGGACTCTAGATTGGTTTGCAGACTATAACCGCAACATTAATATCCTATCTAATGTGCTCTGCCTGTGGTCAGACCACAATAAGTTTACCATCCCTAAGAACAACCAATCCTTTGCCATGCTACAGCCCCTACCAGCCACTCTCACAAGAAATGCCTGCAACGCCACTTCAGCAAGCATGCCGACAGCCTACCAACCTACAATTAACGATCCTACCACAATGGTTGAACTATACAACCAGTCACTTCTACTTGCTATTAATAAGGTGGCACCTATGAGCAAATGCAAACCGAAGCCTTTAGCTCAATTGAACACCTGGTACACCCCAAACCTCAAAGCCATACGTTCCACCAAGCGAGCAGCTGAGACTACATGGAAAAAGTATCCATCAGTTGCTATGAAGACCACTTTACCTCCCTGTACAAAACCTACAAACAGTTAATACTCCAAGCCAAAAACTCGACTTACAACAGGCAAATTGAAAGAGAGAATTCAGGCACCCAAGAGCTCTTTGCCATAGTGTGGAATCTCAAATCACCAGCGCCCACCCCACTCCCAAGCTAGATGCCTTAAAGAAATAATCTGGTGTTGCAATATACAAAATGTGTTATTGGATAAACTCTCATCACTATAACCATTAATCTTAGAGAAGAAAAACAAATGAATGCCCACAGAGACACCACCAGACCCCATACATTCACTGCCTCCCCACTTTACTCACCTGTTTGAGGGTTACCCCGGCCTCCGAATCAGAAGCGACCAAAATCATCAAAGGACAGAAGCCATCCAGAGGCCAAGGAGACATCTGCCCAGCCTTGGTCATCAAAGACTGCATGTCAGAACTCGCCCCATTCATCTCATCGTTCATTAATACCTCCTTCTCTGCTAGTTTACCGGCTAACGTAATAGACACCTGGGTCCTTCCACTCCTCATGAAACCTACACTAGACCCCATTATCCCTATCAACTACTGTCCCATCATGACTGTCCAAGTATTACTTAAAATACTGTACAGAGTAGCATACTTACAGATCCAAAGTATCTTGAAGCCAGCAATCTTCTCGGACTGCACCAATGAGGATTCCGTCCAGACCACAGAACGGAGCCAGCACTCCTAGACCTAAAAATCAAAATGGATGAGTTCAAAGACAATGGCAAACTCCTCTTCCTACTCAACCTTTCAGCTGCCTTTGATTTGGTGGATCACAACATTCTATGCCAACACCTTTCCTGGCAGCTCACTTCTCCACCAAAGCGACAGCATTTATCTCGTCCTCCTTATCAAATAGAACAATGAGGGTCTTTTCCACTTCTGCATTAGCCCATCCAGCTCCAGTAAAATGCAAAGTGCCCCAAAGGTCTCTGTGTCTCTCCCACACTATACAATATTTCCACAACGCCTCTCTTCGACCTCCACAAGAGAAGGGCCTGAGACCCCAATATGAGTGAACTGGGCATCTGAGAAGGACTTCTCCATCGGAGTAGCAAAGATAATTCCCTTGATTGTCAAACTCCACCATCCTGTGTCACAACCTACTTCTATCCATTACACTGATATACATTCTAATGGATGATTTAGTATTAGTTTGAGGCAAGGAAACCCTTCTTAAAAGATAGGGATAGTGAGGGTTTTTTTTCCATAAATAAAAGTGTATGACCACCACCATGCCACCTTTGTATAAGCTTCCTTTTTTGACACCCTTACATATGGTTCAGCAGTGGAATTCTGACTCAACTGATATAAATTGAGAAACCCCGGAAAGTATATGGACAGAGCAGGAAGAGATGTGCCACCCATAGGATCCCAAGGAATAAAACCTAGTTTAAGGCAACTACCCACTACAACTCCCTTAAATACCCCCTTTACTTCCTCCCTATGAGGTAGTTTCGATAGTGGAGAGGACCTTGAGAAACCTACCCAAGTGATCTCAATAATATTAAAAGGGGGCCACCGCCTATTTATTGAAATCCCTGAATCTCCTTTCGATTATTCAATAACCCCTTGTGAGTCTTCAAACTCCCTCTCCTCCCATCGACAGAGTCCTCGGACAAGCTAGAGGAAAACAAGGAAGAGTCACCCCAGGTAAAAGTATTGTGCTCTTCTCCCATTAGTCAGAAAAATTCTAACAAGTGCCTGACTTTGCTTACCATTCGTCTAAGTCATCAGACGAATCTAAAAGGGAAAATGAAGACCAACCTAGTTTTAAGTGTTTTCAATCCGGCACACACCCAAGTGACGCCCAGCATGTAGCGCACAATTGAAACCCTTATTTATTTTTATCTATAAGTTCAATATTCCTAACGATATACCACTCATATCACACCCTTCTCCTGGAACCCACCCGGTCACACTGAACCAAGAATCAAGCTAGTTGGCAAAGTGTGATAACTCTAATGATTAGATTGTATGAATTAATAAGAATCAAGACACTTCAGTCAATAAGTAGTTTTCTTTGGACTGAAAGAGAGCCCAGTTCTTTATTAACAGAATTCTTTCTTTTCAGAAAAACCATAAAAAGGATACTTCTGCTTCCGCGTTCAACAATTCTTCATGAGAAGGATCGTCTCGTCTGATACACCAGGTTTATAAGGTAAGTTCTACTCGAAAGTCTCCTTAATGTCCTTTCTTTAGTTATCTTGGTCTTACTTCTGTCTTTGCCTCTTTTCTTTATTCTTTACTTGTATTTCTGTTTATCTTCTATTTGCTCTATTTGATCTTCTTAGACTGTCTTTTCTTTGTCTTTTCTGTTTAGCTCGTAACTAGGCTGATAAAGTTTATTTGTCCTCGTTTTCCCCTCAGGCTTCGAGCATTTTACCCTTTGTCTCTCATTAAACTTGCAGAGCTTTAGCTGGCTTGAATATTTCTCAGTCACACTGCTGGCGTCTGTTTCCCTTCAAAAGTTTTTCTTTCAAAATGACTACTTTCTAGTAAAGTTCCCTTTTTTCCTCACTATTCACTTAAGGAAGCTCATTTGTTTTTTTCTTTTAAAATGTCTCTTACAGTTATAAAAAAAAAACTTCTTTTATACTTCGTAGGGTTTGACTCCTCCTTATTGATACCACTCCGCCCTTTTACAAATCTCTGCTCCTTTTGGGGTTAACTTATCCTGTTCTCTCTCCTTGCCGACTTCCCTATGCTTCCCAGCCCTTGACTCCTCCTTATGATACGGAGTGGTTACCTTTGAGTGGCGTCTTTCCCTTTTCCACTCGATCGGTGAACGAAGGCTCATCCGTTGCTCCTCCTCTTCCGAATCTCCAACCTTTACTCTCTCTATGCTCTCAATACCTTCACTTCTCGTCGTGAAGACCGTCTCTTTCCCTCCTTCACTCCGCAGGCGGGAGCAGCTCGCAGCGGTCCGCGCCTCCTCACAACACGTTACGCGGCACCAACCTTCACTTCTCGTCGTGAAGTCCGTCTCTCTCTCTCTCTCTCTTCTTCACTCCGCGGGCGGGAGCAGCTCGCATCGGTCCGCGCCTCCTCACAACACGATACGCGGCACCAATTAACTATTATTGAACTTTTAACTTAACTATGCGCAACGCGCAATGGGACTCTAGTCATCTCCTCTTCCAACCGCTAACCTAATACGCCACAGCGTTAGAGGAAAGGTGCTACATGTTTTACTTCCTGCTTTTGCATCTCGTATGGTCCGGCTTGTATTACTTGTATTACATGAAAGCAGTTTCTGTAATAAGACATCCACATTGTCACACAAAGATAAATATTTATTTATGTACTTAGAATGTAATCACAATATATTTTAATAGGTAAACAACAATCACCAATGGGGTGACAGAAACACTGAATAGTATCTTTAATACACTAGGCATCAAGGAATGAGCACAAAAACAAATGCAGCACAGAAAAGAATACTTTTGAGTTGGTTTGGAATAGATAGCACTTATGTTAGAGGTTCCCCCTGCAACACCCTCAACCCACCAATAGGCAATGTGAAGAGATGGGAGGAGAGAGCAGGTCTTCAGGAATAGCACAAATCAAACAGAATATCAGTCCCACCTCCCCCCTTCAAACACAAGAGAAAAACGGAATTGATTTTTCAGCTGTCAGAATGGGTTTGAAATTGTCTTTGGAATTGACTGAGCAAAAACACCAAATGTAGTCAAAAAATATTTAATTTGTATCAAATCCTATGCGAGTCACTTTGAACAGTTGAAAACAATCACAAGCAATGATTTAGTCAGGAGAAAACTTTTGAAATCTCAAAGTCCAAGTGGGAAATACATTAACGCTATTTCACACGTGTAAAATGTCTCCGAATGTAAAATTGCGGCAAACGTTTCCTTACGCGATATTCGCTATAAAGGGAGAATCGCAGTTCTATGGATAGCTAAGGATGTTAGGTACAAGTATGAGGTGAAATTTTATTTCTATCATAAAAACTGAGGGAGTTATAGAGGTTTTAGAGGTTTTAGTAAAGGTCGTTTTTGTAAAATGGGCGCGAGAATAGAAAACAGAAATGCACTTTTTAAAATGACAGATGGGTTCATTACAATAGAATATGACTATGAAAAAGCGAATGCCACAGATGGATTTTACAGTCACGTGATCAGCGTAACCCGCCTGTTGTGGATACTCTACTTCTTCAGATGAGAAAAGAGTCAGCGCAAAGATAGTTCTAACAACACTATGGTTCTGAATTAAAAATGGTATGGCTTTGAGATTAGGATAAGAAAATGCAAATATACTATGGGTCACAGTTCTTCCTATTAATACTCACAGGATAAGTTTTAAATTGGACCATCAGTTCTGGTCATGGATTGGATCTGGTCTAGGAAGAACAGCACATCAGGCACGGGATCGGGTCAGCTAGGCCTGTGGGTATTTCAATCGGCTGGATAGCGAGTTCCTCAGGCAAGCCTAATGGTAGCAAGCCAGAGAATTTCAGGATACTAGTTCAAAAGGCCTCACACCACAGTGCTTCACTGGGTTGCAAGAATAAGTTTAAAGATTTAGGCCTTGACGAAAGTCAATAGTTATCTACTGCGTGCAAGAGTCTTGGCATCTGGATCTGGAAGGATGTTAAAACTGGATGTAGAATGCTGGATCAGAGTGCTTCGCCGGAATCAGGAAAGTGAATTAATCAGTGAGTCCCTATGTGTTGTCAGCTGTCTCTATTTATCCTTTCAAATGACATCACAAAATGGGTGTATGGGCCGGCTTAGCTAAGCCTGCCCCTGTGCCCCTGTGAGCTGAGATTGGATCAAAAATTAATCACCGCCTTGCATTTTAGTGATTGGATCAAGGCTGGATGATGTCACATTTTATGGTTTGCTTTACAGTTCTCAGAGACCTCTCTTTGGCTACTGATTTCAAAATCGGATTTTATACTAAATACACATTTCTACATTGGTCACCTTTACACAAAGCACATACAAAGATGCCATATTTTATGTAGTAGCTGTTCATCAAAATCTCGCAGCTGTAGGATCTTGTTTCAACTTTCTACAGAATTTTGTCCTTTTTGCTATGAACACAATTTCCAAACTTTATGCAAATGTCCACAAATGTGTGTGTTTAACAAAGGAATGTGTGCATAACTTTTCACAATTCTAGGATTCATACATTTCACATAAAACCACATATATTTCCATTCCTGTCCAGAACATGCTACACAGTTCTGCCGCCTCTTAAAACGTGAAGCCAAAAAATTAGACTAACAGATATGTCCTTGGTATATTTTTCACCATTTTGAATCACAAGTTATGAGTCTTTCAAATTTGTTCTTTGTTCATGGCTAACAGCAAATGGTGTGCTCCTTTTTCTCCCCCTTTAGTCCAGGAGCATCCCCCTCCTGGTTTGTTCCTTCCAGTAGCCATTTGCGACCCTCTCACACCTCCGTTTCCTGGGCTGAAGGGCCTGCTATTGTTAATTCTATTTCTATATAAAAAGTCTGGGCTAACTCACAATTAGAACCTCCCCGTGAGTTTCAGCTGAGAAGATATCCCTTCCCCTGGGAGAAACCTGTTTGTCCACTTCCAAAAGGTTGCAGCTCAGCCATGCTAATTTATTCTTAATAAAAAATCCAGGAAAAACCAAACTTGTTGCATCAAACATAAATGCATTACTTTTGTAGCTTTAACTCTGTGGGATAAAAAGCAACTGAGATCTGTATTCTTTTTAGCCACAATCCTTTTTATGTTTGCTGATCCGGCAGACTTTTTAGTTTAGATCACTTTAAAGTTTCATCAGTAACTCATCTGACAGCTGTCATTCAGGTAGCCCAGGGTACTGCACCAGATTCTGACAGGGGTTGTCAGTTTACAGACAATCCAGTTTGTCGGATGAAATGTTTTGCTCTTCACCTTTGGACTTTGTATGTTCACAATGCTTCATTAGATTACATACATTTTAGCGCCAAACAAGGTTTTGGATGTTGAGAAGTGTTGTGTTATAGGCATGTTGGAGGTTTTAGCAACATAGCAAATGTCATTTATAGGCACATTTTGGTATTTTCATTTGTGAAGTGCTGCTTCTCTCTCTGCACTCTGTTTGCTGGTCATGGAGCCCACTGGCACATTTTCTGCAGTGTGTAGTTTATTCCACCATACATACACCATGGGGGCAGGTTGTGCATCCATCTTTTTGTGCGCTTGAGAACAAGGTTTTTGTAGGTTTTATGGTAGGTTTTTGGCGCGCGCACGAGTTTTGCCGCCATTGTTGCAGTTTCTTGCGCCATAAGTATTAGAGTGATACCGCATAGCACAGCAAAGTGGGTCAATACATCCCACATAGTTCAGGGAATTGGCAGGCTATGACAACCTCAGATGCCTCCCTAAACTCAAAGGCAGAGAGACATAAACAGAAAACAAAAAGCAGATTCTCCCACCCAATTTTTCAATACCTCATAATGCATACAATCAAGTCATTACTCGTCCGCCTGGTAACCTATCAAATTCAAGCTGACATAAGATTCCAGGAGGGGCTAGACAAAATAGCATTCAGCCAGCAAAGACCAGTCATGCTGCATTGGATTCTTCAACCTTATCGAGAGGGCAAAACCTGGTGATTTTATGTTTTTCATTTTGAGATGCTGGCACAACAGTTTCACTGGAGTGAAGAGATTAAAACATGCTAACTTGCTCCCCTATTAAGGAGTGAACTCCAGTCAACCTACTGGAGCCTTCCTCCCCTCTGAACTACATCCTTCAATGAAATGAAACAAAGTCTACTACACAGAATACGACAAAGTGAGAACTTCTACTGTCACAAATTCCGGGAGATCAGGGTAAGCCCTAAACAGACTCCACTAGAATTAGGGGCTAGAATGCAGAATACCCTGTTGCAGTGGTTAGGCAAAAAGACCCTGCCAGAAATAATGGAGGGATTAGCTTTGGAGCAGTTAATTAATAGCCTTCCCCCATCCTTACAACACGCAGCTTTACAGTTTAGCATACCTACCTTAAATGGCGCTATTGAAACTGCCATCAGAGACAGCAAAACAACTCAGTGAATTACATAAAGTTGATGAATGATGGAAGGATGAATAGATGAACCCTAGAAACCTCCCACCAAAGGAATGCAAAATAAACCCCAGACAAATAGTTCCTGAATAATCTAATAAAATCATCAAAATAAGGAATAAGGAAATAGAAAAAACAGGACGAAATAAAATATATCCCCTTTAAAGAGAGGGCAGTTGTCATGCAGGGCAATGTCTTTTACCTCCTCCCTTAACTCCTCCTCACCTCTCTCTTCTGTTGAGTCTGTAGACTCTTCTGTTTCCTTCTTCTTACGTCTTCTTGTCTTCTTCTCTTTCTTATCCTTTTTACGATGCAAATAGGGGCATGGCTCCTCAGAGGCCGTTGTGACCGGAGGGAACCAGGTCCCGGAGACCCCCGAGGAGCCAGTCCTAAACAGGGAAAAAGCCGGTTGGTGGAAAAAACCCTGCAAAAGAGGTATCTTTCTTCTTGAAGGATGGTAGGTACGAAGTCCGAAGTAGCAAGTGTTGGTTGTTTGGAATGGTTCCACTCTTCTCCTGATTGTAGTGATTAAGTAACAGATGATTGTACCAGGGTATAGTACTGAAGGAGTCTGGGTTTGCCGTAAACAAAAGCAGTGCAGTTCCACGGTTGGCCGGGAAAATATGAAGCCATCGATCCGCTGTCAGGCTAGGAAGGAATACAGCCGCAGATCTCTGCCGCCTGGCCAAAATGGAAGCAGCCGGGCGTAAGGTAAAGTGTAATGCTCGAAAAGGAGGAAGGAGAGGTGCGCCAGAGATGCGCGATTACCTCTGAAAGAGCGCTACAAAGAAGAGTGATAGAAAGACACAAAAGGAAGCAGAAGTAAGTTTAAGAAAAGGGAAGACACGAGAAGTAAGGGAAAGGGTACCGCAGATAGTAAACAGGAAGTAACAGAATAACCCTTACCTCCTACGTGAGTCTTGACAGCTATCGATATACCCGCACCCGAATAGCGGAAGACACCTAGGAAGTGCTAGATATATGGAAAAGCAATGGAAAGAGAATAAGTAGTAAGATACTGTTTGGAAAAGTACGGGAACAAGAGTTTTAGAAGTTTCCTGAAAGAGAGAAAAAACGACGATACAACGCATCGGTGCAAATATGCGTGTGACGTATATACGTCGCAGTGGCCATCTTGGAATAAGGCATAGACCGCTGACTGGCACTTCTTGTTCCATTTTAGGTGTGTCTCTATCGCCTCCATACTTTACATGGTTGATGCATTACAACAGTTCTCAAATGCAAGGAAGGAAAAACACCTACCGGTTCTACAATAGCATGATGTGTGGGGGAAAAGGGACGTATAGCTAGACAATGTCCGAATAATCAGAACAATGAACCTATGGAAATAGGTTAGATGGCAGGAGAAGAATGGGGTAATTTAGAACAGGAAGAGACATATATAGAGACCCTCAGCAACTGCCTCTGTCTCTCAGACCAATTCAAAACACATGAATCAGTCACAGTCAATGGAATACCAGTTCCGTATTAGATGACTCACGTAGTAAACCGACAGCATTAAGGTCCAACCTTATATACTCTGATTAACCCATGGTACGGAAGCCAGTATGAGTCACCTGTCTCCATGGGGTTCAGGAGCTATATCCCCGAACCCCAGCCACTATCAACATCTGTACTTAGGAAAACAGCAATACATTCTAGTTTCCCTGATTTGGTAGCCTGCTAGAGGAAATAAATCAGGCACTGATTAAATGTTCTTCTTATAATACCTGGGATGAAGAAGGATTTAAGCCTGATACCCATATCTGGACGTGGTAGGAAAACCCCAGAGATGGTCCTAAGCAGGACCAGCAGGGTTTCGGCCTCTGGACAATCTCAGATGGGGAAGCACTAGGATGGCCGGTCAAGTGGCACAGCAAGTAGAGTGCTCGCTTTAACATCCATGCAGAGCCTGCTAACGCAGGTTCGAATCTCGGTGGGGCCAAACTCAGCCTTTCATCCTTCCGAGGTCGATAAATGAGTACCACACACCGTGGGTAATAATAAGCAGCGCTCAGATACCTGTGGGTTTGTAGTGCTATATAAATGCTAAATTTATTATTATTATTATTAGCATATGTGACGATTCGCAAGTTGTTGTCACTTCTCCCCAAGGGGGATCACTTTCCCATGAGTCTGGGGAGGTGCAGTTGCTACCCAATATTTTATGCAGGAGGATCTCATGGGAAAGGACTCCCCTCTGGGGACATGAACGATCATCTACGATACAGCCCTTGGAGCAATGTCACTCCCCAACATTCCCAATCTCCCCCTCCATTCTGAGCCATTTCATTAAGAGTAAACGCATGTTTTTTTGTATTACATGGGATATAGCCAGAATAGAACATATTGAGACGAGAAAGAACACAAGAAGAAGGAAGAAAAACAAACTCTTAAGTATTGCCACGACGTGACTCACCGGTGGCATGAGGAATGCCAAAGAGACATTGACTGCAGGTTTTGACGCTGTGTGGGGTCGGAGTCCCGGCGACAAAAAGGAAATAGAAGATGGACTAAAGGGTGTCTGATCATGGGGAATCCAGAAGCCTGCTGCAGCCCAGGAGCTTCGAAATCTGAGTGAGGTCCTGAATAAAGGCTATGCAGAAGATGCAGACAGCAGGTTGCAAGATTCCATTGTAGGTCTGAAGGGAGGAGACCCAACTGCGAGGCCGAATCGAAGAAGCAGTGTCATGATCGCAACAAGGTGGACCTTCGGGTCCAAGGGTGAAGCCAAGGAGTGGAGGACCACGAAGGTGGTCCAAGTGGATGAGAAGAGCAGAGGAAGCCGCCGACTTCCCAGGAAAGACTGGTGTCATGCTGCTGCATCCCAAGAGAAGGGAAAGGGAGGCACTGGATACCCGGTAGGGATACAGGGGCAGTGGAGGGAGGGGCACAACATATTGTTCCTCACCCCAGTGACAGCTTTGGGGCTATTTGGAACAGAAATGTTTATCAGGGAGGATCTCCGTCATCCCAGTAGTAATGAAAAAAACTACTAGATGACATAAGACCACTGAATAATTGTGAACCAGGCATCCGAGGAGAGCTTCCTCATCACAGTGGCAACAATAAGCCCACCTACCACAAGAGAAGGGTCTGGGACCCCACCTTAAGTGAAATGGGCATTTGTTGAGGAGCAAATATAAGTCCTGTGATTGACAGAGAAGTGTTTGGGACATTGCTGATATGGAGAGAGATGCAAAATATAAATCAAGTGGAAAGATAGAAAAAAGAAACGTTCAAATACCAGGAGAAGGGAGTCATTCTCTTGGTCCAGAACGTGGAGTTGTGCAAAGATTGTGTGAAACCTGCAAGCCAGAGGAAGCAAGCCGGCACCCTTTGTGGAAAGAACATTTCTTTTAACATTACCTGACTATCAGCAGAAGGGAGTCATTTTACTGTAGAAGGACATTTCTGTTGGAGTACTCTTTAGTTTTAGTGTTAGGAATGGAAGAAGTATGTTGTAATACAGGACGGTGAAGATTGATTTTGCCTCACATTCTGATGGATCCTTTAGTATTAGTTTGAGGCAAGGAAACCCTCTTAGAAGATATGGATAGTGAGGGTCTTTTTTCCATAAATACAAGATTATAATCACCATGATGCCACCTTTGTATCAGCCTCCTTCTTCACCACCCTTACAACTGCACACCCAGTTCTTAAAGCATGGAAGGGAACAGAAAATGCAAATACTATAGACTCAGTGTCAGATATATGGAGTGCCATCAAATCCCAGTACTTAAGTGGTGAAAGTAACTACTCTGCTCTGCTCCCAGTTGTTTCTTCCTCATCTCAGTACTTTCAGTAGTCATGTATGAAGAATTCAAGGGAGTTGGTTTGTAATTCCCTGTGAAGATGGGGGAAGGGTGTGTTTGGTTATTATTAGGAAAAAGGGGGACACCATGTTTCTCTCAAGGCAATCCCACTGCCAGTTTCGAACGACCCTCCACCCAGGTGATCTTCCCTCACTTGTCCAACCTCCAGGGTCGGGATCCAAGAGCGATGGCCTTCCCCTGGCCACCTGCGCAGAGGATCCAAGGATTCTAGGAGTGAGAATACCCTCAGGTTTCTCAGAGTATATTGGCTTTTTTGAAAGGGCCAAAAAAAAGTACAAGGTGCCACGCTAGTGCCCGTTTAATAACTTGGCTTTGTGTTTCCTTACTGCTTAAAATAGTTTTCTTGTCCGTTGATTCTGATCAGGTCAGTGCAATTCTGGTTGGCAGACCTTTCTTTCTTTCTTTCTTTCTTTCTTTCTTTCTTTCTTTCTTTCTTTCTTTCTTTCTTTCTTTCTTTCTTTCTTTCTTTCTTTCTTTCTTTCTTTCTTTCTTTCTTTCTTTCTTTCTTTCTTTCTTTCTTATTATCGAATGCGTGGGCGGACCCACGCAGGCGCTTCCCCATCCAAAAGGATTATGTGCACCTACCCCACCAATCTTACACACAGCCCTCACATTCTCATAACTCCTCCCACTACCCCACAAAATCTAGCAGGACACTGCTCCTCTCCCTGCCTCTCACCCCGACTCCTCCCAGCAAAGCCTTCCCACTCAGTTCAGCCACTCCCTGCGCACACAACCGAACCCTCATCAACTCTCTCTCCTCAACATGCCTCTCACACGCAAGCAAAAAATGTCCCACAGTCTCAGGCCCCCCACACACTGCACAGTCCCTCGACTCACGCTTCCCCACTCGAAACAGACTGTCATTCAGCCCCACATGCCCTATCCTCAACCGGTTCAGCATCACCTCCTCCCTCCTCCTCCATTCCAGCTTCCCTGCATCCACCTTCACAGACACTTTCTCACAAACACCAAACATCCACCTGCCCTTCACCCCACTCTCCCACCTCTCCTGCCACTAATCCATAACCCGCTTCATCACCACAGCCTTCACCTCATCCACACTCAAAGGTATCCTCACATCAACCGCTCCTCTCCTCATACTCGCACCCGCCGCCAAATCCACCAACTCATTACCCAAAATGCCACTGTGACTGGGGACCCACGCCAACTCCAGATTCATCCCCCCACACACACACCGATCAATCTTCCTCCTGATGTCCAAAATCACATCCTTCCTATCACCATCCCCTGCCACAATCGCCTGCAACCCACTCACTGAATCTGAAAACACCACAACCTTCTCAAATCCCAACTCGCACACCCTATCAATCATCAATGCAATCGCCACCAACTCAGCCGTACAAATCGACACGTCATTCGTCAGTCGCCCCACTTTATACTCCCCAGTGCTTTCCAGATAAAACGCCATACCCACTCTCCCAGACACAGGATCCTTGGAACCATCCGTGAACACCTTACACCCTTCCTTCCCTGCCACATACGCCTGACCCAAAGCCTTGATCTCACCCCGCACACCCTGCTTCTTCAACACCACACTCGCCAACTCCAAACACACCTTTGGAGACCGCATCATCCACATCAGCCATCTCATAAAATCCGTACCCGTCTCAGCCAACAACTCGCCCACACCCCACTGCACCCCCTTCTCCCACATGTGAAACCCCAAAGTGCGCCCCGTCCTCCTCCACCGGTCCCTATAATAGTCAAACCTCCAATTATACAGCAAACATTCACGCACCGGATGAACCACACTCTTCGCACTGCACTTCACCCACCACCTCATATTCAACGCATCCCTCCTCAACCCCAACGGCATCTCCCCCCCAAGCACCTGAACCGCATTCACTGGAGAGGACCTCATCACACCCGAACACACCCTCAATGCCCTCGCCTGCACCCTATCCAACCACAGCTTCTGACTCGCCGTGAAACCCACTGCCACCTGACATCCAAAATCCATCACACTCAAAATCAACCCCTTATACAACATTCATAAACACTTCTGCTGCGCACCCCACTCTTTCCCAGACACAGCCCGCAACAAATTCAACCTACGTTTACACTTATCCACCACACCATCCACCTTCAAATTCCAGTTCAACTTCCTATCCAAAATCACCCCCAAGTACCGAAACTCTTCCACGCTCTTCACCCTCACACCTTTCAAAACCAAGTCCAACTCCTGCTGCACTCTTCTCCTCGAGAAAACCATACTCACACTTTTATCCACAGACACCGAAAAGCCCCATTTCCCACACCACTCCTCCATTCGCACTATTGCAGCTTGCAGCCGACTCTGCACCAACAACAAACTCCTCCCTCTTACCCATACCACACCATCATCTGCGAAGAAATCCACCTGACACCCGATACCCGCCATAGCCCGAATCAACCCATCAACCATCACATTAAACAGCATCGCACTAATCACACTCCCCTGCGGCGTCCCATTCTCCATCTTCCAAACCTCAGACATCAACCTGAAAGGTCCTATCAGCCAAAAACGCCCTAATCCACCGAAATATCCTCCCCTTCACACCCATTTCCAACAGTCTCACCAACAACCCACTCCTCCACACCATATCATACGCCTTCTCCAAATACAAAAAGAACGCCCCCACCAGCTCCCCATCACACAACGCCTCCTCCACACCAGTCACCAACCTCACTAACGGATCTGCCACCGACTGATTCCTCCTGAACACACTCTGAAAATCACCCATTCGACTCCAAGTAAAACCCCAATCGCTCAACCACCATCCGTTCCATAACCTTACACAGCACAACAGTCAGCGCAATCGGCCTATACGACTTACACTCCGTAGCGACCTTGCCACCCTCCAAAATCGCCACCACAATCGCTCTCTTCCACAACCTCGGCAAAACTCCACTCTTTCAGATCTCATTGAACAGAGCCAACACCTCCAACTTACATTCCACTGGCAACTTTTCCAAAAATACATACATGACCGCATCCACCCCTGGACTAGACCACTTCCCCTTCCGAATCGCCTCATCCAACTCCACCATAGAAAACGGAACCTCATACTGCTCTTCCAAAGGCCCAACATCCGCCAACAACTCCTGCATCTCCTCCTCAACCACACCCATACCTAGCCTCACCGCCTCCGGGAAGTTCCCTGAACTGTGCCCTCCCACAAAATACTCCCCCAACAAATTTGCCTTCTCCCCATCCACACAGACCACCTCCACCCCTTTCAACAACACAGACATACCACCCTGCGGCCTCATTAACCCGGACATCTGCCTAAACTGCTTAAACTGCTTCCAAACCGCACCCACATCAGAATTACTCCCCAGGAACCCACAATAGCCCCTCCAATATCCACGCTTCCTTTCCCTAATCACCCTCTGCACCACCGCCTTAGCCTTCTTATATGCCAACAAATCCTCCAACATTCCCGATGTCACAGCCCTGGCCCTAGCCTTCTTACGCGCCGCCACAGCCCGTGAACATTCCACCGACCACCAAGGAACCTCGACCTTCCCACCCTTCCCCTTCACAACCTCCGGAACTGCCGCCACTGACGCCGCTCTCATTCCTTGCACCAGATGCTCATTCCATTCATCCACCCCCCATCCCTACCCCGAGGAACAATCAGTTCCTGACCCAATCCCTTTTACAACTCCCAATCAGTCTTCCTAAAATTCAACCGACTCCCAAGCATCCGGGACCTGACCCCTACCTCACCACTCACAGTCACCAAAATGCCAGAATGATTGCTCCCCATATCCCCATCCTCACGCACCTCCCATTCACATTCACCCGCAATTGCAGCAGTCACGCAGGTCAGATCCAAACACGACAACTTCCCAATCCTCACATCCAACCGCGTGCCCGAACCATCATTCAGCAAAACCAGACACAATTCATCCGCCATGCCCTCCAACAGTTCCCCATTCGCATCCGTCCAATCACTACCCCACAACGTATTGGCACTGTTGAAATCACCACACAAAACGCAAGGTCCCACATGTCCCCTTATCACTCCAGACAGCACACCCACCTCCACCACCTCACACGGATTATAATTCAACACCAATACTTCCGATCCCCCTACCCGAATCCCCGCCCCGATAGCCTCCACTGCTCCATCTACCACAATCTCCCTTGCAACCAACCCCTTCCGAACTGCCAGAGCCACACCCCCCCTCTTGCCCCCAGCCTATCCTTACGAAACAACTCAAAACCCGGAATCACAAACCTCAGATCACCCCTTAACCACGTCTCCTGGATACAACCACATCAACATTCAATTCCCCACACAAAACTGCTTTCAACTCCTGCCCATTCCTCAACAAACTCCTTGCGTTCCACTGCAAAATCCTGATGCCGACACCCCACTCTGCTTCCGGACTTTAGCAAACATCCTAAACACATCCTGGTCCAACACATCCACAACACTCAAAAACCTCCTCCCTGCTTCCACCACTCCTTTCGTAAGATCCGACACACTGACAGACAAATTCCCCTGAACCAGGTCCAGCACACTCACTATAAAGCACATAAACTCAGTTTATGGGACAACCACCATTTCTACGCCTTTCACCTCACCCACCACTTTCTTCCTTCCCACAGCCTCATCCACCACCGGCTCTCTCCCACTCACTTCACTCACTACCCGTACCGGTTTCACCTTTGCCACAGCCTCTGCATAAGACAAACTTTCCGCCGCCCTCACCTGCACCACCTCTCTCGCCACCCAGTGGCTCTCACACCCCCTAAACGCAGTAGAGTGCCCTCCCCCACAATTCACACACTTCTCCGGGGTCTCCACCTTGCATTTCTTAATATCGTGATCTCCACCACACCTCCCACAGTGCCTCTCATTCCTGCATACTCTCGCCACATGTCCAAACTGCTGACACTTATAACACCTTAAAGGCAAAGCTACATAAACTTTCACACGGAACCTCTGTTAACCCAACTCCACCACCTCCGGACACTCCGCCCTCGCAAACCTCACTGCCACAGTCATACGCACCACATCCCCATGTGCATCTCTCCTCCCCAACCTCCACGCCTCCACCACTCCCACATCCGCCAGCTGCTCCTCCACCTCAGACATATTCACAGACACCGGCACTCCATACAGCACCCCCTTACATGACACACCACTTTGGTCAAACACTCGCACTGCATGCCTACCCAGACAACGCACCTCCAGAATCTTAGCCTTACTACCAGCATCCGTCCCCTCCACCAACAACCGGCCGCCAGCCACCACTAGCACCCGAGTGACATCCCCCACGGCCGCCTTCACCCATCCAGGAATCACCATCGGATTTTCCCCCAGAAACGTCTTCACACGACTATCAGGCTTCAACACCACCTTCCACACACTGTCACACTGCATCTGCTCCACCCCAGGCACACCACTCCCTGCGGCCCCCAGCCCCTCCAAAGCACACTTTTCCTGGGTCCCCGACCCAGAATTGCCCCGGTTGGCAGACCTAATGGATCCCAGAGTTCCAGAATTAATAACATGTATTTACAAACTAAAAGATGCTTTCAATCAATCCTTACATATGCAACAATTTGATTATAAGACAAGATTTACAATGTTCATCAGGATAACCCCCCACTTACAACACAATATGAAATACAATTTACAAATTACATGATATTCACAATATTATGAGGTAGTTGACCCTTAGGTAGTCACAGATGATCACAATTGTTAAAAAAGAATCCAAAAGATACAATTATACCCTCTGGCTGTCCTGGGCTAAACTACAGTTAACATGTTCAAGTGTTTTAAAAATAAATAATGGATACATTCATGCTACTAGGCTCATAACTGAATTTCTATTGTTCCATGCTCTATAGACAATAGACATAGCTTGCAACTGCAAATATTACAGATTCAATCCTTGTGCATTTAGGAAATTCCAATGCTTCTTGGATTGATGAGATGCTATAGGTGCATAAGAGATGGCTTATAAAAACTCTTCTGTACTCCAAATAGAAAGGGTGTGCTAATAAAAAATGTAATTCAGATTTTATTCAGCATTTGCCTGACTGCCTACTGTCCATTTATGCAGGATCTGTGCTAAAATGTATAGAAAAAGCATTGCATTGAGAATCAGAATATCCAGGTAACTTCCATATCCTGAGCATGTTTTAACTTTCCAGTGTACGATAAGCCCAAAACCCGATCGATAAAAACAGTAAGGTGTGCAAGTCAGCTCCATAAAACTGAAAAACTGAAAACGCTCTCAACACGCCCACATCAGTTTACAGTTTGTATAGATGAAAACCACAAAACATGTTACACATTTCAAGTACATGTTAATCTCAAGCTTACCATTGGTTAGTCCTTATACAGAAATCTAAACACAACCTATACAACACAAACCCATTGGTCTGCAACCTACCCATGATCATTTAAATGCTGCCACCTACAGAAAACCTAATTGTATAGTCAGCATAGAATACTCAGTTTTGATTGGACAACATTATTGATATTACTGGTGCTACAATGTCCTTTTCCCATTGGTCAGAACGACTGCATGATGTCCTTTCCCCCGAGACGACACAATGCTAGAGCAAGTGTGAACAGTGTAGTCAGTACCCTGTGGCAACAAAATGGACACAATACTAATTTCTCATGAGATCAGACAACTTGGCACCCTTCAGCAAACTCTCTGACCTTGCACTTGCACATTTGTGAACACCTCATCCGACTCCCGTCTTGAAACACATTGTTTTTCTAGCAAACATCCTCCCATATCTCTCTTGGGAACCAGGTGGCTTTATAAAAAATGCAGCCGATGCACTGATTCTGGGGACTCATTTCTCAGATTGATTTGCTCTATTTAGCTTGTCACCTGCAGTCTCAATACTCCTACCACTTCTCAATGGTGGCAATACAACCACAACCTCTTTCCTCTTTCAACATCCTGGATAGTTCCTGCCTCAAGACCCTGTTCTAGGCCATATCTTGGAAGGATAGCTTAGGGGCAAAATGCTCCCCTTGGAAGCAAGATGACGCAGAGCAACGCAGGTTCGATCCCTAGGTCCGCGCTTAGAACCCTCTGGGTATTAGCACGTTATAACTAACCAATTATAATTAAAACCAAAACAAGTGCTTCACTGTCATTACATTTATCTAATGTTGGGAATATAGCGTTACCTATCTCCTGCCTGAGACATCTGGAAACAGCGAAGTTGTGCAACAATAACCACTGTCTGTATGGCACTTCACCCTTCCTCAATGGGCCTTGGCCACCTGAACACTTGCTGGGGAATACGATCCATGGGGGAATTAAATTAGCTTGACCGAAGCTCAGCAATGAGGCCTGGTACACTAAATGACAAAAAGCTACCAACTCCTAATTGGGCCTCGTTCGCAATGGCAGAGTTCTGGCTAAGGTGGCAGGTGTACTAACACAAAGAAAAAGGGGGGAATTATCCGATAAGCAGTGAGGAAAGGGATTAAGAACTAGACTAAAACAAGAGGGTCCGCACTTCTGTGGGTTTAATTAATAATTAGTTTGAGTAACAAGTTATTTGTCAGGGTGTACTACAAAGGTATCACTCACATTTTTAGGCTGTAACAGACTCTGAAAGCAAACGGGGTAGTCTGATGATTGAGAAACCATAAAACATATTTATTTAACAAAGAAATAGTTGTGTAAATAATACATAAACAACTAAACATAAAGCAATATATCAAACATATAAATGCATTTGTTCGATGGTTAGAAGGTTAATAGTCAAGAGACACCAAACTCAAAAACTTAAATGCGGTTTTTCTTAAAACTTTTGAACAAAGTAGACAAAAGAGAATTCTAAAGGAAACTGGACAACAAACTGCCAACTGTATGGTGGCCAAGATCCCAGCCAATATTCTTATTTATGGCTTGTATTGGGCCACTGCACAAGTTGTTCTCAAAAGAGTAGGCAGGAGTAAAATTGTTCTATGTCCTACGATTTGTTGACAGGTCTGCCAGTTCCATGACATAGTTAAAGTGTCCTTCCTCAGGGCGAAATGCCATACAACAACTGGACCCAAGTCAATTTGCTGTGGGTGAGTGGAGATAGCCAGGCGCGAAGTGAGCCAGGAATCCCAGCGCAGAGCGTCTGGATGGGTGGAAGCGGGGTGACACACGGCAGGGCTGCATCAACAGACAAGGGGCCACATCGGAGAAAACATGCTCTCTTTCACACAAGTGCTTAATAGGGAACGCTGGAGTAAATGAATTCCTAATGTTGCGTTCCGCAGAGTACCTTGGATGACTCCTAAGGTCCGTCAGTTGATATCAAATGAATTGACCTTAAAGGGAAAAGGGATGCATCCAGCTAGCGGTTAGCTGTGTTGCTTGCTTCCTGCGAAGGGCAGATAGCCTCTTGCCTGCAGAGGGGAAAGCAAAATGTGCTGCCTCTTGAGTTTACTTCGGGCTGCTGGTGACTTTACTTCTTCCAACAATGCAAGACGCACAGAAAGCGTCTGCTTGCAAGTGGCGGAGAGAGCGAAAGAATTTGAGTGATACCTTTGTAGTACACCCTGACAAATAACTTGTTACTCGAACTAAGGTGGCAGGTGTCCCTTATCCTCATAATAATTAATATCGACCATACTTAATGCTTGCACTACGTGGCCCTTCAGCCATATACTCAGCACTAACAACAAAGCTTATCCAAATTTAATAGTGACACACTCAAGTTCTCTCTACTGCAAAAAAGACATAATCTACTTAAATGATGCTTAGTAGGAAACCTTTGGAGAGGCATAAGCCTAAATGCTAAATCATATGCACACGTATATTATGCTACCCCACATCTCACCTTATAAAACTTTCTAGAGTGTGTCAAAACTAAGTGCACTTCACATGTGGACACAAATGCTAAAATAAATGATAAACATACTGACACTAAAATAGCCAGCTGTCCATGCTAACAGAATAGACGCAGCCTGAACCACCTTCCACGTTTGGGATTTTGCACCTGCTTGCCTACACCAGTATTCAGAAAGTAACCAGGATGATGACATATTAATTTGTAGGTCTCTCCTACACGTATCCTGATATGTATTCCTGACCTCTAACTTTGTTTGTGTATTAATGTAGGTGGGATTTGACCAAAGGTTCGAATACTGGAGTGACCATAACAGTTTGTTTAACATGTATGACCCAGAGCAATACCATGTCGCTTTCTTGGTTGAGCACATCCATCAAGGCATCCCTAAATTTTCCTAATCTGGGGACTAACCACAGTTGTATCCAATGCATTACAGGTCTAATTGCTACCATTTGATCTATATATTGTCAACATAATTCCCAATGTATTACTATATTCAAGGCACGTTTTGGTAGACCCAAGATTGTTTTCTAATCAATGTTATTAGAAAACTTATCAACAGTTAGTAAACCCAGAAGTGGTTGATTACACCATAATAATGTATGACCTAAACACCAAACTGAGCATCAACTCAGAGATCTGTGATGAGAGAAAGTTTCAGGAAGAATCCTGCAGGATCCTGAGTAGGGAACCACATAATCAGAAATTTGGATTATAGAGTATGGGCGCTCTCTCGCTTTCTGAGTGCACATGATCTAATTGAACATAACAAAAGATGCCCTGGTGATAAACATCCTAGGCACATGTTCAGAAGAGGGATGTCAACTTCAATAACATGTTATTGTATAACAGATTGCCATTTGTTTCCTCAAGTAGATACTTTTTCAGTAGCATACAGGATGCTTTTGAAGCAATTATACAATTGGCAGACATTAAAAGGATTGCAGATTGTAGTTTATACTGCAAATCTGACAGTACCGCTGTCGTCAAGGGTTAAGATACCTTGAATTAAAGCTTCAAGCCAAATGCAGTTCCCAAAATAGTGATACTCAAATGCCTTAATGTAAATCGCTTTGGGGATGCTCCATGGTTTGAGCTGCTAAAGATGACATCACTCAGGCAGGGCAACCGTTTCAAAAGGGTCTATGATAAGCTTCTGAACAAGAAACAAATTGGATTATGTGACTAAACAATGGGACCTGTTGGAAAAGGCGGCCCATTACAAAAGATTGCCAACTACTTTGGAAGCTGGTGGCTATTTGGTGGCAATAATGACACTAAAATTCCCCCTGAAAGATGGATAACCTCATTTCAAGGGATATTCTTTGAACCAGAACAGATTGATGTAGTTAGTTGTAAAGAGTGTGTTGCTAAGGATAATTTGTTTAGTGAGGAAGACCTTTTCTTCCAATATAAAATCAGTTGGGAATGGTAAGGCAGCTGGCGCAGATGGATTGCAATGTGACAATTTGAAATGGTTATGTTGCTTTTGGCATCCGATTGTATCTAATCTGTTTAATTCCATTAGCCAATCTGGAATAATGGCCAGATCTTGGTCTAGATATCTGATAATTCCCTTTTAAACAAAAATAAAGGGCTCTATTTCTGAGCCCCACTGTTATCGCCCTATTTCTCTCTTAGATGTAGCTAGTAGAATTTGTACTAAATGCTTATTGGCTAGAGAAGATGAATGGGTTTCCTCAATGAAGTTATTGAAGTCTTTCAAGAATCTACGATGGACCATTGCTTACTTTTCAACGTGCTTTTTGAAAAGTATTGTTTAATGAGACGTGGTAACTTGTATGTGGCTTTCATCAATTTAGAGAAAGCCTATGATTCTATCCATAGTACTCAGCTGTAGGATAGGTTGGCCAAAGTGAACATCCTGAAAGGGTTTTGTAATTGAATTCAACTTTGCTACCCCAACACACAAGTGGAAATGCAGTCTACGAGGTCTGATAACACCTTTGTAAATTTCCCAATAAAGGGGTGAGGAAAGGCTGTGTACTTGCACCATTGTTATTTATTGTTTTATATTTTCTCTCAGATTTTGACCCTTCAAATACCTGTTTAAAGGTTAACCCTCCTTTGCTGCATTGTGCTCACTTCGGGGCTCTCTTATATGAGGATAACACAGCTTTACAAGACCTGACACCAGAGGGACTAGTGTCAGGAATTACTTTTAGCCTAAAGCTGAAGATACTCAAAACTAAAATGTTGGTGTTCAGGAAAAGTAACAATCATTAGGCCTGGTCCCTAAAAGGGGTGTGTATTGACAAGGTTGACTCCTATTCTTATCTAGAATTACTTTTTGCTAAAAACGGGAAATGGGTAAAGCACATAAAAATGATTGCAATTAAAGCTTTGGCTAGGTTAGGGGGACCCCTTAGATTTTGAAATATGTATGGTGCCAGCTTGCTCAATACGTGTCTTAATGTTTATAGGGTGAAGCTGTGCACCCTACTGCTATATGGGAGTGAGATGTGTGGCTATTCCAACTGCTCCCAGATTGAGGTCATTCCAAACAAAACAGTAAACAAAAGCATTGGATCTCCCACATGGCACCCCCAACTGTCAGGTCTACTATCCCAAGTATACCAAAATCAGGCAAACTGAGGGCTGCTTCTTATTTTTCGAAGATGTGCTTGGGATATTCTGAAAACCCCAAATATGAGTAATGTACTGGGTGAAATAGCAGGGTCTTCCTTGTTAAATAAATATGTCTGGCACAGGGAAGCCTGTAGACCTCTTACAAGCTTCAAAGGCCATATGTTGAATGGCACTCAGAATACCTAATTGAATCACTTAAAACACCCTGAAGCAGAGTGCATTAAGGTTTAATTGTGAGACAAGCAGACCAAAAGTGAGCACTCTGTCCACCCTTAAATTGTATGCTAGTCACAGTGTCAATATGGTGCAGGGAGGGGAAGTATTTATTTCTATCCAGGCAGCCTCCTGATTAGGTAATGAATAGTACTTTGTGTGCTCCGCTCCTGCAAAGCTTTCTGTTTGGAGAAAGTGTAAGTTTAAATTTGTTTGCAATTTTCATCAGCCTCGAGGCCTGTTGAGCCCCCTTCCTCCGCCCCCAGCCATCTTCTTTCTCCCCCTCAACCCTGCCTGCCTCCCGTCGACTCCTGTATGGTGATGGGCCCTTGGGCCCAGTGTTTGCAGCACCTGTGTGGTGCATCAGAAAACAGAAAAGTCAAAGCTGTATTTTCGATCCAGACAGCCTCCTGGTTAGGTAATTATTAGTATTGTGCGCGCTCCACTCCTGTGAAGCGTTTAGTTTGGAGAAAGTGTATGTTTATTTTTTTTGCAATTTTTGGCCACCTCGATGTCTGTTGAGCCCCCTTCCTCCACCCCCAGTCCTCTTCTTACTCCCCCGCTCCCTCTACCCGCCTCCCAGACGACCCCTGTATGGTGATTGGCCCTTGGGCTCAGTGTTTGCAGCACCTGTGTGGTGCGTCAGGAAGCAGGACAGTCGAAGCTGCATTTGTGATCCAGGCAGCCTCCTGATATGGTAATTAATAGTACTGTGCGTGCTTCGCTCCTGCAAAGCGTTTAGTTTGGAGAAAGTGTACGTTTACATTTGTTTGCTATTTTCAGCCACCTCCACACCCACCAAGGCAGCCACCTGAAAAGATATTTGTTTTATTAATGTGTGCTCCGGTCCTGCAAAGCACTTCGGTTGCCAAATTGTAGCCTTTTTTGTAATTTTCTGACCGTCTCAGGGCCTGCTGAACTCCTCCACACCCCCAGACCTCTTCCTTCTCATCTCTCCACTTCCCTCCTCCCATCCCACCCTTGCTTTGTGATTGGCCTTAGGCCTGGTGTTTGCAGTGGTCGAAGTGTACAAAAAGAAGTAGTGGAACTATGTTCCCTGCTGGCCTGTCCCTGCTCAACACAAACCCCATTGCACGCCCCTCCCACATGCCATACAACCCCCTACACAAATGGGCCTGCTGTTTAAGGGAACGTTCAGTGCAGTGCCCTAAAGTGCAAGTTTTAACTGCTTCATACACCTTTTTTTTTAAAACAAAACCATTCTGGATTATTTTTAAAATAGAAGTATAGGAAGAGTAAAACCTCATTTAAAAAAGTAGCGGAGCAACGCTCCCAACCGCTCCCGCTCACTTCAACCACTGGATGCTCTGAACTGTTCCTGCCCACTTTGAAAAATGTTGCAAAGGGAAGCCTACCCCTGGCTGCTGCATTTCAAGCCAGTCAGCCACCTGAAAAGGTATTTGTTTGTGTGTGCTCCACTCCTGCAAATCACTTCGTTTGGTGAATTGTGGCCTTTTTGTAATTTTCCGACCCTCTCAGAGTCTGCTGAACCCTTTCCCCAAACCCCATTCCTCTTCCTTCTTTCCCTCTCCCCTGCCCTCCTCCCAGCCCAGCCTTGCACCGTGATTGGCCCTTTGTGCCCATATTACTCAACTCAATAGGGCAGCCCACAGCCTGTTGCAGCCCCCTTGGCTAAGGGACCCAAGGCAAAGGGCAGCTAATGAAGAGGCACTTCCAGATCATGTCTGCGGGTGTCAGCAGGGGAGGCGGGAAGTGAGTGGCTGTCCCCCAGCAGTGACTAACACGCTACGTGGGGTGTGGCCGGGGGTTGACAGCAATCACTGCACCCCAATAAATGGACCCAGCTCTCTATTGTTCTATTTATCTGTCTTTTCATCTTTCATATCTTATAGCTTATTCCCATGTTGGACCACAGTTGTATTGCAGACTTTACTCACATTTAAACCATTATGTTAGCTAGCCAGGCTATAAGCACCCCTCAATTTCTCTTACATATTCTTACTCATTCTTACCCACTTCACTTCCCTTACTCTGTTGTTCGGATGGTCTCCTCTGCCATCCTGTGGACTGGAGGCCTTTGGATTCCCCCCATCTGCCACCAAACATGAAGGTAAGCCTTCTGTGCTTTTTATGGGGGATATCATGTTGTGCTATGGCACCTTCTATGAATTCTACTTTTTCGCACATCACCATGAAGAATTATTTGATCTGTGTCTGAGGCCACAGCAACCTGCAGCACTGTGTATTTTGGATGTATATCATCATGCTGTTGGGCCTACAATGGCCTCTTTCAACATGGCTGTCATCACTGTGCATTAGAGCTGGTATCACCTTCCCATTCCCCTGTCTGCCCGTGTTTGGTCTCTTTTCACAGATTCACAGAGCATCTTATCTCTCTAAGGTCAGTCCCTCAACTATCTTCCCAAACCACTCTCCTTTTCACCTGAGACTATCCTTTCCCTGTGGCCATCCCTTGAGGTGACTCCTGCTAACTCAGATGTGCCCAGCTGCCATGTGCTATTGTTCACCATCAAGCCTAAATCGAACTTTGTTGCGCCCAGCTGTCATGTGCTGTTGTTCACCATCTTACAAAATTCGAACTTTGTTGTGCCCAGCTGTCATGTGCTGTTGTTCACCATCCTGCCTAATTTGAACTTTGTTGTGCCCACCTTCCATGTGCTGTTGTTCACCATCCTGCCTAATTCAAACCTTGTTGCGCACAGCTGCCATGTGCTGTTCTTCACCATCCTGCCTAATTTGAACTTTGTTGCGCCCAGCTCCCATGTGCTGTTGTTCATCATCCTGCTTAATACAAACTTTCCCAGCTGCCATGTGCTGTTGTTCACCATCCTGCTTAATTTGAACTTTGTTATGCCCACCTTCCATGTGCTGTTGTTCACCATCCTGCCTAATTCAAAACTTGTTGCGCACAGCTGCCATGTGCTGTTCTTCACCATCCTGCTTAATTTGAAATTTGTTGCACCAAGCTGCCATGTGCTGTTGTTCACCATCATGCCTAATTCGAACTTTGATGCGCCCAGCTGCCATGTGCTGTTGTTTCACCATCCTGCCTAATGCTAATCTAGATGCGCCATCTGATGCCACCACTTCCTCCCTGTTTCTCCTCCTTCACCCCCCTCCTCCCAAGCACTCACCTCCTCTTCCATTTTCCAGTTATGTGTGTGTATTGCACCCCCTCTGTTCTCTTTTTCCATCCCTCCCCCATCCCAACCCCTCCTAACTCATGTTCTGGACACATTCACTGTATGGTGCTACTCTATTGTAGCAGTGTTGTGTACACTCTGACCTCACACCTTCCTCTGCCTGTCCAGCAGCAATGTCCGCGCTGCTTTCACAAATGTCCATGTCTCTGAAGTACTGAAATAGACGCCCACATTAATGAAACATTCCGCACATAGCCCCGCACAACAGCACATGATGGCTCCCAACTGAAAAGCACACCTAAACTCAGCGCACGGTGTAAACTGAAATGAGGCTGCCAATA
Organism: Ambystoma mexicanum; assembly: GCF_040938575.1. Taxonomy (NCBI): domain Eukaryota; kingdom Metazoa; phylum Chordata; class Amphibia; order Caudata; family Ambystomatidae; genus Ambystoma; species Ambystoma mexicanum. Next base: position 175,378,515 of record NC_090924.1, on the reverse strand, counting down.
GCATATCACAGCTTCCTTGCCTTTCTCCTACTCAGTCATAGTAACCTTCCTACACTCTTCCCTTTTCAGATCTGCAAGAGCACCAGTGGACCACTCCGCTGGTGATAGTGCATTTTGAGCCATCCCACATTCTGCTGTGACCTTGCGTTGCTGCAATACACCAATACCCTGGGACCTCAAGCCACTGTGTGGTGCATGGTGTTCCAAATTCAAAATCTCACTGAATCTTCATGGGCGTACTGATGGATCTCTAGAGACACAAATTGAGTGTGAAAATTCCCCTCAACAGAGTGCTGTACCTTTGTAATGACGACAATTCAACCACAATTTTATGTCTTCTTCTGTGCTCTTTGAAAAGGTGCCAAATCTACAGAACCAGATTCAGCTGCAATGAAAACCTTGCTTGGGGCCTTCTTCACCAACCCTTGCTGCAAAGTTCCTTCTAAGGTCTTGTTTTCAGTCACCAGGACAAGGAATCCACTGACCGCATATTTGGCTGCAGACCCTGAAGTCCTCCTGCTACAAAACCTTCTTCAATGCTGAGGTATTGTGTTGGCTTGGGTATGTACTTACCATAACTCTGTTCCGATTTCTGTGTAGCTGTGGGTTCTGTGATGGGGAGGCATCTCATCCAGTACACCCAGTCTCACTGCTAGAATCCTGCTAGTGTGTCTTCTGTGAAGCCCCTGGGCCCTCTTCTAAACCTAAAGTAAAGTACTCACATGTTTGCCCAGTCTTTCTAATGAACACTGACTTTTGCTACTTAAGAACCTATCCCGACACTGCCTGATGGATACTACATCCTACTGACCCCCCTTCTGCTACTGAGAACACTCAGGCTCCATGAATAATCAAAATACATTTAAGGGATTGGGCCTTGTGCCTAGAAAAGAAAATAAGCGTTTAAAAATGGCTTACTTCTAAAAGAGTTGGTTGGTAACTGTAACTCTATAATAGTGAACAGTTACAAAAGTTCTTACTTTCCTTGGATGTGTGATGCAATATTCTTAAAAGTATGGTTAACATATTTTCTTTGCTTAGAAACTGTTTTGCCATTCTAACAGAAAGTAGATGTGAAGGTATATTACTCACCTCTGATTAGGTTGTACCTCTTCCCAAAATGTGTTGGTTTCACAAGATTATTCCTGCAGAGTAATTGTATGAGTGTCCCCGAACAGGGTCTTGCTTCCCCTGACTTGCTGCTACCCTGTCCAGAATAAATCTATATTAGGTTGTTGCCTACCTAGAATAACTTTGAGTCATTCAGTAAAGTGTAACAGTAGGGTTTACTTTCCCTGTGCTATCTAAACCAGAGTCTGTGGTTCAAACTGCCCTTATAAGTCCTACATCAGTCACTTGTTTAGCTGGGAAAGATCTAACCTGGACTCATTACAATATATATAAAAAGTATATCGGTTTTACTTACCTTGAGTTAGCTGTGTGCCACCCCAAAAACTAAGTTACAAGAGTTACTGCTTATCTTAATCTGTGCTTCACTGATCTCAAAAGCACCAGTAATTGAATATTACATCCTGGTTTTACTCACCTAGTATAACTGTTTGTTATCACAAAGGTAGTTATAGGTTTTTACTGTACCTGGAATAAGTGTTCCACTATTCACAAAAAGTATATTGTCCAGTTGACTGATTAAGTGATTTGTACTGTGAGTCACTGTACAACTGGTAGGGTCTACTGCCCTTGTATTACTGAAAGTAATTGTGAAAGTAGCCATTGCTTTTTACTCCCCAAGAATAGATGTGACCTATACTGAATGTGTATAAAAAGGTTTTGACTTCCCCAGAACTACTGTTAGGTATTCCAAATAAGGTTTATTATTTGGTCTGTCTACCTTCAAGTATAGTGTTGTGTTTGTATAATTGTGATTTCATATAATGTGTTAGTACTTATTTACCCCTGGATTTATCTGGGTCTACCTGTATTTAAATAAATCATTTATTTTTGCAAACATAGTGTTTCAATGTTTCTTTGGACCATTTATATTACAATTTCATTTGTACTGATTCTACAGATCTCTCTACCTCCTAAAATAAGCCTGGCTGCTCTGTCTACGCTACCATGTACTCAGGTGGTACAGCATTATGCTAAGAGTGGGGTCTTGTATTGCCTCAGTTGAATGGTTTTACTAAGCCCTTAGTTGGACTTCAGAAAAACTGTCCTAACACTCCTTCTCCCCTTTTCAATGAATAGAAGGTTGAACATGAAATACTGATTTCATTTAGATACATATGTTTTCACTGGAGGAGCTGTTCCGGCCAGGTAGAGATGGTAGGGTGGCTATGTTGAATGGAATTATGTTAGACTCGCCTGTAATGAAATCCATTGTTGATACTTTCTTCCTGGAGCACAAGCTCACCAATCTTCCCTCAGTGTTGTTGTGTAGGGCATCACGGGTGCCCACCAACCATCATAAACCTCTTCATCTGCAACTTCCTCTTCAGGCATGGGCCCATTCAGATGATTGGGATGCTGTATAGCACATACATCATAACCAGTAGACATTCTCGGGTCTTCCCATAAAGGCCCCACATACTATGTTTAGGCACCTGAAGCATTTATGTAGCACACTGAATACGTGTAACTGATTGCAGGTGCTGTAAGGGTGTGTGCCACAATATACTGTTGCCGTCTGTGCTCTATAATTGCCATAGTAGGATTTGCCATTCCAGGTCTGATAACATGTCCAAAGTCACATGTGAGGAGAAGGGAAGCGAAGGGAGAATCGTCCTTCTACTTGGGAGTCAGTCAGTACTTGTGCCTCCATTTTATACATTTCAGAAATGTCATAGATTGTGAGTGCCCTGAGCATGCTCTGTGAGCGTGTACATGTATTTCTGCATTGCTTGGACAACAGGTGAAACGTACATGTCCATCAGGAACGTACCTTGACATGACTGTTCTGCCAACGTGTCCACACATAGAAACTTGTAGGAGTACAGGGAAGACCAGTTAGATGTCATGACCGCTTAAATGGATTGGCCATATGAAGTGATTGATAGCCGGTCAATGCATATGTGGCATATGTGTCTCACTTCCAGTAGTTGGTTCTGCAGGGCTTGCCTCTGAATGTATGTTTTCACTCACTAAGATGTGTGCACAACATCATATGCAGCAAGGTTGCAGGTTTGGGCACAATATGATATCGTGCATTTTTGTAATAATGTGATATTATGTACAAACCCAATGGCAACGATCGGAATAATTGTAGTCCCCACATAATGCATTGCAAATTGCTTTGAACCAGGATCATGTGATGATCTTGGTACTCTTCCACACACGGGTGAAGGCCAGTTGCACATCACACACCAATTGCACATTGGTGATGTGCTGCAAGCAGTTCTTATGGAAGACCTTCTCTTTTGTGTCTGGCAGAACGTAGATTCAATGCCATTGGTGGCTGCACAGTCAGTGGGAAATGCAATATGGTTCACAACCCATGCATCATTGTTCTAGCAGCCAAGCAGAGAGTGCAGGAAAAGCAGGGCTGGTTAATGGCATGAGCGAGCGCCCCATTGGGCTTGAACTTGCTACACACCCACAGAAGTGTAGGACAGTGGCTCAATAGGGGAAACGATGTTATGAGAATATTGTATGAATGTTAAGGATATTTATGGACTGTGATAAAATGAATAATGTTTTCTTTTTTTACTGTTGCTAAATTTTGTCGTTGTTATTGCAAATGTTTGATTGAACCAAATGCAATAAAATAAATAAACAATGTTATGATTCCCTGTTACCCTCTAAGTAATCGTCTGTCTTTACCAGGAATTAGTATCCAGGGGTAATGTCCATGCCTATGGTCAAAGGCCTGCTGGACTGTGAGTCAAGGTGGAACAAACAGGACCTGTACGCCGTTGGTGTCGCTCAATTCATGGCCTGGTGCTGCCGCTATTGGTCAAGTGGGTAGGATGATGGGGGATCCAGCTAAGGGGCGGCAGGGCAGAATGATTGGCTACGTGCTGTGGGGGCTCCTGGGCAAGCTGAAGAGACACTTGCTGGGGAGCTGTAGGGGTACTTTCAGGAGAGGTACTGCAGGGAAGGATCATGGGCTACCTGCTGGGGGAATCCTATGGGTCAAAAAGGACAGGTGCTAGAAGGGAATTAGTTTGCCCTGCGGCAATCATAATGTGTCTTGCTCTTCCCATGGCTGGCGGTTTTAGCTATTCCCTGCTATCTTGTGTAATTAAATTAATTAAAAGAAAAAATCTTTACCGACTCTGGGAAAAAGGCAAGGATAGGTTTGGTCGACTTGGAAGTAATTACTATTAACTAGCTTCCCAGTAGCTGCACCTACGCTTTGGAACACATTACCGGCTCACATTAGAAATGAGAAATCGCACCAGCGCTTCAAGAAAATGATCAACACCTGGCTCTTAGACAAATTCGACTAAGGTCCTTCTCAAAGCCGTCAATTCCTCTGTACATATTGTAACTGATTGTATGTATGTACACCAGAATATTAAGATTGTAACAAGTCAAGTTCTTAAGTAATCAACGTTCTGATACCCTCGGATTTGGGTGTGTAATAAATGCTATAAATAAATAAAATAAAAATAAGAGATTGTCTCTTACACAGTGGGCTGCAAGCCATTTTGTCTAGGAAGGCGACTCTCAGATACAGGGAAAGTATGACTCAGAGGTAACACTTTCTCTAATTTCAAACTAATGAAAACACCAGTTTTAGTCGACGTTTTTTTTTCTTATCCTTAATCCCACTAACATTTTCAATGTCTCGTTAAAATGCACAAGGCAAAATTGTAAACTTAAAACAGATGCCCACAAATCCAACAGACGTAGATAGATGGTCCCTGTCATTATTTATCTAAAGCAAAATACACAATCTGTAATGGTTCTAATTAAAGCTCCCGCTGTTAAAACCGAATCGTAAACAATTCTTGGCTTTCAAATGCACTGACACCAGTTTGCTTCAACTTGTTTGGAGACAGAGGGATGTTTGCACATATTATAAGAACTGTGATTCATCACAACATACGGTCTACAAACTAATAAGGGTTAATATTGTACACACAATACGGTACAGTACAATATTACAGGCTAATGTTCAGCATCAAGCTTTCCGGAAGACTAGCATATATGAAAACGCAATTTGGACATTTTCAAATGTGCACAATGCTTATTATTTGCTTGAGGCCTTTAAATCAACACTTCCTTGCATGCAAATGGTTCTCTATGCAAACAACGACTGTGGGAATTCTATGGGTATTAACAGGTGGGTTTGTTCAGTTGCATGAAGGCCGCATGTCTATACAAATATCATACAAGGGCTTGGTTAAGCATAGGACCTAGTTCAATATAGTGACGGTGTTCAGAGGACTATTCTTCAATTCTCAATGTTCACCTGTTGTTGCAAGCAACCCAGGAAAGAAGGATGTTCCTCATTTTCATGGGAACATGTTTAGATTCAAATGTAGGAATCTCACTTGACTATGAGCTTGTTTGGATCATTGAATCATGCATCCAATCAAAGATGCCCTTGGGAAGGTCCACAAATGTCCACCAACCCAAAGGAGGCAGATATTCCATGTAAAATCTCAGGTTGCTCCTTTTAAGGAGCCTGTGAGGAATCAGTGGACTATCCAGCCAAGGCTTGCAAACTGAGTAGAATCAAAGATTGCATCCATCCATCAGTGATGGCTGCTATTCAGTTGTTCTGGCCACCATCAATTTATGTACTATCCATGTAGCTTCTTAAGGAATCCAGGCCAGATCCAGACAGACTCCATTGATGGTGAGTGGAGAAAACTGAGTGGCAGGGCCTAGTCACATGACAAGCAGCCCACCATTTTTCATGCCTTCCAGGTAGCTGCTCAAGGAATCCAGGCACACTTCACAGAGGATGCTGCTGGTCACGTGAACAGGCCTTGCCAGTGAGTTGCTCTGCCCACCATCAGTTTTAAATCCTTCCATGTAGCTTCTTAAGGAATCCGGGCCAGCTCTAGACAGACTCCATTGAAGAGGCTGCTGGTCAAGTGACCAGGCCTTGCCACTCAGATGCTCCGCCCACCATCTGTTTTTGTGCCTTCCAGGTAGTTCCTTAAGGAATCCAGACCAGCTCCAGGCAAACTGCATTTAGGAGGCTTACAATTGGCCCTGTGGGAGACAAAGGAGAGAATCCAGAGGAGCCGTGTGCGTGCTGGAATACAGGATGAGCTAATTCTGTGTGAGGATAATTCAATGATATGTTGAATTTTGTATATATTTTTTCAATAAAATACCTATTGATTCCATTCCATCTTTCCTGAGTTGCATGCAACTAAGGGTCGTCTGATGGCTTGTTACAATGCTTTACTGCTTCACAGAGGGGTTTTGTCCTGTTAGAGGCTGCCGCAATGGTGGTGGAGTGGTAAGCAGCTTTGGCCTTGGTAATCATAATCCTACGGTTAACGCACAGAGATTTGAGGTTGTTGAGATCTTCAGGGTTATGGTTTTTGTGCCTCTTCTTTAGGGCTCTGATTGAGCATTTGGTTGAGGTGAGCTCAAGGTTGTATCAAGGGGCAGATTGTTTGGTCATAACCCGGGGGTGGGAGGTGGATATGTTGCACCAGATTCACCGCTGAGTTGTTAAATAATTCAAGGAGGACCCATGCATTCCCTGTCGTGGGGAAGTCTCATTGCCCGGGAAGGGTTTGAATGATCGTCACTAAGTGAGAGATGAAATTTAGCTTTAGCTTTTTGGCTCCTGGTCGGTGGGTGTATAACAGTGAGATGGCGTGGTCAGACCAGTCGAGTGGAATAGGGCCTGTGCAGTTGATGATGGGGGCTGAAGTAAAGACTAGGTCTAAGGGGTTTCCTTTGTTGTGAATGAGGGAGAGCACAATTTGTTTACGGTCCATGCATCCAGTAAGTGCAAAAGACATGCTTCCAGTTTGGTTTTCTCTGAGAGACCCAGCCACATTGAAATCTCAGAGAAAGACATTATTAGTGTGTGCTAGTTTGGCAGAGGAGAGTATGATGGAGATGTCAATAGTGAGCCACTCGTGAGGTGACCTGTATATGAGGTCAAAGGTGATGGATTCTTTGTGAGATAAAGGGAACCTGCAGGCAAGTGATTCGAACAAGCTTGTTCTGGGAGAGGGGATGATGGAGCATGGCCAATTGTGCCTGTTGATGATTGCCACTCTGCCTCATGCCCTTCCTGGCCATCGGCATATTGGATGCAGTAGCCTGGGGAAAGTAGGACATCCAAAACATGGGGGGAGGGGGATGGGGTAAACCATGTTACCATGTTTCTGTGACAAAGAGGGCATACATGTTGTTGTTGTATGAGGTGAAGTTGGTGATATACGCAGCGTTAGTGACTCCTGACAGCATTGATCAGCATGAAGGTGCGTGTTCCTGTGGTTTGAGGGTGTTGGATGGGGGTAAAAGTGATACTGATGAGATTGGCTAAGGTAGCTTGCCGGGGTTGCCCAGAGCACTTGACCATTGAAACCCTAGAAAAGGTGAGTATAGGCTGTGTTGTATGTTGTGAGAAGACACATTGTGAAATGTCTTTTGGTGAGTAGTAGCATTAGCAACTAATTTGTAGGTGGAATGCAGGATAGAAGGGAGGTCCTTGTCTTCGTACATATTCCTTTGCTGAGGACCCCGGCGATACGGAAAAACTGAGGAGGACTGGTTAAATAGGTGGTGGGCAGAACATATTAGTGGCAGGACCTGGCCACCCAGCTGGCAAAATGGAAATAAAGAGTACACTCAGCCTACTTGTCCCAGTGAATGGCCCGAAACTAATAACAGTGAGAAACACTCTGGGACTCATCCTACTGTTCCCAGTGAGTGGACCGAAACTAAAAAGAGTGGGAAACACACTGGGACTCAGCCTACTCGTCCCAGCGAGTGGAGTGAACCAAACAAGACTGAGAAACAGTGTGAAACTTCTCTTACTTGTTTCTGTAATATAATCAGAGGTCAAAGTGGTCGGGAGCGGTCGGGAGCGGTGCTCCTATACTTTTTATTTTTAAGTTTCACCATTCCTATACTTTTATTTTAAAAAGAAACCATTCTGTAATTGTTTAGTCTTAAAATAAAAATTTAGGAAGAAGTTGAAGCTTGCACTTCAGTACACTGCACTGAACATTCCCATAAATAGCAGGTGTGTTTGTTTGGGGGTTTGGATTGTGTGTCAGAGGGGGTGTGGTGATGAGGTTTGTAGGTTGCGGGGGCAGGCCAGCAGGGACCATAGTTCTACTACTTCTTTTCGTACACTTCGACCACTGAATATAATAATTGGTCAGGAGAATAAGAATAACTGTTGGGTCTACAATAAACCTTTAAAGCAGAAAGACCTAGGAACAGAGGAGGGGGAACAACATACTAATTGGCTTTTTCATTTAAAGAACTACAGAAACACAGATGATAATGGCCACAGAAAGAGGGATTCAGTATCCCTAGTAATCTCAAAGAAGAAGAAACTTTCAGAGACACTTAAAGAAATTGTGCAAGAATATCCATAACATTGCAGCTTACAAAGAGAACAAATAGGGTAGCCAAATACTTGGAAAGGTTTCCTACAAGAACTAAATTAATTAATCCAAAATACTAGCAAAAAAGTATCTCAAGATGTCTACTAAGGCTGAAGAAACCTATCTAGGCAGAGGGAGTCATTCTCCTGGTCTTTTGTTATTTTGTATTAGTGGTAGGCACAGTGCAGCTTAGCTTTGGATGGAGGACAGACTGTTTACTTTGGACTACACAGATGATGAGCACCTTAATTAGTTTGGTTTGGTAGGAAAATCCCTAGATTAGGGCTAGTGAGGCCTTTTTGCTTATTATTTTAATTTGAAAAAGTGAAGAATTCCAAAAACGGGTCTGTCTCCTTCTTCTGACCTACCACAATATATAAGTCTGCAATACTGGGTTCTAGGCCCATCGTGGGCTACAGATACACTCCCCTACAACAGGGGTGAAATGTAAATGAAAGAATAGGTCCCCTGGGAAATCCTAATTAGAATGTCTCACAGGAAAGAAATTCAACGCCCCCTACAAATCAACTTTTCTAAAATGCTTACCTTCTTAATTCAAATGTCCAAAACAACTTTTTTTCTCCTGCTCCTAGATTCCAAGCGAATAGAGACTCTGAATCAAGGGGAATGGAGATCCAGAGAGGAGGATTCCAGGAACCAACAAATACATGTCCAAAGACCTCCCTACAGTTCCAAGGGAGGGGAAAAGATCTCTCAACCTGGTTGATGGGTCAAGCAATTGCCAGGGAGAATTGGACAGATGTTCAGGGCCCAACAGAACCCTCTTACTGCCACCAGTCCCCAATGTACTGGTCATGTGGTCCATGGTGACAATGACAAGAGCAAACAATCTCATTATGCAGTGCCCAAAAGGAAGAACAAAAAGGGGATATGGAGGCAAATACATGTGAGGTCTTTGATAAAGCTTCATGTGTGGACAAAAAAGATCCCTGAATTAAGTAAACAAATGTTAGTAAATTGTAGCAACAACTCCTCCCACTGGGAACTAGAACCAAAAATAGTGAGAATTTCAAGAAAAGATAATACAGTCATAATTGAGAGAGAGGAAATCCATAAAAGAAAGTCTTCTAGTTTAGAGATGGTGTGACTCCCTATAAAGAAAAGTGGATCCAAATATAAGACCCTGAACCTGATAGTACAGCAACAGAGTCCAGGAAGTGTGAAGATATCCCTAGAACTGGAAACCAAACTGATAAAAGAGAAATTATGAACCAAGAAAGTCCAGATACAGTAGACGTATGCTCCTTTCTAAAGGATTCTGAAGATTTTCCTTTAAAAAGATAAGTTAACAAAGAGTCCTACTACCTGTTTATCCTGACAGGTTCCCAAGCCAACTCACATGAACTTTATCTAATAGAAGGAGGTTTATGCATCATGGCAACTCAAGGTCAAGTTCAAGAAATAAGTGACATCAAGTAAATTCACGAGGACCTGTCCAATACCTCACACTTTCTTCGTAAACTAGAGTCTAAAGAAGGTAGCTTTTATGCTCCTGTCCAGATATAAGGTCAGTGTGATTTATCAGCTGTGGTAGACACAGGGTCACAGACAACATTGATTACAAAACAAACTGTTTACCAAATCATTCTAGGAAGGGGAGAGTCATACAATTCCTCTCAGACCTCTTTTGGAGAATTACAACATTCTGACAGGATCTTATTTCTGTCAATGGGATATGGAGGTCAAAATTGGGCAACACCATCTGAAACATCCAGTGATATTTGTGTCTTCAGAGATGACCCCCTTTTTACTGGGGAACAGTTTCCTTTGGCGGTTGTCCAAAGTTCTCTAGACACAAACAGGCCAGCCAATCAAGATGAAGAGAAGAGCAAATGATGTTAGCCTTAATGTCACTTGTCACTTGATTAAACAATATCCCAACCAGATTCAATATGATTTTCACAACAATCAGGTTCCCGAGATCACTATTATCTCAGGAGTAGAACAGAGTGGCAAGGAGACCTCATCTCAATTCCTAAAAATGAATCTCCCCCAGACAACAAGTGTTCTTCCATGTTGAGATGGTGTACCTTGAACTTATAAACTCAGGAGGACCCAAAAAAAATCAAACCCCTCCTCAAAATATTCGAGTAAGACATATTCACGATTAGAATGGCATTCAGAACAAGGAGAAACACACATACCTGTACCGAAGAAGTATTCTGATTTTCAATTTACAGCTCAATATATTTCTTTTCTCTCAATCTGGGTTACAAGTCAAAGGTATGCATCTTTTGACAGGCATTCAATAGTGTGGATGTAGTTATCAATTGCAGTGAATAATCTTGTTCAGCTTAGCATCAGCTCTACTGCTTCACCTTCTCAGCAGATCCTTCCTTTGACAGTTGTTTTCTGGCCATACCTATGCTTGCCCATGCACTCAAGCTTCAGTGGCTCCACTGGCCACAACGTCCATTAATTTCCTGATCCAATCCACATATCATGGTTCAATTTGCAGGCAAATGCAATGTAGCGATTTGGATCCCTGGAACTCCCAGACATTTCTGTGGATTATCCAGTCCCATCTGCACTTGGCACACAGACCAAGCAGGACTGGTAGATAGGGGCCTATCCCTCTCTGAGGAACCCATCATCAGAGAAGGAACATTGCACACACTTGCACGCACTAACTGAAAAAGAATTCACAGATTCTGCCATAGCCAAAGCCTTATCTGTGTGCAGCTCAGACCAAGATTGGGGAATGATTTAATCACATATGTGTGTCAGCTGCTCATGTATGTACTCTTGGCTCTCTGCTAATATCCCATTATACATGTCGACCTGTAAAAATGATGTTAAACAATAGACTTGCTAGCACACTTTGCATTACACTGCTTAAGTCCGCAATCAGATGTTGCACTCTCATAATAGCATCTATATTTGAGACCTGAGCACTTGTTATCATTCCTGTAGCCTTTGCTATGTGACCCAGGCTATCTTTGGGTATCTGTATTTTACTGATTGATATTTATTTCTATCGCGCTTGGACACAAGTGTTTCAGAGCGCGAAAATGCAGTCCAAGCTGATATCATAACAATTAATGCTACCCCAAACATGTCCTTCCAAGTAACTATATGTTAATTCTGCCATTTAACATGTCCTTCTGCTGTGCCAGATGAAAAGCTGTAGAAGAATTTGAAAAATGGGTTGTTACTTCAATGTGCAATAATGGCAAAAATAGCTGCATTGAGCCTAACATTTCATTCATCACTGTCTGTTTGTCTTGTCTAGATATGCACAATTTGTTATTTTAAAAATATAAATGGTGGTGCGGATAAAAGGCAGCTTTATTACTGTATACCGCTGCATTACCATACCGCTCAACTACAAGTTGGGTGGAAAGTTAGAGGATCCACCTCCATCTATAAACTGGAGGTTTATCTGCCAACTTTCCGCCCAATTTTTGCAGAATTACCACAGGTGGAATTAACACATGGTCATTCCAAGAACATGCCCCACTGAGTCCTATGAACTCAGAATTAAAGGGGACTAACACCACCACTGCCACTTGTAATCATGTGGTAATACCGCTGGATCAAGTGGTGGTAACAGTGACAGAGTTTATTGGTATCTCAGTGGGTTTACCACTAAACTTGTAATGAGCCCAAAGTGTCTTAAACTGCTTGTTTGCGGGAGCATGATAAGATGTACATTGAGACTATTTGTTGCTAACACATGAATTCAGTAACAAATCTATTTTCCCTTGTGATATCCATATTTTTTGCACATGTTTCATAATATTCGAGATGAGAAACCACAAGACATCACTCTGCTTGCTTTGCTACCTCCTTCTATGACATACAGAACCCAGGTTCATTTAGAGTCTATGTTAGATTACATTCAAGGTGTTGGCTTGACCCATTTTCTTCTCTGTCAGTTCTCACAGTCATTTGTCATTTGCAAAATTACTCTCTTGTCAGCTTGCCTTGCTCTCTGAAATACAGATAGTTGAACACTAAGACGATGAGTAAGTTCTCTTTGAAGGTCTTAACCACTGTGCTTACTGTGTTGAAAATTAACTTTTGGGCATTCAATGGCAAATTTTGGAGCCACATTTTTTCACCTTTCTCTAATGTGGCTACTGCCTTAGATAGAGCCACCCTTTCCCATTCATTAGAAAACGAATTTGGAACCGTTTTGCAGCTAATGCCACTTGTTCATATTGTATAGTGGACTGCCCCCAGGAACTATCCCCTGAAGATATTCAACACAAGTCCCCACCCCCTTTCCAAATCACAACTCATCATCTTTCCCTCCTTGGCCAGTTCATTACTTGTTCTGTTGGAATAGTATGAATGTCCCTACCATGCTTTTGGATAGCTCAGAGTTCCATCTTCACATTTTGCTGAACCAAGTTCACCTCACCTGTATGCAGGTTTAACATTTAAGGATATATGGCTGTATTTTTAAAAGCAGCCATTGCGAAAGGTGTGCAGATGACATTTTGTTTTTCAATAGCAGCCAGTAAAATTGGTGGTCATTTTAAAAGCACCCAGCAAAATCTTTTCAGTAGCAGTCAGCAAGTGGGTGCTCATTTTAAGAAACACCCAACAAAATGTGCAGTCATTTTAAGATGCAAATGGGTGCAAATGGGAGCAAACTAGGGATATAGATCAGCAGGTTAATGGGATTAGCCTGAAGGCAGAGAAGGGAAGGGACATTATATGAACATTTCACATTAGGCCTGCCGTGACAATGCAGAGTGTTTGCAAAAAGGACAGTGGGTTCAATGTGCATTACCAATACAAATGATGAGGATTCCAATCGGTGTAAATTGCATTGGGAAATAACCTATATAATAAAACTAACTTCCCATTAACAAAACCCAACTGATTAGATTTCCTGTTTAACAATGCACTGCAATTTCAGCAGACTTGGATGGACTCTGTTTAATATTTCTCCATGAAGGAGGATTGTGTAAAAAAAAAAGAAAGAAAACACAGTAAGTGATGAATAGCTGTTTCTTATGCAGTTTGAAAGCGTCATTGTTTGCACAGGAAGAAGTAGATACACAAAGGCTCTCGTGAACTGATTGGTCAGTATAAGTCAGTAGTTTTGAAATTAAATAGAGTTTTGAACCAATAGGCTGGGATTCTGTTCCTGCCTGTGCCATTGTCGGGCGCTGGGCTCCTGGGCTTCTGGGCTGCAGTTTGAAGACAGTGCGGAGGGAGATGACGCTCTGGCATTGAAGTGGCTGGGATCACAAGGTTGAGCAGGGGCAGTGCAGGGTTTGTGCAGATAATCCCCGGCAGAAAGAGATTATCCAAGCGAAATGCAGAGGCTTCATACATTTTTTGTAAATGAAGTTTAAAACTGAGGAGTACGTGAGATGAGTGCCGTTCTTTATCAGTCAGCATAAGGTTTTATTTTTAAAACAAAATGCCATATTTTTTCTTCTTTCTTTTCATACATGTTTAAAGAGGACACATGCCACGTTAACACATGTTCTCCATGTTTTGCCATGTGTTTGTATTTTATCTCTAGAGAGTCAAAGCTGTGTTAGCTGTTGGTAAGAAACTGTAACTGTGCTATCATGAAATGTAATGTTTTGTTTCTGATTACATATTGCTGCATTTAAAGAAAATAATAATAACTGCCATAGCAGAAACAAGGCTGGTGTTTGGTATTTGTTTCACTTCATGCATCTGATGGTCACTATTTCAGGGGGGAAAAGTAACTGGGAGATTCTGGTGTTTATGTCACAGTGACAAAATATTCACTGCCTTATTTACCACATGAAGCAATGTTAGAGAAAAAAAGGAAAATATATATAGATAAGCTAGATGGTTTGTGTGTGTATGAGTGTTCTTCAGCCTGCATGCTTAAAGGGGAGCAGAGTTTTCTGGTGTAAATAAACCAGTGACACAAGCTACATGCAAAAAGTGACATCATCTATGATCTTACAGGGTCCTCTAAATACGTACTAAGCCTGGGGGTTGTCCACAGTCAGCCCGAAGTGTATCATTTATAAAGAGGTAAGGTTTGTCTTATCATAGGGCTGTATTAATGAAGGTATGCTGACCACTAAAATTACCACAAAAGTAAGCTAACACTAAATTACCACCAAATAGGACAATACTAAACTACTACCAGAATAGGGTAATACTAAACTACCACCCAAAATGAGGTAAGGCCAATTTAGCACCAAAATACCACAATACTAAAATACCGCTAAATCAGGTTATAGCCCCGAAAACAAAACCTCCTACAAACAATAACAGAGCCTACTAGCTCAGTGTGCCTGACACAACTTCCCCTGAGTTTGTTCTGCTATCATGCTGATTCATGTTGGGATATTCACAATAATAACACAGCACAGGGTCTGCACCAGTTGGGTGCAAGGCCAAACATATGTTTTTGACTTTTGATATATGCCAGATCCCCGGTCTTCAAGTGATTACAAGGCATCTCAAGTTCTTTCAGTAAAGTCTTCTGGAACTTCAAATAAATATACATGGCAGCTTTTACCATGGTTTTGCAATATTGCAGCGCAACAACATCTTACTATTGAAAATGTGATCTGGAGGTGACTCTGGTAAGGGCATCGTTCTATGAATTAAGATTTCATGAGGGGTTATTAGTGTTTCTCTAAATGCTTATTAGAGCAAGCAGTAGCACATCTGGCCACTTCAGGCCTGGTTGGGAGCAAACTTATGAGATTTCGTTTTTCAAAACAATGTTTTGTGCTTCCACTGCCCTTCTAATTGTTGGTGTTATATGCAATGGAGACGTTGCTGGATATGCAGTGCTTTGCAGAGTTCCTGCATAACTTTCACCATGTGTTCTGCTATCACTATTAATACTCACCGGCATTTGAAAGGAGGGAGAACAATATTTTATCAGCAATTTCACTACTACATCTGTCAGCTCACAGGCATGGCAATGCCTCAATGCAGTTAGAATACATATATACAATCCCCAGCACAAACACCCACCCTGGTACCTTTGGCACTGAATTTTAATAAAAGGTGTCCAGGGAGTTGGTGGGCCCCTTAACTCAAATTAATGCCCTTACCCTCGTTCTGCTGCTAGCATATAAAACATTGCTTACAGTGTTTACTCCATGCACTCTTTTTAGTCGCTGGTAATTGCCCTGCAGTCCTCAAAACTAGTGCAAGTAGGTGGCTGTACCTGACATTGGGGAAAACTTACATTTCACATATATTCCATATTATTGACATCATTACTTATTCCAAATGAAGACAGCATTTGTTAATTCAACTCTAGATGTTCCCAGGCAGAATATGTCATGTGTTTTGTGACAAACTATTGATGGCATTTATTTGTTTTATGGGATGGGACCTTTGATTAAACTCTTTTGGGATCCACACTTCTTGTGTTTTTGAACCTGAGCCCACTCTCTCTCAGAGTCAGAACAACTGTCAGAACTCCATTTCCTGTTGTCATCTGAGCCCTCTCTACTATACTGATTTTAGAAATGCTTTCTGCCTGCACAGAATCCAGGCTCCTCCCTTTGTTCTTTCATCTGGGATATCTCAGGGTTATTTTCGCAGGATCCTTTTTAGATGCCGGATAGTAGGTTCCTTCTTCTGAGGGTTGAAAATACATACAGTCTCTTCTCCTAGATACCCATAAGAATCCTCCGAGTCTCTCTGTTGGGAAGAGACTTTTAAAATGCCCTTTTGAGTCTGTGTTTTTCTATCTCAGCCCGTTGGTTTAGAGGACTTTTCTGCAGAATCAGTTTCAACAGGTTTAGGTCTCTCTGTCAGGCTTGATATTTTTCATTAGATCCACATGTATTTTCCACTCTTGCCCCTCAAAACATGCTAAATGGGGTACCCTCCCCATATCTCACTGGTAAGGTGTGAAGTCATGTATTTCTCATATGGAATGTTCTACTTTCTGATCAGAAATATTTGGGAGAGGGAATGTTAAACACCTGGCAGCTCCCTATTCTCTAGATGGTAGGTCATAATACTCCCCTCAGCATGCACAAGGGAAGTTTTGGGTAGGTGGAATGAGGCCTGTGGCAGAGGGAATAATCCCCATGCCCAAAGTGTATGTCTTTTGTGGCTGTCTGCTGTGTGAATGTAAGGCCTGTTTACAGTCCTTAATTCCTGGCACAGTTGTTTATATTTATTCATCTCAATAATCATTTTCTGCTTAAAGTGGGCTGATTGTTCTCATAAATCCCAAATGTTGGCTTGATTATCTTCCATTGTTTTGCTAGGGGAAGTTGACAAGTTCTTTTTTGATTGGTGTTCTTGTAAAATGTATAGTTGTACTGACAAATTTGATCTATACTGTTTTTTTATGATTTATTTCTTGCCAGTGCAGCATTCCATTTTCAAAAGCCACTTTCGTCACACTGCCTGTTTTAAGTCGGTCTCTATTTGCTCCAATTCGTCTTGCAGTTGCAAATTGGCATTTTTCACATTGGCTAGTTGTTGGTCTTTGGAAGAGATTAGGCTCAAACCCTTATTTACATATGCTTGATTTACCTTTTGAATCAAGTTGCAGTATCTCATGGGTTAGAGCATCAGGCATGTCAGCATTTTGCCCTACTGTACTGTCTCCCTGAAATGTGCATGTCACCTATAAGAATAAGGTGACCTGCACATTTCTACAATGGGCACAAACTAAAGAAGCATATCCTCTGTACTTTTTCTATATGCACTAATTTTTGAGAATATGGCCGAAAAAGTTGTGAGCACAAAAACAATTACAAGGGTTTAAAAGTGGTCTATTCTAGGCAGGGAAGAGCTGGAAGAGAAAAGTCATTTATGCCGGGATCCAAACTCTCCAGACGCCTCTTTTATGATGTCTATTTATTATTTACCTGAAATCTATTGACCATCTGTCAACTGGCTCTGATTAGACATTGCCATTGTTGCCTACTAAAAGCATTGATGTGTTTCTCTTGTAACTGCCATTACTCTTGACTGCTTTGGTTAATACACAAAGAGGTGTTCTACCCATTCCATGCAACATAAACAAATTCGAAGCATTTGACAACAACATGAAATACCTTCAGAAAGCAATAAACACAAAAGAGTAAAACAACAGGAAAAGGAATTGCTCATCTAATGTGGACCGGAGATCGCCACTCACTGTGCGCAATGGAACGAATACCTGCATTACTCACTGTGACAGTTCCCTTTGGCTATCAATACTATTGTGTGATATTCAGAATATGATTTAGAAGCAGGCAGAATAAGAGCAACCTAAGATAGACTGAATATTGTTGCAAATAATGTGTTCTCAATAGCTTAATTACCATAAATAACAATTGACCTCCTATCCAAAATGCAGTCAAGGAATCAAGAAAAAAATAGACTTTAATTGTATCTTAATTTTAGGGAATGGAACAGCTATGCATGAATCTCCATATCAGTTAAGCTATTGAAACTTTATTCCACATTATTACTAATGGGCTTGAGAAAAATAATCAAACACCTTTCATTAATGGAATCAGGAATGCAGTGGTGACTGTGACTTCAGGCATACGGTTCTTTGTATCATCCTATATACAATTCTATAAACATCACAACAAAATCACTGATAGTACACAGGAATGGGCTGAGACTTTGAAAAGAGAATCAACTTTGAGAGCTGGTTCGAACCTCTACCAGAGCTCTACTTGCTGCATTTTTTATTTACATGTAAATAGTTATCACCTAAAATGTCTTACAACGAAAACAGTTTTATTAAAATGCACATTTTCTTTTTAAATAGATTGAGTGAATACAAAATAAAACAAAATATAGAAAATAATCGTTCATTAAATGAAAGCAGTAAAGAGGATTAGTAATGGAAGCTTGGCTTGAACTTCTCCTCCATTGCCCTACACTTTGTTTCTGTGTTTCTATTTTCTTGAATGACCACCTACCAAGTGGCTTCCATAATTCAATGTCATCATACTAAGAGCAGCAATGTGTTGCTGTGGTAACAAACACCCAGCTTCTTTGGCTAGTCTATACACATATTTTCTGATCACACCTACAGCAACACCATCATGTCGGCAAGGGCAGATCAACACATCAGAAAAGAAGTGCTGTATGGATAAGGTTGTGTGCTTAACTGAGCCCATCACCACTCTCACACCTATGTCTAAGCCTTGCTGCTCAGTCACACTAAACAAATGGAGGTTGGCTAAACATTAGTGCTTTCCGTGTCCATCAGGAAAGTATGGCCTATCAGAATCTTTCCAAAGGGATGATTCGGAAAATCCATCTTAACAGGAATATAAGATGGAAATGCTTTAAAAATAATCAACTGTTCTGAAATGGCCTAAACATGAAAATATATATTAGATGATCAGAAACGTGATCTTAGAAAAAGAACAGAAGCGAGTAGTGTTATTAAAGTTCAGAACTGCTTGGCCCACAAGGTGTTGGCTATTTTTTCACAAAAGTAATTATACGGTTTAAACATATTTATCAACCTCCATTCCTACGTGTTCAACAAATCTGAGCGGGTCATTGTGTAAAGGGTTGTGCAGGAAATGGAGGCATAAAAGCAAGTAGAAAATCTTTTATGCCTCCATTTTCATCTTCAGTTAATACATGTTCGTCTGCTTCCAAGACAGAGAAGGGAAACAAAGCAGCATTTCACATCTCCCTGCTTTTCTCCTCCATCTTGGAAGAGCTGTTTATTTTACGCTCGCATGAGATTTTTAGTTAAAGCATGAAAATAATGTATTCTTATGGAATTCACTTCGAATTAGCACCTCCTAAAGATCAGGCAGATTGCATAGGAAGCCATTAGTAAACAGTATAATTTGCAGGCAGTGCTTACTTGTTGGGCAAGGCAGAGAGTAAAGCTGAAAAGTAAAAGTGATTATGCCTGACGATTTTTTACATTGTGGCATTGCTCTGGTGGTGTGTGACCCTCCCAAGTGTGTTGCCCCTTTAAGGGAATGTGTCCTTCCTCTGTGCATTGCCCTTTGAACATGGGCCTTGACTGTGTCATAGCCCAAGCTAATAAAAGGAGCCTCCGCAGACACGTGCACCAGAACGCTGCAGATTCCCAAAGAGGAACAACTGAGTCCGTGTCTCACTCATGTAGGCCTGCAGGCCCACACCATGTGAGTATGGGCCTGCAGGATGTCCATAGTAGGCCACCCACAACAATGGCGATGAGGGTGTGGAACCCCTGCTATTTCCCCGCTCCATTCCTGCCCCTCGTTTTTCTTTGGCGTGGGAGGAATGAGAAGGGAGAAAGGAGGAGGAGCGGCAGTCCAGGAGAGGTGCAGTGATGCCCTGGCATGCTTTGTCCCGGCCCTCATTCATGAGGATGCTTGTGTGGCCTGGGTCGTAGCGTACCCACACCCCACTATGGCATCTGCCGCTGTGAGGGGAGAAGAAATAGAGTGGCTGCAGCCATGAGGAAAGAGGGACCTCCCACCTTGGGAGACAGTTTGCTGCCCTAAGGGAAAGAGAAGAGAAGGGGCGGCCTCTGCAGAGTCCAGGAGGAAGAGCCCTGTCGGTGGATCCTACCTGGCTGTGGCCCTCTGCGAGGAGGGTGCTTGTGCAGTCAGGGGGAGAGCCAGCCTACAGCCCCTGCGACATCCGCCGCCACAAGAGAAAGAAACTGCGGCCGTCTGTGGAGTGCCATCTGCCCCCCAAGAAGGAAGGAAAGTGGCAGCACCATCCTGCATTGTGCACCAACAACAGCAGGTGAGTGCCCCCGTAAGTAGCAGCACCATCCTGAGTTGTGCCACACCACAGCAGGAGCCCCGCTGAGATCCCACGCCCTGCAGCGGTGATGATGATGAATAGGTCATCCACGCTGAAGCCCCCATTGAGATCCCGGGCCCTGCGGCGGTGAAATGAAGCTCTGGGATCAGAGCTGTCTAAGGAAAAAAATTAATGATGAACAGATCGTCCACGCCTGTGCCGCTCTGTATTCCCTGGCCCGGCGGTGGAAATGGTGCAGTGCTCACTGATCCCAGCAAGATCCCAGGCGGACCAGGAGATGAAGAGTAAAGAGCTCCGTGTCAGAGCAATGGATACATGCAAAGTGCCCTCACAGATCCCGGGCTGTCAAGGCAGTGAATAGTGACGTGCTCCATGTCGGAGCAATACGTAAATCCTGACACCTCATGTCGGCATTCTCTGTATGTACCCGGTCCATGAGGCAGTGATTTTGTTCTGATGTGCTCCACGTCAGAGCGCATTTAACAAAGAAAATAAGGCCTTCTGGAAATCCTGGGTTGCACAGGGCGGTGAGCCAAATTAGATGCAAGTGGCTGCCAACACCCTACCACTAGTGTCACCCTACCAGGGTGTGCGCCTTAATGCTGACAGTACCAGGTCAACAATATCCTGCCTGAGGGAGTGAGGGTGCTGGTGGTACTGTGCCAATGACCCATGCCAGAGAAGGGGTAAGACAGTGTACGTGTGTGCCTGTGCAGTTGAGCAATGAGAACTGCACCAAGAAACAGATGTGGCTTCTGACTAGGGGAGGGAGTAGAGGGACTGTACCAATGTACCAAACCACCCAACACCATACCATGAACACTGCACCACCCGAAAATGTGCCACTAATGTCCCTGCCTGACATACCATCCAAGAACTCGGCAGCAAGTGGCCCTGACGGCCTGAAACCAAAGTCACCCTTCCTGCCATAACTCTGCCGTGGCCGCAACACCAACAGTGGCCCGCAGGTCTGTTGGGAAATCTGGGCCTCAGGCGGTGAGCACCTGAGTATGCTGGTATCCGGGCTGAGCAAAGGTAAGTCATGGCGCGATCCTGGGCCATCGAGTTGGTGTAACATGAGGGACTCCTGCAAATGGAGGTGAACATTTTGTGTGGGTGCCTGCTCTCAGTGAAACAGGCTGACTGCTCTTAGTGAAACAACGTGCCGGCTGGTACCTGCTGTGCTGAAACCCCTACCCCTGGGCTGCATACACTGTGTTGTTTTTGGTCTGCTGCACCAGAAATCAAAAGTAAAGAAAATGTAACAACGCAGATGCCTATGTATGGGGGCATAATAAACACATTGGTCCCTGCAGATCCGGGGCCGCACAGTGGTGAACTGTGATGTGCCCGATGTTGGAGCAAGTAGGTGGTGGCCCCCTACAGATCCCAGGCCGGAGGTGAAGTATCCGAGACTCTGATCCACGGAGCATCAAACCAGGAAACGGCTGCCTAACAGGACAGTAATCCCAACCAACTCAATACCATGTGTCCCACTGTCTGCACCAGCACCCCATGCCGTTTAACAGGATGGTGGCCCTGAAACTTAAGAACTCCACAGGCAGAGGACTGCAGAAAAGAAATAATGATACTGCACAAGACCATGGGTGTCCCTCCTACACTCAGTACCCCAAGAAACAAGTAAGCGCAAGTTGGCATTGAGACGTTCTACCTCGGGAGCGATCTTGGCTCACCCAGTGCCGAGAACCCTCCCACAGCCAAATGTGCCTCACACCTTTGCTGCTGGTGTGGGTTTGTACTGCTGGTGACGCAACGCCGATGACTCCTGACTGGGGGAGTTGTACAAAGAGGTGGTCCTAACATCCTGCCACCAGCAACACTATGCCCCCAGTGTCATCCTAACACTGGTGAGCGCCCTCTGCTACTGGCAACTTCCTGCCCACACTTCTGCCTGGGGGAGAGAACCAAGCAGCAAGTGGCCTCATCGTCCTGCCACTGGGTTGGTGGCCACTGACGGACCCGCTATCCATGGACCAGGCCAATGCGACCCTGGATACGATCCCTGTAAATCGCGAGCTGGGACATCACTTATACCATCAGCATCGATGACTGGGGCGAGGACCGGAAGTGGCCCCGACACCAGGTCCCACACTGTCATCCATATCCAGCCAAGGCAGACCTCAAGCTCACAGCCCAGAAGAAGAGTTATGAGCAAGAGAGGGTTGTAGCTCCTCAACACTGCTTGTGTGCCTCATGTGCCCCTGTAACATGGTGACACTCCTGATTGGGGGGGGGGGCATGGTGAGAAATGGAGGGTTAAGTGATATCCTGTCACCCCAGCCCCTGTCAACACCATATGGTGCAGCCAAGATGCCCAGTTACCAGCATTTCGCTGACTGCCCCACGTCAAGGGACTTACCAAGCTTAACCCTGGTGCAGCTTGGACGCCCTGCTTCCCTTGTCCCCCTGCATATCCCAACATCAAGGGACTAAGCCGATGTGGCCCCTGGTCCCCCCAGGTGTGGCTTTACCAGCCTATGAACTGTGTCCTCAACAGACCAGGACCCATGGAAATTACTATTCTTAACAGACGCTGATGAAATATGAGCTGGGCTGCTACAGTTCTGCAATTGCTTAGAGAGGACTCAGTAAATAGATGTTTTGATGCTTTGAGCCTGCATATTAACCACATGCTTAAATTTGTTTCGGTAAAGAACAGATAGGTCAAGCTGTGAACCTGCAGTGTGGAGGTGTGCGGTATATGGTGCCAGCAGCGAATGATGGCGTCATTCAGAGGTGGCAGTTTTCACACCCCGGGTTAATGAAGGGTTTTGAAACATTTGGTCGAACTGCCAACATTCCACCAGCGGTTCGCTAAATGTGACTTTCACCCGCGTTTTATGTGTAATTCCGCCAGTGGTAATTCAGACAAAATTCGGACAATCTGTTTTTGTGACAGAATTACCTCTGGCAAAGTCTGGCGGTGCGATAATGCGTTACCACTGCATTACCACTGCATTACCACCATTTTTGGCCTATGTCTCCCAGTTTGGGCAAGCACATGGACTTGGTGGGGAACCCTGCAACGCCAATCTAGTTCCATCACCATAATTCTAATGGTTCTGGTAAAATTCCCATGGTAGAGTGGCTTTGATAGTTCCATTCCTGCCTTTGGACAGAGTGGGGCATCTGACTTCATCACATAGCAGAACTTTGCGAAAGGGAGAGCTGTGGGCTAGCATCATTGTTAATGGAAGCTGATGTGGATTATACAATAGGCTGGGCAGAAACAAAGCTTTTTGCTTATTATATCCTAGAATTTAATTGGAAATGATCAAAATGCACGTCATGGTCATTGATCCAATGATAAGACCACAGACGGGGTGTTTAAAACAATATAAAAGGAAACAAGAAGTTTGACAAAACGATTAGAACTATATCATTGATGCTATCAATGAAAGGTCACATTATTACAACATTCATTTTGCAATCCCTAATACCATTGGACCTGGAAAGGACCCCATAGGGCATCTGAAGAAAGGTGAAGAGTTATGTCAGTAGGTGTCACTTGCACAGCATGTCCTTTGTGAGACTAATGCATTATAGATATGTGCACATTATTTATCAGAAGTATGCATACGCACGTCTTCCCTTTTTTGTAAACAAGCCCCTGAATATGTTCAGATATTTTTCCCATCCAGGATTGCATTCAGTGGCGCAGCAGAATAAACCTTACTGCAAGGTCCTATCACGAACGTTCTTGTGCATTTTTCTTCCAGCTTGCACTGTTTATTCTTGGGTTTTCCCAAAATAATGTCTCGTAAAAGTTATTATTACTTTATAGTGAACACAATGTCTGTGCAATATGTTCTTTATCTCTTTGTTTTGATTTAATTGCGTAGACATGTGTCTTGAATCTCCCGAGGGCTTAATTAATGATCTTGGCATAGCTCACTAAGTGATAGCCTATGCAAAAGAAGTCCCACTTGTGTACAGGTGTGGTTGGTGCTGGGTGGCAGCTTACGAGACCTTTACTCTATTTCCAATTCCCCACCCTTCCCACAGATAGCATGACACGATATTACATACCATGTAGAATTAAGTTACAAGGCATGACTTGACTTTGCACATAACATAATGTAGTCGACACTGACGTAACATGTAACATGACATAACACTGCACTTACAACACAGCATATCATACCTTTTTTTAAAAAAAAAAAGTTATTGTGCATTTGGTTAACAAAAATCTTAAACACATCTAATAACGAACATTAATCGGTTCCATGTGTTAATATCCCCGCAAAAATATTGCCATACATAAATATCGCCATATTTTGGCGGCGATATTAAGGCATGGAACCTGCGGGGGACACCCCCGCAAGCCCTGCATTTGGACTGTGTCCCACAGGCTGTACGTACATGGTGTGATGTTTCTATGTCTATTTTACAGAATCTACAAAATTTCTACCTTATAGGGATTTACAGTCCAACCACTGATATACTCTTTAGTGGGCAGGATGTTTAATCTTAAATAACTTAAATATGTAATAAAACGTTTTAATTGCAGGCTACCAGCTTGAGGGGAATTAAAACAGAAACCTTGAGTGGCGAATGTTGAAATTTCTTTTTTTTTGTGATGTAGGTAGCAAGAGGCTGGAATTGATGTACCATGTTATGGTTTTGGCTTTCATATACTTAGCCGTAGTATACAGAGTAGACAACTCAAGGGTAGAGAACTTAGGTGGGCTACTGTTGAAAATTAATGTTTTAGCATACTTTGGAGCCTTAGGTGTTTTAGGCCCTGCCTTACAGGGTCTACCTTCAAGGTCCAAACAGATCATAAGCCCCTGAAGTGGCTTATGCAGATGAAGGGTAAAAACCCGAAACTGCTCAGGTGGTCCATTAGCCTGCAAGGGCTAGACTTCACCCTAGAGCACAGACCAGGGAAGAGTCACGATAATGCAGAGGGCCTTTCCAGAAGGTATGTTGACCGTCTGGATGAGGGTGTCTATCTCGTGGGAGATTAGGCACCCTAACCTCAGTCTGGGGGGCGACTGTGATGCTGGAAATGCATCGGAGGGACAGGGCCTCCGTATCCTTGTCCTTTACTGCTTTTTATCGGGTGTTCTGTCATGTTTTCTGTGCAAGAGTTCATGTGGGACTCCTGGCGGTGCAGCTCTCTCTTTTAGGTGGGGGTACAATCCTGTGCCCCTAGTGTATGTTTTTGGGCACCTGTGTGTGGCACACAGAGCAGGGTATGGGCTGGTGGCAACTCCATGCTGAATTTGACAGGTGCTCTGAGTATCCTCCATTTTGGGATACCCAGGCCCTGCCATTGGAATCAGTAGATTCCTGATAAGAAACAAGATGGGCCCTGTGGCCTCTTGCTTTCTATTGCCTGTTACCTTGTTTTCCCAAAGTCCCTGGAAGCCCTGACTCTGTCCATTCCCCCTGACCGGCTGTTGGGTGGAAGCTCCATTTATGGTGTTGTTGTGAAGACCAGACCAGACTGGCTGTAACCTTCCCAGTGACTGTATGTTGTGGGTAAACCCTGTGGGTGGGACCTGGGTGAATGGAGTGTGCGACGAATATGCGTTCTGTGTTGTGGGTGTCTAGTATCTGGTGTTTGACACAATGACTGAGACAGCCCTGCCCGAAACTGGTATGAATGCAGTGTGGAGTGTTGAATGGCTGGGTACTTGTCCCAATACACATAACTTGTTGTGAGTGCCTGAAGAGGAGTGAATGGCCTGAATGCACTATGCACCTGATTGGATGCCTGACTGCATGAATGCCCGTCTGACTGATTGGTTGCCTGAGTGAGACCGAGCAGAATGAATGGGAGATCAACTAGTATATCTGGGGACCTCTCACTGCTAGAATTCGTGTTCAGAAGTTGAAGAGTAACTGGAGTGAAACTGAGGCTTAACCTTGAAGCCCTGCTGGAGGAGAAGAATTGCTCTTGCTCTCCTTCACAATCTGAAAGCTGCTGTGTCTCCAAGAACTGATCCAGAGAGGACCTGGTAAGGCGCCCTCTTCCCGAGCTACTAGGGACTATTGTGCACCAGCTGATCTTTGCCAAAGCTCCCTGGTAGACAGACCTACGAGAGGCTGCCGACCGGAGACAGAGACCGCCGCGGAATCCCAAAGAGAAGCGCCCGGACTGTTGTCCGCCACCGTCAATGACCGCAGTCACCGACCGGAGCCGCAGTGCTCCCGTTTGCCTAAGAACTTCATTTGATTCAAGGACACTCTTGTCTGCATTGTCGCCCGTCTTATACCCTGGAGAAGGCCTGACCATCGACCCACCGAGGAGTATCCGCCGGTGGGTTTCCCGCCACCTAAAGACGACAGAGATGCCGACGACTCGACGCCCTTGCTGGGCCACAGTTCTTCCTCATCTCTTTGCGGTCCAGAACTATCATCACTGAGATGCCCCGCACGCCTCTTCCTTGCAGGATGCCAAGGCTCCATCGTCGACGAGCAACGCTAGGAACGAAGTTGCCACTTCACCGCCGTAGTTCACCCTGTTCTCCCATCAGACGTTCAATGACCCGTGACTCCTGCCTTAAAGGGAGGGCACTCAAGAAGGACGTCGATTTCCCATGGACGAACGCTACAATTCCAGATACATTGGGGCTGCAGAACTATTGTAGAAGAAAGTAAGACTCATAGAACAATATATGGACTGGGCTTTTGATACATCTTTGCTTTACAGGTAGGGGGATGTACACACAGAACTGTGTTTAACGGTAGAGGCCAGTATTCTGCCAATTGTTCAACCATCTTGCTTTTCTTCCTCTCTCTACTGCTGGTTTCCTCTTTATTGATCTGTGTGACATTTGGACAGTATAGTTGATGCACATTAATGAGATTTGATAATAATTGTGGTACCACTTTAGAACTGTATATATTTACCATTATTGATTTTCTGAGCACAAAGTGAGTTATTGTGATAGTGTACATAACCTTGAATATTAATTATATAAAGACTGTGTTTTAACTACTACAGTGTGTGGACATTCCTTTGTGGGGACTTGTGGACTACACTGTACTTAAGAACCAGCCTGCATCACCTCCTGAGAAGCTAGGCCTTGATTGCTCGACCTAGTACCAATAATAGAGAATCTTGGCTGGGGTCCTCTGTGCCTCTCCTCTACCAAATAGAGAGCTGAAGTACAGACACCCCCCTCCAGTCTTTACACTGGTGGCAGCGGTGGGATGCTTATGGTTTTAAGAATCAGTGTATAACCGTGCCACTTACAAGGATATCTGCACTTTGTTAAATTAAGGTTTAGTTGTGTACAAGATAACTGCATTACAAGCAATGGAATCTATTGCGAATGGTAAATTGACTCGGATGAGCTTAGAGGCTCTCCAGAGTGCTTGTGAAGCCAGGGAGTTAGACTTTGTGGATAAGTCTAGGGCTGAGCTGATAGCTGCCCTGGTGGACTACCAGACAGATTGTGAAACTCTTGAAGGGGGGGATGCAACCAATGAGGACTCTACCGCAAGGGTTGTCGCCAAATCTGTTTCTGGGAATGCCACCATTCCTGCTGCCTCTGTTCCGAACCCCAGCAATTCCTTGGAACTTGAGTTATTAAGGATGAAATTGGCCTTTGAATATCACAAGTTGGAAATAGATGCTGAGCTTAAGAAAGAGGAGTTGGCACAGCAAGTGGAACTCAAGGATAGGGATCTTGAACTCAAAGACAAGGACACTGAATGTCAGCGAATCCAGTTAGAGAAAGCGCGAGTGGAGACTTCAGCTAAACCAGTTGAGAGTGTCAGGTCCCCGGCAACCAAGTTTATGAAATATTTGGTTGGTGTGTATGGGGAGGGTTCTGATATCCTCCAATGGATTGAAGCGTTTGAGATGGCTTGTGCAATTCATGATGTTAATAAGAGAGATTGGGCTAAGTGTTTGTTAAGCAGAGTGCCTCAGAATGGATGTGACTGTATTCTGAAACTGAGTGTGGAAGAAAGGGGTCAGTATGTGTGCATGACGTCTGCTTTAATTGCCAAGTTTGGCAAGACGCCTACCCAATACTTTAAACGGTTCAGGGATTTTAAGAAACAAGAGAATATGTCTTGGGTGACTGGGTGAGTTTTGTGCACATGAACATGATGGTGTGGATTGATGGTTACAAAGTTAAAACGTTTGTTGAATTGTCCCACCTTTTGTTTTTTTAACATTTTTCGGAAGCCTGTTCACCAGAGCTGCGTCAGTATGTTGCTGACCAGAACATTTTGGACCCCTTTAAGCTGGCTAGGTTGGCTGACAATTGGGTCTCCCACCGGGTGTCCCCTAAGAACTCCAGTGGGAAGGACAAGGATAAAGAAAATGGGGCCTCTCAGAAAGCTGAGGAGTCCCAAAAGCAGTCACAGTCGGCGTAAAGCAAACCCTTCCTCTCCGAAAACCAAAAAACCTAGTGGGGATAAGTCTGTTGTGGATGGGAGTAAGAGTAGTGGTCCGCCTGCTGCAAAGCAGGGCCCCAGTGGTTCCAGTACTGTACCCCGCACTCCCGGCACATGTTGGGATTGTGGGGCTCTGGATCCCCGAAGGAGTGACCCCAAGTGTAAGGGTAAGGCACTTGGAGTCCAGGCTGTCAGCCTGACCTATCCCTACTCCGTACCTGAGGTGGAGGCCACTGTCCTCCCCTCCTCTACTGGGATCACCTTCGGTGCTCCCGTAGAGATTTACTTAGTGTCCCTTGGGGCCTGGGACCAGTATGCAGAAGTACTGGCGACTATCCCACAGAACACTCGTACGTTTTTGAGAAGTGTCCTCTTGAATGGCCAGCCTTCTACTGGTTTGAGAGACACTGGGGCAAGCATGACAGTGGTGGACAGGACCCTGCTCAAGCCAGAGGACTATGTAGGTGCTCCTCTGAGAATCACCAGGTTAGCTGGTGGGCCTCCCAAATTATTGCCTGTAGCCTTAGTCAACATTACGATTGGAGACAAGACAGCGAAGCTTCCAGTCCTGGTTCAGGACAACGTGCCTGCAAACATTTTGTTGGGAAACGATTTGGTTGAGTTGGTGATGATCACGGATGGTCTACCCATGACTGCTGTGGCGGTCACCCGATCGCAGGTCACACAGGGTCCGGCTGCGAACCCAGTATCCTTGCTGACGGGGAAACCCAAGGCACGAAGGAAACAGAAGAGTTAGAAGGCCACCTCTGTGGAGGGAGCCCCTGCTCTTCCTGCTATTCCGAAAGCACCCATTTGGATCCATTCACTGGACGTGCTGGGTCCAGTGGTGAATCCCGTCTCAACTCCTGTGGGAGAAGAGCCAGAAGACTTTACTGTGGGAGAGGCTCTCAACCCTGAGGATCATCCCGACCTTCAATGCTTGTTAGCTGAAGGGGGACCCTCCCGGGCGGACTTCTGTAAGGGACAGAGAGAGTGCCACTCTCTCGAGGGCCTGAGGAAACAGGCTCTGTCCCAGGCACAAGGAGAAGTGCCGAGGACATTCTGGATTTATTGGGAGGGTGAGCTCCTTGTTAGTGAGCCTACTAAGCCTGAACCTGGTGCTCTCAAGAGGTTGGTGGTACCCCAGGTTTACAGGCCCTTCCTGCTGCAGTTGGCACATGAGGTGCCATTGGCTGGTCATCTAGGGACCAAGAAAACCAAGCAGAGGCTCTCTGACCATTTCTACTGGCCACGGATGGGAGTAGAGCTGGAGTCCCACTGTAGGATCTGCCCAACTTGTCAGTTGTCTGCCAAGACTGGAGGCAGTGTCATTGCCCCACTGAAACCATTGCCAGTGGTTGGCATACCATTTGAGAGAGCGGGCATCGACATTGTCGGTCCCCTTGACCCTCCTACTTCAGGTGGACATCGGTTCATCCTGGTCTTGGTATGTCATGCCACCAGGTACCCTGAGGCTATACCCTTTCAGACTGTAACTGCCAAGGTGGTTGACAGGGCTCTCCTGGGCATTTTTACCCGTGTTGGATTCCCTAAGGAGGTTGTCTCTGACAGAGGATCCAACTTCATGTCTATTTACATGAAAACCATGTGGAAGGAGTGTGGGGTAACCTACAAGTTCTCCACCTCTTATCACCCAGACCAATGGTCTGGTTGAGAGATTTAATAAAACTCTCAAGGGCATGCTAGGTGCTTTGGAAGAGCCCCTAAGTAGGAAATGGGATCTCCTTCTGCCATGCCTGCTGTTTGCTTACAGAGAGGTACCTCAAGAGGGTGTTGGTTCCAGTCCCTTTGAGTTACTCTCTGGACATCCTGTGAGGGGGCCCCTTGCCTTGATCAGAGAAGGTTGGGAGGCCACCCCTCCAGGTCCCACCAAGCAAGTAGGGGACTATGTGTTAGGCCTCATACAGAGGATGACACAGATGATGGGTCAGGCAACAGCGAATCTCAAGGCCAGCCTGGAATTGAACAAGTACTGGCATGACCTTAAAGCATCGCAAGTGGATTGGACTCCGGGACAGGAGGTCCTCGTGATGGAGCCTACCAAGCTTCAAGCTTTGGCAGATAAATGTACTGGACCCTTCAGGAAAATCTCCAAGATGGGCAAAGTCAATTATCTGGTTGACATGGGAGCCCCTGGGGTAGCCCCTCAGGTATTCCATGTTAACAGGCTCAAGCCTTTCCACAGGCGTGCAGAAGTCTCATGTCTCTTGCTAGCTTCAGAGCAAGAAGAGGGTGAGAGTGAGCCCCTTCCTAATTTGCTGCATAGCAACCCTTAGGATGGCTCAGTGGAGGGAGTACATCTCTCTCCAGATCTGACGACAGAGCAGCAGAGGGCCTGCAGGGCTTTGCTCCAGCAGTATGCCTCTCTGTTTTCCCTGACACCAAGCCTTACACCGTGGTGTAGGCAGAAAATTGAAAATGGTGACAGTGTGCCTGTCAAAAGCAGGTGCTACCGTATGTCAGATACAGTTCAGAACCACATCCAGGCTGAGGTCGCCAAGATGTTGGATCTGGGTGTTATTGAACCCTCAACCAGTCCCTGGTCCAGTCCAGTGGTCCTTGTCCCCAAGGCAAGTTCCCAGGCAGGTACCAAGGATTGGAGGTTCTGTGTGGACTACCGAGGAGTCAATGCCGTCACCAAAACTGATGCACACCCATTGCCCAGGGCTGATGAGCTCGTTGACACCATAGGTGCTGCCAAATTTGTGAGCACCTTTGACCTTACCTCAGGCTATTAGCAAATAGCTCTGACGGACCATGCCAAGGAAAAGACGGTGTTCTCAATACCAGAGGGGCTCTACCAGTTTAGGGTCATGCCTTTTGGGTTGAAGAATGCCCCTGCTACCTTCGAGGGATTGGTCAACCTTGTGCAACATGGGCTGGAAGCCTTGTGTGTGGCTTACTTAGACAACATTGCTGTCTACAGTCCCACCTGGGAAGAGCATTTGACACATCTGGATAAGGTTTTGCAGGCCTTGAAAAGGGCTAATCTCACTATCAAGGACACCAAGTGCCAGATAGCTCAGGGGAAACTCACATATCTTGGTGATGAGGTAGGAGGGGGTCAAATCCAACCTCTCCCCAGTAAGGTACAGGATGTACATGACTGGGAGACTCCCACTACTCAAACCCAGGTGAAAGCTTTTTTGGGCATCACTGGGTACTATTGCAATTTCATGGCAGACTATGGAACCATAGCTGCACCCCTGACAGCTCTGACTTTACCCAAACAACCTAGGAAGGTTAATTGGACGGAGGACTGTCAGAGGGCCTTAGATGGCTTGAAAGAAAATCTGTGTAGGGCACCTGTGTTGTGTGCGTCTGACTACAGCCGACCCTTTATTGTCCAGACGGATGCCTGAGACACCTGAATTGGAGCGGTCTTGTCCCAGTTAGATGACAAAGGGAGGGAAATCCGATCATATTCATACGTAGACAACTCAAGGGTAGAGAACTTAGGTGGGCTACTGTTGAAAAGGAATGTTTTAACATAGTTTGGAGCCTTAGGCGTTTTAGGCCCTACCTTACAGGGTCTAACTTCAAGGTCCAACCAGATCATAAGCCCCTGAAGTGGCTTATGCAGATGAAGGGTGAAAACCCGAAAATGCTCAGGTGGTCCATTAGCCTGCAAGGGCTAGATTTCACCTTAGAGCACAGACCAGGGAAGAGTCACGATAATGCAGATGGCCTTTCCAGAAGGTTTGCTGACCGTCTGGATGAGGGTGTCTATCTTGTGGGAGATTAGGCACCCTAACCTCAGTCTGGGGGGGTGACTGTGATGCTGGAAATGCATCAGAGGGACAGGGCCTCCGTATTCTTGTCCTTTACTACTTTTTATTGTGTGTTCTGTCGTGTATTCTGCGCAGGAGTTAATGCTGGACTCCTTGCGGTGCAGCTATTTCTTTTGGTTTGGGGAGCAGACCCATGGGTTACCCGTATGGTACCCATGGGTGGGGGTACAACCCTGTGCTCCTAGTGTATGTTTTTGGGCACCTGTGTGTGGCCCACAGAGCAGGGTATGGGCTGGTGGCAGCTCCATGCTGAATTTGACAGGTGCTCTGAGTATCCTCCATTTTGTGATACCAAGGCCCTGCCATTGGAATCTGTTGATTCCTGATAGAAAACGAGATGGCCCCTGTGGTCTCTTGCTTTCTATTGCCTGTTACCTTGTTTTCTCAAAGTCCTGGGAAGCCCTGACTCTGTCCCTTCCCCCTGACCGGCTGTTGGGTGGAAGTTCCATACATGATGTTGTTGTGAAGTCCAGGCCAGACTGGCTGGAGCCTTCCCAGTGACTGTATGTTGTGGATACACCCTGTGGGTGGGACCTGGGTGAATGGAGTGTGTGACGAATACACATTCTGTGTTGTGGGTGTCTAGTATCTGGTGTTTGACACAATGACTGAGACAGCCCTGCCCGAAAATGGTATGAATTCTGTGTGGAGTGTTGAATGGCTGGGTACTTGTCCCAATACACATAACTTGTTGTGAGTGTCTGGAGAGGAGTGAATTGCCTGAATGCACTATGCACCTGATTGGATGTCTGCCTGCATGAATGCCCTTCTGACCAATTGGTTGCCTGAGTGTGACCCAGCAGAATGAATCGTAGATCAAGTAGTATATCTGGGGGCCTCTAACTGCTAGAATTTGTGTTCAGAAGCTGAAGAGTAACTGGAGTGAAAATGAAGCTTAACCTTGAAGCCCTGCTGGAAGAGAAGAATTGCTGTTGCTCTCCTTCACAATCTGAAAGCAGCTGTGTCTCAAAGAACTGACCCAGAGAGGACCTGGTAAGGCACCCTCTTCCCAAGCTACGAGGGACCATCGTGCACCAGCTGATCTTTGCAAAAGCTCCCTGGTAGACAGACCTATGACAGGCTGCCGACCGGAGACGGGGACCGCCGCGGAATCCCAAAGAGAAGCGCCCGGACTGTTGTCCGCCACCGTCGCCGACCGCCGTCGCCGACCGGAGCCACAGCGCTCCCGTTTGCCTAAGAACTTCATTTGATCCAAGGACGCTCTCGTCTGCATTGTCGCCCGTCTTATCCCGCTGGAGAAGGCCTGAGCGACGACACGCCGATGAGTATCCGCCGGTGTGTTTCCTGCCACCTAAAGACCACAGAGACGCAGACGACTCAACGCCCTTGCTGGGCCACAGTTATTCATCATCTCTTTGCGGGCCCGAACTATCATCACTGAGGTGCCCCGCACACCTCTTCCTTGCAGGACGCCAACGCTCCATCATCGACGAGCACTGCTAGGTACGAAGCTGCCACTTCAACCCCGTATTTCACCTTTTCTCTGTCGGACGTTCGATGACCGGTGACTCCTGCCTTAAAGGGAGGGCACTCACGAAGGGACGTCAATTTCCCATTGACGAAGGCTACAATTCCAGGTACATTGGGGCTGTAGAACTATTGTAGAAGCAAATAAGATTCATAGAACAATATATGGACTGGGCCTGTAATACATGTTTGCTTTACAGGTTGCCCAGGTGGGGGGATCTCCACACAGAACTGTGTTTAGCGGTAGAGGCCAGTATTATGACAATTGTTCAACCATCTTGCTTTCCTTCCTCTCTCTACTGCTGGTTTCCTCTTTATTGATCTGTGTGACATTTTGACAGTATAGTTGATGCACTTTAATGAGATCTGATAATAATTGTTTTACCACTTTAGAACTGTATATATTTACCATTATTGATTTTCTGAGCGCAAAGTGAGATATTGTGATAGTGTACATCACCTTGAATATTAATTATATAAAGACTGTGTTTTAACTAATACAGTGTGTGGACATTCCTTTGTGGGGTCTTGGGGACTACACTGTACTTAAGAACCAGCCTGCATCACCTCCTAAAAGCTAGGCTTTGATTGCTTGACCACGTACCAATAATAGAGAATCTTGGCTGGGGTCCTCTGTGCCTCTCCTCTACCAAACAGAGAGCAGAAGTACAGACACCCCCCTCCAGTTTTTACACCACCCAATTCAGTAAAATGTACCACACCATTAGAATTGGTTTTGGTGGTCGTCTGTGGGCGTGAATTCTTAGGGGCTGTGTGGTCAGGTGCCACCACTTGTAAGAGACCATTTTGTGGAGCTTGCCTTCCTAACTCATTACCATAATCCCATACCATATCTAACCGAAACCCCTGGCCATACTGAGGGTTAACATTACCCAAGTTGGCATACATATTCAAAGGACCAGGAAGTTGCCAAGACTGTTTGGGTCACCATAGGCGGCACAGTGGGAAATGTTCTGGGGCAAAGCAATTCATCCAAGGGGCCTCTAAGCGTAACCTGTTCAAAGGTACCCGTCCCCTTGGTCTACCATATAATTGACATCTAAATGAGCCCCAGACTCCAAATCAGTATGGGGACCAGGCAGTAGCTGGTCAATATGATGGGTTTCATTGTTCTTCATATTAGCAACCACAGGTCCAACATTCCTTGGCTTGTTGCTTGTTGATGTAGTGACCATTAGTTTTAAAAGAGGACTCTGTGCTGGCCTCCTTACATCTGCACTTTTCTCACTGAGCGGTACTTCCGTTGCCTACGTAATGACGCTACCTCCCCCCACGCCCCTCCCCATGCCCTACACTTTTCGATGCTAAAAGTGGGAGGTCATTAATCCGGTAAATGTAATCTAAATGTGACCCATGCGCCTGGAGCAGTGGGTGGATAGCTTGTAGAGAGGAAGGCAGTGCCAGGCCCTGCCCTTCTCAAGAGACAGCATTGCGACGATTCAAATGAGACACAATGGATGCAGCTGTGGCGTGTTCGGAATAGATTCTCCGCTGTCACTCAGTCGCAGCTGAGGCTGGATATTAAATTCCCTGCTCAGCAGATGATGGGTGTAGATGATAAACAGACATGAATGGCCACTTGTGGTAATTCTAAATGTATGATTGACGGGCTGCTCAGACACTTGAGCAGTATCTCCTGATTGAGAGCGCGTGCTGGGAGACAGATATCTGCTTTTCAACAGGTTTTAGCAGCAGGATTTCTTCCTTCGCAACGAGACTATTTTGCATGAATTCGCATAGAAACTGGTTCATTGCACGTTCTTGCATTTGAATGCCGGTGACGTAATTCAGAACGTTTTACTCTACTGACATCAGTGTGCTAGTAGTTTTTGCAGGTGATTAAGAATTAGATAACAATTTAGGGCCATGATATGGGAAAGAATGACACTTGGATATGTAAGACTAGGCATACAGTAGGCATGGTTTAATAAAAGCTACCAGAAACACACATTTCCGGAATTGGTACGGGGTTCAGATTTCAGCGAAATTCGCCAATTTATTTTAGTTCCTGTTGGATTGACATCATTTTTAGGCTTTCCAGAGTTTATGTAAACTGTGAGTTGTAAAGGCGCGTGCCTTTTCTGACAGTTTATATACAAAAGTAGCAAAATGAACTCTTTGCGTTCTGCTGACAGAAAGAAAATCCTCAACAAGCAAGCACTTAGAGGCGTACCCTGGATTGTTTAACAAGCAGGACCTGAAGCTCATGCAGTTGTGGCCACCACAAGGGAAGACCTAAGAAGAAAAGGGGTTTGTTCTCAGCTCAATATGTTGGAAGGAATAAGCATATACCGTGAGTCTGAATTAAGATTGTGATCTTCGGGTGCGTTTTTAAAATAATGGGTTAAAATGGTGCATTTACAGCACACTTTCTGTGAATAAGTGGCTAAAACATAGTTTGTAATCAGTTTTGTAGGATATGAGTTGAAAGAAAATATTCCAAGTCACCAACAGTGCACAGTGGCAGTTCCATGATGCCTTTACCCCCTATATGCCATTATAAAAACTGGTCATGACAACATTGCTCCTACATATCCATACTGGTTGCTAGCTGCAACAATATATGCCAGTATCCGTATTTAAGAACATACTCCTGTTGGCTTTGCCCTTAATGCCAGCTAAATCTCATGTAGCAGTAAGGAAACATGTTCTTGCTGGCTCCATAAATGTCAATCATGTTGGTTTTATCCTTAATACCAATAAAAAATGCAGTGCCACAGTAAGGAAACAAGTTATTCTAGTTGCACAAATGTCCTAGTAAAAACACACGTTGGCTTTGCCCCTAAAGCCAGTAAAAAATGTCATGCAACAGAACAGGGAGAGCTTCCTGGTTGCTGACATGTACTTCCTGGTTCCTAACATGTGCAATAGAGCTAGAGCGATTCCATCTCGCGACTGTCATTGGTGATCAGGGACGTCAATTGAGGGTCGCCAAGGGTCACATTTGCAACCCCATGGCAACTCCTGTGCTACCACTGGCTCTGCCTTTGCGACCTCTGGGGTCTAGAGAGGCACAGAGAAACCACAAGTAAATAGGGCTCTCAGACATTTAAGTCGTGTTTAAGTCAGTCTGACACATGTAATACTTAAGTACTGGCACACGGAAGAGGGATGTGGGGGTTATGCCAGGGCAGGGGAATGAATTTGGGGTTTGGGTGGAGAGTTGGAGGGATAGGTGTCAGGTGGGTGGGGTGGGTGGGGTTTATGCACTATAACGTAAAGCATATCCATGATAAAGGAGGCATGGTATTTGTTATTAGGGTCTAGACTGGGATTTGGGATTAGCCAGTATAGTCAATTCTTACTGTGGCATGACATTTTTACAGGGCATCTATAATAAAGTAAGCACGATAAGTGTTTATTACCTGTCTAGACTTGCATTTGGGTGCAGCCAATCGAGTCATTCCTTACGGTGGCATGACATCTTTACAGGGCATCTCCAATTAAGAAAGCATGATAAGTGTTATTGCCTGTCTAGACTGACATTTGGGCGAAGACTGTCTAGCCATTTCTTACCACGTCATGGCATAATTTCCTGGACATCTATAATGAAGTAAGCATCATACGTGTTATTATGTGTCTATACTAGCATTTTGCTACAACTAGATTAGCCATGTCTTACTGTGGCTTGACATTTTGTTCTGGGGATCTCTGATAAAGCAATTGTGATAAGTGTGATTACCTGGCTAGACTGCCATTTGGGTGCAGCCTGTCCTTACTGTGGCCTTGTATATTTTTCTCGGCAGTGGTGATAAAGGAAGCCTGATAAGTGTTATTATGTGGTTAGATTGCATTGTGGTGCTACCAGTCTAGGTATGTCTTACTGTGGCATGGCATTTTTTACTGTGCATCATCACGGCTACAGCAAACATGATAAGTGTTATTACGTGTCTGACCTACATTGTTCAGCCAGTTTTGACATGCTTTTTAAATTTCTTAATAGCAAAGAGTTAAGATAGTTCAGTGGGTTCAGGGCTCTCTGTTGTGATCTGTGTGTAATCTGCAGGTGACAGGTTCAAATCCTGCCAAAGCCAACTCAGCCTTTCATTCTTCTGAGGTTGATAAATTAGTACCAAGTTTGGTTGGGATGATAATTGTATGTAAATATGAGCTATGTACAGCGCTTTGGCGAAAGCACTTTATAAATAACAAATCATCATTAAAGCATTGATACTCCTCTACACTGAAAGTGACATGCATCTTTTGGATTTTTGAATACTATGTTATCTCAGCAACTGGCAATGTAGGTGATATACTTTATATATAGTGACAATACCCGCTATAATTGGCATAATATGGAAGTAACAGTCTATACAATGCAGAAGTGGCATATCTATGGCAGTGTCGCGGTCTGTTTTTTACTTGTGTTTATAGTTTATTAAAAACCTAACACATTTTTAATCATATATTTCACAACTCTTAGTTCATTGAAAATGGCAATACATTACTTCAGGCACAACATTCAAAACAAGCATACATACATTAATTAACTCAACACAATACAATACAATAGTATATATTCTATATACCTATCAGGGCCTCCCTTTCTAACACCCAAGATAATTTTTTCCACCTATCCAACAAATGACTACCTTCCATACTTCATTATGGTGGACTAATTGTGGAAAACAGTTTCTAAAACATTTTGTGTGTTACTATTAAAATATTCATAAAAGCAATGGTCATTGAGATAGAGTATCCATTCAAGAGCATAGCCCACTTTACTTCACTGTTTAAATCCTCTAATCTCCTTATGAACTTTGACAACCACATTTTCCTTGGCCCTGGTATTGCGCTTTAGCCAATCAGCCAATATTTTAGCGTTTCTGCTTTCACTGGCTTTTTACGGAGCTGCCAATTTCTTTCTTGCCAAGGGGTACCTCTTATGGGACCCAACCTTTGTAGGGAGCCTAGTAAGTTAAGACAAAAGCGCATATACATGTAATTATATTTTGTACCTGGGAATCTCATCACACAGAACTGCATCTCCTTGTATGTTCTCAGGTGTGTGGTTAGCCCCCTTTGTAGTTTATACATTGACATTCTCTGTGTATCTTTCCCCATTATATAATTTAATTTTGCTGTACATCTTCACTGGTGTTTCCATCAATGTAAGCTTGTCTGAGTCCATTTCAGCAAGAATCGTGTAACAGCACTCCCCAAAATTGCTCTATGCTTTGTCATAATTACTGCTTAAAGATATATTCAAATCTTCCAATAGTGGAACCAATATTGCCTCGGCCCATGTTGTACTATTGGGTCTAAACCTTTTATATAATGACCCCATCTAGGCCATATGAAGGCAGCAACCTTGCTAAAATGTGGTTGGTATCTAAAATATGTGTGTCTGCTTCAGTACGTATTTGGCATTTTAAAAT
This sequence comes from Ambystoma mexicanum, assembly GCF_040938575.1. NCBI lineage: Eukaryota > Metazoa > Chordata > Amphibia > Caudata > Ambystomatidae > Ambystoma > Ambystoma mexicanum. Next base: position 175,339,251 of record NC_090924.1, on the reverse strand, counting down.
GTTTACGTCTATGCACTTCTTTTACTCCCACAATCCACTTTCGGTAATGCCACCATGGTTTAAGAGGAACTGATGCCACCCAGGTCAGCGGTCAAGTGATGTCATCAGCTCAGTGATGTAACATCCACTACCCCTGGACTTTGCTGAATCGATGTCCCTGCTGGTGATCAGCTCTAGAGTAGCCATTCAAAGTTTGGGCCCTAACCTATCTACACCCCTGCTTATAGCAAAAAATAGGTTCCACGATTTTTCAAGTGTGCGGATATTCAGTGGCAGCTGCATGAAGGTTTCTTGGCATGTGACTGAGTGCACCAGAAACCTACAGCCTACCTTAATTACATTTCAAGAAATTAATCGCAGTAGCAACGATGGAAAATCATTTTAACTGTAATGTAGCTGAATTAACCAATCCAACTTAACACAGGTATACGTTTAACTTCTAAATATGATTGGAACATAGTCCCAAATTATCCCAGTCTTCATTCACTCAGGTAAAATACAAAACAAATGCAGCAGGTGTCATGATCCATCGATCACGCCCCTTCTGGTCTTCCTGGTCCCTGGCACGTCGGGGGTTACTCGCTGTAGTACACCCAACATGGCCGTATACACGGAACATGGTCTATCAACCTTTACGTCCTATGCAGCACGTTCTATAAATTAGCCACTCCCCTGCGGTTCCGCGCGTCTCAACGCTACCGATAGCTGTGGCCTGACGTGCTCCGTAGTTCGTTCTCCTGGTTGCTTCCTGGTTCCCGGACCTTCCTCCTTCTCCTTTCCTACTACCTTCCTTGATCCTGTCTCTTCCGCGTTCCGCGCAGACCGCCTCCGTGTGCTGCCTCCATTCCAAGCTTCCTGGAGTTTCCTAGATCCCGGACGAAGAAGCTGAACGAATCCTGGAATCCGAAGACGGCCGAGCGGGCTTGTACAAAACTCGAACTGCTCGAAAGAAAACCCCGACAAAGGACTCCGCAAAAACAGAGAAACCATGTGAGAAAAGGGGAAACCTGTGACAGATTGAGACGCCACCTGACCGATCTCGATACAGACATGGAAGCGGCCGTCCAGGATCTTATGCGTGGCATGCAAGAGCTGACGACCGAAGTGCAAAACTTAAAGGCGGAAAACGCTGCGTTAAAACAATTGGTGTTATCCTGTGATTCCGCCACGAAGGAGAGTGTGATTCTAGGCAGCGTCGTTGATAAGTTCGACGGTTCAGCAAAGAGCCTTCGTGGATTCCTAGATTCTTGTTTGGTCCACTTTACATTTAAGCCTTATTATTTTTCTACGCCCAGGGCTAAAGTGGGCTTTATAATCTCGCATCTTTCTGGGAATGCCTTGACCTAGGACACCCCATTGGTTAACTCTGGTGATGCTCTCCTGGATGACTACGATGGCTTTATTGAGGCCCTTAAGACCATCTTCGAACGCCCGGAACAAGTTTACAGTGCCCAGGAATGTCTACTCGATTTTCATCAAGGTACCCAAGACTTGCTCACGTATGTCACATGCTTCAAACAGTTGGCTAAGGAAGCAGATTGGTCCTCTGAAGCTTGTTTTACTTTATTTCAAAGAGGGCTAAACGAAGAGATCAAGGACGAACTAGCCAGAGTGGCACGCCCAGGTTCCTTTCAAGCCCTAATGGATCTCGCTCTACAGATTGACTTTCGCATTCAGGAGAGAAAGGCAGAAAAAAAGAAAACCAAGTTACCACTCTAGAAAAACCCCATTGGAACCCCTTCAAGCTCAGAAGGCATTCCTACTCCAAGCTATGAGCCTGAACCTATGCAATTAGGTGCCTTCCGTGGACCCATTACACCACAAGAGAGGATGCGAAGGATTTATACTGGATTATGTATGTATTGTGCATCCGACAAACATTTAGTAAGAGAATGTCCGATTGCCCCCCCACAGCGCTTGGGAAACGCCAGCTCCTGATCCTAAACGGAGCGCAGGTTCGGGAGAGAGATGTCTGCTCCACCTCTATTCCATCCTTGAACTCTCCTGGACAAAATTCCTTGGTAATCTTACAGGCCTTCTTGACAACATCCAAGAAAGAAATATACCCCATCCTGGCACTGGTCGACTGTGGAGCTATGGGGGTATTCATAGATCATGAATGGGTCCTAAAACACCATATTCCCAGACTATCATGCAGCCTGTGGAAGCAATTGATGGAAGACCCCTTTCTTCCGGACCTATAACCCTGCAGACCAAGGAGATCGAGCTTGCTATAAATCAACATCGAGAAAGGATAAGATTTGACATCATCAAGTCCGCCCATTACCCCATGGTTTTGGGAATGCCCTGGCTTCAAATACACAACCCCTATATCAATTGGGCAGCGGGATCCTTGTTCCTGGGTTCTGAGTTTTGTATGTCCCACTGCTTACACCCAGACCTTGATCCTACACCATCTAAGGAGTTTCCTACAACTCATCAGAACACAATCTCAGTTTCAAACATCATCCAGGTCCCGGAGGCTTACCAGGAATATTCCGATGTTTTCTCCTCCGCCATTGTTCAGGCCTTACCTCCCCACAGACCTGAACATTGTGCTATTGAGACGGAACCTTCCGCGGTAATTCCATTTGGAAGGATGTTCATCCTATCAGAACCTGAAATGAAAGCCCTTTGTGAATACCTGGATACTAATCTCGCAAATGGCACCAACATCTAAATCTCCATCAGGGGCCTCCCTGTTCTTCGTTCCTAAAAAATACACTGAATAACTCAGACCGTGTCTGGATTATCGAGGTCTAAATCAATGGAATCTCAAGGACCGCTATCCGTTGCCCTTGATCTCAGACATCCTGGAAGCAGTAAGAGGCGCAGTTGTGTTCACCAAGCTGGATCTCAGGGGCGCCTATCATTTGATTCGTATCAGGGCAGGTGACGAGTGGAAGACAGCCTTTAGAACACCCTTTGGGCATTTTGAATACTATGCTATTTTATCCTCGCCTAGCCCTGCCTCAGTTAAACAGATACAATCCTTCCTGCGCTTGGCTAATTTTTATAGGAAATTCATGCCTTCCTTTTCCGAGATTGTCCAACCAATAATTGCCTTATTGAAAAAAGATGTTCCCTTTCATTGGACCATGGCCCAAGAGAAAGCCTTCCAACAGTTAAAGTCTGAATTTACACAAGCACCCATTCTTGCTCAGCCTGATGTTAATCGACCATTCATAGTGGAGACAGATGCCTCCAATTATGCCATTGGAGCTGTTCTAAAACAGCAATTCGAGGATAGCTTGGAACATACCATCGCCTACCTTTCTCGGACATTAACTCCTAGTGAAACCCATTACTCCGTCCTAGAGAAAGAGCTGCTAGCTAGCCATCCGTCAAGCCTTCACAGAGTGGCGTCATTTACTTCTAGGAGCCAAATTTCCGGTCCATGTCTGCACGGATCATCGAAACCTACAAGTATTGCAAGCCCTGGAATGTAGGAATAGTCGCCAAGCTCGGTGGGCCTTCTTTTTTGCCCAATATCAGTTTCAGATTCACCATGTCTCTGGAGCCCAAAATGTAATAGCTGATGCACTTTCTCGTCGTCCAGACTATGAACCTCCGGAGGATCGGACGTATCCCAAGATGTTTCCTCATACCATATTTGTAGGTCAAGCAAACAACCTCCTGGAAGAGATTCGCGTGCAAACTCAGACTTCGGAACTTTGGAAAGGACTTTCAGAGAAGAATCAATGGGACTTAAGAATCATGGATACTAACCTGGTCATCCCCACACAGAAACTACAACAAAGGATAATAAATCTCTGCCATGATACTCTTCACTCCGGTCATCGTGGTATTTCCAACACCCTCCGTCTAATACAAAGACAATTTTGGTGGCCCAGGATGAAGACAGACGTACAACTGTACATTCAATCTTGTTCCGTCTGTAATCAGAACAAACATGATAGCCAGCACCCAGAAGCCAGCAGGTCTTTTGTTACAGCCAACTCCACCAACAAGACCTTGGGAAATCATATCTACAGACTTCATTGTGGAATTGCCGCCTTCCAGAGGTTATACCACTATCATGGTCACCATTGACCTATTCACTCATATGGCTCACTTTACTTCTCTGTATAAATTACCATCCTCATCAGAACTTGCTGGTATTTTCCTGGAACACATCTTCCGACTGCATGGACTTCCTTCCAAGATCATATCGGACAGAGGACCACAGTATATGGGCCTCATTACGAGTCAGGCGTTAAGGGGTTAACGGCGCCGTAAACGGCGCGACCCTTAACGCCTGATTACAAGGTCCCTTAGCGCTATGGTGATTTTAACGCCTGCTTTTTGCAGGCGTTAAAATCCATGGCGCTAAGGGACCATGGTGCTAATTACGCCACCGTAATTTACGGTGGCGTAATTAGCGCCTTCCCCACTCCCATTATGCCCTATGGGGCAAAAATGGGAATGGGGAAGGATAAATGGGTTAATGGGGACTTACCGCCCCACTCACCTCGGAATGGGGCGGTAAGTCCGCCAACCACCATGGCGTAAACATAGTTTACGCCATGGTGGTAAAGGTACGACCCAGGCGGTAACTTACCGCCTGGGTCGTAATGAGGCCCTATATCTCAGTTTTGGAAACACCTCTGCAGGATATTAGGGATCCAACGAGCTCTTTCCTCGGGATATCATCCCCAAACCAATGATATCACAGAACAAGTGAATCAAACCCTTGAACAATATCTTTGTTGCTTCTCTACCAAAGTCCAGGATGATTGGTCACTTTTAATACCAGTGGCCAAATTCGCCTACAATAATTCAGATCATTCGGCTGTTAAGACCAGCCCTTTTTTCTGCAGCCAAGGACTCCACCCTTTGGTCTTAACTTCTGTTCTTCCACACCCAACACCTGTTCCAACTGTCGATTCCTGGATCGAAACACTCATCAATGTACAGAAAGACGCCAAGGAACATCTTGAAAGTGCGCGAATCCAAACCAAGCACTATGCAGATTCAAAGAGAAGACCAGGACCTTCTTACTCTATTGAGGATAAAGTATGGCTATCCTCGAAATTTCTGCCCCGACATCTCAGACCAAAGAAGTTGGCTCCCCGGTATTATGGGCCCTTCTCTATAAAAGAAACCATTAATCCTGTGGCCTTTCAACTCCAACTTCCGGTCTCCTGGAAGAAGATACATCCAGTTTTTCACAAATCTCTGTTGAAGCCATTCATCCAAACCACCCGGACTACTCTTAGACCTAGTCCTGTGATTGTCAATGACCAGCTGGAATATGAAGTTTCTCGTATTTGTGACTCCCGATATAGACGAGGCCAACTTCAATACCTTGTGGAATGGAAGGGCTATCCACCCAGTGAACGTACCTGGGAACCAGTCTCGAATTTAAACACCCCCAGATTGCTTAGAAGGTTCCACCGAATACATCCAGGTAAACCGGGTGGAACGGGTTTTAGAAGGGAGCATGCTGTCATGATCCATCGATCACACCCCTTCTGGTCTTCCTGGTCCCTGGCACGTCGGGGGTTACTCGCTGTAGTACACCCAACATGGCCGTATACACGGAACGCAGTCTATCGACCTTTACGTCCTATGCAGCACGTTCTATAAATTAGCCACTCTGCTGCGGTTCCGCGCGTCTCAACGCTACCGATAGCTGTGGCCTGACGTGCTCCGTAGTTCGTTCTCCTGAACTGTGTTGCTTCCTGGTTCCCGTACCTTCCTCCTTCTCCTTTCCTACTACCTTCCTTGATCCTGTCTCTTCCGCGTTCCGCGCAGACCGCCTCCGTGTGCTGCCTCCATTCCAAGCTTCCTGGAGTTTCCTAGATCCCGGACGAAGAAGCTGAACGAATCCTGGAAATCGAAGACGGCCGAGCGGGCTTGTACAAGACCCGAACCGCTCGAAAGAAAACCCTGACAAAGGACTCCGCAAAACAGAGAAAACAGGTGAGAAAAGGGGAAACCTGTGACAACAGGGGAAGAGAACCTACAATTTAAACTTGAACTAGGAAGCCACATTATCCTTAGTCTACACAGGTCTCCTACTCCAATTGGCAAAGCCCACTGAACAATTTGTCACTACTGCATCAATACTGTTCAGAATGTCAACACCATTGACCACTCCCCTATTGCGCTCGAGGTTGTGATTCTTGCTCTCCCTAATCCGGTAACTCTCAACTACATCCAGCCACCATGAAACACACTCTAGCTTGCATTATCTGACCCTTCTTTGCTGTGTTCACCAATTTGTGTATCCACTTACTTAATCTGTTAAAATTCATATGGCACCATCCTCTGCTCTCACAGAATTCTTCAACACCTCCTTAACTTCCATGTGGTCAGAATATTCGAACATTTGCTTACGCGTGAGCATACCCTAACCCAATCACCAGGTTTGATGTCTACAGTAGACCAATTTCTGTCACCCTTATTTGTTGTTGTGTAGTTCATTGACTTTTCCTTGATATATTGTCTAATTTGCTAATTTCCTGATGAGGGATTCAAGACGGTATTAGGATCTTTACCTTGCATTAACTGGAAAAGCGATACTCCCATCACATTGTTACTCGATATGCTCAAACTCCACGCCCTCCCTGCCACTGTTTTGCTGACGACCAGCTCATTCCTGATTGCCAGGTTTAATTGTCTCACTAATAACCCTACTGTAACTTTCTATTAGCCCATTTGTCTGGGTGTGTTAATCTTCCAAAAACATCCATTAGATTCCCGCCCTCCTAGATGCTCTCCCACTGGCCTACCCTTAAATTGTGTACCGTTGTCACTTATAATTACTTCTGGAAAACCTTAACTAAAAATTGAATCCATTAACTTTATCACATCACATCCACTCACATTCATCACACACTTTGCCTCTTCCCACTATGAAAAATAATCACACAACAAAATCAGACATTTTAATTCTGATCTCAATAAGTGATGTGACAGAATGGCTCGTTCCCATGCACCTGCAGGTGGTAGCACTGGGTTAATCTCCTGTTTCCTTGTTTTGACAAATCTTAACTGAGTTCCGACATGGCCAGCAGTTTGCAACTAATCTCTCTCCACTTACATCCATTCCTGGCCACCAATATCTCTCTCTATCTTTCTGTTTAGTTCTCATAATACAAGGGTGTCCTGATGTTCCAACCCCATTAACTCTTCTCTCAACATTTGTGGGGGTATCAGATTCTGTCCCCGGACTAGCATCTCATTTTCCAATGGCAACTTCCCAAAATCTTGATGCCTACTCTGTTTTTCAGGGCAACCTTCATTTGTGTGCTACATTACATGTTGCAACACTCCGTTCATAGCTATTCCGTTCTCCCATTTTTCTCTTGACATTGCTTCCATCAACAAAGCCACTGTTTCTTCATCTAACTCCTCTTCTTTACCATCATTTTCCACTGCTCAAGGTAACTGTGAAAGGAAATGAGCCACATTATTGCTAGCCCCTGGCACATATTACACCTGGTAATAATAGTCCTGGGGTTTTAAACTCAGTCAAGCCAAACGCAGTGTTGGCAATACTCATCACTTTAATTTTAATAACTCAATTTACAGCTTATGGTCCGTATAAATACAATTACCCCAAAAAACCTGCATAAGGATTTCACTCCAAACACGTGCCTTGGTTTCTGAAATTGCTCTAGGTTCATGACACAGTGGGGCTCATTATCGTGAGCTGCATAATTTGGCGGACGGGACCTGTTACGTGTACACATACAGGTAGGTGTGACCCTGCCGGTGAATTTTGGTAATTTGCACCTCAACGTTGAAATGAAATAAACGCTGCCTTCCAGGTGGGCATGGGAGGTGCCATTTACAATGGATCTCTGTGTAGTCTCACTGATCTTTGCTGGTACATGAAGCTAGTGTACGCCATAGGCATAAAAATGTATGCTGGCGCAAATGCCATTTGTATGGTGGAGAAGACGGAAGGTGGCTGAAACTCAAGTTGGGTTCTGGCCATCTTCTCCACCATACAAATGAATGACAATGATCAGTGACGTGAATGCATTCCATAAAAGCTTTAGTCAAGGCTTTTATGCCATCCGTTTTACATTGTATTTATTTATTTACTGAGTATTTGTTAGGCGCCTATGCAACAAAATTGTGTTTCCAGGCGCCACAAGGCAAAATGGGGAAGGAGCAGGGGAGAAAATAAACAATACCAAAAACAGTAAATAAACAATCTAGGTCTTAGTAGGCCTTTTGAAATTCAGACTTGCAAGTGTAATGATGAGAAGTGCAGGGGAGAGGGAAGGGAAAGGTATGGACAAGTGCTCATGGGGAGCCCAGGAGAGGAAGTGGCAGGGGGTGCCAGATCAGTACCCTAGCACTTTCCAGTGTCATTGAGGTGTCCCAAGGAGGGAGGGGGGTGTGCACAGCCACCAAGTTGGGGGCTCAGAGGGCAGTATTGAGGGGGTTTGATGCTGGAGTCGATGGGCGGAAGGCCTGGTAACATTGAGACTCATGAAGGACCAGGCCGCCAGTTTCAGAAGAGGTGGGGAAATTAGCTTGGGAGGGAGAGAGGGAAAGAGGTAGAGAAAAGGAGAGTTTGAGAAGTTTCCAAAACTTAAGGCGGTCCGGCTCAAGCCTGAGAGGGGCAGGGAGGATGTTCCAAAGGGATGCAACAGCCGAGGATAGAGACCTACCCTCCACTCTCTGCTTGGCGAAGCATTTCATCAGCAGAGAGTAGGAGCTGGAAGAGCGGAGGGCACTAGCAGGGAGATATTTAGGGAGAGAAATTTGGAGATAGAGGACTCCCAGGACCCAGAAAGCCTTGTGGATAATGCAGAGGGTCTTGAATTTGATCCTCGCGGCCACCGCGAGAAAGTGCAGAGATTTTAGGGCTGGAGAGATGTGGTCCCTGGGCCCTGGATAAGTCTTGCAGCCCTATTCTGGATTAGTTGAAGGGAATGAAGGGAGTTAAGGGGCTGATGCAGTAGTCCAACCTAGAGAGAATGAGAGCTCATGAGGCATTGAGCTTCTGGGTGAAGGTGAGGAAGGGGGGGAATGGGGTGAAGGTGTCCCAATAAGATGGATCGCAGTCTTGCTGGCATTAAGACAGATATTATGAGCGGTGCACCATGCCTAGGGAGCAGTCAGGCAATTGGGAATGAGAGAGGAGGAAGAGGAAGTAGTAGAAGGAAGTTTGAAGGAAAGCTGTGTGTCATCAGCATAACATTGAAAATGTGGAGAGAAGGAGGAAATCAGACGGGCAAGAGGAGTGAGGTAAGGATTAAAAAGCTACATTGGTAGGAGAGAGCCCTGGGGAATTCCGCAGGTAGAGAGTGAGGTGGCGGAGGAGAAAGGGCCCAGTTGCATCTGGGAGGGACGGTTAGTTAGGAAGGAGGCCATCCAAAACAGTGCACGGTCTGTGATGCTGAGGGTATAGGGGAGCCGTTTTATGAGCCGTTTTATGAGGATAAAATGGTTTATTGTGCCAAAGGCTAAGGAAAGGCTAAGGAAAGATAGGGGAGAATGAGAACAGCAGGGGAGTTGGAGTCAAGATTAGCAAGCAGCTCTTCATGGGTCTTCATAAGAGCAGTTAACGTGCCTCTTGATTCTCATATGCCAGATTGATAGTCCTGGAGACAGCAAATTCAGTGTGATGGATCAATAGGCGGAAGACCAACTTCTTCAAGAGTTTGCCTAGGAAGGGTCTGGTAGAGATAGAGTGATAGTTAGCCGGGCTGGAAGGGTCCACAGATGGCTTTTTTTGAGGAGAGGGTGCAGGAGAGAGTGCTTGAGGGATAGAGGGAAAGAGCCAGTGGTGAATTAGTGGTTACAGAGGTCAGCTAATGCCAGGGTGAGAGAGGAGATCCTGTCCTTAATAGTTCTGGAAGAGAAGGGGAGAACCTGTTTGGATGAGACCATCATAAAGCAGACAACCTTAGAGATCTCATCTGATGCTTTGGGAAAGAGGAAAGTGTGGAGGAGGGGGCCACAGTAGGCAAGAGAGGAGGGGGAGTAGACATAGGGGTATAGGAGAGTAAGGACATGATGTCCAGTGTTTTAGATGTGAAATGTGAGGACAGTGCCCCGCAGAGATTCTGGGGAAAGGTAGAGACTGCAGTTGGATTTGTGAGGTCCTTGAAGATTTTAAAAAGTTCAGCCTTATTGTTAGTGGCTCCAGAGATGCAGGCTTGAATGGGGGCCCTCTTCTTGGAGCAGTTGGAGAAACTATATTGACTTTGGGGCAGGCAACAGGTCAGTTTGTCACCAGATGTACCCGAGGTCTGACATTTCTGTTCAGCAACTCTGCACATTTCAGAGAAGCTAGATTGGAGTCATACCAGCTAATGCACCTGGAGACAGGCTTCAGGTGGATCTGCATAACAGGGCAAGAGTATCAAGGGCATTAGATATGGGGCCTCATCACGAGTTTGGCGGTAACACTTAAATCTGGCGGTCGCGCTATTACCGCCGGATTTAAGGGTCCGTCAAATCAGGGCTTTGGCGGATTTCTCCCCAGCTCTGAGCTGGGGGGAAATCCGCCAAATATTTGCGCTATTACCGCCGGCGGGAAATCCGCTGGTGGTAAGAGCGTGAAAATTCCCCATTGAGCCCAATGGGGAATGGTGCATTCCCGAATGGGCTCAGTGGGGAATGGGGAATTCCTTTACCGCCAAACCTGTGATCCGGCGCTAATAGCGCCGGGGGGTTTGGCGTTAGGGCTAATACCGCCGGTGGTAATACCGCTGGCGTTACCACCCAACTCGTGATGAGGCCCATGGAGAGGTGTAGGTTGGCGAGGACAGCGTCTATGGGAGAGTCAATAGCAGGGGATGAAGGTGGCACCAAAAGCAGCTACTGACACTCGCTTCATCGGTCAAATGACTGTGAATGAGTCTGGAAAAGCAGTGGAAGGAGAGAGTGGTCAGTCCAAGAGAAGAGGTTAGTGAGAATGTTAGAGATAGGGATGTCTGCAGAGATGAAGGCATCCAAAGTGTGTCCAGCTGAGTGGGTCAGGCGGAAGGAAGAATAGTAAGTTAGAGGGAGTCACAAAGGTCATAAAAGATTAAAGTGGCTGATTTAGGAGAGTCAAGGTGGATATTGAAATCTCAGAGGAGGAGGAGTTTAGACGTGGAGGTCAGGAGAGGGGATGTGAGGTCAGCCCATTTGGAGAGGAAAAGAGAGACTTGGTCAGGGGTTCTATAGATGGTGGCAGAGACCAGGGGAAGACATTTCAGCTCATCCAGATGAAAGCTGACAACTTCTGGAAGGGAGCCCCTAAGCTCATTGAGATGTTTGTTTTGTGTTACTTAAGGCTGGAATGCAGCCCATTTAAATGATCCAGCCCATCTAGATGAAGACTGGGAGCTTAGGGAATGGAAACCCTAGGATCCTTTGAGCTATTGCCTCATAAGTTAATAATTGAAGCTTGGGTAAGTGAACCCCTAACCTCCTTTGAATCATTGCCTCACAAGTTATGAATTGAATCTTGGGGAAGGGCACCCAGAGCTATTTTGGAACATGGGTTTGTTGTGTACCAAGGCAAGAAACTTGGGGAAGGAAACCTCTGAACTCCTTTGAACTGCTACCTTGCGAATGCTGACTAGAGGCTTGAGGAAAGATCCCTGGGCTTCCTAAAGACATTGTTAATTGGAATCTTTGTGTTTGTAAAGCATGGTTTGAATCTTGGGGAAGATCCCTGAGACCCTCTGGAACTTTGTTTCATGTGGAACATAATTTACAGCATGGGGAAGAATCCCTGGGTTCCTTAAAGACATTGTTTGTTGGAACATTTGTGTGTTGTGAACCTAGAATCGAAGCTTGGAGAAATAGAGTCTAAGGGCCTCATCACGACTTGGGCGGTAACGCCGGCGGTATTACCGCCAGCGGTATTAGCCCTACCGCCAAACTCCCCGGCGCTAATAGCGCCGGATCACGAGTTTGGCGGTAATGTCAATCCCCATTCCCCATTGAGCCCATTCGGGAATGCCCCATTCCCCATTGGGCTCAATGGGGAAATTTCACGCTAATACCGCCAGCGGATTTCCCGCCGGCGGTAATAGCGCGAATTTTCGGCGGATTACCCCCCAGCCAGAGCTGCGGAGAAATCCGCCGAAGTCCTGCTTTGGCAGACCCTTAAATCCGGCGGTAATAGCGCTACCGCCGGATTTAAGGGTTACCGCCAAAGTCGTGATGAGGCCCTCAGTCTTTAATTAATATTATCCTTTAGAACTATATTTTGAATATGGAAGAGGGAGCTAGAGTCTGCTACAAGCTTTTACTTTGTACACTATTTGGAGTTGGCATATCCCTAGACTACCCTGAAGTATTAAATGTAAGGGCAAGCATGGGTTTTGACACAGACAGACTTTTGTTTTGGACTTTTAGACATAGAAGTTAATTTTGCACTTTTAGACATAGAAGTTCCTTAGTTTCTTTTGGTAAGGCAATTCCCACCATAGTGAAAGGTCAAATTAGGTGTTACACCCATCCTGATATTTTAATAAAGGTTTTTGACACTGTCATGTTTGTTGGCTGTGCAATCTCTTGACACCATGCCTGTTTCACATATAGTGTCAGCGGTTGGATTCTACTCAACCGAAACAGATTGAGGAGCCGGCATGTTACTAATAGTATTATCTCCTAAGGGGGAAATGATTACAGTAAATGTTGAGGAGTACAATAAAATATTGGTCCTCAAACAAGCAATCTCCATCAAGTCCCATATCCCTGTCCGAGATCAAGACTTATGTTTCCAATCCCAAATTCTCCTTGATGCAGTCCCTCTTTCTGCTTACCATTTAAAACACTGGGACTATATCTCATTAAAGATGAAAAAATCACAGACATTTATAAGACCTAGTGTTTTATAAACCTTTCTAGGAGGAAAAGGAATTTCATCCATTGGTTTACCATCCTCTTCCATCAAGATATCCCAAACCTTTCTTCACGTATCTAATTTAAATAAAGATAAACCTGAACAAGAGTCCGAAACAGACTTGGAAATCATTTCAGAATCAAGGTCGGAAGGAGGATCCGATAAAACCTTAATTGATCATTCTAGGAGGGCATCAATTGAAGAGGGCTGTGAATCATCAAATACAGGCAGAGAACCGGCTATAAGAAGGTTTAGAAAATTGAATAGCTATTCAAGCGAGACCCCATATTTGACAAGGATTTTACCATCCTACAAAGAAGGAGGGGATTTAGGATTTTTTTCCCTACATTTTGAAAGATTAGCCACAAAATTTCAACAGGGAGATGAATTCAAACTGTTTTATCTGGGTCTGTTTCTAACAGGAGAACTTCAAACTTCATATCAGTTGTTAAATCCTCCCGGAACAGCCACTTGTACTGAAATTAAAGATGGTCTGTTACAAAGGGTAGAACAAACTAGTCATTTTTACAGACAGAAACCTCGAAATATCAAATTAAATCTGGGAGAAACTCCTGTAGAACTAGGAGAACTAATAAAGAATACTGTATCTTTGTGGTTAGCTAAAAAAAAACCTTACCTGAGGTAATTGAGATGTTAACCATCAAACAATTGTTAAACCACATGCATATAATACCGCTTTGTTATGAATATTGGCCTAAGCCCATTTGTGTTACACGGAAAACCACGTCTGAAATGTTTCAATTTCTGATCAACTTCGATGCCATTTTAAGAATCATCCGCCATTTTGATTTAGACTCCTGCTTTGTGTTCTAAAATGGAGGACTGTGTTTACAACATGCAGCCGAGCAGAACGACGTTTAAGTTTTGTTAATGTTCGGGCTGACCGAGAGCAGACTGTTTGTTCAATGCAAAGAAACCTTGTGACTTGAATGAACTGCAATCCAAGTGTTGTCTGTGCTCAGAAGCCTCATCCTCATATAAACAATGAGACAATGTAGAACAAACTCAGATTGTGTGCTTTTGCTGAACCGCATTGTAACGATTCTTGAAACAAGGCTTATTCTGGATCAGAGAACCAACGGCATCATTGTAACTTCATGGACATGCAAACATCTGTTGTACAATATTGTAATATTTGACATGTGAACTGGGCACAAACCCTAGCATGTAACTTATTAGTTCAGAGAGGCGCTGGACAATGTGTGTGAACCTGCATAAAAAGGACTGTGTTAAGATGTCCAGGACTCTCACCCGTCACTGTGTCTGCTGGTACACACTGTGAGGTGTTGGGAACCAGATAGCTAACTGTTTGCTTTGATTCTGTACAGAAATAAAAGATACTTGTATCTTTTCGACCCGTGATTGGGGTATTTCATTTTGTGGTACTAAGCCTCGATATTTCTTTGGTCTTTCACAATGTGATAATTCCTTACCTTCATTCTTACAAAGGGCTGTGTTACAATTAAATAAACATACCCTAACTTTAGCTATTGAAACTGCCTAAAATTTCTTAGACACTAATCGTCATTTTCATTCTTTACATCGAGTGAAAAAAAGAAAGAGAGTATCAGTCCTTCTGGCCAGATGTGGTCTCAACAAGATCGAACTGGAATACCAATTAAGCCAAGGGAATTAATAAGTAGAAAAAGAGAGAAAATAGACAGTGAGCAGATTTTAAAAGTAAGTACGTTGAAAAAAGAGAGGAGAGTAAACATAGTAAACTCAAAGCATGTATATGTTTCTCTTGTAAAGAAACAGGACATTTAGCAAGGAATTGTCCACAACATAAAAGAGAGGAGCCAATGGAAAGTGGATATTTACTAGGAGAAGAAGAATGGGGGGACCCCAATGAAAGAAAGTAAAACTTGAGGTGCCTGTTTTTGTGGAAAACCAACTAATTCCACTTATCAATCGGCTATAGTTACTGGAGTAGCAGTATAATCATTAGTAGACACATGGAGTAGACAAACTGCCATACGAGCTGACCACATCTCTTCAGAAAATCTGAAAAGTGCAAGTTTGGTAAGGGTAACATGTGGCCATGGTGACCAAGAGGTTTATTCAAAATTACCCATTTCCATCCAGATAAGGAAGCACTCATAATATGGTTTCATCTGCCATTATACTAGGTCTCCAGTAAAAAGTTATTATTGGTACCGATTTTCTGGGGTTTTTCTCACTAGTACAAGAAGTCTGTTCACGCCCTTCCAGATTTCCCTTCTTTCTAATTGCCAAAAATACTTGCTTTCTCTTAAAGCAAACCCCTGGACTTTGTCAACCCTCCATGAAAATTGTACAAAAAACTCTCACATCTGTTCAAGTGGCCAGGGAAAGGCCATTGCTTTTGCATTGCGACCCTAGGGGTGGACTAGCGAGGGAGGATAAAGAGGAGAATGGGATGCCAAGACGCTGGAAGGAGACATTTCCAGGTGGAGTGCCGATGTATGATGAGGGAGCAGTTTCTCCAAGGAGCTGGATTGTGAGAAGGAAGGGAGCCGTGGAAAGTGTTGGCCCCTGTTGCCGTGCTTAAGGGGTGCTTGTTCCCCGGGAGGAAAGTCATCCAGGGGTGTCTGAGGGGCAGGCTGAAGACCCTGACCTCAAGTATCAAGAAGCTGTTGAATGGAGAAGAGAATAATGCAGTTGGTGAGTTTCGAAGAACTGTATTGAAACCTGGCTCGCGTATAAAAGCAAAGACAATTGAAGGTATTACATTGTATCGGAGTGGTCGCGTGCATCCAGCACGTTGTTGAAAGCCTCTGATGGAACTCAATTGAAAAGGCTTGAAGTTCTGAATGGTAGTATAGTGAAAGAAACAATGTTGCTGGGAAACAAAACACTAGTAGAGAAAATGTGGAGCTGAGGGGAGTTAGCAAAGGGGAGTTAGCAAAGTAGGAACCAAATTTTGAAGAAGCTCCCTTAATGTCCTTACACTAAACCAGCAGAGGGAAGGCTTTTGTAGACAACCAATTAAGAATATTTGAGGAACAGAAAAGTCAAAAATTTACTAAACAACAGATAACCTTCCATTCTGTGGGCCTAATTACAAGTCTGGCGGTCCAGAAATAAGGGTGCCGGTAGCAATATACCGGCACCCTTTCCGGACTGGCAGACTACAACTCTGCTTTCCGGGACCACTGCAACTTGCAGGTCTGACCTGCGGAGTACAACAGCATCGAAATGCAGAGTTGTCACAGAAGCACCACTGCTTCCGAGTCCACATGGACTACACAGGAATGGGTAGTAACATTTTTCGGCGCATGACTTCCCGATCCACCGGGACTTGTAATGTACCGGTGGCACCGGGAAGTCATGTACAAAAAACGGCACTGTTGGGTTACCGTCAACCTCGTAATGAGGCCCTTTGAATTACTGTGAATTTGTGAGCCTGAATCAATTGCTCAGGTGGGCTGAAAGTAGGGTGCACCGCACTGGTTGCGTGACGTGTAATGGGTGGGCTGTGTGGCCCGTTAACTGTGTCTGGATGAGGGGAAGCAATTACAGCTCATCCTGGCGAAGGCTGACAGCACCCTAAGCTACTTTGAGACTTTCTTGTGTGTGAATTAAGGCTGGAATGCAGCCCATCTAAATGATCCAGCCCATGCAGACAAAGGCTGGAAGCTTAGTGAAGGGAACCCCTAAACTCTTTTGAACTATTCCCTCATAAGTTACAAATCGAAGCTTGGGGTAGGGAACCCCTAAACTCCTTTGATTTATTGCCCAAGTTACAAATTGAAGCTTGCGGTAGGCAATCCTGAGATATTTTGGAACATTTGTTTGTTGTGTGCCAAGGCAATAAGCTTGGGGAAGGGAACTCCTGAGGTCCTTTGAACTGCTACTGTGTAGATTTTGACGATAGGCTCTGGGAAGGATTCCTGGGCTTCTTAAAGACATTGTTTCTTGGAGGCTTGGATAAAGGGAGTCCAAGTCTTTAATGCACATTATCCTTTGGAACTGTATCTTGAACTTGGGAGAGGGAGCTAGAAACTGCTCCAAGCTTTTACTTTGAACACTATTTTGAGTTGGCATATCCGTACACTACATTGAAGTTTTAAATGTGAGGGCAAGGATAGGTTTTGACACAGACAGACACAGACAGGCATTTGTTTTGTTCTTTTAGAAATAGACGTTCCTTCGTTTCTTTAGGTAGGACATACCCACCATAGTAAATGGGCAAGTTACATGTTACACCCATCCTGATATTTTAATAAAGATTTCTGAAACTGTTACATTTGTTGTCTTTGTCATCTCTTGATACCATGCCTGTCTCAGAGTTTTGATGTCAGAACCACGTCAACGAGTTTCACTAAACCATTCTTTAGAAACTGTTGTTCCTTTTATATAACATTGTTAGGAAAGATTTAATATATATGCAGGTTTCCCTCCATTTGTGGACCCCAGAAACTTTTTGCTTTTGTTTGGCTATCCTATCCTGACTTTTTACCAGTGGAGCCCTGCCTTCAGAGGTGCTCCCATGGGCTTTTGCTCACTTGTTATGGGGAAACTGACACATATTTCAGACTGTCTGTACTGAGAAACTATATTTCCCTTAGTCTTTGACTATGTTGCCATTTCTTGGTAACTTGTTAACAGTGCACAATGTACCTTTCAGTACCGTGTGCTGGGGTCCTTTTTTGTTCTATGGCCCTAGACGCCCTCAAAGGATGTGTCCTTTGAGGGTGTAATTAGAGGTGGAGCACAAGAGACATGCACAAGCACACAAATAAAAGTGATGTTGATTGTTGCAACATGGTAAATTCCAGAGCTAATATTTTTAAGTTGATGAGGGAGGTTTCATACTCCTTTCCTTATTCAACCATGTTATTCAGTGGGGAGAATCCCATTTGTCAAATGAACTTCAATTCAAACACACATTTCACTGTGTTTTGCCCACCTCTACCTGATGTTCACATTGGCGTGTTGGTTATCCTTCAGCATTAACTGCATTGTCTGAAAGTGGTGGATTCATTGGATAACACTGCAGGCCAACATATGAGGAAGACAGAGGGGCCATTAGCCATCTGCTCTCTGTGAACACAGTTGCTCCAGTGTCCCCCTATGTATGGCAATGTGCAATGTAGTGTAAGCCACATAGCTCAAGTACCTATTTCCCTTAAGAGTAGGATGATCTAGTATGCAGCACAGATACCCACAATCTGTAGGAAATTAATTTGAATTTCCCAGGAATTATAACATGACTGTGTCTACGATGGGCCCTTTGCCCTTGAGCACCTCAATGTGAAAAATAATAACAAATCTTGCCAATCTTCTCCCAACCTGCCCTTTGCATTTCTTCAATTGATAGGACACACTCTCAGCTAGAGGAATACATAATACATGGTGCAAATGGCCTTGTAGCAATTCCTCCTTACATTCTCTACAGAAATGTGGCATTAGACATATTATGCACCTATCATGCACAATCCACACTTGTCTGAGCCTTGTTAATCATCAGCAATTGATTCCTTCTGACAAACAATGTGATGCCAATTTGTCTTCCTAGGGAAGAACGTTCTCTTCGTCGCTCTTCAGTGATTTTACCGGGAGGGGACATCTTCCTAAGCATTATAGTGATTTGGCAAGCCTTCCTGGACCATGCTCACAATCTAATAATTAAAAGCAATTCTGATGCACAAAATCACCCATATCAAAATTGGATTATCTGTATCATCCATGCAGGAGGTTCCTTCTGTGTGTCATAGAGTCTACTTCCAAGGCATGTCATTGGCCGAGTGAGAAACCGATGTGCTTTGTTCCCATATTCCCTGGGACATGTACCTATGCTTACCACCTAATGAAGAATGCTCTGTGCATTGTCCACTCACATTATTCTATGTTAGTCAGCAACGGGTCCTCTTGTAAAGTGTCACCTATGTCCTAGCTAACCACGGTGCCATTTAACTCAGTGGCATGCTCTCACATTCCTATGCCCTTTTGTGGTCATGTCACTGTAGTTTAGGATATGAAATTGCCTTCTCCCCCACAACCTAGCGTCCTGTCATATGCCACCCTGTATATACAACAAGAAATGCCACTGAACAGCTACCCACCTACACACGCACTAGGCGTGTCTAGTTGCAAACAGTGCTGCCAATCATGTCGGTCAATGGGTCAAGACAGGAACAATAGAGATAAACATTTTTTTAATCAATAAGTATAAAAACACTCGGAACAGTTTCCGTATAAAAAAGACAAAAGTAGAGTTTGTTTACACAAGATATCACATAAAACAATATTCTGTGAAAATCACTGATTGCGGTGAATCAAAGCTAACCACAATTCCCAAATTCGAACAGTATTGTGAGGTTAGTAAGGGTGTGTGGTGGACATTTAGTTGTTTCGTATGTCTCTAATTCATATAACTTGTCCTTGGCTCTGTTGACACAGAGAAATGTGTTTCTGGGAACTAGCAACAATTTTTATGAAGCACTCTATAGCCAACTTAAACTGCTATTAGATGTGTGCTGAACCTGTCTTCAGGACGTTAAATGATGACACCAAGATTTTGATGTCGAGAAAAGTTCATTAGTTGACCCTTCGCATTATGGCAATCTAAAAACCAAAACAGAAAAAGCGTGTTGGTGACATTGTTAATGACCCAAAGTGGGGTATCATCTCTCTATACGTGTGCACAAGCAACTATTGACACTACACCTTCTGATTACTCCATTGCCGTGTGTGGCATCGAATTGGGTAGGCATGTAGACCAAATTCCAACATTAAGGCTGCGGGTTCTCACAGTCGTTGAAACTGAAATGCAAGTATGAGATGGACCTTGTAAACTTAATCTTGCGATTTTGCTTCTGCTTTTTGTTACTTTTTTACACAGCTTGGTGCAAGTTATATAATAGGTACACAGCAATCTGAAACTGATGTAAGGGCCCAATATAGACTACTGTCTGTTAGACATTCGTTTACATTTTGTATTTTCAAACTGCTAGGGATATTTCAATCGCATGTAAAGTGAAGTGCTAAAATCATAGATTTACCTTCAGCAAATGGAGACAATTCCTCCGATGACCTCGCTAGCCGCGGAATATGCGTGTTGTGCCCAGTGTTAGAGGAGATTGCCGTGGAATCGATTTCTGGAAAGAATTGCTCGACAACCACCTCCCCAAACTTGGTAACTCCAACATCAGGGATTCCAATTTTCAATTTGAGCCAACACACCTTGACCCCAATTGAAATTAGCCTTTTAAGTAAAGGTTTGTCTTTCGTGCCAACTAATAATGCCAACTTGTTCCAAACTGAAATCGAGATGCGCAACTTCTTTAGCATTGTAAGATTAAAATATTTGTTCCGGGACAAGGATCCTATAGGTCAAGAATCAAAAAGTGCAACAGGTCTCAAGCCTCCTTCCATTTTTATACCATTGACATCTATGGTTTCGCCTGAAATTGTTAGTTTCGAAAACAAAGTGCTTCGAGAGATGAAAATTCTTATTAAAACAAAAAACAGATGTATCAAAAACCTCTCGAAGGAAGAAATTCTAGCTCTCACTGGTCTAGAAACGAACAACCTTTTTGGGATTAAACCTGCAGATAAGGGTGGTGGAGTGGTGTTATGGGACACTCAAAAATGCTACAACCTCTTCCTGTTCCATACAAACCTTGGCAGATGCTGTCAATGGATTTCATTGTGGAACTTCCTGACGTTCAGGGCCATGACACCATTTGGATAATCGTTGATTATTTCCCAAAATATGCATTGTTCATACCTTGCTCTGGTTTGCCCGCAGCTCCAGAAATGGCGAGACTGTTCTTGACGAATGTGTTTCGTTTCTTTGGATTACCCTCGGTTATTGTTTTCGATCGTGGCACACAATTTACGTCACAATTCTGGAAGGCTCTTACAGCTTCTCTGGGTATTGAGGACAGGTACAACTCGGCTTACCATCCTCAAACGGATGGGCAGACTAAGAGAACTAACACTACTATCGAACAGTACCTACGCTGTTTATGCCTTCAGTTCCAACAATCTTGGTTTACTTCTCTGCCTTATGCAGAATTTGCATATAACAACTCTATGCATACATCAACTGGAGTTTCTCCCTTTTTTGCTCTGTATGGTGGGCATCCTAGGGCACTCCCACTTGATCCGGTATTACCGGCCATTATTCCTGCAGCAAGAGATTGTATGAGAGATCTCGATAAGATTCATCGGGATGTACGCTGTCATTTACTCCGAGCTCAAGATCGTGCCAAGAAGTATGCTGATGTGCATCGATCACCTGCTCCAGTCTATCGCAGTGGCTTGAAGGCGTTGTTGTCGTCCCGTAATTTGCGAATTGCAGGCAAACGCTCGTGTCTGCCCAAATATGTGGGACCCTATGTCATTACTGATGTTATCAATCCTGTGGCGGTTAAGCTTTCTCTGCAACGATCATGGCGCATACATCCGGTCTTTCACGTCTCCCTGATTAAGCCTTTCATCCAGAGGACCCGTCTGCCTACTCGTCCTTCGCCGATCTTGGTGGATGGTGAGGAGGAATATGAGGTCTCGCGTATCCTGGACTGCAGGGTGTCTAGGGGTACGTTGTTCTACCTCGTGGATTGGAAGGGGTATGGGCCTGAGGACCGTACTTGGGAGCCTCTCTCCAATTTGCATTGTCCGGATCTTCTGAGGAGTTTCCATTCCGCCAAGGGGTTGACGGAGTCTTTGAGGGAGGATGCTGTTACACTTCAGGCTTTCTCACGGGCCTCCTTGCAGGGTATGACTTCTTTACAAGCTCCTCTATGGACCAGATACAGGCTACCATGGCGTCTGTACAAACTTCGACGGACTCCGGGTCAGCTGACTCTTGTACGTGGAAGACGAACTGCAAGACACGCCCCTCTTGCGACTATAAAACCACCGTCTTCCAAGGGGCTCGTTGCTGCTAATTGGCGTTAAAAGCTACACGCGGTTTCGTCCATTTCCTCTTCGTGTCTTCCTACACGATTCCTCATCTGAACTCTTGGTTTTGACCTTTGCCTGACTACTGGATTGCCTCGTCTCCTCCTTTATTCCTGTCATGCTGGTCTGGTTGTTTGACTCGGAACGTTACTGGATCCGGCTCCCTTCTGCGGTACTTCATTCCTGGTTGCCGCCTCTGCACTCGGAACCAAATTGCTGTCTACTATCCGGATCTTATCTACAGCTACTCGGGATACATGTGTGCTCAGGTACATACTTAATTGGCTATCCCCATCTCTGCAACTGTTTATCTCCACAACTTGTCTGGATATTTGTCTTCTGTTGGATTCTGGGACATTGAGTGACTTTCATGTAAGATTGTCCTTAAGTGCATATAAACGCTCTCCTGAAACTGCACCAACCCGGCACTAGTGCGACCCTCGTGCCGTCCGGGGCTACTTTCTATACTAACATCCCTGTTTGTTATGTTCTCCTGTCGTTGTGTTCTGTTTCCTGGATTCCTTTCCTCAATATATCCTTATTCAGGTTAGTTGTTATTGATTCTATATATAGTTGGGACCGATATTGAATTAGACCATTTCCACTCATTTTGTGTTATTCCTTGTAGATCCACCCCGGGGAAGCTCCACTCCAATATCTATCTAGGTAGTTGCCCATTTTATTCAACTGTTCTAATCACTTGCATTAACCTCAACACTGTCTAATATCTTTGTATTCCTTTGCAGCATTGGTATTGGCGGTGTGTGTTCTCCCCGCTCTTTTATTCAATTGACACCTCTGTCTGTCCCAACTGAAACAGCAGAGAGGTACATTGTCGAAAACAGCCCCTCTTTTAGGAAGCCTGAGTCTTGTACTCAGGGGAGCTGGGATGGAAGGCTGAATATCGATTCTTGTACCACCATCATCTCCAAGGTCACTTCTCTGCATCTTCGGCCTATTTCGGAGTGGTGAGTAACATCAGCCTTTTAAGTAAAGGTTTGTCTTTCGTGCCAACTAATAATGCCAACTTGTTCCAAACAGAAATTGAGATGCGAAACTTCTTTCGCATTGTAATATTAAAATATTTTTTCCGGGACAAGGATCCTATAGGTCAAGAATCAAAAAGTGCAACAGGTCTCAAGCCTCCTTCGGTTTTATACCATTAACATCTATGGTTTCGCCTGAAATCGTTAGTTTCGAAAACAAAGTGCTTCGAGAGATGAACATTCTTAATAAAACAAAAAACAGATGTATCAATAACCTCTCGAAGGAAGAAATTCTAGCTCTCACTGGTCTAGAAACGAACAGCCTTTTTGTGATTAAACCTGCAGATAAGGGTGGTGGAGTGGTGTTATGGGACACTCAAAAATACAAAGCTGAAGTCAATAAACAACTAGAAAATAGAAGGTTCTACAGACAGCTGAATGGCAATCCAACAAACACCAAACGGGATGAAATCAGCAGTCTTCTGCTACATGCATCCAATGAAGGCTGGATTGATGATGATGAAAAGACGTTTCTTACAACAAGTCACCCCACGATTCCAGCCCTATATTGTCTTCCAAAAATTCACAAAGATGCCCTCAATCCACCAGGGCGCCCTATTGTAGCTGCAATTGGCTCTTTGCTAGAACCTTTGTCTATTTACACAGACTCATTCCTTAGACCTTTTGTATTAAAAATGAGGTCATATGTCCAAGACACCACCAGTATTATAAAAATTGTCAACAACCTTGTTATGGATCCGAGCAATATTTTGGTCACACTAGATGTTGAATCGCTATATATACTAGTATTCCCCAATTGCAATGCATCGAGATTATACACACATATCTCGAAAAAAGAGAAGATTTGTCAGTTCCATCTGACTTCATTTGTGAATGTATAAAAATAGCCTTGGTCAACAACTTTTTCATGGTGGAAGATACATTTTACCAACAGCTACACGCGACAAGCATGGGTGCGACCTTTGCTCTCGATCTAGCAAATTTATTTATGGACAATCTAGAACATAGATCTGTGTACCATGAAAATAATCCCTTCAAGACGCAAATAAAAGCTTGGCACCGTTATATAGATGACGTGTTCTTACTGTGGCACGGCAGTGAAACAACTCTAACAGAATTTCTTGTTTGGTTAAATTTACAAGATCCATGTAACAAATTCACTATGAATTTTGATCACCAAAAGATAGCCTTTTTAGACCTAGAGATCTATAAGACATCTTCTGGTAATCTAACCACTACCCTATACAAGAAGCCAACAGACAAGAACACATTGCTGTCATTTAAAAGTTTCCACCCGCTATCATTGCGAGAAAACCTTCCTTTTGGGCAATTCCTGCGTATCAGACACAATTGTTCAACGAAGGAAGAGTTTGACAGCAACAGCAAAAATTTGTCTCACAGATTAAAAGAACAGGGATATGCTCCACACATCATCCGACGATCAATGAAAAGGGCACGAAACACTGATAGATCCCACTGTTTGGAAAAAAAAGAAAGGGTCCAGGCAGACAAGATCACATGTGTCTCCACTTACTATCCGATCAGCAACGACTTACGTCGTTGCATTTTGAAACATTGGCCTCTGATTCAAACTGAGGATTTTTCCATCCAAAAACCACGTTTTGCATTCAAACGTATGCCCAATTTACGCGATAAATTGGTGCACACGTACAAAACCTCAAAGACACCCTCCACCCCGCAACAAACAACACTATGGCACTTGCCACCAGTCAGTGGCCATTTCAAATGTGGAAACTGCTCAGTCTGCGATTTGACTAAAAATCTCAAAATGTCAATTTAAATGTTCAGACCTGGCACTTACGCAACTTTTCACGAATTGTAATACACCATGGGAAATCTATGCCATCACCTGCCCATGTGGGCTTATATATGTCGGCAAGACAGAGAGACCCATTAAGCAGTGGATCTGCGAACATCGCTCATGCGTAGAAAATTCAGTGCCTGACTTTGTAAAAGCCAAACACACTGCCAAAGATATAGAGTGGATCATAATTCAAACTGTGCCAGCCCACCACCGCGGGGGAGACAGAGCTCGAAAACTAAGACAACTTGAGCAAAAATGGATTTACAATCTTAACACTGTACAGGCCGGCCTCAACATTGGGATAGAGCGGAGTCTTTTCTTGCGTAAATGATCCTTTGCCTTGCACAAATGATTCATCAAGTACTGTTCAGGTCCAACACATATTGTCCTGATCTCTTTAATAGAAAAGACCAGAATAGTTATAAGAATCTAGTTGAATTAGGCCTTTAAAACATGCCTTTAATCGGGCCGTTCCTAGGTACATTTGCCATTTTTGATTTCAAGAAGGCGAACATTTTGCACCATTCTGATTGCCCCTTCAGTCACAGTCTAGTTCCACAACACATCCGCAGAGTTATATCCGGTTGTTTCAACCAGGAACCACTGCGGACGGTGTGGCCACCAAACTAACTAAGATACATGTCTACCCAATTCGATGCCACACACGCCAATGAAGTAATCAGAAGGTTAGTGTCAATAATTGCTTGTGCACACGTATAGAGAGATGATACCCCACTTTTGGTTTTTAACAATGTCACCAACACGCTTTTTCTCTTTTGGTTTTCAGATTGCCATAATGCGAAGGGTCAACTAATGAACTTTTCTCGACATCAAAATCTTGGTATCATCATTTAACGTCCTGAAGACGGGTTCAGCACACATCTAATAGCAGTTTAAGTTGGCTATAGAGTGCTTCATAAAAATTGTTGCTAGTTCCCAGAAACACATTTCTCTGTGTCGACAGAGCCAAGGACAAGTTATATGAATTAGAGACATACGAAACAACTAAATGTCCACCACACACCCTTACTATCTCACAATACTGTTCGAATTTGGGAATTGTGGTAGCTTTGATTCACCGCAATCAGTGATTTTCACAGAATGTTGTTTTATATGATATCTTGTGTAAACAAAATGTACTTTTGTCTTTTTTATACGGAAACTGTTCCAAGTGTTTTTATACTTATTGATTCAAATTTTTTTTATCTCTATTGTTCCTGTCTTGATCCATTGACCAACATGATTGGCAGCACTGTTTGCAACTAGACACACCTAGTGCGTGTGTAGGTGGGTAGCTGTTCAGTGGCATTTCTATATGCCACCCTGTGTCAGGCTGAAAAAAAATGTGTGTTAAATATTTGTATTAAGGATTTGTTTATTCAAATTGTTTTAACCAATGTTTGTATTTTAAAGTGCATAAGAAATTACATAGATATACATATATATTTAGTATTGTGTTTTAGTCAAAAATGTATTCAACGTTTCACAAAATACCAAAAAAAAGTTAAAATTGATATTCAGGAAAGAAACCGATACATATCTCCTTCTGAGTTAACAGTAAAACAGACAGAGAAAAATATTAAATGAGAATGAAAAAGAAAATTGATAGAGAAATGAAATTCTAAACATTTCAATGTTGCTTTCACTTTAAGAGCTCCAGATTATGTAGCAGTACTACTACTTCATTAGTTAGAAAACATTCTTGACCTGACCGTAGACAATCCCAAAAAGCCTGAGTGTTGTGCCACCAATCTTTATCTACAAACCTCGAGAGCTTGGCCTGCCTATGTGTTACAGTACCAGGGCAATCTATCAGAATGTGCCTTATGGCCTCAGTATGCCTGCGATCACACTGTTGGCATAAGTTGTCAGTGTACAGGGCCTTATGTCTAGAGTGGAGGATTTCCCTTGTAAATGTAGTCTAAACCCAAGGAAAACATTCTGACCTCTAGCATTAGGAAAATGGGACGGATGTCTTGGTAGGAAGCCCTGTGGTTTGTCATATACCAAATTTGGAGTTTTTATTTTATTCTCGTTTCATCAATAGTTAAAATCCAATCCTTTCTTTTTAGTCGCTTTTTTACAAGCATTGGATTTTTAATTAGATCAATTATTTCACATTCACAGCCTTTTAAGATATTTTGAGCGTCGTTAGCCAGGCCAGACAAGAAGATGTTATTATTTTTAGCTAATTCCTGTTTCAGATCTTCATATAGGGTATTCTCTTGCGGTTCCCACATAAGTCTGAAGACTGACAATATTCTCCACTCGATATGCGATCAGATGTAGAACAGGCCCAGTTCATATATCAAAGTCAAAATAGGCAGAGACTGAGGGAGTCTTATGACATCTTTCCACAATGGACCCCTGAGCCTATCCCAATTTATTGTATTAATGGCAGGATTGACTTCTACTCCATATATTAAAATGGGGATCACTTTACTGATGTAATATTTAATCAGTAGTACTCAAGAAAATGTGCAGTACTTAGAGTTGATTTTCTTCATTTGACTCCTAACTTGGGTTAATTTACCCTCCATGATGAACCCTACGAAGGGGCAGAGCGGACATTAAATCCTAGATATAAAACCTCCTTCCCAATTGCTTCTTCTTGACCAGAAATTCTCCAGGTGAAATTGGGTCCTTTGTTAGAGGACTTCTGAAGATGACATTTTTGAATTTGGTGGGATTGATTTTGAGATTATTGGATGCGGCAAACTCGCCCAGGGCATTCAGGAGACGCTAGAGCCCTAGGGGGGTATGGTCCAAAAGCACAATGTTGTCTGCATAGGCCACCTACTTCACCCTCCCCAAACCCAATACTGGACTTTCTAGGCCCTGCCCCTGCATTCTTCTGGCAAGATCAGTGAGATACAGATTGAATAAGCATGGGGCTACCATGCATCCTTGTCTCACTCCCTTAAAAGCTGGAATTTGGGAGGATAACTTACCTTTAGCATCCAATCTTATCCTCAAAAAGGATTTCCTGTGGACTTCAATGATTATTGCCATCAGAGATTCCGGAAGCCCCCACTGTCTCAGTTTATGCCATAATCAACCTCTATTGACTGAGTTGAAGGCTTGTGAAAGGTCGACTCAGGCCCCAAACAGTCCATGGCCATCTGTTATGCGCGCAAATTCCCGGAATGGGATACGTACTGTTCGTTTCATCAGTAAAAACACGGGACTCAACCGAGTTTTGCGCTGTGGTTCACAGAAAGGAATATCCCGAACTACGGGCCTCCGAGGTGGCTGGAGGTTACCATGGAAGCTTAGCACTGCGTTGCTAAGGAGAGGCAACGTGCGTGTCGGTTCACGGCGGTGATCATGTGACATTGAATATTTAACCCCGCCCCCCTGCTTGCTCAGTGCTTCTGATAAAGCATTTTTGGCGCTACTTGTTTACTGTCTTGCATCTCGTTTACCTGGTATCCTGAACCCTTGCTTCCATAACCGACCTTGCTTTTGGATAATCCTAGTCTGTTTTGGTATTTCAGTGATCTACTGGTTTTTCGACCCTTGCCTACTGCTCTCGGATTTTGATTATCGTCTTTTCCTCTAGTTTACATTTGCTCGTATGGATTTGACCCGGATTGTTTAAAGGACTTCTCTTGAATATATATATACTACTCCGCGGGACAGCCTCCGCTGCAACGTGGGACAGCATCGGCTGCGTCGTGGGACAGCATCGGCTGCACCGCGGGACAGCCTCCGCTGCTACGTGGGACAACGTTTGTTGCATCACGGGAGTTGCACATTAGGAAAAAAACACTTTGACTTTCCGTATTCCTCCCAATTCATTTTTCTCTTGCATCACGAATATTTACCATGCATAGTTAAACCCTGGATTCCCTCCGGTAAGAATCTCTGTGCTTTTCTTCTTATTAGTACTGTAGTGTAAAAGGGAATAGTAACCAGAGAGGTCGTTTGTTTTGCAGAGAATTCCAATTGTTTCCGGTTCCTGCTAGATCGAGGTTAATCAACTTAAGATCTGTACTATCTCTAAGCAGGTTAGTGTGGGAGGAGTGTTAGTACTGAGAGAAGACACACGGTATACTTGGATACTAATTATGCTTCTTTCCTTCTACAGCTGCGGTGGTCTCTGAGGGAAATCCAAACATCATTGAAAACATCTTTCAATTAATTGATCCCTCTGTATGTGAATTATTACCATTCAGAGGGGTACATTGGTGGGAAGAATTCTTCTTCTACACTACGGGGTCAACCAGTGAAGAGGAATTCTGACATAATCAGAAGCCTTAAACATGGACCCCAATGAGACCCTAGCTAACCTCCTCCAGTTAGTGGTGGATTTGAGAACGGATATGGCTACCGCTCATGCCGCCACTCAGCAACAAATTCTAGAGCTCCAGACAGCCATACAACCCTTGCCTCGTGCAGCACCAACCCCCCCGGTCGTTGAACCTGCACAGGCGGGGGCCGGTCCTGTGTATGTTACTTCCCAGTTTCCGTTGGCTCCACCAGAAAGATTCCATGGGGACCCCAAACATTTCAGGACATTTCTAAATCAATGCCGTTTACATTTTTTATGTCGACCAGGCTCTTTTCCTGATTCTGCTACTAAGGCAGCCTTCTTGTTGTCCCATCTGGGGGGTACAGCCGCTGCTTGGGCTAATCCTCTTTTGGAGGAGGGTAGTCCGTTATTGTTCGATTGTGATGCATTGATTGAAGCCATGGGGAAGGTGTTTGATACTCGATACAAAGCCCAAGTCATGGAGCTGGAGTTATTAAGCCTGCAACAAGGGGATATGACGCTGTTGGCCTACGTAGCCAAATTCAATCAGTTAGCTGCTGAGACAGCTTGGCCTGATGATAAGAAGGCCTCCTTGTTCTATAAAGGTTTGTCTGAAACCTTAAAGGATACTCTTGCTATAGTACCTGTAGTTCCAACAGCCTTTCCAGAACTACTGGAACTAGTTCTTCAGATAGACGCTCGGAAAGCTGCTAGAAAAGGGGAGAAACGTGGTCTGATTCCTGAAATCCAAGTCAACCCTTTATCTTCCCTAGTACATCCGAACCAATGCAAATTGGGGCAGCTATACGAGGTCCTCTTTCACAAGAAGAAAGAGAGCATCGAAAGAAGAACAACCTATGTTTCTATTGTGGTTCTGCGGAACACTTATTGAAAGTTTGTACCAAGAAACCCTCCAAGAAACAGGGAAATGCGAAAGCTCGGCAATGAAAGGAGTCCGGTTGCCGAGCAATTACGTATCCAAGGATTCCATATCTGTCCAACCAATTGAAGTAGCGGTAGTTTTCACGTTACCGCACGATAAGATAGTTCAAGCCACAGCAATCATAGATTCTGGCGCCACAGGAAACTACATTGATTCTTTATACGCCAAGGATCTGGGTCTTCCTACCATTGATAAAGCAAATCCTGTTTTGGTAAACGCTGTGGATGGTTCTTCCTTGGTTTCCGGAATGGTCATCCAGCAGACAGAGGATTTGAAAATGGAAACCTTAATGGGCATTCCGAAATGATCTTCTTTGATCTTATATCTGCACCTCAGTTTAGGCTCATTTTGGGTCTTCCCTGGTTACGGTTGCATAACCCTATCATTGATTGGCACTCGGGCAGTATAGAACTTATGTCAGAGTTCTGCGAGAACCGATGTTGGAAGGACAAACTCCCAGTGAGCAGTCCTTGTCGTCCTCTTTTGGATATCGCCCCTACTGTTGGAGCAGTTATCGCCAGTGTATTGCCTAATGAATATTCGGAATTCAAAGATGTGTTTGATGAAGGAGGTGGTTTGGTTTTGCCTCCACACAGACCCTACGACTGTCCTATTGATTTGATTCCAGGGGGTAAACTACCCTCCGGTAGAATTTATTCATTGACCCACAAGGAAGACCTTATTCTAAAGGAATACATTGATCAGTCATTGAAAACTGGGTTCATTCGCCCTTCTCGTTCACCTGCGGCCTCTCCTTTATTCTTTGTACCTAAAAAAGAGGGGGACCTCCGCCCGTGTATTGATTATAGGGCTCTCAATTCCATTACTGTTCGGAATCAATATCCTAATCCTCTCATCTCAGTACTTCTGGATCAGCTGGGTTCCTCCGTTATATTCACCAAACTAGACCTACGTGGTGCTTACAACTTGGTAAGAATCCGTAGTGGAGACGAGTGGAAAACAGCCTTTAAAACCAGGTATGGCTTGTTTGAATACAGAGTCATGCCGTTTGGGCTCTGTAACGCTCCCGCCACATTTCAATATTTCATTAATGATGTGTTTCATGACATGATGGACCAGTTTCTTATAGTCTATTTGGACGACATATTGATATACTCAGCATCCTATGACTTACATGTTACACACGTTTCCCGTGTGTTACAAAGGTTACGTGAGAATAATTTGTTTGCTAAGCTAGAAAAATGTATTTTCCATGCTTCGGAAGTGGAATTTTTGGGATATGAGATAACCAGTAAAGGGATCCAAATGAGCCAGTCTAAGGTCAAGGTGGTTTTGGAATGGCCTCCGCCCAACTCTTTGAAAGCCTTGCAATCTTTCTTGGGTTTTGCAAACTTTTACAGGCGGTTTATTAAGGATTTTTCCACTTTGGTCGCTCCCTTGACCTCTTTGACGAGCAGTAAAACGGCTTTTATTTGGGACGATGCGTGTGAACAGGCTTTCCAGACTCTCAAGACAGCTTTCACCAGCGCTCCGGTGCTTCAACACCCTAATCCGAATCTGCCATTTGTTGTAGAGGCCGACGCTTCAGACATTGCTCTTGGTGCCATATTGTCTCAGGAGTGTCCTGAAACCAAGGGGTTGCATCCGGTGGCATTTCATTCAAGGAAACTAACTTCCTATGAGCGGAACTATACCATAACTGAAAGAGAGTTATTAGCGGTACAGGATTCCTTTTTGACCTGGCATCATCACTTATTGGGTACAGCGTTCCCTGTTCAGGTTTTTACCGACCATAAGAATTTAGTGGCCTTACAGTCCGTTAAGTGTTCCACTGCTCGGCATGCTAGGTGGCATGAATTCTTTTCTATGTTTGATTTCATCATTACATACCGGCCCGGTTCTTTAAACACGAAGGCCGATGCACTTTCACGCATTCATGGCGAGTCGTCTTATCCAAGTACGGATGGTCGTCCGCTATTACCACACCAAGTGATTTGCGCATGTACTTTACAACCCACCTTGCGGGATGGATTACAGGATTGGGCGAGAGACAATCCTGGGGAGATCGCTAGACTTAACATTGAAGTCATACAAGGGTTACCTCATATCAAGGGTCTGCTGTTTCTTCCGGATGAGGATACGCGTATAAAGGCCATCAAGTGGTGTCATGATTCAATGCTAGCAGCACACCCGGGTATAAAGAAAACCATTGATCTCTTACAACGGTGGTGCTGGTGGCCTTCTATGGCTAAAGATGTTACTAAACACATTGCTTGTTGTTACGTTTGTGCCCAATGTAAAAGTTCTCGTTCCAAACCGGTCGGCTTGCTTCAATCTATGCCTGTTCCTGATTATCCATGGTATATGATTTCCATGGACTTTGTGGTGGAATTGCCCCCGGTTTCGGGCTTCAATACCATTTGGGTGGTCATTGATTACTTTACTAAATTGGCATTGTTCGTACCTTGCCAAGGACTCCCTACTGCTCCTATATTGGCGGATCTGTTTCTTAAACATGTTTTTCGTTTCTTTGGTCTCCCTTTCATTATCATTACTGATAGGGGCTCACAATTCACTTCTCGTTTCTGGAAATCTCTTACCGCTTCTTTTGGTGTTGATGAGCGGTACTCCAGCTCGTACCATCCTCAAACGGATGGACAGACCGAACGTCTCAATTCAACCATGGAACAGTTTCTTAGATGTCTTACTCATCAGTATCAGGACACCTGGCTGTCCATGCTTCCTATGGAAGAGTTTGCTTATAATAATTCTCTCCATACCTCTACACGTTCTTCGCCGTTTTTTGCTTTATATGGCAGACATCCTAGGTCGATGCCCCTTTCTCCGGTCTTGCCCACTCACCACCCTGCAGCCTCCTCTTGCATCCAGCAACTTGTTTCGATACAGTCACAGGTTAAATTACACCTGGACAGTGCTCAGTCTACTGCCAAACGGTTCGCTGACGCCCATCGCTCTACGTCTCCTAAGTATGTTGTTGGGGGTAAGGTTTGGCTCTCCACAAAGAATTTGCGTATCCCTGGTAGACGAGCTCTTCTCCCACGTTACGCGGTCCGTTTGCTATCACGGCGGTAATAAATCCTGTCGTTGTACGACTATCTCTTCCTGCCAAATGGAAGGTACACCCTGTTTTTCATGTGTCCCTTCTCAAGGCCTTTCATCCTGATACCTCTCTCCCTTCCCGTCCGCCTCCCCTGTCTGTGCAGGGTGAGGAGGAGTATGAAGTCCACAAGATCCTAGATACCAAGGTTTCCAGGGGTGTCAGGATGTATTATGTAGATTGGAAGGGTTATGGTCCGGAAGAAAGAACATGGGAGCCTGTTGGTCATATTCACGCTCCTCGTTTGGTATCTGACTTTTGGGCCTCGAGAAGACGGGGCCCATCTTTGGGAGAGGGTACTGTTATGCGCGCAAATTCCCGGAATGGGATACGCACTGTTCGTTTCATCAGTAAAAACACGGGACTCAACCGAGTTTTGCGCTGTGGTTCACAGAAAGGAATATCCCGAACTACGGGCCTCCGAGGTGGCTGGAGGTTGCCATGGAAGCTTAGCACTGCGTTGCTAAGGAGAGGCAACGTGCGTGTCGGTTCACGGCGGTGATTATATGACATTGAATATTTAACCCCGCCCCCCTGCTTGCTCAGTGCTTCTGATAAAGCATTTTTGGCGCTACTTGTTTACTGTCTTGCATCTCGTTTACCTGGTATCCTGAACCCTTGCTTCCATAACCGACCTTGCTTTTGGATAATCCTAGTCTGTTTTGGTATTTCAGTGATCTACTGGTTTTTCGACCCTTGACTTCTGCTCTCGGATTTTGATTATCGTCTTTTCCTCTAGTTTACATTTGCTCGTATGGATTTGACCCGGATTGTTTAAAGGACTTCTCTTGAATATATATATACTACTCCGCGGGACAGCCTCCGCT
Organism: Ambystoma mexicanum; assembly: GCF_040938575.1. Lineage (NCBI taxonomy): Eukaryota > Metazoa > Chordata > Amphibia > Caudata > Ambystomatidae > Ambystoma > Ambystoma mexicanum. The sequence continues at coordinate 175,305,588 of NC_090924.1, read as the reverse complement.
GCAACGTGGGACAGCATCGGCTGCATCGCGGGACAGCCTCCGCTGCAACGTGGGACAGCATCGGCTGCGCCGCGGGACAGCCTCCGCTGCTACGTGGGACAACGTTTGTTGCATCACGGGAGTTGCACATTAGGAAAAAAACACTTTGACTTTCCGTATTCCTCCCAATTCATTTTTCTCTTGCATCACGAATATTTACCATGCATAGTTAAACCCTGGATTCCCTCCGGTAAGAATCTCTGTGCTTTTCTTCTTATTAGTACTGTAGTGTAAAAGGGAATAGTAACCAGAGAGGTCGTTTGTTTTGCAGAGAATTCCTATTGTTTCCGGTTCCTGCTAGATCGAGGTTAATCAACTTAAGATCTGTACTATCTCTAAGCAGGTTAGTGTGGGAGGAGTGTTAGTACTGAGAGAAGACACACGGTATACTTGGATACTAATTATGCTTCTTTCCTTCTACAGCTACGGTGGTCTCTGAGGGAAATCCAAACATCATTGAAAACATCTTTCAATTAATTGATCCCTCTGTATGTGAATTATTACCATTCAGAGGGGTACATTGGTGGGAAGAATTCTTCTTCTACACTACGGGGTCAACCAGTGAAGAGGAATTCTGACACCATCCTTCTGAAAGGGTTGTGATGATGTTGTGTTTAAGATCAGGCAAAAACAAAGAGGTGATGGCTGGAAGGTTTAGACTGAATCTTAACCACTGGCATTGCTCGGGGCAACCCTCCAGACCATCGTTCTTCGCCTGCCAAGCCATTACAGAAGGGGAAAGACCATATGCAAATCAGGCTTGGTCCAGTACGAACTGCTAGGTCACATCCCTTCTGCACGAGACCACAAGCATCCCCAAACATGTTTCGGCCTTGTTGGGCCTCATCAGTGAGGGGTAGCTTGGGTCTCTAGGCCCAGCAGGCACGGGATCCAAGTCTGGGCATACCCGTCCCACTCGGGGTGACAAAGCAAAAACAAAGAGGTGATGGCTGGAAGGTTTAGACTGAATCTTAACCACTGGCATTGCTCGGGGCAACCCTCCAGACCATCGTTCTTCGCCTGCCAAGCCATTACAGAAGGGGAAAGACCATATGCAAGTCAGGCTTGGTCCCACCCCAAAAGGGGCAGTCCAGCCCGAACTGCTAGGTCACATCCCTTCTGCACGAGACCACAAGCATCCCCAAACATGTTTCCGCCTTGTTGGGCCTCATCAGTGAAGAGTAGCTTGGGTCTCTAGGCCCAGCAGGCACAGGACCCACGTCTTGGCATACCCGTCCCACACGGGGTGACAAAGGAAAAACAGAGAGGTGATGGCTGGAAGATCAGGCCATTCAAGGAGGTAGACAGGCATGATGGGAGCACTATTTGGTTCTTCGATAGGATTCTGTGTTTCTTTACCCAAGTTTCTAGGTCCCTGAGGACCATGCCTGCATACGTTTTGCTGTCCTCATCAAGAAGGGAGATGGGGCGATAATTGAGCGGATCAGCCTGATCACCCTTCTTATAAATTGGTATTACTATTGCCTCTCAGTGAGGGTTTCTGACTTGATTATTTCTTTGAAGAGACTGTATAAGATGCTTGACCATAGAGCAATATCCTATTTAAAGATCTGATTTGTTAGACCATTAGGCCCTGATGCCCTAGATCCCGATGATTTCTTTATTGCTTCCTTTACTAGGTCTATGGAGCGGTTGCAACCCCAAATTCCTTTTGCTGGTCCTAATTCCGGTGAATCCTCGAATGGCCCATATAGGGCCTTGAAGTGTTTCACCCACAACAGCTCCTTTATAGCATTACACTGAGTGGTTACTTGCCTTTCTTCTCTCCTATTGACTATGGCCCAAATATTTTTGGAGCTGTGTTTCCCGAGGGATCCTAGCGCCACCTATGAGACGGAACTAATGCTTCGGAGTACAGCTAGGGAGTGATGGCATAGGAGGAAGGACACAATGCTTGTCGGTGTTGTTTGGTTATTGATCCACCCATTGATGGCCCATGGCCATGCTAATCCCTATGTCCATTCCCACCCACTTCCTGCCCATCTCTGCCCAAAACACAACATCGTGGCATCTCCTTGCACTAACTTTATCAAGCCTTAAGATCAAAATTCGGCACTCAAAATGCCTTCCAGGTTTCTGTCAAAGCAGTCTTCTGAGAGCTAATGGTTTAATTGGCGCTCTAAACACACTATTGGTTTAACAAAAATCTCTTACCAGATCTGCCTTCATCCACTTGACTTGTAAGCAGTATGTGTGTCCTTCACTGAAGTACAGTTAAAAACAAGCATTAGCAAAGCCAACCGTTTTGGCTTGTGTAATGGTATTAGATGGGCATTTTCCAGGCACTGCTAAAATATGTCCAGGCACTGCACCATTTTCAAGCAGATACCATTAATGGACAGTTAGTACCATTAAGGCAATATCTGGCTAATACCAATACCCTATCTACACAAAAATCACATCGTTTGGCACTGCCAGTGTTTATTTTGTTTGGTTGGAATTCGACGTAGAAGGAATGTCACCCAAAGTTTATTTTTTTCCGTTTTCCCATTGTCTGCCAATGCTTAAGTATACCCAGCATTCAGGATGGTTTCCTGAAGTAGTGTTTAAATAAGCCTAAACAAATAGCGATCATTGGGATATATGTCGTTCACCAAAGTTGCAAATAGAACATGAAGCTGTGACTTGCAGATACTGTATTTTTTTTTTGGTCCATGTTCACATCATAGCACTCTTAAAGTATGGGCAGCATTGAAAAGAGTAAGAGCGTGTTTAAATATTATTTTACTGCTTCAGGATTTATAGGCTTCCTGGAACGCAGGTGCAGCTCCAGGTACCACAAAAACTAGGCCTTTGAATAATCATCAATAATTCTATGTTCAGGCTGAATCTGTATTCTTGCGTGTTTTCCATCACACGGAAGCTGTGCCAGATATAGAGCTTTTCGTGAGGGATAGCTGAACCAAGCAATTTTGTTGTCAGTGCAGTGGCATATGTAATATGCCTTTCCCGAAGCTTCTGGGTATGACATTGATGAAACAAATAATTATCAAGGACTGTGGAAGATATCCATTTGGTTATGCCGTCTCCTTCAGGGCTCTATGAATGATGTACAAAAACCGTGCTTAAGAAACGGCCCACGTTTTCTGGGTCCCCTGGGACGTCAAGGAAATCCACGGTGTAAACGGGAGATGCGTGCAACATTTCTAAAATATATGTTTACTTCTCAATTGCAATCAAATATGTTTCCGTCTAGGGAAACTTTCATACAATTATTAAAACTGGCTAGCCTTGTTCATCAAAACCTCACGCTTGAAAATGTCATTCATAGAACGGGGAACATTTCGAGTACGTGAAAACACACATTAACAAAGCCGCCATCTCTCGCTTTTTCATTCAGCCAAAACGTTTTTTTTGCGATAAGTGAGTATTTTTTTACTTAAGTACGTCAACACTGACCAGGGCGCGTGCATTCACGTTTTTGGGTCCCAAGTAGTCACGAACCTCTTGATCACGTGTAGTTTTTAATAAAAGGGCTGAGAGGCGGGACGATCGCCATAGTGCCTCAACTACACTGCTTCCTCGCTTTGACGTACTGCACAGGCAGCACCCATGAAACACTTCAACAGATAAATCAAAAGTGGAACAGTAGAGCAAGCTCACCAACGCAACCATGAAAACGACACCAGCGCTGTTGTAAAACCTCTCACTTGCAGAGCAGTTGGGGCAACATAGGCCAGGGCCGTGCGAGCCATTATACTCAGTGAAGGAACACCTGGGCAGACACAGAACAGTCTTCTTTAACCGGTAGTACATTGCCAGTCTATATTCCAGACATACACAACAGGAACAGCACTGGCAGGGACACCGCAGGAGTGTTGCGTGTCACCCCTGAAGGGGGACATGGTCTCTCCCAGAGTGTGTGTTGTGGTCACATGGTTCGCCATGTGACCAAGTCAATAAAAGGTCCGAGCTTCTTCCGGCTCGGCAGTCAAGACTGAAGCTGACTCCGGTGTCGTCCTTTGTGTGCCTGTCTGACACAACACCGCGTGGTGTAGGCCCAGGGACCGGGCCCACCACGAGGCCGAATACCCTGCTGGGCAGCGCCGACCTCCACCTATTGCGGGCCATGTAAGCATGGCAGTTGGAGACGACCCCGGCCTGGGTGCCCCCAGAGCTGGGGCCGTCGTGTGCTGGGTGACCCCAGCTCTGTGGGGGCTCCAGTGACCTGGAGCGCCATGGGGTGACCCCCACGGCATTATCAGCGGCGTGATCGCTACACTGTGGGACCGGTCGGTGATCCCGACCTGAGTGTGTGGGGCTGCCCGGTGACCCGGAGCAGCCCCCAACAATGGCAACGAGGATGCCTCGGAGGAGGCAAGGAAGCCGCGTGTGCAGAAGCAGCGCCCGCCGGTTCAGGTAGCCCAGGGCCCGAGTTGGGCCTGGTGCCCGGGCGGCGGATGGCCACATGGTGGAAGCAGCAGCAGCTGCGGCATCCGCCACGGGAGGAGGAGATGCTGCCCCCTCCTTTCCCCCAGTGAAGACAGTTGGCTGTTCGGTGTCGCCGCACCGTGAAGGTGGCGCATGTGTGCGGCCCCCGCCTGGCCGCAAATATGGAGGAGGATGGGGGAGGGCTGGGCCCAGTGAGATGCTGCCCCTCCTCTACCAGGGGATGCAACCCTGCCGCTACGGGGAGAATGCGGGTGTCGCCAAGTGGGGGAGAGGCCCCCAAGAAGGAATGGAGCGGCATCTGCCGCAAGGGAGGGATGTGTTGCCCCTCCCTCACCCGCAAGACGTGCTGTGCGGGATCCGCGGCTGCTGCGCTGGCCAGGAGGTGCGGCCGTGTGCCGGCACCGAGAAGATGGGAACAGCTGCAAAGGGGGGCCGCCAAACAGCTGGCGCAGCCCCCATGGGAGGCGGGCCCAACACCAACTGGGCCCGCGCGAAAAAAAAAAAATGCACTCTGGAACCGGGGAGTTTGTGCTCCCCAAATGAACTGGGGCACACAGAGCCTATGGTGGCCCGATAAAAGGGGTGTCTCCCGATAAGACCCGTGCCGCTGAGGTGAAAGACAAGAAAAGGAACAGTGTGGAGGGCTCTGGCAGCCCCGCAAGGAATGGGCGTGCTCCTTAACACCGGCGCTCGCAGCAGCACGAACAAATGAAATGGGGCGGGCCCAAGCCCAACTGGGCCTGCAAGAAGAGAAACGTGAGGCTGGCCCAAATCCAACTGGGCCCAAGGAAAAAAAAAAAAAATGAGGAGGCAAGCTGCCTGCTTTCCCCGCGGTAGAGGGAACCGGTTGGCGGCCATGCCGCATGGAGGGGACTCCTCCCCCCCTCCAAGAGAAGGGAGACATCTGTGCCCAGACACAGCAAATGACCACGGGAGGCCCCAAAATGGAAGAGGCCCAGCGACCCCCAGCAGCAAAATGGAAAGCCCGCGCAGCCCAGTAGGAACAGGCCTGTCGGAGCGGTGGAACGATAAAGAGGACAATGAGGCCTGCGGTGGCCCACGGAGAAACAACACTGGCCGCTGGTCTTCCCGGATGCATGGCCGACAGTCCACCAGCATCCATTGGCCGATGTGGCACCTGGGCCTCCCCAGGTGTGGCTTTGCCGGTCTTTGTTGTGACTTTGATGTGCCCAACCGTACTGGAAATTGGTGAGGACCCAAGCTGGCCTGCTGCAACTCCACAGTGGTCCCCAGGAAGGCTTGTGATCCGGCGGACATGGACATGCTCCAACTGACCTGGTTGGGGGAAACGTAATGTGGTGCGAATAAATATTATTAGTGTTTTGTGATGATAGAACCACTCACCCAGGTTAATAAAGGGTATGCAAAGTAGTAGAGTGGTTCAAGTAGTAGTAGTGGTGGTTATGTTGGGATTTTGGGATTTTTGTTTTGTTATGGAAAAGGAGGAGTGTTGTGTGTCACCCATGCAGGGGGACATGGTCTCTCCCAGAGTGTGTGTTGTGGTCACATGGTTCCCCATGTGACCAAGTCAATAAAAGGTCTGAGCTGCTTCCGGCTCGGCAGTCAAGACTGAAGCTGACTCCGGTGTCGTCCTTTGTGTGCCTGTTAAGTGTATCCCATGGAAGGTCACCGCCGCAAAATACTGGATGTGATAGAATGGATGAATGGTTCATGCCCCTCCTCGTGGTACCTTATGTACAATACCACACTACGCCCTTTTGTCTGAGTTTCAACAATTGTAAAACATGCAATTAAAATACTGCACATTCATTCAATCTCTAGCTAAACAGCTCACGGCAGCTATTTTATTTTTTGATATCTCTTTTCACACTTCTGTCTTTTTATGCATATCAGATACAGGGGACCAAATGCAGCAAAAATGCAATAAAACTACAGGGTACTTTGAAATCTGGTTCTTTATCGCAAAATAGAAATATGCAAATTACAAATTCTAGCCCGGGAGGATAGCTCAGCAGCAACGTGCTTGCCTTGGAAGCAAGACGAAACGAAGCAACACAGGTTTGATCCCCGGGTCCGCGCTTAGAAATCTCTGGGTATTAGGCGCGTTATAAATAACCTATCATATCATATCATACAAAGAGTAACACTTAGGTCCACATTGAATTTCATTTTCTATTTTTATCTGTGTCAAGTCAACTGTCCTTGGCAATGTGGAACTTGGCAAGAGAAATAGACTTTGAAAAAGAAAACCACAGCAAAACTTTCAATACATAAATACAGGATTACCTGCACCTTAAAATAGACAGCACCTACTATGAAGTGAATATAGACTAACTGACCTCATTCAAAACAGCAGCCCCTCACTTAAGCTGATATTCACCCAGATATGTTGGAGAAGTTTCTCATTCAATTTCGCATGGAAATCCTCATCAATCTTTCCACCTGCTTTGCCCAGGGTCACTCAGATAAGGACTGCTCCAGCATCAGACAGCCAGCCAGCACTGAATTTCGTCTGCCTCATCAGCCTCTGTTACTTTGTCTGCCAGTGCCCAAGGATGTCTAATTACTCCCTCTTTCCTTCTTTTTATAAAATCTCCCTGTCACTCAAAGGAAATACCTCCCCTTGAGCAGATCATTCCACTGAAAATGGCACATGCTTTCATTGCTGGAGAGCTAAAGATACATCTCTCCTTGAATTTCCTACTCAAGACAATGCCCTGTTTTCAGTGGAACAGAGCTTCACATGTTTTATCATCCAGCACAAATTCAGCCTGCATGTTTAATTTCCAATTTAAAGAGCATCATACATTTTCCAAGTCATCTTCCAGCCTATTTCAACATAGACTAATGTGCACTAAATGATATTGAGGAATTCAGTTAAATGTAAACTGGGATTGGGTTAGGTTAGTATGTTAATTTATATTAGTATTATGGCAGTTTAGCTTAGTCCATTGTAATATCCTGAAGCAGCGTGTAATTTCAATCATGTACTCTGTGCATTGGCATCTATGTAATTCTGCTTGAGACTTGCACTCCTGAGTCCAGAAAAGAGTCTCACTATCTGAGCCCCCTATTGCCGTTCACATCCTTCCTAACATGTACATGCTAAAACGATTAACCTATCTCACTGCTAAAATTCAGAGCCTCTACTCCTACACTACTCCTATAGATCGCTTACACTGTTTTTGATAACATACTGAAGGCCACCTCCTATTTGAATTGGTATTCCCAATTCAGTAAAACTGAACTTCCTTTTAGAAGCTCAACTAGCACTAATAAGCCAATTTAGTGGTGAAAGAACACTCAATGAACCTGTAAGCTGATTTAAGAGCCTAACAGTTTTACTGAGAACTTTTGGTAGCACCTCAATAAACACTTAGCATACACAACACTGGTTATTTAATCACTGTAAACAAAACAACCTTTCTGATAAATGCTGATATTGTCCTAGTCCGTGTAACCAACTAGATCTTTTCCCACTGTTAAACAATTTCCTTCCCAACACACCTAATTGTTTTTGGAAGAGCCAATGAGATGGGCTTTGTAAATGTTCATTCATGGTGTCACAAAAGGCATGACATTAGAATGTCTCCATGTCACAAATGATTTATTGGCGAAGTTACACTGCAGTGGACCTCAGTGTAAAGTAGGGTAAACAGAAACACACAACTACATGATTATAACCAAACCGGGGCAGGAAGTAAGTAGAGAGACAAGCTGAAGTGAGTAATAGGACACTTTAATGGTAACATCCCACTGCCACCATCAAAGGACCTAACTGCCCCTGGCTATGGCCTTGCAGGTCTCAGCTGGGAGTAGGTTCTGGAATGTGGTGACTTTGGGATGTAACAATGAGCATATACAGTAAAAAGTCCTCAATGTCTCATAAATCTCCAATGCCACGTCCTCTAGTACCGCTTTTAAATTCACCATCTCTACTATTGCTCTGCCTCACTCGGTTCACATCACCTCCATCTATCACCCTCCTCGTCTCACTGGACTATTCTTTGAGGATCTTGGGTAACTCCTTGATTCTCTACCTTCTGTTGGGGAATCTGAGAATATAGGGAATTATAACAGTGTTGGAGAGTACATCCAATAGCATAAGCATGCACACAAATACAAGCTGTGAAAACCCTTGTAAAATAAGCACACAGCATGGAATCCAGCAGCTGCACACACCCACCCACCCAAAAGAGATTGTCTTGTGCAGGCCGTACAAACCACAAGCTGCCATGCTTTAGTGAACCATAGTATATTCAGCCCTAAGCTGAACATAACCTATGCCTTAGTGAAACAGCTGCATTTAACATCAATTAGGGAAATATCAAATGTTAACAATAAGATATGACAGTAACCATTTACATTACACTGAGCACACAGTACATATAGGCTTTGAAATCTAGTAAACCACCTCACAAGAATGAACATCTTCACCCCCACAGCATAAAATGCTAAACCTTTGCAAGCGAGCATATACACATCTCAACTGTATCTTTCCAGAGCACAAAGTTAAATGCTGCACAGTGATTGACTAAGGCAAGGGGCAAATTAGTTCTCCAGCTTGAGAGGCGGTAGTGATGTCATGAGAGAGCAACAAAGAGATAGCATACCACAGTGCTAAAGGACAGAGCACTGCATACTGATTGGTGAACATATATTGGTCTAGTTGAGTTCCCAAGCAAGTATTCGAAAGACATAACAAATTATGTTCCTGAGCAGTATGTGAAAATGTAATACAATGAAGGTCATAAGCCTCTGAGAGTAGAGCGAATAAGGCACAAGACTGCCCTCTGCAGGATAATGTGCACCAATAAGGTTCTATTTGGTAAGGAAGAAGTCATGCAGAACACCATTACGCATGAAGTAGGTTTGATTTGGAATAATTGATGTGTTTCCCAGAAGCTCATATATAACCCTCACCAAATGTATATAATAGAAATAAGGACACCTTCATAAAGTCACAAATAATATAGATACATGCACATATTAGCATGTAAAGTTATATACATACCATTGTCATTGTAAGGGAGTCAAGTTTGCAAGCAGCTAAGTCCCAGTGTCAGAAGTCAAAGACAGGACAGATGAAATCATCAGAAAAGGAAGCCAGGCAAGTAATATTCCCAATGATGAGTTGCAAAGTGTAGCAGCGATAAATGGTTCACAATGATGAGAATGGTAAGATGGTGCCAAACCACTTAGGTCAACGGGAGAGGATGTCCGGTTACAATCTCCATGCCACACTGTCACATCTCACATAAGGATTGGTTGAAATATATGCAATCATCACTCAACTCGTACTTCTTGTGAAGCAACCGATTGCAAGCTGTGTCTAGCTGATACATGTGTAAAAGAGAGCAGTTCAATTAAAAAGTTTGTAAAAGGAGATGATCTCAATGCAAATAAGTTAACATCTTTAACAATCGAACATAGTCACGCGGTTAGAGTAAAACAATAGAGGTACGAAATGTATCGAAACACCCATACTACAAATGAAACAGGCAAGTCAGAAGCCTGGAAAATGTCATTGATTAAAACATTTTGTTGTCTTTTTCTTTCTGTAATACACTATAAAACCAGCAATTTTTCAGAACAATTTTGAATATCTGTTTAGATGTTTCCCTGCCTAGGCAGTTATAATAAATTTGTGTTTTTCTCAGATCTTGTGCATTCATTTTTGGATTGATTTTTGATACTTGGATCGGGACATGCCTTACATATTCGGTTGCTGTGTAGGGGGATTTAAGTGTTTCTGGCAAGCTTTGGGCTCCTCTGCTGCACTTTTGGTACAAGCAAGGCCCACCTGGAGAGAGCAGAAGAGTGCGCAAAACCACAAGGTGGTAGCAGGCCCCGGGGTTACCCGGGAGGCCTGCCTGAGCACTCCATGCCCCTGGCCTGCCCCCTCGATTTCAGGCTATTGGGGGGAGAGGTGGCCCAGAAGACTTCAGATGACCATATTGAGCCAGTGCAGCTGATCTGAGAACTACAAAGGGGAAGTGAGCATAAATGCAGAAGTGGAGTGATTGATAGTGTGAGTCACGTGACTTGGTTTGCCATGTTTTCTTGTTTTCTTATAGTTGAAATTGAAGAGGGCTCTTGTAGGGAGGAGCAGTGACGTGACTTAATTTCAAAATTTGGTAAGTGAACTTTACACATCCCTCAGTACAGATGGGAAGGTAGTGCTGCTTTAGAATTAAGAGTGGACGGTTCTGCACTAGCGAGGACTGTACCCTCTGCCCATGGTAAGGGATTAGAGCAAGAAAATATAAAAAAAACTACGATTTTTCTTGCATTTAATATATTTTTACATATTGGTGAATGATCAGAGTCAAGTTGGTAAGTTTCGGAGTGGAGAAAAGATTGAGGTGGAGACAGTGTTTCGAAAGGGGTTTTTGGAAATATCTGTTTATGCGGATGAGCACACTTTGATTCTGTGCTCAAGTGTTTGTTTTTGTATTGACTTTTACGCTTTGTGGCTATTGATGCAAGTTAGAGGTGCGCCATAGAGGGAAAACCCGATGAGATATTGTTGAAGGGATTGTTTTAATTTCATTTTTTGTGCAAAGAGCTCCACAGATCAATTGTGTGCGTGTTGTACTGTATAGAAGAGAAATGAGTACTCGGTTAGAGCACATATACATACAATTACCAACCTATAGGGACAAGTTAATTACAATCAGGAGTGGGCGGTAGGATGAGAAGGAACATTTTTTACAGCTTGCGCAGCTGAGGGCAAGCATGACAAGAGTATCGTAGAGCACATGCATACCCATTTATTGTTCACCTATAAGGGCAAGAAGCTGAAAAAAGGCAAAGTATATCAGAACTTTGGAAGTAATATGAAGAAGATGAAAACAGTAAATCTGAAGTTTGGAAGATGGAGAATGGGACACCACAGGGAAGTGTGATTAGTGCGATGTTGTTTAATGCGATGGTGGATGGGTTGATTCGAGCTTTGGCAGGATTTGGGTGTCAGGTGGATTTCTTCGCGGATGATGGTGTGGTCTGGGTAAGAGGGCGGTGTTTGTTGTTGGTACAGAGACGGTTGCAAGCTGCGATTGTACGCATGGAGGAGTGGTGTGGGAAATGGGGTTTCTCGGTGTCTGTGGATAAGAGTGTGAGTATGGTGTTCTCAAGGAAAAGAGTGCAGCAAGAGTTGAATTTGGTTTTGAAAGGTGTGAGGGTGAAGAGCGTGGAAGAGTTTCGATATTTGGGGGTGATTCTGGATAGAAAGTTGAATTGGAACGTGCAAGTGAATGGAGTGATAGACAAGTGTAAACGCAGATTGAATTTGTTGCGGGCAGTGACTGGGAAAGAGTGGGGTGCGCAGCAGAAGTGTTTACGAATGTTATATAAGGGATTGATTTTGAGTGTGCTAGATTTTGGATGTCAGGTGGCAGTGGGTTTCACAAAGAGTCAGAAGTTGCGGTTGGATAGGGTGCAGGCGAGAGCGTTGAGAGTATGTTCGGGTGTGATGAGGTCCTCTCCAATGAATGCGGTTCAGGTACTGGTGGGGGAGATGCCATTGGGATTGAGAAGGGATGTGTCGAATATGAGGTGGTGGGTGAAGTGTAGTGCGAAGAGGGTGGCTCATCCGGTACGTGAATGTTTGCGGTATAATTGGAGGTTTGACTATTATGGGGATCGGTGGAGGAGGAAAGGGGGCACTTTGGGGTTTCACATGTGGGAGAAGGGGGTGCAGTGGGGTGTGGGCGAGTTGATGGTTGTGACAGATATGGATCTGGTGAGGTGTCCGATGTGGATGATGGGGTCTCCAAAGGTGTGCTTGGAGTTGACGAGTGTGGTGTCAAAGAAGCGGGGACTGCGGGGTGAGATCAAAGATTTGGGTCAGGCATATGTGGCAGAGAAAGAAGGGTGCAGGGTGTTCACGGATGGTTCAAAGGATCCGGTATCTGGAAGAGTGGGAATGGCGTATTATTTGGAAAGCACTGGGGAGTATAAAGTGGGGCGTCTAACGGATGATGTGTCAATTTGTACGGCTGAATTGGTGGCGATTGCAATGGCGATTGGAAGGGTATGCGAGTTGAGGTTTGAGAAAGTAGTGGTATTTTCAGATTCATTGAGTGGGTTGCAAGCGATTGTGGCAGGGGATGGAGATAGGAAGGATGTGATTTTGGATATCAGGAGAAAGATTGATCAATGTGTGCGTGGGGGGATGGATCTGGAGTTGGCGTGGGTCCCCAGTCATAGCGGCATTCTGGGAAATGAGTTAGTGTATCTGGCGGCGGGTGAGGGTATGAGAAGGGAAGCGGTTGATGTAAGGTTGCCTTTGAGTGTGGATGAGACAAAGGTAGTGATGGTGAGGCGGGTCATGGATGAGTGGCAGGAGAAGTGGGTGAGTGGGGTAAAAGGTAGGTGGATGTTTGGTATTCGTGAGAAAGTGTCAGTAAAGGTGGATCCGGGAAGTCTAGAATGGAGGAGGGGGGAGGAGGTGATGCTGAATCGATTGAGATTAGGACATGTGGGGCTGAATGAATATCTGTTTAGAGTTGGGAAACGAGAGTCGAGGGAATGTGCGGTGTGTGGAGAGCCTGAGACTGTGGAACATTTTCTGTTTAGGTGTGAGAGACACGCTGTAGAGAGAGAATTGATGAGGGTTCGATTGTCTGCGCAAGGTGTGGCTGAGTTGAGTGGGAAGGCTTTGTTGGGAGGTGACGGGGTGAGTGGCAGGAGGAGGAGTAGTGTGTTGTTGGATTTTGTGAGGCAGACAGGGCGGTGGGAGGAATTGTGAGTTTTACGTAGGTTGAATGCTGAATGGTGGATAGGTGCACATCATCCAATTGGATGGGGAAGCGCCTGCGTGGGTCCGCTCACGCCTACTCTAATTTAAAGAAAGAAAAGAAAGAAAACAGTAATAATGGAAAGGGGAATGCTGAGTGTGAAGGTACCCCCGCCTGATCAGGAAGCACAAACACGACACAGGCTTCAACGCCTGCACATTCCATACGCCAGACAAGTGCAGAGAAAGGCAACTAGTTGGCAAGGGCTCCAGCGCCTGCACAGCTGACAGCTCTGCCCGTAATGGGCCTAAGGGGAACAAGTGCACCAAGCTACAGATGCAACCTGTCAATAGGGAAATTAGAAAATAAAACATGCAGGGAATTAGAAGCAGCGATACGCAAAACAGAGGATGAATTAAGAAGGGTGACATGGAAAAGGGAGGAGCCCTGCCCTAAAGTAGAGGTAGAAACATGGGCAGTGGGAGAAATGTTATTGAGATTTCAAAAGGCAGTAATTAAAGAAATAAAAGTAGAAAACAAATAAGCAGAGCTCCAGGATGAAGATCATGAATCGGAGGTGATTGGAAGTGAAGATGAGCAGGAAGAGAGTGAAGAGAGTGAGCAGAGTTGGGAAACTGAAGAGGATCAGGAAGAGAGGACTCCTTGGGAAAGGCGATTAAGGCCACACCCCAGAACCATCGCAGTGGTCAAGTGGAGGAAAAAGGCTTGAAAACATCATAGCCTAAAACGGGGAAGGCATTTCCCAATGATAAAGAAGGGAATGGGTAGATCACAGTGTATACCATGGCCACATATGGATTAGAATAATTTAATTAAAATGCTGCCACACCTTACAATGGGGGCAGATAAGTGGATTAGTGCAGTAGAAAAACATACAGCACGGGCTACCTTAGTAATTGGGGACATGAGAAAGCTTACTAGCTAGCATAATCGGAGATCAGACAAATAACAATTGCGGAACAAGCAGGGTATCCGGGAGTACGGTTAGAAAGCGATGTGCATGGCAGTGCTCCATTTAGTAATTATCCTGACAGACCTGATGTAGGTGCAATAATGGCACTCACAATAAAGCATGACAAAGATCCTGCATTGTATATCCAATCCATTCAGGAAATGTGGGCGAGAGGAGACAGGGAAAACATGGGAAAAGAATATACAATTTTTTACCATGTGCTTCGAAAAGGTATTCCTACTGAAGCTCAAGTGGAATTAGATAGAATAGTAGGCATGGAAGCAAAAGGCACACACTGTTTATTTTTGTAAATGCAAGAAGGATAAGGTGGCAGCAGAAAATGGACAGTGCACAGAAGATGAACTACTGCAAAAGAAACTAGCAAATGTCAGTACGGAGGGAGCAGTAATAACTAACTCCAAAGATGTACAACAACAATCAGGACCCTCCCAAGACCGGGGCCGCGCAAATACACCATACAACAACCAACAAGACGGGAGGGGTCCAAGGCACACAGGGCAATTCAAAAAAGGGAGGGGGGTTTTTGGGGGATGACCTCAATTTAGAGTGGCATGTTGGGCATGCAAGAACATGGGACATATGTATAAGGATTAACGAACCAGACCCCCATGCAATATTACTGAGGAGTACCCCCTGCTCCAAATTATGAAGGGATTCTGTACCCCAAAACAAGCCACAACCCCATTAGCAATGTATGCCTCAGGGTCTTCACAGCCCCAGAACATAGAACAAGTACAAACGATTGCACCCACACATGGACAGCCCATATAGTACCAAAACACCACACGTAATGCAGAATGTCACCCAACAGACTCCGGCACCAGCTACTACAGTGCAATGGGAACAAAGTGCCCTTCCACGAGGGACTGTAACACATGACACTGAAGTTAGTGTTTTGAAAGCAATGCTTTTCCGCTTCCAGGATCCAATACCTACACACAATAGAACAGCACATAGCAAGCCCTGATGTGCTCAGTTCTCTCAATCACTCCAGACGCAGACAAGGATCCCAAAGTGGCGGTGAAGATAGGAAACAGAATATTTACCTTTATGCAATTGTAAGGGTCCCTTTTACTGAACACTTAACCCTCACTATAGGGACTTGTAATAGTCACACCATTATTGTACAGTACAGAAATGCTAGTGAACCTACTAGGGAGGGATCTCCTTCAGAAGCTTAATATGACTATTCCCATCACCGCAAAGGAATAGTGTGTTTTTTCAATGCCAGGCATGCATTTCAACACAATAGCCACAGTAATACAGGCACTTTGCAGAACACACACAATATGAGAGCGACCATTACACAAGGTTCTATTCACATATGCAGTAACCATTTTGATTGGCTGGTTACCAGGTGTACAAAATGTAATATTCCGCCTGCCATCAGAATCTTTTATTCAGACCAGCAGTACCACAGAAGAAAGCCCCAGGAACAGTCTTAACATTGCACACTGAGGCAGTGATTATGAGGAAAGTCAGTCATAGCAGGCACAGATGATGGAGGGATGGGGCAGAGAACAGTACTATGCATAGACCCCACACTGCCACTGAGAGAAGTCACTTATGAACAACAATTTGCAATCATGGAGAAATCATTTTTGAAATCAGCATACCCTATCATATGGTAATACAGAATAGGGAAGTACCACAGACAATACTGGCAGCGGCAACAGCACCATCACATATGCTCACGAACTTAGCCTAGGTACCCAGTGAACTATGGACCAGTGACCCACATGACATAGGGTGACAGACTTGCATAGGAGCAATTAAAATCTAATTGAAACCAGATGCCATCCTCCCCAGAGTAAAGCATTATCCATTATCCAAAGAAGGAGACAAGGGAATATATGACTAAATCTAAGCACTGCTTGACCAAGGCATCATAGTGCCTTCAAACTCACCATGCAACATGGCCATATATCCCCTCAAGAAAACAAAGCGATCATCGTGGAGATTCATACAGGATCTCTGTTACCTAAACGATATAGTGGAAACGGAATATCAGCTAGTGCCAAACCCTGATTCAATATTGTGCAACATACCTGCTGATGCAGTTTACGTCTCTGTGATAGATCTTAAAAATGCATTCTTCACAAGACCAATACATTCAGACACTCAATACCCAACAGCATTTTCATATCGTGGAAAGAGCTTCCATCACACTCATCTGCCCCAAGGGTACTGCAAATTCCCCAGTGTCTTTTAACAGGGTCCTTCAGGTGGACATAGTGTGCAGCACAACAGAAGAACAGTGCAGAAAGGACACAGTCCAACTCCTGACAATATTTGCAGACAAAGGGTACAAGGAGGACAGAGACAAGCTACCATACTGACAGAAAGAAGTGGTGTACTTCGGACAGATCATATCATCAGCAGGGAGAAAAATAAGCCCAGACAAAGTCACAGCAGTGAGGAACACACCACATCCTAAAACAATCAGAAATGCAGCAATTCCTACTTCCATGCAATTATTGGCGAACATGGGTGTTTCATTACTCCACATATTTCAGACACCTATTACAGGCGCTCAAGGAAGCACACAAAATTAAAAGAAACACTCCTATTGTCAGAAGGGATGGCAGAATGTTTTGATGACCTAAAAATAGCAATCAGCAGTACAGCAGTGCTTGCAACTCCAGATTACAATAAGCCATTCTTTCTATTTTCAAATTCAACAGGTAATGACGCAGTACTCACACATCGATCATCATCGCAAAAACACAAGCCTTTAGCATACTACAGTGGACTTTTGGATCCGGTAATGCAAGGCCATTTCCCGTGTGAGAAAGCATTAGCAGCCACAGAATTTTCTGTACAGAAATTTGCCACCATAATTATGTGATGCCCACTCATTTTGTATGTTGACCATGCAGTATTCTCCATTTTAGAGAGGAATAAATCAACACTTAAAACGCAGTGAGTAAGTGGGTACAAGGTAATTTTAACAATCCAGCCATTACCATAGTGAGGTGTCACACATTCAAACTGGCAACATACCTTGCCACACCAGTTTTATATTTAATTTTTTATTTTAATATTTATTACACGCCACATGCCCATAGGCCTCAGAGAGCACATGAAGAACGGACAGAAACGAGACAACAAAGGTCATTTGTCAGGCAGGGGAATCAGGCAGGAAGACTGGGAGTACAGGATTTAACCTTGGTTGAGGTTGAACAAATATGTTTTAATCTTCTTCTTAAATAATGCCAGATTCCCAGTCCGGCGTATAAGCCTGGGAAGCAAGTTCCAATGAAGATGAGCCTGGATGTCAAATGATGCCCCCTCCCCCAAACTGCACCAGCGTGTATCTTGGCTGGGCAAAGGTGGGGAAGGACGAAGAGTGGAGTGGTCTCCCTGATGTGTGTGTCTTCACTTGATCCTTTAGGTATGTGGGACAGGCATTGGTATGACATTTGAATGACAATGTCAGGATCTTGTGCGTGATCCTATGTTGTACAGGCAGCCAGTATAACGTCCTACACGCATTGGACACATGAGCGCATTTAGACATGCCATAAATAGCTCAGACGGCGCTATTCTGTGCAACCTGGAGTGCTTGAATGTGTGAGCTTGTTGTACCAGCTAGAAGACTGTTGAAATAGTCCAGTCTGGAGTTTATTAGCGCAGAGGCCAGCACTGCACAGCTCTTGATAGTGAGGAATGGGTGGATGTAATTAAGTGGCTTGGAGATGAGACCACAAGAGGATCGAATATAGGAAACATGCATGGTCAACTCATCATCAAGAACAACCCCTAGTGTTTTACCTTTCTTAGACATATTGATGTTACCTGCAATGCAGAAATTGGAGTAGGCTGGGCCTGTCTGTTTAGATGGATTCGGGAGTCCACAATCAAGAGCTTGGTCTTGTCACAGTTCAAGGCAAGGGAGTTGTTTTTTACCTATCCATGCCTAAACTGCGTCATAGATTTATTTATGGAGCCAAATCCTGTTCATATTTCTCACTTAGCTCAAGGATGACCTGGGTGTCGTCAGCATAATTTGTATACTGTACACCCAGGGCATCCAACAAGTCGGGCAGGGGTCCGATGTATATGTTGAACAAGGTGGGCAACAGGCAGGAGCCCTGAGGGATGCCACATGTTTGGGGAACAGGTAGAGAACTTTCTTCACCAACTGCTGCCCGGGCAGTCTGGGGGCCAAGAAATGATGACAGCCATCGAGATGCCTCAGGGCAAAGTCCATGACTGTACAGTATATGACAGAGAGTCAGATGACTACAGGAGTGAGTGAAGACCCTCTGGATATAGGAGAAGTGTTGTATGTAGATTGAAATTCTGCATAGACCAAGAGAGTGGTCAGACACATACTGGAGCAGCAGTAGTAAACTATGTAAAGGATCAAGAGGAAGAGTTCCAAATAGTGATGCAACAGAGACTACCCTCACACTATTCAGCACTTGTAGCACTCATATAAGGCCTAGAAATATCAGGTTATGAAGATGTCACCTGTTAGCTAAACTAATTAAAGCATTGAAAGGCCGTTTGCACATTGCCATAGTGAAGAGCGCAGCCCATTCCAGAGGGAGAGGTTTAGTTTTGCATGGAAATGCAGCGTCGGACACAGCTGCAAAGCATGCAGCTTACATGCCCTTTCCAGAGGAAAGCCAAATGCATGTTACCGCAGTACAGCAGGGAATTCTACCAGAAGCTTACAGTGCACTATCAAAGGAACACATAATTGAGTTTCAGTAAAGTGTCCCAGCTGAGGAAAAATCATTATGGGTAAAAAGAGGTTGTACACAGTCACCCAGGGACATCATCTGGAGACAAATTAACACAGATAATGTAGTAATGCCTGTAGAGCTACTGAACATTGCCCCAGAGCAGCTCCATTTTCCTACACATACGCCTAAGTACCATATTGCTGCTGACATTAGCAAGGATTGGTTTGTGCCCAATTTGGCTAAACACACACGCAAGACACTGAAGGCAACATTGCCTCGGCCCACAGGACCATTCAAGGAATTCCATATTGATTATATCAATATGGTGAATCTAAGCAATACGTACAGGTATCTACTAGTGGTAGTGTGCCCATGTTCTTGCTGGATAGAGGCCTGACCTTATCTCAGTGCAGATGCTAATTCAGTGGCCCGGTTCTTAGTAGAGAGGTATTCCCCAGGTGGGGTATATGTAAGATTTTGAGGTCCAATAATTGGCACCACTTTGTAAACTAGTGTCTAGGATAGGTTACCCGAATATTAGGGATAAGTCATAAATTAAGCATCGCCTACCTCCCACAAGCAAATGAGATGGTGGAAAGAATGAATTGTTTACTAAAACTAAAGTTATCTAAATTCTGCAATACTCTTAAAAGGCACTGGCTATACTGCTTTCCATTGGTATTATTCAGTTTACGTAATCCACCTGACAAGGACCCCCGCCTTACAACCCACAAGGTAGTGACAGGGAAGAGAATGCATGCCCCAGCTGTGCCCCCACGATCCACGTCTGATGCACAGAGGAGTTCAGATCTATTAGGAAAATAATTTAACATATATTTTATGTCAACCTGTGCAAAGTTAATTCCTTCACATATAGACATCAAAGCATGCAAACAGGCCCCAACGGGTCAGCACTGCACAGCAACAGAAGAACCCCTTCACCTACAACCCAGTGTCGGTCTAGGCCAGACAGCACATGCGGAAATGGAATGAGCCCATATTCAACCATCCCCATGAGGTAGAAAAGTCAACAGTGACTGCAGCCAAGGTAAAAGAACGTCACATCTGGATTCACCTCAATGATCTGCACAAAGACACAAGCACAGCACCGCAACATAGAAAATCAACAGACATTGGCATTCAAAACAGAGGAACATGAGCAAAAGTTGAGTATTAGTTTGGAACTGTAGAACAAGTACAAGGCTTGAATGAAGCGTTTCAGGCACAACAGAGCCAAGCGCAACAAGCAATATAACAAAAGCTAATGAAAATAACTGCTGAAATGTTAGGAATATGTTTTAGGGTATTGTTGTCTATTTACCTCACTTCTTCTTTCCTTTTCTTTAATGGAATTGCTA
Organism: Ambystoma mexicanum; assembly: GCF_040938575.1. Lineage (NCBI taxonomy): Eukaryota > Metazoa > Chordata > Amphibia > Caudata > Ambystomatidae > Ambystoma > Ambystoma mexicanum. The sequence continues at coordinate 175,285,367 of NC_090924.1, read as the reverse complement.
AAGTTAGTGTCTAGAGGTACCAAACATAACAGTACAAAGATAGAGACTGTACCTTTACTTTGAACTATCTTTGTGACCATGCATAAATGACAGTTGATTGAAGAAACAAATAACATCTTTTATGAAAATAATTCAGAGGGTATCAATGTGTGGTATGACCTTATGAAAGCCATTAGTAGGGCAAGGTAACAACTCTGAGTAACGGCCTCTTGGTGCGCTTAGGCCCTAATAATATACTGTGTGGCGTGCTGCGTATCTAGTATGATGAGGCTCTACCTTTGACCTTAGATTAGGTATACACTTTGTATGCTTATACTGGTTAATCATGCGTGCCCCTCAAATTGACAAATCAATAAATGGGTCTATGCAAATGTTTTGCATCCAATGATTTGGACTTATTGCAGTCCAATTCTCCTTTGATTACAGCCAACACATTTCTTGACACAAGGTCTTTTTCAACGCTGTTAAACACACATAGTAGTGGTATCATTGGTACCAGTTCATATTAATAATACAACAAATAAAAATTAAAATGTAAATATACATACCAAAGTTGTGGTTTATGGCAGGAAAACAAGAAAAAGAGAAAGCCAAACAAAAACAAAGGATAATAAAAAAAAGATAGAACTGTCAAACAATCAATCAAATCTGACTAGTTAGCATGCCTCTTTTCCATCTCACTTGGTATCCACTTACTGTGATACTGCACATGACAAATAACAAGAAACATGATCTATCTAATGTGGATGAGGTGAAGCACCCAAAATCCCCAAACTCTGATATGCCAATTGGTGATTACCCAGTCCCATGGGTGGGTTGTCCATGCAATGAGCCAATGTTAACACTTTTGGATAGATGAGTTGCATAATGTGAACTCTCCTATTAAATATGGATTGTCCATTGTGTGCATGCTTATTCCAATTGCCCTAGACAGCAGTCCACCATAATATGTGCGCTGTGATTGATACCTGAACTCACCTATGTTGTCAAGTTGATCTTGCCTGTTGGTCATATTGGATAAATAGGCAATTGTCAGTCCTCGCGAGACTCATCTGTATGTCCGATTTGAAACAGGAAAGTGTACAATGAAACACTTACCCATGTGCCGAAACTAATTCTTCGATACGAGTCAGTGGTCACTTGATCTGAGAATAGTGTTTAGTCTTCCCTAGCTGCAAAATGGTGTCCTGAGCTCACCTTAGTGCTCTGTTGTTCAGCAAGATGGCATCAATGGTGAGGGTTGTCTCTTCTTGTAAATATATAGGCCCTCACCACGAATTGGGCAGTATCCCTTTGTATTACCACTGAGATATTGCCCCAGCTAATACCATTACCACCACCCGATCCGGCGCTATTATCACTCTATAAAGGGTTGGATGGTAATGGGTAGTCCCCTGGACCGAATGGGGAATTATTGGCCAATAAGCACGCGCTAATTGCACCCGAAAATGGGCATTAAGTTAGCGCATTTACGCCCAATTTACAGCTGGGGTTAAATGCTACCAGACTCGAGATTGCATGGGCCCTTAAATGCAGCGGTAATAGGATTACAGCCACATTTAAGGGCTACCACTCAACTCATGATGAGGCCAATAATCCTGCAAGAGGCAGGCAAACAAGTTAGAAATGCTGCATAGATTTTCATGTCTCCAAATTGTTGTCGTAACAAAATTACATGCTCTTATTTGGGACAATATTGGTTATGATTATTACTGTAGGGTATAAATTAGCTTTGTGTGATAAGTACATATGGAGTAATTGACTAAAGGTCTATTAGCCAAGGATAGTAAATAGAAAGTTCCTTACCTGCTAGTGGATGAGATGTCTGATTAGGGATCATCACAGGCAACACGCGTGCGTATTGCATTCAGGTGCCATATTGATTCCCTTTATGCTCCTAGTGAGTGTGTGACGTCACACACACATTGCATGTGACGTCACAACCGCTCGTGTTTTTATTGATGTTAATGAGTTGAATAGCATGAAGCTGCCCGTTAGGCTGCCTTTTCAAATTAAAATGATGTTAATGGCTCATTGCAGATCCCGTTGAGGTTTCAAAGATCTGTTTCATTGCTGTCCAGCGTGCCCGTGATCTAAACACATTGCACATAACCTCATGTTAAGAAGTTAGTAGATTTCTGTATTACTGTTCCTGAAATATTTATGTTCAATTTTAATAAAGTCCAATGATAATCATTGCTGGGTTAGAATTGTAATTTTACATTAACTGATGTAGTAACTACCCGAGTTGACTTAAAGATTGAATCTTGTAATGGCTAGTCTGCACTGAAAAATAAGATATGACATGCCTCCTTGTCGTCCTGTGTGTCACTAGTTGACAGTATACAGCTATAGTATGTGCACATCAAATTCTATCTGTGCTGTTGCAGATGAGGGTTGCTTGTTGACTAATACCCCCTCCCCAACACACTGACCTAAAGGCTGGTCTCTCGCTGATGGAGGTATATTAAACTTTTCTGTCTTGTGCCTACTATAGGTACTGGATTACCAAAAGTAATTTTCATCTGGTTGATCCCAGTATTTGGACAATATCTATGTGCATGAACATCATACACATAAAATATGCATACCCAGGAGTGTCTATGACTGGCAACAAGAGGAACAAGAATAAGAGAGAGTTTAGAGAACATTTGATTGCTCAAGGAATGAAAGGGGAGAGTGTTCGGGAATGTGAGAATATGGGATATTACAACAGCATTGGAGAGTGCATCCAGCGCCCTAAATGTGCAGGAAAATACAAGCTGCGAAAATGCATCTAAAAAGAGCACACAGCATGGAAACCTGCAGGGGCACACACACACAAGAGATTCACTTGTGCAGGCCCAACAAAGCATGAGCACCCATGCTTTAGTGAAACAGAGCATATTCAGCCTATAGCTGAACATAACCCTGTGCCATAGTGAAAACAGCTGCATTAAACATTAATTAAGGAAATATAAAAAATATTAACAATAATATGAATGACAATAACCCTTTACACTAAATTGAGAACACAGTACATGTAGGCCTCAAAATCTAGTTAGCCACCCCACAAGGATGAACATCTTCACCCACACCGCAGAAAATATCAGCTAAACCTTTGCAAGGAAGCATACACACATCTCACCTGTAACTTTCCAGAGCAGAGTTAAATGCTGCACAGTGGTTAGCTAAGACGGGGGGGTGAACCAGTTCCCCAACTTGAGATGTGGCAGTGAGGTAATGAGAGAGCAACAAAGAGATAGCAGACTCCAGTGCTAAAAGACAGAATACAGGATATTGATTGGTCAAAATATATTAGTCTAGTTGCATTCCCAAGCAAGCATACGAAAGACATATATCAAATTGTGTTCCGAAGCAGTATGTCAAAATGTAATAAAATGAAGGTCATAAGCCTGTGAGAGCAGAGCAATAACTGGTGGAAGATGTATCTGTTATGAGAGAGTGAATAATGCATAACACTGCCCTACGCAGGATAAAGTGCAACAATAAGGCTGTATTTGGTAAGGAAGAAGTCATGCAGAACGTCTTTACACATGAACTCAGATTGATTAGGAATAATTGATTTGTTTCCCAGAAGCTCATAAATAACCCCACCACATGTACATAAAAGATATAAAGACACCTTCATGAAGTCACAAATTATATGGCTACATGCACGTATAAGCATGCACATATATACACATATTCTTGTCATTATAGAGAATGATGTTTTCAAGCAGCTAAGTCCCAGTGTGAAAGGTCAAAGGCAGGATAGATGAAATCATGAGAAACGGAAACCAGGCAAGTAATGTTTACAATGACGAGTTGCAAAGTGTGGCAGAGATAAATGGTTCAAAATGATGATAATGGTAAAATGGTGTCAAACCGCTTAGGTCAACGGGAGAGGATGTCCGGTTACAATCTCCATGCCACACTGTCACATCTCACGTAGGGATTGGTTGAAATGTATGTAATAATTCACTCATCTCATACTACTTGTGAAGCAACCAATTGCAAGCTTGTGTCTAGCTGATGCATGTGTAAAAGAGAGCAATCCAATTAGGGGGTGAAAGGAGATAAGCTCAATGCAAATGAGTTAACCTGTTTAACAATTGAACATAGTCACGCGGTTAGAGTAAATCAATAGAGTTAGGAAATATGTTAATGTTAAAGGTATTTGTGCCATGCACGATCACCACTGCAGAGGCCCCCATTGTTCTGGTGAATCTGAAAAGGGCTGGAGTGTGGGGTCGGGGGTTATTGTGTAGTGGGACTAGGAAAGTGAGAGTTTTGGTGTTTTGGTGGCAGCTTCATTTCGGTTTGCACTGTTTGCTGAGTTTAAGTGTGGTTTTTAGGTTGGTGAGACTTCCCAGTGTGCTGTTGTGCCGAGTTAGGTGGTGTTTGTCTGTTGTTGCACTGTGGTGAAGTACATACTGTAACATATGGTTACTGTGCATAGAAGTGCTTGTGTGAGTTTTTGAATGACAAGTGTATGTGGAAAGTTGAGGTTTTAGTGTTTGGTTAGCAGGTTTATCCTTGCCTCTTTAACTTTGCATTTTTGCACTCGACATCTATGATAATCCCATGTGTTTGGTATTGTATTTTGTCTGCCTAGTTGTCAGGCACGCTAATGGGTGGCAGTTTTCCACTGTGTTACTCTAGTGGTATGTGAATCTGGCTGATGCAGGCGTGTTCCCCGTCCTGGGTTGGCGATATTTGGATTAGATGATTCTGGTCACTTCCTGCCCGTCCCGTGTGTGGTCCTTACCTACCTGGGTTTCCTCTGTGGACTAGCTGTATGTGGACTTTTGTAGTTGGGGCATCCTCCCCCGCCCTCCAGTTAGGGAAGATTAAGTTAGGGGTCAATGATTGCTCCATGGGATTCTTGTTTCCAGATGGGTCTAAGATTCCTAGACATTTCTTTCTGGTTTTGGAACAAGTTTTGACTAGGTTTCTAAATTCCAAATGATCCCTTGTGTTGCGTATGTTTTTTTGTTTTGGCATTCCAGGTTATTGCTGCCAAGTAAGAGAAAGATGATCTTCTGAATGTTTTTATTGTATGGTCTTGGTATTAAGAGAATGTTGTTGCTTGATCTGAGTGATCTTGTAGGATGTTAGATGGTTATTTTCTTGTTTAGGAACTCTGCTCCTTGGCCGTGGATTGCTCTGTGCATTATGCACATCGTTTTGAACTTTATTTGCTGTTTAATTGGTAGGCAGTGTAGCTGGGATAATGTGTTCTCTTCATGGTAGTTTGAGCAGGAGTCTGGCTGCAGCATTTTGGATGCGCTGAAGTTTCTTTAATATTCCTTCTGGCATTCCTACGTATATGCTGTTGGTGTAGTCTTCTCTGGACATGAGTGTGATGATTGTGTGTGTGTCATGGGTGAAAGAGATGAATGATAGGATCCTTTTTACTGCGTGTACAAGGAAGAAACATTTATTGATTATGGCGCTCATGTCATTGATTTGTAACATTTGTTGTCTTTTCCTTTCTGCAATAAAAAAAAACAGGCATTTTTCAGGAAAAAATTGAATTTCTGTTTAAATGTTTCCCTGCCTAGACAGTTATAATACATTTTAGTTTTTCTCATATCGCATGCATTTATTTTTGGCTTGATTTTTGATACTTGGATCTGGACTTGCTTTACACTTCTCTCTCAGAAATCTGAACTTCAGTCTTTTCTTAGTTACCATAATCTCAACTATATCCATAATCTACCTGCCCACACAGGGATAACTCTTTGGTTCGCTCATTCACCTCCATTTCTCTCTCAGCAAATAATATTACTATCACACCAGCCATATCTGATCATTCCATTGCTTCCACCACCATCTCCTTTCCACCCTCTGACCTTTCCTCTTTCATCACCACTTGCTTCACCTGTTACTGAAAGGACATTTAAACCGTCTCACATTCCATCTTTCTCTCTGACCTACAGTTCTCCCTCTTCTCCTTCACACCTGATGCCTCTTCCGCCAACATTGCCTTCTCCAGTTCCAATCCCTACTATATGACCTATTCTGCTATAATTTCCCACTGCTTATTTTCACCCCTATGTCTGTACAAATGGAAGCATACCCCCTCATGTGTGGACCTGCAACTCTACCTCTCTGCCCTGAACTCTCCCAAGTCCACATTTGATAGAGCGAAAAGGGAATTCTACCTAACCCTCACTGACTCATGCCAACCATCCACACCAGTTACAGGGCACCCTACACTCACTCCTCCTATGCATATGACTATCAACTCCACTCCCACATCTAATAATCTAGCTGAATACATTGCTGCACAAGTGTCCAAAATTAGAGACTCTCTCCTGACCTTCCTCATACTCCATACTTCTATATTTTATACTCTGCCTACTCTACCATCATCCTCTGCTTCTATCTCCCACTTTAGTCACACTAACATTGACAAAGTGCAATCTCTACTGATGAAGTCTAACCCCTCTTGCATCCCATCAGACCCTCTTCCTCCACAACTAGTCAAGTCTATACTGCAACTTCAGTGACCTCTCACCTCACTGAACTGTCCTTTGACTCTGCTTACTTTCCACCGTCGTCCCACTCCTAAAAAAGCAAGGGTCTGACCCAAGCCTACCAGCTTCCTTTCACGCTATGTCTCTCATTCCAGACCCCTGTAAAGGGCTCCAAAGTGTTGTATTCAAACATCTCACCGGTTTCTTAGACTTCCACAACCTTGAGACCCCTTAAAAGCAGGTTTCTGCTCCTGTTACTTCACGGAAACTGCTCTCATGAAAGTGTCCAACTTCATCGCCTCTGCTAAGCACTCCAATCTATCCTTTATCTGAATTCTCCTCAACCTGCTGCCATTGACACTGTTCATCACTCTGATCTCCTTAATACTCTTTCTTCTTGGGATTTGCTACCTTGCACCTCACCAAATCCCTGGCTCCTGGAGCAACAGCACCTCTCAACTAACTTCACTAACTGTTGGTGTTCCACAACACTGTCTTTGGTCCTCTCCTGTTTACACACTACACCTCTGCTCTTGGGGTACTTATCTCTTCCTTTGGGTTCACATACCAATTCTTTGCGGACGACACCCAAATCGTCTTCTTTTCCTTAACTCTCCCCTGACCTCTCTATCAAAATGTCCAACTGTCTCTCTGCCATTAAATAATAGATGGCCTTGCTCTCTCAGATGTTAAACTCTACTAAAACAGAGGTGCTCCTCTTCCCTGACAAATGCTCTCTCTCACCTCTTCTTCTGCCTATCCAGTTCCCACCTGACACTCTCCCCTTGCCTCAGCATCATCTATGACTTTTTTTTTTTACCTTCTCTACTTACATCTCCGAAAGTGGAATAGCAGCTCGCCTCAACCTACTAAACTTTAGGAAAATCAGGTACCTCCTTCCTTCCAACTTCGCCAAGCATCTCTTAATCACGCTTGTCTTCTCTAAACTAGACTACTCGGCCAACATTCTCTTTGGTCTCCCTAACTATGCTTTCAGTCCTCTCAACAAGATCATTAACTTTGTTACCTGGACTCTTTGACCTCCCTCACTTCACACCTACTTCTTTGTATCATCAACATGCTAGATGGTCGACAATGCAAAACCGGGCTAGATTTAAATGTCTTCTCTTGGTTCACAAATCTATCCACAGTAAGACACCACTGTATCTACCCTCCTCTATCGAACTCTGCAGGGCTTCTCGTAATCTCTGCTCTGCCTTCTCAACTACCCTTGTGGCTCCTCACCCTCCCAGTGCTTCCTCTTGTTTCTTCTGTTTCTCTCTTCTTGCCCCACTTGCATGGAATTATCCAAGAAACAGTCCACACAGATTTGTTCAAAACCAAGCTAACAGCCTGCCTACTTGCTTCTGAGTTACCCTCTTAACATACCTCTCATCTGCCTGCTAGCTGACATTTTCCCTCGCCTCTAACCTGCCCCTGTTCCTCACTTCTTCTGCCTCCACTCTAGCAATTCACCCATCATGGTCATATCCTGAGCACAGCTGGCCATACCTACCTACCTCCACTAAAAAATGTCCAATGTTGGTTTTACTTAATCAGCGGGCCTCATTACAAAGTTTATAAACACAAAATTACACAGCCAATCTGTGCAACAGCAATGTATTTAATTGGTCATATAATCAAAACAAAGTGTAGCCGACACGTGTTTCGACTCAACAGTCTACTTCCAGGCTACCATTAGTCATTTCAAAAATATCAAACAGACAACCAAACACCAATTGTTTTGGTTCATGAGAAAAACAATATTTGGTAAGGGAAAGGGCAATCCAAGTGCAACATCGGTGCATAAGAATTATAAATACATATTAAGTGACATGTAATGCCTTGGTACAATGTGTTACCACAAGAATATACATATACACCATAGAACGTAAACAGTGCAAATTACAAATATAATTATGCATAGACAATAAAAAGGATACAGTGCCATCCCATTTGTCGACAGATTCAAACGAATTGTATATGAATTCACAAATAAAGAAATAAAAGAAAAAGAAAAAACGCACTTCTTAACAACACCAGTAACAAGCATAGTTCAATATTACTACAAATCATTTGCTTGCCAATTTCAATAATAACCAGATCCCGTTGTGTGCGTGGACCGCCTGCACATGCCACCAACCAACAGCCAGCCGTGACTCCACCCTTAAGTGTGCTTTTAATCGTTAAATCAGTGTGTGGATATGATATGTCAACCCCTAATTCAATGCCTTGCCAAATACAATACACGCATGCTCTGTTTTTTCTTAAAGTAACCTAATGAGGGGTAAAAACATTCCTAGTCAAGGCCAATCAAATAATCACATGCTATATATCACAGCATAGTCTCTGAGAGAGATGTCTTACTTACCCATTGTTGCCAATAGCTTATGTTAAAGCTATCACAATTCTGAAGATAAAATAACATAAGGATTCACGTGTTACCTGTATATGTTCTTGAAATGTTGAAAGATTTTGTTTGTTTGTAAAACTGTTCTTGCACCATTATGCACTAATGCAAAGGCAACACGTTGATTAAGTTAGATGATTCCTCTGTATGTTTACCAAGCTGCAAGCGCGAGACAAACTTCTACGTTGTATAGCACCATCCACACGAACGCCCCTAGCAAGCAAAATAAAAATAAAATGCAGGGTGCCCATGAGTATTTCATTCACCTGTAATTATTTTCCCACTGTCCCAAGTAACGGCAAAAGCTTCTTACTTACATATCGCAAACGCTTTTTAGCATAGCATAAATACAACCGAGGTGATTTGCAGCTATTGTTTAATGTCAACACTAGCACATTCTTCCTACTTCAACAGCTGCCGCTTGGCTTCCGCCATGTTGGTAGTAGCCCAATCTGTCTGCAACACTGCTGTATTTGGTTTAACTGCTTAGTTGTGCATGGAGGTTAATACACGGTACTGTCCGCGGCTGTGCCATGTTATAACAACTAATACACTGCTCTAATATTATGTGTTCCACAGTTTACCTTTTGTTTGAAGTGACTGATCACTAACTAATTCAAGTTTAGAAATTAAGACAAATTTGACGGCCGCTGTACCTCATTCAATACTTGCTCATAACAACAACTGAAACGTTATTGCTTACAGCTATTACTAATCATGAACCCGAATGGCTAATTAGCAAACTTGGTGCACCTGAATCCTATGATGATCACAACAATTAGAAATTATGCATAATGTCCTGCCCACCTTGTATTTGGCAATTATTACATTAATGAGCTGACTAGTTTGACCACAGTGCAATATACAGACTGATCCAGTCACACAACATATATAGAATTACAAATTTGATGCATGTATTAAACATATGCGAGATATTTTTTCTTTTTCTTTTTTTTATTTATAAACGTACAGTTTTATTACAAACACTTTTGTTTTAATCCCCAGCATCAAATCATCGAGAATTAAGAACATCCAAACATTAAGACCATCCGCTGAATCCAGAGATCATGGTGAAGACGGAAAATGGGGTTTCCCTCTAAGGTAAGGAGTATGTCAATGAATCTAAACGATCTATATTCCCTGAAACTCTGCCTCTCCTTTAGAATTCTCTTGACCATGATTGAACATTTCTCAGGACACGTTTTAGTCTATTGGTCCAGTAGAAGCACCTTATGGTTTTAGCTTACAGTTCAAAGGACTATCTTTGAATCTTTCATTAAATATTTCCTATAAAAAGATAACCAGGCATCTAGTCATAGCAGAACTGTTTCCTCCATACAAAAGCTCTTGCCATAAATCTGCATCAGTGCCAGCCGTATTCTTCATGCTTTTGTAAAGTAGACTAGTTCTCTCTGTTCTTAGTTTGGGGCAGTAGAGGACCAAGTGTTGTCATGTTTCATCACACTTGTTGCAGAGTCTGCACGTCTTGTGTCTCTCCCTTCCTGTTATGAAAACGTACAATTCTTTGTTAAGCTACAATCATTAGTGTCCCAAGTAAGAAACAAACAGACACCCAAGGCTCTCACCTGAGGTTTGAATGAAGGATGGAGGTTGGTAATGGTAGTTGAGTAATCTGGTTGGATGTTGAGGGTCCGTACCGTTTTCCAGATGTAAATAGAAACCCCCTAAGAATCCCCAGGTGGCCCGGCTAAGAAGCTTGATCACCGGGAGGATCTCAGGGAAACCCTCATGAGGGAAAAAACCCTGGGAAGCTGCTAGAGTGCGTTGGCTCCTTGAATTGTCCCAGTGATGGAGGTTAGACTATCCCGGGAGTCTGGTGTGGATCTAGAGGATCCGGTCCTGACCTGAGACACCGGAATGACTAAGTATGAAAAAGGAAAACGGAGCAATTAATTCTAGATACTTGGTAATGTGGGAAATTATATTTTCAGCCCTGAAGTCTTACCACAGGTTAGGATGGCAGTGAGTTGTTGAATTGAGAAAGGCTGACATCTTAGTGAATACAGGAGTACTAAACAAAGGAAGATGGGTAGAGAGAATCAATTACTAACAGTCTATGATCTAGATGATATGATGTAAATAGACTGATCCAAAATGACTGTTAGGTAATAACCACCTACCCGATAGCGAAATGAACCGACTCTAAAGAAGTCGGTCTCAGAGGGTCTCATTGTGAAACCAAAGACTGTATCAGACTAAATATGCCGAAAGCCAAAGAGGAAGCTATAATTGGACCCTAAAGAAAGAACACCTGCTATCTATAAAACAAAGAAGGATAACTACCTACCAGAATTAAACCTAGTGGAAAATGAAAACCGTAAGTGAGATGGGCGGGGCTTAGGAGCTTCCGGCTCAAGCGGCTTCTGCCGACTGACGTTACCAGCCGGAACCGTGGAGTTCTAAACAAACCAAACAATAATACAGGTTTTGAAATGACAAACAAGAGACGAGGAACGGACAGTAAGCAAGTTAAGGTATCAAAGAGAAAGAATTCCCTAACACAAATTTACGCAGCGTTTGTGGGCTCCTAAGAGAGTAGCAATGTGTCTTCTTCCTGGTTCTGCACGATAATATGCAGAGGGGGAAGTGATCCAGGAGTGCAGCGTTGCATCCTGGGAGTCAACCACTAGACTGCTGCTGGTGCTGCAGCAGGTTGAAAGTACCGCCATGTTAGATACCATGTTGGAATCCAGTGGTATTTTATGATTTCTAATGAGAATCGTTACACTTCCTCCATATCGACATAGCACAGACCTCGTGTGCAGGAAGTTGAGACGAAATCTCAAAAACAGGTCTCTGGAACTGGGATTTGCTGCTCTTTTTAAGTAGGCTGGCAGTACATTGAGACTGTTGGTCATCATTTTAGATAATGCTTGGCGTGAGGAGGCCAACCTTTTTGCTTCTGTTCAACCATTTTCTTCTGTTTCCGACTGAGATATACATCCGCAAACATTTGTCATTGATCAATTGGTCAAAGAAATAATGACAATTCATGGTCCATATTTAAACCACTGTATGCTTTTCGATGTTTACATATGAGTCTAGCTTCTAGGCATCTTAATTTTAATACACGGTTATCCCCTGAGACACGTATGCCATTTATATCGGCCATTTGATGCTGGCTGTGCCAGTGCATAGCTAATGGGAACTTATTTTCTTGACTGGATATAGTACTAATATGCTCTCTTATTCGAATTTTGAGCGTTCGTATGGTGCTGCCAATTTACTTTGCCCCACACACGCAAATGATAGAACAGACAACATATTTTGTGTTGCAATTAATGAATGTATCTATTTTTTGCAATCCTGTTGTTCCGAAATGGATGGCTTTAGTTTCAAAAGCGTGTATGCACATGGAACAGTTCCCACATTTGTAAAAGCCATTACACCTCAATCGTTGTAGCCAGTCTGGGTATCTGATAGTGCTTGTCATAACTGATGGGCATAGCTTATTCCTCAGGGTTGGTGATTTAGAGAATGTAATGCTCAGTTTGTTATCAATGTGCTTGCTCAATCTTTGTCCAAGTGCAGTAAAGAACAATCAAACAGACAATCAAACTGAAAATTGACCAGTAGATGGGGATGACACTAAATTAGGTCAGTACATATCAAATTGCAAACCTTTACATGGCTAACTATGAGTGTATGTTTATTCTTGGGCAACACAATTTGCTTATGATCCATCCCACACTGAAATCTCATCTGAAATGATGGCATCGCTATATCGATGACATTTTCCTAATCTGGAGGGGGTCGGTCGCATCTCTTATTGAGTTCCATGAATGGATAAATCAATGTGACATAAACATCAAATTCACTATTGAATACAGTTATCTTCAAGTGAGCTTTCTTGATCTCCTGATTAAAAAGTCGAGGAACCAACTCACTACTACTCTTTTCAAAAAAACAACTGAGAAGAACTCCCTACTACATTTTAACAGCTTTCATCCTGCCAGTTTATGGCAGAACTTACCGTACGGGCAGTTCTTACGTATTTAGAGAAATTGCTCTGAGAAGGATGCATTTAAGCTCCATGCAGAACAGCTAAAGGAGAGAGTGGGGAATAGGGGGTATCCAAAAAGATTGGTCAAAGACCAAATGAAAAGAGCTGAGAACACTAATCGCGAGACATGTTTAACTGCCCGAGTAAAACATAAGAACAAACACCTTGTTTGTGTGACCACATTCAATCCAATAAGTGGTGATGTAAAGAGGATCATAAACAAACACTGGAGTTTAGTTAAACAACCAGGATCATTCATGAAGAAACCTATGTTTGCGTTTAAACGCAATCAAAATCTAAAACAGAGATGGGTTCATACCTATAGAGAGCCAGCAAAAGAGCCAACTATTAACGATCAATGGGGTTTACCGCCCATTGTGGGACATTATAAATGCAGCAAATGTGTCGCTTGTCCGCTTACTGAAACTAAACAGGAATTTTATTATGGTAAAGGACTTGGAAAATGAACTGCCATACAAACTGTTTGACAAAAAATGTTATCTATATTATTAGCTGCCCCTGTCAACTTCTATATGTGGGTAAAACCACACGGGAAGTTAGACAGCGCATATCAGAACATAAGAGCTGTATAAGAAATAGAGTGGCGGATAAACCGCTTGTGGAGCATTTCTCTAAAATGCAGCACAAGGACACAGACCTAAGATGGTTCGTACTCCAACACATTAAGAACAATATGAGATGGGGTGATATTGGTATAACATTACATCATATTGAGCAAGAGTAGATTCACACTTTAAATACAGTTCAAAAGGGACTGAATGTTTCAGTTGAATGGAATAATTTGGTCACAAAGAAATGATTTATAATATGAGTTGACTGGTTAGAATGACATATATTATGTGCCAAACACCTATACTGTATGTATGAGATACTACTGTGCCGAAACTGATTGTTTATATTTTTCAAACATCTCTCGGGCCAAATATGTTTTTATTCAAATATGCTCCTATTCCAAAATGTCCGTATTTCATATATGTTAATTTGAGTCCCATGATGTGATGACATAATGGTCTGAATTGTGCACACAACAATATGCATTTCTATTTACTTTCGCAAGAAAGTTTAGATTTACAAATGGGTCCACATGATGATTGCCTATATTTTTCAAACATCTCTCGGGCCAAATATGTTCCTATTCAAATATGCTCCCATTCAAAAATGCTCATATTTGATATATGTTAATTTGAGTCCCATGATGTGATGACATAATGATCTGAACTGTGTACACAGTAATATGCATTTTTATCCACTTCCGCAAGAAAGTTTAGATCTATAAATGGGGCCACATGAGGATGGCTTTTGAACTCCCTGTTGGCAATTATTTTAATAACAATTAGAAGAGTTTATGTTTTTGAAATGCGTTATAAAGGATTTGGTGCCTAAACAAGAATAATGTATATATAATGCCGATACACTGTTACGGATTGTGACATTGGCCCACTGACCCAGTTCCTTATATCAGGGAGTCAATATGCGTACTTTGCAATCTTCAGGTGCATGTTACCAACATTGGACATCTGTGTGTATGAGTGTCCACTTCCATTTTTTAGTCTGTAAGGTTGACACTGTTGTGTCTGCACACTCGCCCGTGCCTATTTAGGCAAAAGCGAAAAAACAAAAATAAATAATATAAGAGGAAAATGACTGACATATGTAGTTATATCACATAGTCTGTTTAGTTCTCCGGCAGAGTGTGCACGGAAGAGAACGAGTTACGTGTAATTAGATGCATGACATGCTTTGGATTAATCATGCACGGACAGTTTTTCTAATACTGTGTCCCTTGTTTGTGTCTAAGTCCAAGCTAAACTGGCTAGTCCGACCTTGCTATTTAGGAAACTATATAAATATAGTCCGTTGTTTGTGTTGAGCTTGCACAGTCTACTGATGTGTGGGAGAGTGGAGTGGAGCGAGTCACGGAGTGGCCGGCATTTGTACTCCCTACGCAAGGGGGTTTCACACTTCGATCTGTTGTAAGTGACACACACAGAGGGAGCATTGTTACCACAGGTGTTTGGAGGCATGCTAGTATATGGAGCACCTTGACTGTTTGGAGGCATGCCAGGATTTGGAGTATACTGTTTAAGATATACGGGGCTAATATGCCACCACGGGTGATAAGAGGAGTTTTTACATTGTGATGGTAGCCGTTATTTGGCCGCATGTTGTGACAGCGTCACGGGCATTACGTGGATGCTGTCCACTGTGTGACTATTGCCGCACGTGTTTTACAGGCAATTCCTGATGTGTGAGTTTTCTGAATAAGGGAGTTCTATGTACAGTATTGTCACAGTGCAGGTGTACATAATGGGCATCATTTCACAGTGCGTGTGCATTAGTGACGTACGATACACACCTGGGTACTTCGCATTGAGCCGCATTTGTACTTCTGCATTTTCATTTTTGGAGATATTAGTTCTCCAAGGATGTTGTATCTTCTTAAACATGTCAGATAGTTTTAATATTCAGAATACGTACGTGCAATATAATACTCTCCATTAAGGAGTTGTGATTTTGTGCTTTTTCTGTAGCCTCGTGAAAGATCACTGACGGATACAGATTAGGAAGTGAAGACAATTTCTTGAAGAACTACGTGTGGCTATAGGGGGCAGTTTAGCCTCTTCAAGATCTCCATTTTGCACTGTGGGTGCTTGTAAGTGATTTGATTGTTTTTATTTATCTTGGTCATAGGAATGTACACTGAGTGTTCGGTGTTTTTCCAGAGTGCTGAGAGTTGTTTTTGTTGGTTCCATAGGTTCAACATATATATTGAATCCAGTGGAGAATTGATTTCCGCTGTCCCATTCACCATCCCCTGAGTTGGAACTTGGGATGAGTTGGGGCGTGTGTGTTTATTGAATCATAACACATTTGTGACATTGTTAGTCACCTGTTTTAAGAAATAGGGATGACACTATGGTTTTTATCTTTTTAGACTGACTACTGGCCCATAGGGCGGTGTGATTTCTCCATGCCCTACGTCCTGAAGAAGGTCTTTGACCGAAACACGTGTCGACGCTTTTTGGTGTGAATCATCTGGCCTAATAGGATACCGGATGTACAACGACACCTGATACTATGGACTGGGTCACTGATTAATGTGACAATTGAAAATAATTGGTGTAGCAATATTATCAATGCTTACTGGTTTAGAAATTATTTTTGAGTTTTATAGATGAAATGAGTTCTGTATGTGGTTGTGAATGAAGGAATGAAGTGGTTGGTTTTTTTTACTGAATTTTATGATGCAAAGATTGTTTTTTGTTATGAGTTTATTGATTAAAATCTGATATGTACTGAACTAATTTAGTGTCATCCCCATCTACTGGTCCATTTTCTGTTTGATTGTTTGTACTATACCTGAAGGATCAGGGATTTGAATGCAGGTCTACCCCTTTATTTATAATTTATTCAAGTGCAGTAAAGGCCAGTGTTTATCAAAGATCTTGTAAAGAAGCCTGCTGTCTGTATTGTATCTGGTAATAAATCTTACATATTTAGTGGATGAATTCCTATCTTTAGGTGTAAGCAGAGTTTCCCTATCTAACATTTTTACTTGAGATTGAGCTTTATCTAATACTGACCTTGGATAGCCTCTAGTCAGAAATCTGCTTTTGATTTGATCACATTCCGTTTCAAAATCACATTGCTGACTACAATTTTGCCTCGCTCGAATATATTCCCCTTTGTGGATATTGTTAATAACAGTCTTTTTGTGACTGCTTTTAGCATGTGGTATTGAGTTCACAGACCTGCTTTTCCTGTAATTCTTGCTTGTATATCCATCCACAGTCATTGTGAATTTTAAATCCAAAAAATCAATTTCAGTATTGCTGCTGTAATGCATGAAGTTTAGCCCTCAATTGTTGGAGTTAAGATAATTAACAAAGTCCTCTAACTGGTCTTTAGATCCAGTCCAAACCATGATTACATCATCAATAAAACGATGCCAGAAATGAACATATGGCTGTTATACAAGGTTACTCAATCCATATTGCTCTTCAAAATGATGCATGAAGATATTTGCTAGGGCTGGTGCAAAATTTGCACCCATAGCAATACCTACTTTTTGTCGGTAGAACTTATCATTAAACACAAACACATTATTGCTGAGTAAAAATATTAACAATTCCTTTAACATTTCAATATGCACATAATATAATGCAGAATTCGATCTGAAAATGTAGTCCACGCTCTCAACTGCTAAAATATGGTTGATGGACGTCTAAAGTGCTTTCACATCTAGAGTCACCAACAGATGATTTTTACCAATGGACAGTTCTCCAAACATCTTCAACACATGCATGGTATCCCTAATATATGTTGAGGTGTGTATCACCACTGGTGTGAGACATTCATTTATATGCTGACTTATTGGTTCCAAGGCAGCCCCTTTCCCAATAACAATTCGTCTGCCTTCCAGAAATGTTACAAACTGCTTATGAAAGTTCAGCAGGAAATACACTGTGGGAGTTATGGGATGTTCAACAATCACAAATTGTTTTTCTTCTTTTGTTAATAGGCCCTTCTGATAGCACTTATCAATCAATTTGGAAAGTGATGCAGTAATTTCTCTAATTTAGTTAAATGTCAATACCTGATAAGTCTGATGAATGTAAACGATTGTGACCATTGTAATGCAGTCTGATTTATCTAATAGGACCACATTTTCACCCTTATCTGTCTCTTTAATAATGATTGCAGGGTTTGCCATACGTTTCTTTAATGCTTGTTTTTCTGATAATGTAACATTGTTGTCCTTCTGCAGAGGAGTCTGGCTATCAGCAAGTCCATGTATGTTTTTAAACATGGCCTTATAGAACATATCAATTACATTGTCACCTGCTAATACAGGTGTAAATCCTGATTTGATCCTTAGTTCTGTGATCTGCATATTCTGCTGTGCAATCCCTAAATCTTGTAGAGTTTCTAACACAGATCCCTCCTGCTCCTCTGAAAGTTCTTGCAATGTGGTTAATGTCTGAATTGAATGCAATATCTAGATAGAGATGTCTGAGGGTGTCTGAGGTTGTCAAAACATCTGGTGATGGAACATACTGCCTAACCTGAGCTTCAAAGTACTTTTTAAGTTTTAATTTGCGGATACATTTAAACAAATCAATTTGAATATTATGAAGACAAGACGATGCAAATGATGAGCCTTTATTCAGTACAGATATTTCTTGCTTGGCTAGTTGATGTGATGACAAATTATACATTAGATTGGCAATCTGTGTTGTCAATTGCTGTTGCAGGGCTTGGGTCGCTCTTTTATTGTCTATGCATAATTATGTTTGTAATTTGGACTGTTTATGTCATATGAGGTATATGGATATGCTTGCCGTAACACATTGTACCAATGCATTGAATGTCAATTAATATGCATTTATACTTCTTATGCACCAATTTTGCACTTGCATTGCCCTATCCCTTAACAGATATGGTTTTGCTCATGTACCAAAACAATTGGTGTTTGATTGTTTGATATTTTTGAAATGACTAGTTGTAGCCTGGAAGAAGACCGTTGGGTCGAAACACGTGTCGGCTACACTTTATTTTGATTATATGTACAATTAAATACATTGCCGATGCGCAGATTGGCTGTGTAATTTTGTGTGTATAATTCTTATCTGGACACCATAGACACAGGTGTCCACCAATATTCAAGCAGCTGCTGCAGGCACATACTTTCCAGTGGAAGCAGTGGGTCTTTGATTACTTTGGTACAGAGCGTGCACTGAGCTCCGGCCAGTTGCCTAATTTAGCTTCTCATTACTTTTCCTACACCACCAAACTACAAGTTCAGAGTTGCCGGTAATTCGGGCACCCCGCCACCAAAAAGCTTGGTATTGGTATTGCCGGCAAATTAATCCCCATGGGGTCGTATGGAATTACATACTTACCGGTATTGAAATCTGCTGATATTTCTGGCAGATCAAGGTCCAGAAACAGTAATACCGTTTGGTGGTATCCCAACGGATTTACCAGAGGGCTACCACTAAACTAATAATGAGACCCAATGTATGTCCACTTATGTGTTGTGCCCGGTTACGGTACCATTTACTCCCCTCCACAACCTGTCAGAATGTCCTTCAAACTCACTACATAGTAAGAAGCTCACTGCTTCTCATCATATCTGATTTCTTATCTATTGTACATTGTTTGGTGATCAAAAGAGCATTGTTTGTCCTGTGTATAAATAAATATAAATATATGATGCAGTTAAGGTGCAGTCTTTTCCTTCACAGGACAATCTGCTGTACTTCCAGAAGATTCTGCATGGGCACAGTTAATTGAGTATTTATGATGCGTTTCCCAACAGCATTGGCCAGCTGCATTGCCACAAATTATCCTGAATGGAAAGAAGTTGAGAATTCAGAAAGTCCTGCCCTTCTTCAAATGCCACATCTCGCTATATGTTCTTTCTGGCTTTCATGTCATTGTTCATCAAATCCTGCAATGTATTTCGAGTTCATTGTCTGAAGTTGCTGATCTTATGTATTTCACTGACATTACACAGCACATGCTTTAGATCGCTGCTCCAGATATTAGCCTGGTGGTCTCCTAAAAATGGCCTGCCAGGCCATCCAAATGTATCCCTTAACAGATGTCCCAAGCTTCAATTGCAGTATTCTCCCCATTCCTTCCCTTCTTTGCTAACCTCTGAAAAGCTCCTCTTTCTGCTGCAGTCTAATTCCAGCTCCCGCAGTCAATTAGGAAAATGGGTGGTTACCTGGAAAGACTGTGGGTAAAGCTGCCTTTAATTCAAGCTATCCTGTTCTATTTAAATAACTTTGACACAGCTTCAAACCACAACTTCTGATGTATTCTTCAGTATATTTCATAAACCCACAAAACTGAACCTCTGGCGTCCTCGATTGCTGAATCACAGTGCGTGTTGTATTGTCCACATCTTCAGAAAAATTAATAATAGCTTCAGTAGATTTGGAACAAACTTTCTCCATTATATGTTTGTTCCAATAGTTTAGTATTGTCATAGTTTTCAGATCAAAATTCTGACTACCATGATTTTGTCTGCCCTTCTGCATGGGTGAGCGTCCGCCCAGAGAGAAAACGTGACCACAATAACTAGTAGATATCGGCAATTGTTGCACTGAAGCAGCTGCACAAAGTCCATCTGGAGGTCCACGAGTTGACCATATGTAGGGGAATGTGCCCCTTGTCTGTATGGGACTGTCTTGCCTGCATTGTTCTGCATCCAAAAATTAATCACTGACAGTATTCCATAGTCCTCTTTATGAAATGTGCTCAAAACAAAGATCACTTCAGCAACATAGCAATTCCATAACCTGTACATCCCTCCCCACATGTTATTCTCTATGATACAATTGTACAAGATTTTAAACTAATATCATGGGAGCCATTAATTGACCCCAGCATTCTCTCCACAGCAAGTCCGGCAACTGGCATCCCTTTTCTATGCAATCATCTTTTTCAGTGGAGGGGGCATTATCTTGTATTACACGTACGTTTCCAGAGTGTCTAATGTGGCACCCGGTTTGGCTGTCCGATTTGCACAATCATTTCCACAGCATATTTGGTCATCTAAGGACTGATGAGCAGCACATTTTACAATTGTCACCTTCTCGGATAGCATAATAGCATCCAATACAACCTTCACATAATGCTCATTCTTAGTGGGGGTTTTGGTGCATGCTATGAAGCCTTGCTTTTGCAACAGTTGGGCAAAGACGTGGGCCACACTAAAAGCATATTGCAAATTGGAGCATCATTAAACAGTTTGTACTGGCTACATAATCATGAGGGGTACCATTATGGGAAGAAGGGAAGACTTTTAGAATTGGGCACTGAGTCAAGAAAACATTCATCAAAGAGTTCAGTAGAAGTATTTCATATTTAATGGCTCTTGAGATTGACATGTGCTGAGCTTTGGTCACAACTGGATTTAGTTCTTCACCATAGTATGGAATAGCTCTGGAATTAATTTCCTGTTTCCGAGTTTAGCAGCATCGCCAAAGCAAATCTGTTTCTATTACAACAGTAAAAAACAAAACTCTTCTTATACTTTGGCAAACCCACAGAATAGTGGATACCATCTGTTCCCTAGACAGGGCTAATTCCATATTTCCCAGATCAACGGTTAGCCATACAGCTCTTTCTACGAGCTGCTGTCATACCTCCGGGGCATAGTTATCCTTATTAATGAATCATGTCAGCCATGGAGGGGTTTTGACATTGTAAAACCGCCTGCAAGTCTTCAACAAATCTCTATGGCTCCTCTGTAATATTTGGAAAATCCATTGCTAAATTTCTTAAATCCCCAGGTGTCCATGCTGCATGCTTGTTAATAAGATTTGGTTGTTGCTGTCCTTCCTACTTGTTTCCGGCCGGCACTTGCCTAAGGGGTGCCCTGAATAATGGGAGAATCTCTGCCATAGATAGTGCCTCCCCTAATCACTGATGGAGTATGTGAAGGAGGTGCATCTATCAGCATTAGACCTCCCATGGCACCCTGTCACTTGGGCAGAAGACATCTGGGGTTGTGGGTATAGCTTTCATCAGACCCTGTGGTAATGCATCTTCTTGAGGTGTCTGCCCTGGTTGTGGATGTCTCTGCCTTGCTCTTACAGATTTTTACAGGAAAGTGAACAATTTAAGACTATCATTAGCTGATTCTCTAGCCTTTTCTATCTTCCTATTCCCTCCTTAGTCATTTTCTTTCTCCTTCTATGTTTCCCGTATTATCTGGAGACACAAATGTATACTCTTGTCCCTCAGTCCAGCTCGACCTCAAATGTCTTACCTGCACTCGTAACTGGTCATTGACTTCCGTGGGTCCCTACATTTTACTATTGTAAAGGGATTATATTTCTATTTGTTTTTCTAGCGCCAATCTAGGGGCCCCTACCTCAACAAAAAATCACAAGTAGAGCTATTAAACTGAATGAACATGTAATGAGCTTGCTCTTCCCCTTGTTTGGACTGTTGCTTGCACATTGCTGTCCCTACTTTTGCCACTGATTCAAGTCCTCATGATCCCCATTGCCCAGTCTCCCCTGTTCCAGTCACATTTTGGCACACTCCTTCGCAGTTCTGAGAATAAAGGGGTGCTCAAATACCCATAGACATTGCAGGGTAGTCCTGATGGGGATAATGACTCTCAATTGTAGTCATGAATCTTTTACTATTTAAGTGGCCACTGATTTCTTCTATTCCCTTTATCTTATTGCATTATATTGCCAGATTACCCTATTTTAAACAACCAAAACATAATACAGCCAAGGGATTTCAAAAAGGCTCCTCTCCCTAATTACATGGATGCATCCAGTCCACCAAAAGAAAAAACAGCCCATCTAACAATTCACTACAGCTACTTTGTCAGAGTTGTCTCAGGGTGAAAATGAGAAGCAATTAAGAGAACTAATGCTAAAAATCCTGCAAATTCCAAGATCCAAAAAACATATCCCACCCAGAATCTTCATCCAATATTATCCTGCCCCAAAAAAGATCCCCATTTTGCTTGCTGATACCCTTGTTATTCCTGTTACCTCTGGTTATCTCACAGGGTTACTGGGCAAGCTTACTCAGCACAAAAATGTACCCTTGCCTTCCTGTGATTGATGGACACCGAAGCAGTCTTCCTGCTAATCCCCGAATCGGAAATGAGTCCACTGACCAGATCCAGATATGACTAATTTATTTTGATCTACTTTTTTTCGATTTTTCAAAAAATTACTGGATGGATTTACACCACATTTACAAAAGCAGGCTTTTGTGATCAGGCCGCCACTTCTGGCGCAGACTTTGTGAAAATCAGTCCAGCGGTTTGGCCTATAGGCGCAAGCAATTTCTTTTCCATTACGTCTGTGAAGATTTCCACACATTTCTGGACCCCCCTCTAACTTTGCTCCCCCCTTAACAAAATCACACCAAACTTCAGAGAATCAGTCCGAAGGGGAGATATACGTTTCTTGCAAAGTTTTGTGGGGATTTGTCCAGGGGAGGCAAAGTTACAAGACACTCAAAAAGTACTCTTTTTATGATTTGAGCAATTTAACCACAACTACAGGGCCGCTACTGCAGGCCCTGTAATATGCTGCGTGTCCCTTTAATTTGCAAATTACTAAATGTTCTCAGCAGTGCACCTCTAAAGTCAACGCTTCCTGTGATAAGAATAGTCTGGGGGTGCCAACCACATGTAGGATTAACATACAGGTATAGCATACTTTGTTTACTTATGTCCTTTTAAACTCTTTCAACCATTGTACCATGTGTTTTCATTGTCTAAGAAATGTATATTCAACACTCCACTTGCTTCTGTGTTAACTTGTCTTCCAATCATAACATTATTCCTAGATACACATACATTTCCTTCTAAAATTATAGAAAGAAGACGAAAGAGAAAGACAGCCTATTCCACACTTTTGCATTTCTACCACTTTTTCTTGAACTTTTTCCATGTTGACAGTAGCCTTTGCTTTATGTCCAAAAAGTCTTGCTTGCATCCACTAATAATTTGGTCGTACTCAGCTTTCGTTGCTTATTTCGATTTTGGAGATGGTTGTTCATCCAAGTTGAGGTGTTGTGCTTTTCGTTTCCCTGTCGCTGTGTTGTGGCTGACTGGGTAACATATTGGGGCTCTTCCTCTTGGAGTACTCTTTTTCTGCAAAGAAAGTAAATGTGCACAGATTGACATGCCCTTGTCATGAATTCCCTATTTCTGTACTGCGTTGGCTTCGGACAATTTTGGTGGATGATGGGACACTCCCTATTTTTTTACATACACATTTTTCTCTTGCTTGGGTTTTTTACCTCAAATGCAATTATATAATATTTTAATAACTTACCTCTATGCTTTTAGTAACTTTCTCTGCTGGGCTGTGTTTAACTAGTACTTTTAATTTCTTTCAGAATGGGCAAACAAGCTGTCTGTTTTCTTGCTGCGTATTCAGCCGCATTTTCACGTGACATTAAGCCTGCTGAGCACTTTTATGATTGTTGGATGGGCAGGGCCTTTTAATGCTTAAATTAATCTTGTTAATAAGGTTGCATACTGAACTGGGGACCCATCTGCTCTTCTATATTCCTATTCTTTTCGTCTTGACCAACCTGAATGTATTGTACATTTCATATATGCATACTAACCATACATGGTAACATCTTCATATGCTGGCATTTCAATTGATTCAATGAGTACAATTAATTGTGCAGTCTGGTCTGAATAATGTGAGGGCAATTTCTACTGTCTGGTTATCTTAATACCTTCCTCCTGGTCCTTCATATATTTCACTATTGCTGCGCCCATGTGCCTTTGTTCATTTTCCTTTTCTATACCTGATGATCCACCTCCATAAAGTGCTTCACCTGTATCAAGGGTGTCTCGACTAATCCTGCTGAATTCATCCAACTTTCTCCCATATACTACACAATTATAACCTTTGTCGTCTGGCCCTACTAGCTTGGCAATGTAGGTTGCTCAGTTAACTGTGCGGTGTCTCACTAGGATGATAGCTGTATTTGTTAATAGTACCTCAAGTCTACTTACTCTCTGTGTAGTGAGTATGCATTTGTCTCTCTTGAGGTTGGAAAATACTTTGTTTTATGTACAAAATTAGTGAACATCCCATGATAATTGTTGGCAGATTTCTGTACTGTTAATGTGTTAATGTTCTTGCTGCTACTGCTTATTCACTTATTAGGTGTTCTTGCACTAGGAATCTATTATAAATGCTGAACATTTGTGTTGCTGTGATGATCTTAGTGTCAGTTCTGCTGTCATTGTTTGGTCATTTGTGTGTACAAGCTGTAGTTGCTAATAAATGTGTACTGCTGACTGTTATTGTGAAATCTTCAAAGTGTTCTACCATTTCCTCTGTCCCTACAATTTTATCCTTAATCTTCTACGATTCCTCATGTGTCTACAATAGGGATTTAATATATGTCAAACAATTGAACCCCCATACGCGGAAATTATTGCATACTCCTATGAATTGCTGTATATCATTCTGCTCCACTGTGGTGTGTTTTCTCACAACTTTGGCTCTGTCTGTACGTACCTTTCTTCCTACTGCATATGTCATATGACCTATGCATACCATTTCTTTAAGGCAATATTGTAACTTGTCTCTGTCCAGCTTGCATCCTTGGTCTTTTGTCAGGAGTTGTATTGTGTCCTTTCTTCAATGTCCTTCTGTGGTGCTGTATGCTGAGTCATCTACATACTGTAATAGTGTACGGTCCGTGTTCATATTCCCTAAGTCCATATTCCCTAAGTTCAACTGGAAGACCCTGTTGAGGATACTGGGGGATTCACAGTACTCCTGGGGTAACCTAGTATGCTGGAATCTCTTTTCTATGATAGGAAAACGATGTCAAGCATTCTAAGTCTGGATGTAATGGTATGGTGAATAATGTGTTATTGAGTTGTAATACAGGGAAGTAGACGGCATTTGCAGGTACGTTTGTATAGTATTGCTGCAGCATTTTGGACTAATGTATATTCAACTTCCACTACATCGTTTAGAGGGTGGCGATTCAGAACTAATCACTGCTCTTTTTCACTGATTATTCTCTGTTCTCTCCTCCCACCTTCCCTTTCTTTTCTATGCATTTATCCTATCAGAATTGAACCCTTGACCTAGTATGATACAACGTTTGCCTCCTCCCCCCATACTTGTTCTCTGGTTCTCCTCTCCAAACCCTTCCAGCACTATCTGAAATGTCGTCAGGCCAAATATGATAGTCGCCTGCCTGTTTCCCATTGCTTCCTATCTGTGTCTTTGCACTTGCTCTATCCGAAATGTTGCCAGATCGAGTGCAATAGCTGATTTCACATTCTTGTTGTTCATGGCCTGTAAGAATGTCACTGTATTTTTCCCTTGTTCTCTCCCTTGTCGTGAAGTGCTTTGAACACATTATTTATATAGCGCCTATACACAAACTATCATATCATTCAACTATCATATCAAAATCCACCATTTGATGCTTCAATAGGTATATAACTGTGCTGCAAAGTGACTCTAAAGACACTGTGATGCCTTGGTCAAGCAATGCTTTGATTGTGTCATAGATTCCTTCACCTGCTTCTTTGTATATTGGGTGTTGTTTGTACTCTAAGGAGTATGATACCTGTTTTTATGTTTCCATTTTCACTGTCCCATTGCCAGTCAGTCGGCCTAGGCTTGTCCTCAGTTTACTAGTTACTTGTGCTCAGTTCTCATGTGGGTATGTTGATGGGATGGTTGCTGTCATTACTGTTTGTGGGACTTCCCTGTGTTGTATTACCAAATGTCAAGGCATTCCAATTTCAAAAATGACTTCCCCATCTGTGTCCAAATTCGAAAATATCTGCTCATCAGTACTTTCCTTCAGAGGTAGTGTTAGGTCTGTAAATGATTCATGTCTCCACTCCATCACTTCCTCATATTTACTTATTACAATGATTGTGTCTTTCCTCATTATTACTACATCATTGTTAAATGTGAAAATTGTTCCTGGGACTTCCTCATGTGGTATTACCGGTCCAAATAGCAATTCTACTGGCACGCAAAATATCACCATCAAGAAAATGTTAACTGACTATTAATAGTTCCTTATATAATAGTCGTGCTTTAATTGTGTTAGTGCTGCAAAGTGCCTGTAGCACTATGGCTACTCTGTTGTAATGCATGCCTTATGTTAAAAGCGCAATTCCTTTGTCAGTGAATGACATGGTCTTATTGAGCTTTTTAAGGAGGTCCCTCCCTAATATGCTCACTGGTGTATCAGTATTGTACAATAATGGTGCAACTATTTCCCTATTTCCTATACTGTGGGGGTACATCTTCTGTAAAAGGAACCCTTACAACTTCCTCGGGAATGAGCACCACATCAAGGCCTGCCATGGGCTGTCCTATTGTATATAGGTGTTGCTTCTTAAAAGAGGGAAAGTATGGTTGCTTGTAATACTGGCTCTAATGTAGTGTCCAAGTGTTCCTTGTGGCAGGGTATTCTGTTCCTATGATACTAAATTTACCTGGCTGGAGCTTGATGTGTAATGTCCTGAAATGCATTGTGGGGTCTACTGTATGGATTGTCACTGTGTGGAAGCGATCATTTGTATATGTCCTACATTCTGGGATTGGGAACACCCAGGGGCATACATTGGCAGAGGAATACAGTCTGTTGCAGGCATAGCATCCCTGTGATTTCCTGTGTGTTTAATGTGGAGCTGGGGTGCTCCAGGACAACATTGCATATGTCAATCTCTAAATTGGTGTCCCATCTTCCTGCATGTTCAACATGTTCCCCCAAAGTGTGATCTTAATCTCCCAAGTCCTTCCCCTTGCCCCTTCTGTGAGTGTTGTGCTTCCTTGACCACTGCCCTATCTCATCTGTTATGTGAATTTCCCCAGTCTTGTGCTGGTCTTGACTGCTTTTTCGTATCTTTTTGGTTTGTTAATACTGCTCAATCCATACTTATTCAACTTACATTCAGTGTGCTTGTTTGTTTGTTTATTTTATTTATATAGCGCACCAGACCCTGGAGTAAGAGGGCGCTTATAGACAAGTTACAGAAGGCACAGTATGTGTAGAATTTACAGTTATACAATCTGTGGAGGTAATATACAATATATACAGTCAAAGTAATTAGGGTAAACAATTGAAACATTTGAATAGTATATACAGTATATACAGTATGCGTGGTCTTAGTCGGGCTGAGGATAAGTTTATTGTTTGTCCAGTAGCCAACCAATGACTAGCTTCCTGAACATATGGAATGAGGGGGAAGACTTGATGTTCAGCGGTAGGGAGTTCCAAAGTTGAGGGGCGAGGACCGAGAAGCTTGAGCCACCAGCTCTTTTGGAGGAGAATCTGGGCACCATGAGGCAGAGAGTGTTGGCGGATCTGGTAATTCTGGTGTTAGGTTTCAGGGAGAGTTTGTTGGTAAGATAGGGGGGGGCAAGGTGGTTTAAGGCTTTGTATGTGAGACAAAGAGTTTTTAAGTCGATGTTTTGTTGAATGGAGAGCCATTTACAGGAGATTCTGATGGTGGAGATGTGCTCTCTCCTAGGGAGGTTTAATGCTGCGCGCAGCGCGTTATTTTGGAAAACTGGGAGTTTATTAATTATGGCTTGGTTAGCCCCTAGGTAAAGGCTGTTACAGTAGTCAAGCTTAGATTGTATAAGCGCTCTCGCCAATGTGAGGCAGCTATTCGTGGATAGAAAAGGTCTGCAAGCTCTGATTAGTTTCCCGGTGTAGGCGGTTGCAGAGGCAGTCATGTTGACTTGTTTGCAGAGGTTGGTGTTGGCGTCAAGATAGAAGCCTAAGGTTTAGACGTGTTTGGCAACGGGGATAGTGTTGCCATCAATGGTGATGTTGGAATAAGCAGGGCTAAGTTTCTGTAGATTATTAGGAGAGCGACCAGGAGAGGTTCCGTCTTCTCAACATTCAGGCAGAGGCCATGTGTGGCCATCCATGCCTGAGTGATGGAGAAAATTTCGTTGATCCTGGTGACGTCAGCCAGGTAGTTGCCAGAGATGGTGAGGAGTATCTGGTGTCGTCTGCATAGTTAGTGTAGGTGACACCCAGATGGTCCAATTTGTCGAAGAGGAGTTTTGTAAAAATATTGTATAGGGTGGGGGAGACACAAGATCCTTGCGGGACGCCACAGGTGATGGGGATGCGGTCTGCTGCAGCTGCCAGTGAAAAGACTCTCATAGTTCTATTGGCTAGGAAAGATTGTATCCAGCTGACAGCTAAAGGTGAGAAATGGGCGGAAGATGAGAGGTGGTTGCATAGTATTTTATGATCGACCAGGTCGAAAGCTGCTGAGAGGTCGAGAAGGAGTAGTATGGCCACTTTTCCTTTGTCTTTGATGTCATCAATCTGACTTTTGAGGTCAACAAGGGCCGTTTCAGTTCCATGTTGAGGTCGAAAACCAGATTGACGTAGCCCTAGTAGTTGATTGGATTCTAGCTATTCCTGAATTTGTAAGTATGCAACTTTGTCGAGGATTTTTAGCAGGAAGGGGCCCGTGGTGATCGGCCTGTAGTTTGTGGGAATGGCTGGGTCTAAAGATTGTTTTTTGAGGAGGGGGAGAACCCATGATTGTTTCAGATTGTCAGGTATAGAGTTGGTGGAGAAGGAAAGGTTTATGAGTTTGGAGATGAAGGGAGAGAGGTCTCTTGCAGCATTTTTGATGATCTGGGCAGGACAGCTATCCCATTTGCAGTTCGAAGGTTTGAGAGATGCTATGATCTTTTGGACTTCCGGTATGGTGACCTGTTTGAATGTGAAACCAGCGGAGGTATTGGTAGGGGTCGATATGCTAGGGGTAGAGGAGTTGCTATTGGATAGTTGTAGTCGTTTAGCCTCAATTTTTGTGCTTATCTTCAACTGAGCTTACACTTCAATGCTTGTGCGTAAAAGAAAGCACTGCATGCCCTTGTATTTCTCCCAGCTTTATTTTCTTCTTCAATGGTAGGCTGTATCTTAATACATGGTAAAAGAATGATATTGTAATCCTATGTTTCTCCTGTCTACTCTTGCTATATTTCCTGAATGAACTGAACATATACTGCAAAATCTTTATTATGCTTCATTGTTCATGCCATTAAAACACCTACTTGAGATCTAACATGGTATGCCTGCCCCAATGCACCCCATACACAGGCTCAACAATTGTTAGACAAAGCACCATCATGTTCATCCCTCTCTAATTGAACACCTGGGTCACCTTCTTGCTCCCTAATTGTGCTTATCTGATTTCCTCAATTTCTGTTTGCACATCTTTAATTACTGTCCGATGCATTTTCAATACTTCTGCTGTCCTAGTCTGTTTTCCACATTAGGCATAGCCCCTCCCCTATCTGAGTCACCCTGCACATTTCTTCTTCCACTCTGTGTACTACTGCTTCTAAAATTGCACATGCTTTGTTTTCTAGTTTCATTATTAATAAAGCACATTTTTCACAGTGTGTATTTGCTCGTTTCATATTGCTTGTTTATAAATGTGAAGAGGGCTCTTATTTAGGTTTGTGTATCTTTAAAGGGTAGTTGCCTACACAGGTACCCTAAGAGAGTACACATCTTTTTGTCGCTTACTGCAATAAATACTACTAAACATTTTTCTTTTGTATCACAGTGTAAACAAATCATAAGTCTTTATGATCGTAGAATCAAAACAATTTCGTGAAACACAATAATACCTTCAGCAATGTCACAAGTGCTGCCCCCTTTTGGCACACTCTTACCTGTTGCAAGAATCTCCAAATATAAACTCTATTACAAAATCCATTACCAGAATTCAAAATCATAATGCCCTTTTTTGCGCAAGACCACAAGATTACAAAAAACGCACACCCACACCTCCCACAAATCAGCTACATCCCAATCTTATCCCACATTCAAATTTATCAACACCAATTTGTATATCTGCATCCACCACTATATAAAAAAATATGCAATGCAAAAAATGAAGACATACAAAATCAGATTTCAAAAATGTTCTACTGCTACCAGCCTCACACCTTTTACCACAGGTGGATGGTGTTATCCTTGCTCGCTACAGCAAGTGCTCCCACTTTTTTGTTACTACCTGCCTCACACCCATTAACTCTAAATGTAGTTTATGGCCATTGTGCACTACTGCAAGACCTCCCATTTATTTCTAAAGCAACATTGCGCCATTCCCTCCTTGACTAAGGGATGTGTGCCCTTCACTTACTAATTATTTATCATGGTGCCACGGCTCCCTGCTACAAGAGCCCTCCTCTTTTTCTTCTACTTAAAAATTAAAAGAAGAGAAAAACTTTTGCCAAAACAAATCACATCACACACATCAGCATCCACTCTTCTTCCCCAATTATATCCACTCTCTCTCTGCAGTTCTTACACTGCCTTGCTTGGGTTAACTGAAATCTCCCAGACTGACTCTCCCCTCAAGAAGGCCTGCACTTTGGTGGGCAAGCCATGGGCCTGGAATGGCCAGACAGGCCTTTTGCTAAAACAGGCACCTGCAGTTCCTTCTCAAGTACTGTGCAGTCTTCTGTCCAGCTCCAGGTGTCCCCAAAGTATGTTGGAGGAGCCAGCTGATTTTCTGTATGTATCTGGTTCCCCGTACAGGGCCTACCAACATGTATGGCAAGGTACATTCTCCTCTGCCAATAAAGTTACTGCAATACACAAGAAAAATAAAAAAATGAATATTGCAAAACTGGTCAAGCAGGGAATTATCCACATACATTCAACTTGTAATTGTGTGAATACAGACTTATATTAAGTTTTACAGAAAGCAAAAGCTACAATTTTAAGCAGTGCATCTTCTTAATTGGCTGGTGTAAAAAGAAAATGAGATAATTGGTTCTATGCACTATATAAATGTTCATAGGCCTATTCTAAACATGTGGTACATTACCTGAAGTACAGGTCAGATCATTTCTAATGAAGTTGTTTTGTTTCACACAAGTTAGGATTGGTTGAAAAACATTAGACACATTTAGCTAATTAGTTTGCAATTGTTCGCCTCAGTAGACGTAACAGTGGATTGGTATGAATACAATTGTTAGAATCAATTATCTGTGTACCAGTTAATCCATGTGACAGATAAATTATTACATTTTAGTTCTTCTGTCCGGACTCCTTTTCAGGTTGGCACCAACAACACTATTCTTGACATTGAGCTCTATTATAGATTTTGTAACTGTGCTTGCTGGAAACATTACTTGCAGGCCGTTTGCCTATTCCCATGAGTCATCTTTGCCCTGTCCCTGACTTTACATGCAGGGCTTAGCTGCCAGTAAACATGGCTCATTCATACATGTACAACTGTGCTAGTGCATTACACATAATCACACAATGGCTTTATTTCTAAAATACATTCAAACAGTGTGTCTTAAATGTGAATATCTGCATTGTCCATAGGCTCCTGTTTAAAGCTATTGAAAAAAATGTTAATTTTGTATTTTTTGACATCATAGATGGTCTTTTATTAATTTGGAATTCATATGGAAGTGTATGTGTTCCCTCTATCTCTAAAAAGCCTGTGCTATAAATAATAGTTTCTACATGACAATTTGTGAGAAAAAAAGCCCTTGCACATGCATATTTATTCCGCAGATGGCAGTGTTGTACTGTGCTCATTAGATCCCTATGAGCATGTCGTCATTCCCCTTATTTGCCAGAATACAGCATTCAGGTTTCTTACTCTGAAAACACATGTTGGTATAGTTACCTCAAGACTTGGCTGTGTGATTTGTTAAGCTTGCGTCATCTCAGCTAATTAGCATACCATGTCCCATCCTTGCCCCTGGGGTGTCAGTCTTGTTTAAAGTTGCATTTATCACTCACTGCTGCGAGCTAAACTCCTGTGGGAAAGAGCTGTATTAATTCTTCTTTTGGAGTGCTTCCAGTTTCTGGTGACATGAGGTTATGTTCAGGCAATGTTGCAAATTCAGGAATGACTGTTGGCTATCTCGCTCTTAGAGACAGATCCTGTGCTTCGTTAGAAACTGATTCAACTCTGGCCTGTGAGTGTGTGTTGCATTTAGCTGAAGGGAAATAATGCCTATAGACGTTTCTATTAAAAATGATATAATGCTGATTGAGCTAGAAAATACATGATTATATTTGATATGCAATATATAATTTATATATTGTGTGTGTGTTTCCATAAAAGCCTGTCTGCTATTTCATGCTTAGAGTAGGGGGAGCTTTTCTCTCTGAGGAAGCCTAATTACATTTGGAGCTCTCAATAAATGCGCTTGGCTAATGTGAACTGGCAGCACTCCTGCATTCTATCAGTCTGAAACCCTCTTCTATATTTCTTAAGCTGGTGCAAGCAATGGCAGGTTTAGGTCAAAAGGACATAGGTGTTTAATTAAACAAGGTACTTGCCAAGCTATATCAAGCCGATATGCAATGAGTTACTCTAAATGATCTGCTTTGCTTCATGGCTGTGTATGTTTAAGTATGCATTTTGAGGCATCACAGTGGCTTCTGTAATGTGTACGTTCTTGCAGGTTTGGAATTCTGAATGGATGTGCCCATATCTAAGTATTCCCTATCACCCCTTAGAAGAAGCATCCTGACTAGTTATACAAAAGTCACTACAGAGGTTACAAAATATAGGACAGTTGTTGAAGCAGAAGTGGCACTGTTGTTTTGAACTTTGTCGAGGCTATCTTGGATGGAGGTTATCCAGGATTACCATTTGTGTGGTTTTATTTTTGGAGATTGGAAAGTAAACTTTTCATCAAAACGAAGAATAAATTGGTACCAGTGAATTTTTATTGGGTGAACTTTTGTTTCTTTGGAACTTTTCAAGAACTGATTCAGGATTTTACCTGAAGAGAAATTGACTTTGGACATTTCTGGGAATTAGATCTACTCAGGACTAGTGGAAGTTAACCAATTCACTGTTTATTTGATCATCTTTTATTTATGTGGTTTATGCTTTGCTCTGAATGTTGTGTTTAGTGTGAGGGCCAGTTTTGTGTATGCTAGGAGATGTTCCCTCCTAGAGCAGACTTAGTTGGGTTTTCTTTGCATTTTCTGTTTAAAATAAAATGTCAAATACTCAGAAAACCACAAGCAGTTGTCCGCCTCACATTACTAACCCCTCACACTCCCACAACACACAAAGAGCACAAAAGCATCCCCCCACACACTCAGCACTGAGTCACCAGCACACATATCACCTCCCCCAACAACCACCTCACACACGCACACACACACACATAGCACCATGGGGCTACTACACACGCACACCCAAGCTCTTCACATGCACATGCACTAAGGGAACACAGACACTCCAGTGCCAGCGAGTGGGACAGCCTCATAGTTGTTCCTATTGAAGTGGGTGGATGATGTATTTTCCCAGACACGCAAGCAGCATAATGGCAAATGATATTTACAGAAGGCAACTCCAATTGGCCAAAGTACTTTCCAGTTTCAGCATATGTAGCAAGTGATCATTGGCAAAAAGGGGGATGAGAGTACATTTGTGATCTTACTTGAAATACAAGCACAGTTGAGTTTCCTCTTGCGGCCAGTGCATGGTGGTACATTTTGCGCAAATTCTCCTAAACAAAGCAATTAGGCAGTCCTTAGCAGATGCCTTCCCCATAACGATTTATGGTCTGTCTCAAAAACCCAGCAATTGTAATATAACCAATGAACATTTTTCAGCACATTTAGCTAGCTGGAAATTACAGGAACCTAGCCCAAATGCATATTGGAGCAACTTCATTGATACAACACATATGGACGGACACCTGTAAAGCATATAACAAGTCCTATGCAATGCAACTTGCTAAAACATGATAGGCCTCAGAGGTTATTAGTGAAGGACAAAGGTCAATGTGACAGCTTGCCAACCTCTACAAAACACTTACACCTTGGTTTATTTCGGCATTTCAGGGTAAAGACCCACTAGCACTTTGAAAGAGTCTTACACTTGTTTTCGATCTTGGATACAAAATGATAGTTTGATTCACTGCCCATTGCCATGCTAATGCATATGGCCGTTCCCACCCACTTCCTGATCATCCCGCCCAAAACACATCTTCCTGGGATCACGTTACACTATCTTTAGCATGCCTCAACATGAAACTTGGCACTAGAAGTACCTGACCGTGTTTTTTCAAAGCAGTTTTATGAGAACTAATAACTTAATTGGAGCTGTAAATGCGCTACTAGAGTAATAACTATGTCAACCAGGTCTGCCATGCTTAGAGACTGGTCTCCGGTATTAAGCACGTTATAAAATATGAATTCATTTTCAAAGGGAAAAACTGTTGCCAAAGGCCAATCCTTGTTTAGATTTTCCTTCCAATGCTCTTGCTGTTATTAACGAGGTAAGGGTCAAATCTAAAGATTATGCTGCAGTAGAAACAATCAAAATATTGCAGCGCAGACAGCTAAGAAACTGATATTATGGCCTGTTACAAAGATTCTTATTATAAGATGCCTTTGCCAGCTGTTGCTCCGGATGCCAGAATGGCTGCTAAGCCTTCTTTAAAACACATTGGTCCTCATTCCAAGTGTGGCGGTCTGGAACAAGAGTGCCGTTCAGACCTGCCAGATGCAACGACAACTGAAGGCAGTTTTTTCACTGAAGCAACAGCACCATTAGCAATGGTGCTGGTGCATCCGTCTCTGCACTCCCATGAAGTCCTATGGGACGCCACAGGAATGGGGAGTTGCCAAACCTGCCGCCTCACTTCCTGCGCCACCGAGACTTGTAATGTCCCGGTGGCACCAGGAAGTCAGGTGGTGGATTTGGTGCTTCCAGGTCGGCGGGAACCCACTTGTGGGTTACCGCCGACCTCAGAAGGAAACCCATTCTGTTTTCTTGTGACTACAGAAAGTGGTATAAAGCTGATCAAAATTACTTCTATGTTTAGCCAGACACAATCCTTAATAAGTCCATGAGTAGTGCCCGGAAGGCTGGCACATTTGTTACTTGTTTTGAAAGGGATGATGATTCAAGTCTTATAACTCAGGGAATGGGTCTCACGCTGTTTTAATTTGTAACTCTGCTCAGCCCAATATTAATTTAAGCCCTCCAGCAGTGCTCATGAGTGTGTTGATCAATCCTATACTTGTGCTCAGGTTTATATAAACCTGACTGATTTCACTGGCCACGATTGTGAAGGCCAGCACACTTGCTTCCTATGATGAAGAGTCTGACAAGTTCTCAAAACAAATATTGATGCTGCACAATGCAAAGAATGAGCCTTTGGCTGATTCGCCTTAGATTTGTGCTCAGTCTGATAAAGAGATGAACAATCTATCTATTAATGCATGGAAGGATGGCATATCTGTTATGGCTAGTTTGGTTACCATCTCTGACATAGCCCATGATAATGTTTCCAATAAATCTGAAAGGATAGGTATAGATGCAACCACTATTGTTCCTATGTCTATTGTTAGCACTTTTAGATGTGGACTTTTGAATAACCTTTCTATGGTAAAACATGATGTTGAACTGTGGCATCTGCTTTGTGAGGCTGAGATTGACATTTTAACATTAACTGAGACTTAACTGAGACTTGGTTAAAGGATCCCACAACCCCTGCAATACACTCTGTTCCATCTAATTTACATTATGCACAATGAAAATAGACAAAATAGGGCTGGTGGCGGTGTGGATTTTTTGGTTAATTGTTCAGCCTATCCTTTTAAACATCAGCAGCTTTCCTCTTGTGAATCTGTCTTGCTTAAACTGTAAGATATATTTTGGGTTATAACTATTTCTCTGTGGTATCTTTTTTATTATGGTGATATTGGGTGGTATTTTATGGTGGAAATATATTGTGGATATTCATTCTGGTATTTCTATGGTGGTGAGACTAATTTCAGAATATTGCCTAATAAGTGTTTTTAACAGGGTCACTAACCACAACAATTTACTGGACTTGATACACTCTGGGTAGATAGCGTATGCCCCCTTCTCGCTGTATTTTATGTGCAATACCGCAATATGCCCTTTTTGCTAAATTTCAAAATACATGATTATTTCACAACCAACTATTTGTACTCACACACACGCCTAGCCCTTCTGAAAACTCAACTCATAAAAAAACAATGTATCTTTTGTTTACCACATGTGGTAATATGAATTACCACCTGCAGTAAAATAGGCTTACCTCCTGTTGGACCTCAGTCTATTTGATAACAATAACTCAGATACATACTAAGAGTACCAATCCAATTAGTTTTTCTCTTTTATGCCTTTATAAAATGTAAAATTCAGAAAATGTCCAAACAGTTGCATTATGTTGTCCTCCTTTACAGTGGCTTATAATTGAACATGGATAAAATGCATTTCATTAGAGAGCGTGCACTCATTAAATAGCTTTTCTGATAATTCTCTTCATTAACACATTTGTTGCTGGCTGGCCAGCGCTTAGTCTGACGAGGAAACCTTGAATGTTTCTCTCACAATCCTTGGCAGTTAGGAGCCTATTATCTGAACAAAAGCTCACTTCATGAATAGGAATCCACATAAAATATAGATAGTGAATTACTTTAAAATAAACATATTTCTATCACACAACCTGTAAGCATTTCTCGCCTATACTACATGCTCCTCAATTACTGCATAAATACCTAAATCTGTTGGCAATATTTCTGACTCAGCTCAGCATGGGAGTCTTCATCAGCCTTCTCGCATTTCACCCCCGACCCAGGTCACTTAGATAAGGACTGCTCCAACATCAAAAGGCCCCCCGCACTGAAGTCTGTCTGCCTGCCAGCTCCTTGAACTCGTCTCCTAGCTCCCGAAGATATCTCTGAATGAACACTCCCACTCACATCTCTTTTCAATAGATCTCTCTGTCAATCAAGTAATACCTCCGCAGGACCATCCCCATGAGCAGATCCACCCACATCACCCGATTCTCTGTGTTTTCCTCTGCATTACTGAAAAGACAAATTTAACATTTCCCTTTCGCTTCCTGCTTCACCAGTGCCTTTTTTATTAGAGCACATTTTCAGCTTGCCACACAAGCTCTGACTGCATGTTCAAATTCCCATTCTAAAAAGCATCATGCATTTTTCCAAAACTGTCTTCAGGCCCTTTCCACATAGAATAATTTGCACTAAATGTTATTATGGGATTCAATTATGTAAACTGGGATGGATTAGTATGTTAATATATATCAATAGTAGGGTAAATGCAGACTAGTCCATTGAAATACCATCTTGAAATAATATGGCATTTTAAGCATGTGCTCTGTGAATTTTCAATCATGTACCTTGTGCATTTCTGTCTGAAACTCACATTCTTAAGTCCAGAACTGAGTTTCAGTCCCTGATTCCTTATTGCAATTCAAGCCCCCAGAAACATGTCTATGCTAAAATGATGAGCTACATGTGCAGGCGAACATTCTGAGCTCCTACTATTACTCTTGCAAAACTAAGGGTAAATCCCACCATCACAGTTTGTTTTCTTTTATTATATGGACTGCCAAATGCTGATGTGTCTGATTTCATTACAAAACTACATGAATGTTGCTCTCTCTGCTTACTATCTCTATATATATAAAAGTGAAAATGTGTTTGTGGCGGGATTTGTGGCAAACCTTTGTTCCTTATACAATTTCTCACTGTTTAACCAATCTGCTCCAAATTGTGCATAGTTGCCTGTTAGGACACTGCAGACATTACTGGCTACATGACATTTGGACACCCCACCACTTTCCTCGGATTTCAGCACCTTCACACATGAGATGGTTGCCTGAAATCGACAAAACTTCAATGTGGTTGGAGAAGGACCGGTCCCGACACGAGGAACAAAACTCGAGGTCCAGACCCTAGGCTAAAATTCAGGATATGCTTCCGTCAACAGTTACTGATTACATATCAATCGATACAGTGGTGGATACCAATGAAGCCGGAAACTATCCAATAGAATCCCTCAATTCACTGGAACCCCGGGCTTGCCACCACATCACCTTCGACTGAAAGTTGGGTCACCCATCAAGCTGCTTGGCAATCTCGACACACCTAGGCTGTGTAATGGTACAAGGATATGCTTGAAAAAATTGCTGCCCAATGTAATTGAAGTGACAGTGTTCACCAGGAAGGGAAACAAAAAATGTTGTTTATAATCAAGCCTTACAATGAACATGTACTTTAGTAATATAGAAATGTAGGTCCATAGTTGTTGGCACCGTCTGCATCATGTCACCTATCATGCTGCTCTGAAATCTCCATGTTGTTCTCACATAGTTATTGTTACTCACCGGACGGGAAGTATACCAAATCGGTGGCCGGAAGGTACATGACTGGACTATTGATTGAAGAGCTAGGTCGGAGCCTCCAACCTCGCCTCCTCTCTGTGAGGGCACAAGACCTTTTTAACGATATGACTCTCTGCTGGGTAGGACCAGGCAGAGGGACTGATCGCTCAAAAGGGCGGGGAGGACACACCGCCAAGAACCCAGCTGTAAAGGAAAAACAAGAGGTGAGCAATTGGAAATTTAAGAAAGATCCCTTTCCCTCGATACTTCTTTCTAGTAGTACCTGAACTATGCCCTCCCCTTGTTCAGTTTCAAGGCCACCGGAACCATCTACAAGTAAGAGAGGAACATGTAACCTATCCTGACTATAGTTGTCAATTAGATAAGGACGATGGGTAATCAATATAAAAGAAAACCCTTACCACTGATGTGCTGTTAAATCTGTAATGTCCAAAGAGTTCATGAAAACGGAAGTGCAAAATAACAAATGGGTAGGCTAGTTAGGGAAACTAAACCCGGGCGGAACGAGGGCCGCACTAGAGTCGGGTAGGTGCACTATCCGCAAAGCGTCCCTGTGCACTACTGAAGAATGTCCAATAGAAGTCTGATGGTGGAAAGAGGATGGTAACAGCAACAATAAAGGACACAATTGAGTTGGAGTATTACAGGTGATATAGTTTAGCGGCAAGGTACAAAGAGTACAGGAGATGTGCTTGTTAGCAAGTGGTGAAAAGAAGAGTCTTACTGATGCCGTGATCACAAGGTTCCAAAAGCGGCAGGCAAAGGCAGTCCGTGAATGAGGAAACAGGTCTGCTACACGGGTAAGTAGTTTTCCAAAAGCGGCAGGCAAAGGCAGTCCGTGAATGAGGAAATAGGTCTGGTACACGGGTAAGTAGTTTTCCAAAAGCGGCAGGCAAAGGCAGTCCGTGAATGAAGAAACATGTCTGGTACACGGGTAAGTAAGTAGGATTGAAGACGGAACTTCTAAATACCAGGATGCAACTTTAATCAGAAGCAGCATTCCGCGCGGTTCCGAGGTTTACATCGAGAAGGAGACGGCGGAACCGGACGAAACCGAGGCTCACGCATCATCGCCTCTGAGCTGACAGCGGGAGGCGGAAAGCTGGGAATTGTAGTCCAAACTTGCCGCAGAGTGATGCGGAGTGAGCCGAAGCCACTATTTTCCAAGGCAGTTGCCAGTGGGCCTAGAATGGGTTTGCAATATGACGCATACCCTTACGGAGGGCAATAACCTTCCTGCGGGCCTGCGGAGGCGTAACAGCTATATGTTTCAGAATGAGTTTTCTTAGCAGAACAATATATTGTGTCGTGTAGTCTATGTGAGAAAACATTTTAAAAATCGAAAAATGTAGTGAATTTTTCTTTTCTCCTTTCTTATGGATCCTTTCCGAAAAGCGTAAAGCTACCTTAAGGTATTTCTAACAAATAGTACCTAAAATAAAATCCCAGGCAATGCCCGGTATTTGGTATTAGTTAACACTAAAATTATTATTTCTGGTGATTTTCATTTCGGATGTAATTTGTTTTACGTTTTTTTTTAATTGTTATTATGTATAGTGTTATAGCCATGTATACAAAAAAGAACAAAAACAAATATACACATGACTTTTAACACTTTGTACAGAGGCATAGCATACAATCAATATTACAATCATAAAGAAATCAATGAACGAAAACAACAAGAGAAGGAAAATGACCTAGTGAAAAAAGAAAGAAAAGAAAAACAAGAAATTACATTATTTACTCTCCCAAACTAAAAACCTACCCACTAAAAGGCAGGTATGTTTATCCTAAAATCAACCAATTCATAAAATCGAATTGTTTCGCAATTTTAAATCTGTCCTCGCTAAGCCTAACTCTTTTAAAACAGCCACTACTTCGTAGGTCAGGAGAGTTTCATTACAACATGATAATCTTTCCTAAACATCCTCTGAATTCAACCACCTCACTTCATGCACACATTTCTGAAATCTAAACTCTCTCAGTGTCCATGTACCACAACATTTTGTGAGTAGATGATATAGAGACTGGGTTACCTTATCGTCAAACTTATCACAGATAGCGGTCAGATACTCCACATTATATCTTATCGACAGAATTTCCAGCGTGATAAGTAGATTTAATCTAAATCTCTGGAAAATAGATCTAATAGCTGAAGCAGGAGATCTCTTTAAGTATCGTGGCAGAAAGGATCTCAATTTATTAGTTTTGTTATGCAATGCTGATAACTTTGCTTGCCTCATTTTGTCAATTGCCCTAATCCAATCTGCTCGTAAATTACGAGCTTTGACCTTCATTAGGTTTTGGGTAAGTAATTCTATTGAACAATCTGAGTCAAGCAATATCTCTTGGCATCTCGTATTGAGATTTGAAGAAATTTATTCTCACCTTCTTGTCTTAACAAGGCCACATCTTCATATAGAGAGCCCTTGGGCGGATCTAGAATAAGTCGCAACATGGAGACCCATTTCCAATCCATTATAGCTCCATGCGAGGTCAATCCTAATTTATATCTTATACATTCGATATGCACACAATTAGGTAGATTTAAGACCCTCTTCCACAATTTCACCTCTATTATATCCCAATCTATATTCATAGATAAGATATTTGAATTCAGGCCAAACAGGATAATCGGGGCTACTTTGCCTATATAGAATCTCACCAGGGGCTGAATGGAAAATGTACAAAATTTGTGATGAATTATTTTCATCTGCACCCCCATATTAAGCACTTTGGGGTCAACCTCTGCAAGAACATGGCCCATGGTTGCATAGGCTTGTGTGCTAGCCCCAAGTAAGTGATCTCAGTCACTACCTCTACAGGACGCTTTTTCAGGTCCCAAATATAAGTCTTAAGTATCTTTTTTGGATCTTTAAAGACCAAGATTTTAGACTTATTTGGGTTTATTTTTTAAATTGTTGCATTTAGCATATTCTGCCAGTGCTGAGCGTAGTCGTTGAAGACCGACCTGCAACTGGTCAAAGACCACCACATCATCAGCATAAACCAGCCAGTTTATTTTGCTATCTCCAGGTTTTGGAGAAATTAGGCCCTTATCCTGCAGCCATAGGCTTAAATCAGACATGAAAAGAAAGGGGGCAATTAAGCACCCCAGTTGAACTCCTCGATTGATCTCAATTGGAGCTGACAGGGCGCCTGCTCTTGATAACCTACATTATCGAATTATGGTGAAGTCAAATAAAAATAGATAGGAGATTGGGCGGAGCTCCCCAGGCGTTCAATTTCTTCCAAAGAAGATTTCTATTAAAAGTATCAAACGTCTGGGAGAAATCGATCCACGCTCCAAAAATGGGAGAGCCACCCTCCCGCTAAGGCCTGCGTACTGAGACAACTCACAACTAAACCATTTAAAGAGGTTGATAGACCCCTTCTAACCCTGTTTGTTGTTTAGGAATAAGGCCTTTTGAGTTGGCTCAAGCCTCCATCTCTGCCAAAATCAAGCCCACAAAAATCTTGCTATCAGCTTCTAGTAAAGATATGGGACGGTAGTTTGAGGATGCTAACCTGTTCCCTCTTTTATATATCGGAATAACCACAGACAATCTGCAAGTTTCTGG
This sequence comes from Ambystoma mexicanum, assembly GCF_040938575.1. Lineage (NCBI taxonomy): Eukaryota > Metazoa > Chordata > Amphibia > Caudata > Ambystomatidae > Ambystoma > Ambystoma mexicanum. The sequence goes on along the minus strand of NC_090924.1, from coordinate 175,243,137 downwards.
GAGTTGTTTAGCCTGCAATATATTTTCAAATAGATGTTTTAGGAGTCAAGCTCAAAGGGCAGGATTCCTTTTTAAAATAGAGTTGCTTAGCCCATTTGGACCAGCCGCTCTGGAGGTAGATGATTTTTTGATCAACTCTTCAATAGATTCACAGGAAAAGGATAAAGGCCATGCACCTCTCATCACAGTCTTAGGAACTATGATTTCTGAATGACCATAGACCTCAGAGAAATGTTTGACCCAGACCTCCTCCTGTATTATTGTTACCTGACCATCTAAGTTTTTACTATTCAAAGGCCCTACTAAAGCTCAGAAATTTCTTGAGTTTCTTAATGCTAATTACTTAACATGTTTTCACCATCTTGTTGATATGTGTGTGGGAGTGAGGGGCCAGTAGGCCCCCCATCCCTCCTTTCCTTAGTACAGACTTGGACCATGTGCCTCCAATGGTGGGGAGTGCCCCCGTTGCCCTTATGCGATGTCAGCATCAGTTGGTTCTCGCGGAGATGGGGCTGTTACATCGGACACAGGTCATCCATTTTTGTACCCCTTTTTGACTCCATCTTGGTAACTAGGCCTCACTGCGATAATACGAAAAGGCTTCTCTCCCCTTTGCAGTCAGTGCACACAGCACATATGGCCCCCACCTTTTCTCTCACTGTGTCTGTAAATCTCTGCAGCCCCATTCTCATGCTGAAGCTGGAGGTAATTGCAACAATGAACAAATGTAACATCTCACCCTTCCTCTGAGATCACTGCCCTGCGTGTGAACCGGCTTGAGTCAGCCGCTGTTGCTCATCCATCTCCACAAATCTGTCCATGCCCCCTCACCCTCACCATTGGAAAATGACTGACAGTGTAACCCCTGTGTCCCTGCAAGGTATTCTCTTGATGTACCAGATATGCGACCTCGCCATGATGCCCACCAAGCAGGCCCCCGACTAACATTAGACCTCTGTTGCAGTATATTGTCTCCTACTAACAAATGCCAACGTGCCTTAGATTCTTTGCGAGTTCAGACCCTCGCTTCAATCAATATTATCATGATGGTCAAAGCCCTTAACCTGATGCTCTATATAAGCCACTGATATTAACGATGTAAATACATGTACAGCGTTTATACGCTTACAATGATTTGTTATAGGTTTACAATGATTTGTTCAAAAGAGTTGCAATGATCATTATTTAGTGCATGCTTCACAAATATGTATTACATTAGCTTGGTTAGTGGCCACCCCGCTTCACAGCAACCTGACCTTCACACCACCTGAACACTGACAACGGGATCACGTGAAGTCCATCCTCCCGGCAAAGGAGCGACCAATCCGGATGGAACAGTGACACCAGAGCCATATAGTCCCATAGAGACTGTCCAATCCTGCACTAACTCAATACCCTATGTTAATTGCATCATCTATGATGATTTTTTCCTTTATAATGTGATGTAATTGTGATATTTGTATGAGCGCTCTCTGGCAGCAGAGTTCTTTGGATGGCAATTACAGAAATATTTTTTGAACTCTCGCAACCTGTCCTCTTAGCCTTATTCCCCGTCTGGGGTGTGTCTCATTTATTCTTATTGCACGTAGTAAGACAGGGAGGGCTCCTACATTTGGTGACCCCCGCAACGTGATTTGGGACAGGTGCCTCATGGCCCGTGCAGTGCGGCGAGATCCGGGATGCCACCCGGCAAAAACATCGCCTCCGCGGTCAACCAGCCTGTGCGCACAACGAGAAGGGGTCAAGGGTTCCCGGTTAACGAATACCCAACTGTAAAAGCTGCTCGCTGAGGTGGGCCACGGCTTGGTTGGGGTGCAGACCAGATTGTGGATAGACGATGAACGGTGACTCTTGGATCACCCGACTGAACATGTGACACGAGTGTCAACCAAGTGCTTGTGTGTCTCCACACAGGAAATTGTATAATCATGGGGGAAACAACACCACTAGCGCACATCTGCCAACATCTCCCATTGTATAGTGAGAAAATACAGAAGTACCATGACCAGTGGGTGGCGGAGATAAAGGGAGATAGCTTAACACCCATATGGCCAGAGGGAGGCTCTTTCGATAAAAGGGTGCTGGACCTGGTATCCACACATTTGCTAGCGAGATATAAGGGAAAACAGCTACAGAAAAGAAGGGAAGTGTATTAGAATTGTTGGCGGATGTTCGAGGAAATAACACCCGCAGGTGAGGTAAGTACAGACAAAGAGGCAGAGAGAGAAAAAAACGCCAGAAGGAGTAGGTGGGACAGCGAGAAGAAAATGTACGACAACCACAACTGAGAGTGATACTACTAAAATATACCCGTTGATGACCAGGCCCGCGGTAGGATACAGCAAGCCCCAATATGTGCCCACGTGCCCTACCCCGACCACCCCAGCAGGGGCAGCAGCCACTGCACCACCCCCGTATGACAGAGGGGGGCTGTACGACCCAACTAGTGCCCCACCAGTAGACCTAGCACGGTTAACTGGGGATTTAGACAGACAGCTTGCACACGCACAGATGGAAATAACACGATTAAGAGCATTATGTGATAGGGGCCAGATGCTACCAGGGGGAGGGGGAAGTGCCATCATTGGCAGCAGCAGACCTCATGCCCCCAACAAGTGTCGCAGGAGAATCGATGCCAGTGACGCCAGTACCATTGCAATCAGCGCCATCACAATCGGCACCCATACCAAGAGGTCAAGAGCAAGAATGGCAATTGGGAGAGTTACTGTTCCATTTAAATGGTAAGCCAGTACAACCTCAGATAGCCAGCGTGGAGAAAGACAAGAAGAAGAAAGGGAGCAAGAAGAAGAAGTAGAAGAGGTGGGGAGTGATCTCGATGAATATGAAGATGGGGTAGCGGCAGTGGGCTCCCCACTGCCATTCCATTTTAATGACTCAGATGAAAGGTTGCCGCCAAGATGGCAGGGCAGGTTAAGGCAGTGAGTAGGAAACATGCTGGTGAGCAAGACAAAAAAGGGGACGTTAAGTAAAATAGGAAGAAAGCACAAATTACAAATTACACTGACACACAAAGGAGCAGGGTGTCCGCACTACATTCCGTAGGCCCAAATGGATAAAACCAATTTGTTGAAACTTCTCCCCCCACTCTCGGGAGGGGCGGGGAAATGGATACACACATTCGAGAAGAACACAGCAGGAATCCCATTAGCAATAGGGGAAAGGAAAAGCCTGTTGGTATCTTCTGTTGGCGATCAAGTAGACGCTGTATGGGTGATGGCGGGGCTCACTGGAGTGACAATGAGCTGTGTCCACCATGATGGATCACCATTTAATAAAGTTAGAGCACAAGTATGGGATGCATTGCAGCACACGTTTCCAGACATTCCAGATTTACACATAGTGATGCAGTGCACGATGGGAGAGGAGGAGAGGAGCCTACACAATTCATTCTCGGGGTGCAAGACCTGTGGAGAAGTGAAACAGGTACGCCGTGCGATCAATCCACCGTCCTGTTTTATTTTATAATTAAAAATGGGCTTCCGAAGGAGGTACAGAAGGCCTTGGATAAAATAGCTTGGATAGAAGCCAAGGGCTAGCCGGTGATCCAAAGCATAATTGTACACCACTGTAGGAGGATCAAAGCAAGAGAAAAGGAGATAGCACAGAAAAGATTGGCAGACAAAGCGAAATTAGTACAAAATAAGCTAGTGAAGGTCGCAGCACTGGACGCAACCAAATCACCCGATAAAAGCAGTGAAGGGGATGACGGAGCAGGAAATGCACCAGCGAGAATGGCCGCAGCATGGGCTGCAGGAGGACAAGAACAGTGGGACGGAGAAGAACAATACGGAGGGCCCCAGTGGCAAGGAAGACAAACAAGAGGATGAGGTGGGTACAGGGGACCACGAGGGGGATTCGGAGGAATGGGAAACAGAGGTTTCAGTGGGCCTGGGATGAGAGGAGGACCACAAGGGTCATGCTGGAATTGTGGAAGATGGGGGCACTATTCAAGAGATTGTAGAATGCGGCCTGCAGGGTACTTTCAAGGACAGCCCCCTATGGGAAATGAACAGCAATACGGACATCCACACCCAGGAAGCCCCTACGGGTTACCTATGGGAGGGGGCGGGCAAGGTGATCAATATTATAATGAGCCCCAAATGCAGCAAAGACAGCAACCCCCGCAACAACAGCCACAACAGAGGGGAGCACAACAGCCTATGGCCAGACAAAATACAGTAGGGAACGCTACCAATAACATATTTGCAACATCTGCTAATGGTGCACCTGCACCTTTTCGTGGCACGGCAGTAGTAGGAGATAATGTTTTCTCAGTGCCAGGAACGGAGACTTATGCAGATTAGGAAAGCCCACAGAGAGCACTTGCGTGTCCAGTACTATCCACTACCCTACATGCAGAAGAGGAACCACTAGTGGGAGCAGAGATAGGAACCAAGCAGTTTATCTTTATGGTAGACTCAGGAGCAGAAAAATCATGTCTCATGGAATGGCGGTTTCCGCTCTCGGGAAGAAATTTGGAAACGCAGGGGTTCTCGGGAGCTATTTTGAAAGTTCCTTACACAAAAGAACTTGATATAACAGTGGGGGGAAAACAGTGTGCGCACCCTTACTGTATCATGAAGACGCGCCAATCAATTTGCTGGGAAGAGATTTGTTGAGTAAATTAAATATGACTATCTCCTTTACCGAGCACGGAATAGTGTGTTCAACTCCAGGGGTATGCCCCGTATGGGCAATGCTAATGATCAGTACTATGACAAATGAAGTTGCAGTAAGAGGGGTGCCCATTGACATGGATATGTTCATTTACGGTATCAGAGTGTTTGCCCGGGTCGTGCCAGAGATAACAAGAAAGGAATGGAGGGTGCCTGCAGATTTTATTTTCCGCCCAATTGTGAATACAGACGTTGTGCCAGGAACAATCCTGTCTATTGATCTAGAGAGGTTTCAGGTCTCAAGCAAACCTATCACTGTGATAGGACTGGACAAGCATGGATGCAAATGGAGAACCGTACTATGCATAGACCCAAACATAATTCTGCGTGATTTAACTGATGAAGAGCTTTTCACTGACAATGATAGTGATGGGGAGATAATAATGGAAATAAGTATACCATGAGACATCATGATTCAATACAGGGAAATACACAACCCACTCATGGCCATTGTTAACGTGCCACCCACAATTTTTGAGGAAGATATGGAGAGAGTACTGCCCAAGATCTGGACCACAGATCCCCCATGATGTAGGGTTATTGCATGAAGTGACACCCATTAAGATAAAATTGAAGCCAGGTGCCGTACCCCGAAGAGTTAAGCAGTACCCACTATCAAAAGAAGCAGAGGAAGGAATAAGAGAAACAATAAGTGCTCTGTTAAAAAAGGAATAATAGTCCCATCCTCCAACTCCCCATGTAATACAGCGATTTTTCCAATCAAAAAAGCAAAAGGAGGGACATGGAGAATGATACAAGATCTCCGCCCACTCAATGACGTCATTCAGAAAGAGTTCCCATTAGTCCCTAACCCAGCATCAATACTATGCAGCATACCCAAAGAAGCCACATTTTTTACAGTGGTAATTTTGAAAAAGGCTTTCTTTTCCATACCACTCGATCCAAGCTCTCAGTACCTCACAGCGTTCATGCTAGGAGGGAACTGGTACGAACATTGCAGACTACCGCAGGGGTTTTGCGAAAGCCCAATCATTTTCAATAGGCTCTTACAAGAAGATCTTGGAAATATTAATGTAGAGGGCACGATAATACAATACGTAGATGATTTGCTCATCTGCAGCAAAACTGAAGAAAAGTGCAGAGAAGACTCTGTAACACTGTTGAATTTACTAGCTACAAAAGGATATAAGATAGATGAAGAAAATTGCAATACTGCCTTGCTGGGGTCCTATACCTAGGACAACTAATATCTAAAGATGGCATATGAATACTCCCCGACAGGGCAGCGGCTATATGCCACATGATAATACCAAAAACTGTAAAAGACATGTAGAAGTTTCTCGGCATCTGTAATTACTGCTGCGCCTGGATACTTATTTACGCAGCCTACACGCGCCCATTGCTACAGGCACTGAAAGAGTCCCAAAAGATTACTGTCCCAATAAAATTGTCAAATGAAATGATGACACAGTACTTCAAGCTACAAGACCTGATCTCACATGCACCAGTTCTCGCGAACCCAGATTATGACAGGGAATTTTTCCTATTCTTACACTGCAATGGCACACTGATGACTGCAGTATTAACACAGAAAACTTCTCTAGGCCACAAGCAAGTGGCCTACTACAGCGGAACGCTGGACGCAGTAATGCAAGGTCACTTTGCATGCGAACAAGTTCTCGCTGCAGCGCCCTTTGCCATTGAAAAGAGCGCCACAATTGTAATGGGCTGCTCAGTAATGTTGTACGTGGAGCATTCACTCTTTGCAATTTTAGAGGGATCCAAATCAAAGTTAACAACACAGAGGGCAACAGTTTATGAGATAATTATCTTCAGCCCAAATGTGCATGTAGTGAGATGTAAAACAGTAAATCCAGCCACGGTCATTACGGAACCATGTACTGTAGAAGACATGCAGGAGCATGACTGTGCAACATATGAGGGAGAGGAAGATGATATCCTCAAAGCAAGTGAGAACGCATTACAGGAAGGAGAAATATACTTCATAGATGGGTGAGCATCTATAGATACTGAAACAGGGGAAAAGCATGTAGGGATGGCCGCGGTAAGAATGGAAGAAGGCAACTACGAAACAATTGTCCAAAAGCGTCTCCCTTCCTATTATTCTGCACAAGCGGCTAAAGTGGTGGCATTAATTGAAGCCCTTTATACAGTAAAAGGATGTGCAGTGACCATATATTCAGATTCAGCATACGCCACAACAACAGTACATTCAGGATTATCGCAATGGCAGCGAAGAGGGTTCCGACGGGCAGATGGGTCACCAGTTCAACATGCAACATTACTAAATGAATTAATAGAAGCATTAGCAGAACCATAAGTAGAGGCGTTGGTGAAATGCCAAGCCCATACTAATAACACAGATGCGATTTCATTGGGAAACGCGGCAGCAGATGCAACAGCGAAAGATGCCTCGTATTTCAATGTACCCCCACCAATTGAATGCATTGTCAAAACACCCACCACACAACCATTAGAAGAAGGATATAGCAATACACCAATAACACAAATAATAGAGTTGCAGAGGAGAGCACCAATAGAAGAGCAAGAGTTATGGGCCAGACGAGGGTGCAAGCAATCACCAACAGATCTGCTCTGGAGACAGGAGGGGACTGGGAAGGTAGTGATGCCAGTGGAATTACTAGAGGTAGCATTCCAACAGATGCATTTCCCGGCCCTTGTAGCACAACAACATATCGCAGCAGACATACAGGAGCACTGGTTTGTTCCCAATCTGCAGGAGCATTTGTCAAAATGTATCATAGAATGCACAACATGCCAGACATACAGTTCAGGAATGACTCTAAGAACATTGCGAGGAACTTTACCGCGTCCTGTGGAGCCCTTCAGAGAGGTCCACATTGATTATGCGGACATGGGGGAGAGATGCAATGGGGCAAGATACTTGATTGTGGTGGTATGCCCCTTCTCAAGATGGGTGGAGGCAGGACCATGCCCCCACCCAGACGCGAAGTGTGCTGCCAAGTTTTTACTGTGGGAGGTGTTCTCCAGGTGGGGAATTTGCGATGTTATAAGATCAGACAACGGCACACATTTTGTGAATGAACTCTTCAAGGAATTTACATCACTCCTAGGGGTAAAGCACAAACTGTGTTCTATTTACCATCCAATGGCTAACGGAGTAGTGGAAAGGATCAACGGCCTGCTCAAAAGTAAATTGTCAAAGTTGTTCAACACACTCAAGAAGAATTGGGTGTATTGCCTGCCCCTAGCACTGTACCAACTAAGAACGCAACCAAGCAAGGACCACCATTTCAGCCCCCATGAAATTGTAACTGGCAGGCGTGTCCATACGCCACTCTCCCCGATAAGAAAAGCATTGGATGCGCACTAGGCTGCCACAGTGCTGGGGGATGAATTTAAAGAATATCTTACCAAGTTGAGGCGCACAGTGCGTAGCATAGCGCGACTGATTGCACCACCCTTTACTGAGAATGCCGCAACAGACACTGTAACGCCAGCTCCAGACAGCCCAAGTGGCCCATTAATGCCAGAATATAATGTATACGTAAGGAGTTTTGTTCGGCGGTGGAACTCGCTGAGGTTTCATGGACCCTATGAGGTCATCTATTGCACACCCACAGCAGTTAAGGTGAAGGGACTGAGGGATTGGGTGCATCTCTCAGATGTGAGGAAGGCACACGATACAGCACTCCCTCAGTGTGAACAAACCAGCACCACCGAAATAGTGAATGAAAGTGAAATGTAATTGCAGAGAGGGTAAAAGGAACAATGCACATGAATATGCTTGCATGACTCTCTCTCTCTCAAATCTTCTCTTTCTATCTCTTGCTCGTATGTCCTGTACTCTCTATCAAGGCGAACGAAAAGAAAAAGTGTGTACATACAGAAATGATGTTAGTAGCTCAATACAAGTAAAGGGCACACTCAGTAGAAAAACGTTATTTCAAAAGATTCATAGTAATACATAAGTGACTAATAAGAAGAATATCATAAACAGTAATGAACTATGCAATGTAAACAGTAAATGTATGCTCGTCACTTAACCATTTTATATTGCCCCTCCAGGTAACACAATGGCCGAAAGGAGCACACTCACAGACAATGACTTAATGATAGTTAGCAATAGGATTTCCAATAGAGCCAATAAGTATAGTAATGTTGAGTGTGCTTTAAAGTGTTCTGCGGTCTTGTTGTCTGTGATGCTATTCTTCATTGCATGGTACTACACGCTCTTATGTATTGTCCATGATATGAACAAAGGGGGGAGCGGGGCACAGCTAATACGAGAAGGGTCAGTACTAATATGGACAGGGATAAAAACACTGTGGAAGGAAAACTATTCTGCCAATGATAATGATGCTAAAGTAACCTACACCATGATGCACTTTAATGACACAACAACTGCCCCTCTCCCACCAATTGCTGCAAAAAGCCTGTATAATAACAATGAAACAAACAAATATGATGGTGACTATTTTTGGTCAAATGACCTAACCAAAAAGATTATTAATGCACAGTCAACCAGAGACCCTACCTAATTTTATGTTGCTTCTACTCATGAACAACCAGGACCGCCAGCTGAACATACAATAAATAATGTTAATGACACAGCATGGTCTGGGGTGTTCCCAATACATTATCGAGCGTTAGACGTTACTGCATGGAGAGAAGAAAAAGGGGGGTGGATGGAAAAAGATATGACGTCTATCATGGCCTGGGATTAGATGAAATAGAAGACCCCCGCCACCCCGACCAGTCAAATAAATGGTACTCAGACATGAGTGCCACAGCAAAGCAAGCCACAAATGAGAGCTGCTATGTTTGCCCTCTCATACCGCATGCATCAAGGATGCCCAAAAAACTGGTGCCACAGGAGATACCCCTGTCAGACGCCCAATGTTTAATTCATCTTGTATTGTGTAGGATTCGGAGCACCTTCCAGGCACACAGTTACAATAGAGATGTTGCAGACGAGAGAACATGCACAAGCAGACGCCAAGGAGTAATAAGCATCAAAGAACCCTTCTTCATCATACAAGGAACGAGATTCGCAGAAAATAAATGGCATGATGAAACGATCGAGTGCAAAGCTGAGGCACTCAGAGGACTGACTGAAGAGAACTTTCAATGGGTAAAAGAAACATGTACACCCGTCTGGTCCCTGCACATTGCCAAACTCCCATGGCTCACAGCACTAGAAAAGCCAATCAAGACGCAAAAAGAAATACCACATGAACTATGCTTTCACAGAGAAGGAAAATTGCCCATGGGTGCGAACAAGCAATGGAAGGGCACTTGTGCCCTAGCCACCCTACATTCGGCTCTGATGGTAATCCCAGAAAGTCACATCCAAGGTGGAAAAGGAGAATCTGCTGGCATATCGGCAGCAGGAGAATCAGCTGGCATATCGGCAGCAGGCCAATAGGCTGACACATCGGCAGTGCACCAACCAGAACTAAAAGGCCTCCAGCATATGAACTGTTGTCAGAAAGCGACTTAAAAAACAAACTCTCTCGCAAAAGGAGATCATCCAATTACATCTCCTCTGAATCATCTGCTCTTCTTGCCGCAATCCCACCGAAGTATAAACTCTTCAACTCCGCAGAGACATTCTTTGCTTCGCTCCTAACATCAGGACTCCAGGCCCGAACTAATGCTAGAACGAGTGCGCTGGGAGCTGATCCAACTCACCAACGACACTGAAGAAGGGTTTAAAGTAATAAAAGTGGAGCTAGTGCCTCTCGCCTAATGACAATGCGGAACCGGTACGTCTTAGATCTCCTCACAGCGATGGACGGCTGTGTTTTCCGACAAATTGGGAACGCATGTTGCACATTCGTGCCATCTGAAGATGCAGATAATGGAACACTTTCCCATGTAATATCAGCAGTACACAGCCTGGGAGAAAGGATGTCGAAAGAAGAGGGAGTAGAACCAACCACTTGGTTTGACAACATGTTGAGCTAGATACCGTCCTGGTTCAACACAATGATGAACATTTTTGTTCCTATCATCGTCTTTATAATGCTATTTTTCTGTGTGTGCCAATTAGGTATCCGATGTTGTGCAAAATCTATGCCTAATTCAGCTATGATGATGGCAACGACGGGCTGACAGGCAACGGTAGAAACCATGATAGATGCGCAGATGCAAACTGGGGAGCCTAACCCACCAAACTATCACATGACAGCAGTATACCACCAAAATGGGGACATGGTTGATAATCTATATCATACTACCATAAAAGAACCAAGAGAGCTGCAATGGTACATTGAAGTGTGGGTTGATCTGGATGGGGATGGAGGATATATATGACATTTACCCCTGATGAATGTGCAAAGAAAGGGCACAGCCTGAAGATCGCATGTAGGGCATGGATGCCCATAAAAAATACCGCAGCCTGGGATGAAGCAATAGCTGAAGCTGAGTATTATCGAAGGGAGAACAAAAAAATGGATAGTTTGTTAGTTTAGATGTAACGAAAGGGGAAAATGTGTGGGAGTGAGGGGCTAGTACAACCCCCGTCCCTCCTTTCCTTAGTACAGACTTGAACCATGTGCCTCCAATGGTCGTGAGTGCCCCCAGTTGCCCTTATGCGATGTCAGCATTGGTTGGCACTCGCGTAGATGGGGCTGTTGGATAGGACACGGGGCATCCATTTTTGTACCCCTTTTTGACTCCATCTTGGTAACTAGGCCTCACTGCGATAATACGAAAAGGCTTCTCTCCCCTTTGCAGCACCACATACACAGCACACATGGCCCCCGCCTTTTCTCTCACTGTGCCTGGAAAACTCTGCAGCCCCATTCTCACGCTGTAGCCGGAGGTAATTGCAACAATGAACAAATGTAACATCTCACTCTTCCTCTGAGATCACTGCCCTGCGTGTGAACCGGCTTGAATCTGTCCATGCCCCCTCGCCCTTGCCCTCGGAAAATTACTGCCAGTGTAACCCTGTATCCCTGCAAGGTATTCTCTTGATGTACCAGATATGCGACCTCGCCATTATGCCCACCAAGCAGGCCCCCGACTAACATTAGACCTCTGTTGCAGTATATTGTCTCCTACTACTAACAAATGCCAACGTGCCTTAGATTCTTTACGAGTTCAGACCCTCGCTTCAATCAATGTTATCATGATGGTCAAAGCCCTTAACCTGATGCTCTATTTAAGTCACTGTTATTAACAATGTAAACACATGTATGGTGTTTATAGGCTTACAATGATTTGTTATAGGTTTACAATGATTTGTTCAAAAGAGTTGCAATGATCATTATTTAGTGCATGCTTCACAAATATGTATTACTTTAGCTTAGTTAGTGGCCACCCGCTTCACAGCAACCTGACCTTCACTCCTACTGAACACTGACAACAGGATCACGTGAAGTCCATCCTCCCGGCAAAGGAGCGACCAATCCGGATGGAACAGTGATGCCACATCCATATAGTCCCATAGAGACTGTCCAATCCTGCACCAACTCAATAGCCTATGTTAATTGCATCATCAATCACGATTTTCTCCTTTATAATGTGATGTCATTGTGATATTTGTCAGAGCGCTCTCGGGCAGCAGAGCTCTTTGGATGCCAATTACATCAACTATTTTTTGAACTCTCGCAACCTGTCCTCTTAGACTTACTCCCCATCTGGGGTGTGTCTCATTTATTCTTATTGCACGTATTAAGACGGGGAGGGCACCTACATATGTTTGGTGCCTGCATGAACGAACCCAATTCCTATACACATTATTCAGAGCATTACGATGTTCTTTCAAGAGATCTTTGTCGAGGCCCATTTTTTCAGCCTTACTCTGTGATGCCTTTTAAGCTTTTTTTGTTCATGAATTTGAGTGTCAAAAGAGTGTATGTGCGACGCCTGTCTTTTTATATTAGGAAAAAATTGAGGGCTTAGCTCCCACAGGAAAGGCTGAAAACTAGCAAGCTTGCAACATAAGTACAGCTGTCCATCCAGCAACTGATCAACTCGGTTACTCAAATTGTCAACTAGGGTTGATCCCCCTCTATCAAATTTTCTTAAACAATTACCAGCTAAACTTACTGAAACCTCACCCAAATTGACTGATGAGGCCTTCACCACTCCTCGAGACAACGTGACTATTAACATATGGTCATTTCGATTTCTGAAAAGTTAATAACTTCTCACTATTTGAAGTGAAAGAGATGTATCCCTAGAATTCCAGGAATGTAATTTGAAATAGGGGTCAATTAAAGTCTCTGCTGCTGAATGCCCATTTTAAGAAGGACCTGAGAGAAAATTTCCAGAACCAGCTCCCAAGAATTCAAAGAAGCAGGAATTGTACCGGCTTGTCCCAGGAAGGGCATCTTCGCACCATGTACCAATGGTATTGATGGGCAGGGACTAGATACGGGGACTGGGGACATGATTTTGATACCAACAGGCCCCTCTCATTCCAGGCCTCTGACGCCCCCATAATTGTTTCTTGGCCCAGTCTAGAGGTTAACTTCAACTCAACTAAATTGGTGTTTGGGCTAAATGGAAAGCTCACCAATTTGATATCAGCAGTCGAGAAATACTTAAGTGAGGGGATAGATTTAATTTCCTTTAAAATGCTTGAGCGATTCAAAGGAGATGCACCAGTATCGAGCAAAAGTTTGGATTTAATGCTAAATTGAATGCTGATTGTGTTCAAACCTTGCATACAGTGGGGTTTACACAGCACGCCATAGGTCCTACTCATTCAAAAGGTCACACTTTAGACTGGGTACTTACCAATAATACTGCTGCACCTAGTACTGTTGGAATTCATCCTTGCTCTTGGTCTGACCATTCATTATTGACATTTGATATTCAATTAGTCTCAGGTTTCAAATTTAAGTCTAATCCTAAAATGATACATAGTCGCAATCTAAGAAAAATCACTCCATCCACCATTTCGCCTTTTCTTACTGACCTCAATGTTTGTTTTAAAGAAGACACAAAGCATGATTTTATTCTTAATGCTATACATAAGTAGTTGTCTACCAGACTTGACTCTCTTGCCCCTTTGGTTACAAGAGACGTGCGTCCAGGACTGCAACAAGATTTTTTTACTGAACATTTGATAAGCTTGAGGACAATTATGCTGAAAGCTAAGCGTAAACGGCCTAAAACAAAGTAGGTGTCTGATCTTTACATGCTTAAAGAAGCAGCAGCTATTTATAAGAAAGGCATTTTAAAGAGCAAAAGAATATGCTCTGTTATGTGTATTGTGCAGGCTAAGAACATTTGTCATGACCTGTTGTCTGTGCTACGTGAACTTAAGACACCTATTTCCAATTAATAATTCTCCTGCTCCCAGCACTAAGTGGTGTTCCTCCATTCAAAACAAACTTCAGTGCAAAGTTAAGCACTTGGACAAATGGCATGTTTATATTTCCTTCCTTGGGTCATCCTCTATTTTTATTGAAGGCACAGATGCCGTCCTGCTGGGGCTCCTGAATTTTATTTAAGAGCAGTTAGTGAAGATGAGGATGCAGGGGTTCTGATAATTCTAAAACCTGCTCTACTGATTTTTGTCCAGCTATTAACATTAAGGAATGTGCTACTCGTCTCACTCTGGTGCTGTGTGCCTTTATCAACTCTTATTTTAGGAACAATTATGTTCCCACTTCGCTTAAAGATTCTTGTGTAACACCACCCATGAAAAAGCCTCCTCTGGATACAACTGATCCAGTCATTTATAGGCCAATCACTAATCCTACATTTCTTCTCAAGCATCGCAGTTATCTTGCATATAAACAAATACAGAGTTATGTTGATGAACATGGTCTTCTCGGGTAACACCAGTCTGGTTATCAAAGGTCATATTGTACTGAAACAGCTATGCTTGAGCTTCAGCCTGTGATTCTTCAACTGTTAGATCATGGAATGTAAGGTGATCTTGTTTATTCCTGACCTGTCAGCTGCCTTTGATCTCATAGATTATGAGATCATGCTGCTTGATTCACTCCTGAAGCTACAAGCTGGACAACATCTTTTCTTAAGGACAGAACGTCCAGGGTAGTGTTGGGATACTTGTCTCCTGATGTTCCTCTGGACTGTGGTGTTCCTCACGGCTGCACAGTGTCACGCCTGTTTTTTTATATTTTCGTGAAACTACTTCATGATCTTCTTTTGGATCACAATTTACCCTTCAAGAATTATGTGGATGACACTCAGATTTTACAGGAATTGTCATGCAGTGATCACACTGATTATGCAAAATTGAATCAGACTTCCTTGAATGTATAGATGTGGATGAATGCTAATGGGATGTGTCTCAACAGTGGAAAAGGTAATTACTTTTAATTGAATCTGACACCACTGCAAGACTTTTTGAGGAAAACGATGACTCATTCACTATTGATAATTGTTCTATTTAAAACTTGCGCAAAGCTAAATCCCTTGAAATAACTCTTAACACAACAATGTCCGTGGTTGGAAATATAAATGCAACTATCAGTTCAAGTAGTTATTATCTTCAACTTTTAAACAGTTACGTCCTTTGTTGCCTTGTCACCATAGAGCTACTATTGCTAGGGCAATGGTCAATTCCAAAATTGACTGTGGCATTGCATTGCTTGCTGGAACTAACAAGACAGATCTTAAAGTGGTTCATAATACTGCTGCCAAGGTTGGTTGCTGGTGTTTCGGATCACCAGTATATCTCGCCTAAACTGAGAAAATTACTCAGTCTACCAGTTGCAGCTAGAATAAAATACAAAGGGCCTCATTACAAGTGTGCCGGTGCAGTAACAATGGTGCCAGTAAGGCTACTGGCACCGTTGTT